>NC_090320.1:167457054-168155398 GCF_040869045.1 Eurosta solidaginis | reverse complement strand
AATCTGCCGGTTATTTTGGGACGTGATTTCTTAGACTTATTTAACATCAAATTAATATATAAGTGAAAAAAACAATTGTTGTCAGGTAACGATATCCGCGCAATTGTCAACAAGCAAACAAATATTACTAATGCATTCAATGTACCAAATGTTTCGGCATCTGTATCTGTATGCAATATTAAGACTAGTAACCCCTTATGCAGTATGGTACCTGTTGATACTGACATTCCAGATATTGTTAGTATAGATTCGGATATAGCAACAGATAATAACTGTCTTGATATAAATCCTAAACTTTCAAGGAAATAATATAATTGCATGAAACTATTAATTGAGAATAGCTATGTTAAGAACGACGTTGAGGTCGAACCACTTAAATACCACATGAAAATTCATCTGACAACAGATGTGCCGTTCCAATGTGCTCCTCGACGTCTGTCTTATGCTGAAAGAAATAACGTGCAATCAATAGTAAATGAATTGCAGACGGAAGGAATAATAAGACCAAGCAATTCGCCATACGCCTCCGCTATAGTCCTGGTACGAAAGAAAACGGAAAAACTCGTATGTATGTGGATTATCGACCTCTAAATAAAATAACTGTTAGGGACAACTACCCATTGCCCCTTATTGACGATTGCATCGGGTTCTTAGAAAATAAAAAATATTTCTCCATACTAGACTTAAAAAGCCGGTTTCACCAAGTAGAAATGTCACCCGAATCCATTCCATACACTGCCTTTGTGACCCCTAATGAGCAATACGAATATTTGAAAATGCCGTTCGGTTTAAAAAATGCCCCTGCCGTATTCCAATGATTTATTAATATAGTGTTCCGAGATTTAGTAGACCGTAGAGCAGTAATAATATACATGGATGACATTGTTATCGCTACAGTCGATTTTGAAGAGCACAGGACCCTATTGAAACCCGTTTTGGAAAGATTGTCTTTGAGAGGACTAAAACCTAACCTAGATAAAAGCAAATTTGGATACCGGGAAATTGATTATCTCGGGTATGAAGTGACCCAATCGGGAATCCGGCCAAACGGATCCCATATCCGAAGCATCGGTAACTTCCCAATACCTAACAATAACAATCAAAAGCAGCTGCAGTCTTGTATAGGATTATTTTCATATTTTCGACGTTTTGTGCCACCATTTTCTCAGATTACTAAACCCCTACAGAATCTGCTGAAAAGAAACACTGACTTTAATTTTGATGAAAACTGCCTTAATGCCTTTAATGAATTGAAGAATCGCCTGACTAATAACCCAGTATTAGCTATTTATCACCGAGGAAAGGAAACTGAGTTACATTGTGACGCAAGTTCCATTGGATTTGGTGCAGTTCTCTGACAGCGACAGGATGACAAAAAATTTCACCCTATATCTTACTTTTAAAAACTGCTTCCAGTGCCGAATCCAGATACTATAGCTTTGAGCTTGAAACTCTAGCAATAATTTATGCCCTAAGGAGATTTAGAACCTATCTTGAGGGTATGCAGTTCAAAATTATTACAGATTGTAATTCGTTAACCATGACTCTTGAAAAGAAACAACTTAACCCTAGAATTGATAAATGGGCTCTCGAACTTGAGAACTATAACTATAAAATACAACATAAGATGGGTACGTCTATGGCACATGTCGATGATCTGAGTAGAGCGCAAATTGAACACGTCCTTAACATTGAGGAAGTTGAATTTCAAGTTCAGATCGCCCAGGAACGCGATGAAAATATAAGTATTCTTCGAAACCGTCTTGAACATGGTACAGTGAAGGACCATGAGCTGATTGACGGCCTTGTATACAAATGCAAGCCTAAGGAAAATGTTGTTTATTCCGGGCGAAATGGAATCTAATATAATACGGCTGATTCACGAAAAATTAGGTCACCAGTCAATCGATAAGACTATTGAGAACCTAGTAACGTATTACTGGTTTCCCAGTATGCGAACGGAGGTAGAAATATTTATCCGAAATTGCTGGAAATGCCTTATGTATGCTACCCCTACTCGCTCCAAGGAGAGGAATTTATATCCCATCCCTAAATTTCCCTTGCCGTCCGATGCGCTCCATATTGACCACTTCGGTCCCCTGCCGTCTATAAATTCAAAACGAAAACATATTCTAGTTGTGGTCGACGCTTTTACCAAATTTGTGGAAATGTACCCAACTAATTCGACCAGCACACGAGAATCAACTCGTGCACTCGAAAAATATTTCAGCTATTATAGCCGACCTAGACGGATCATTAGTGATCGTGGTACGTGCTTTACATCCCTAGAGTTTAGTGATTTTACGTCTAAGCGAAATATCGCTCACGTGAAAGTAGCCACCGCCTCTCCTCAAGCGAATGGCCAAGTAGAGCGGGTTAATAGAACCCTCAAAACGATGTTAGGTAAAATTACCGATCCGATTAACCATGCCGACTGGTGTAAGAAATTACAAGAAGTAGAATATGCTGTTAATAATTCCATATATAGCACGTGTCGAGATACTCCTAGCCGACGTTTGTTTGGAGTTGAACAATGGGGTTGTATAGTCGATGAGCTTACTGAATATTTTCAAGAAAAGTTATGTCCTGGTGATGATCGAAATTTAGCATAAATTCGTGCACAAGCATCAGCCGCTATCAAATCTAGACAGAATTACGACTCGAAACGACAGCTCGAGGATGGAACTAGTTGTAAGAAATATGAGGTAGGCGATTATGTGAGGATAATAAATATAGATACGACTGCCGGAGTCCATAAGAAATTTATACCTAAATACAACGGACCGTAGGCTATTCATAAAGCCTTAGGGAATGATCGATATATCGTCCGCGATATTGATAACTGTCAGTTGACACAGCTACCATATGACGGGGTTGTGGAAGCTCACCGCATCCAACGGTGGCTAGAAAAACCTAATCACTTTAAGGATGGAGGTTCTGAAGTAGATCTTTTAGAAATTAGTTAGACATGCATATGTAAACAAAAAACACATATATCTACGATCGAGGCCGATCTCTTGGTAGATTGGCCGAGTTGTCAACCCATTGGCGCATAATCATAGTCAAAATAAAATAGGTTTTAAATTTAGTTTCAGCTTTTTTGACAGATAGCTCATAGAAAATTATGTCAAAAGCTGCAACTAAATTTAAAATCTATTTTATTTTGACTAGGATTATGCGCCATTATGTACATGTAGCTCAAGTTATTAGAAGCAACCCTATTGTAAATATTGTAAAACTATCGATATGAAAATAGAGGCAACCTTGACAATAAATATGGTGGCCAGCACTTCAGCATATAAAGACTAGAAAAGTCGTGTTTCAACTTAATCATTAAATATCGTATAAAATAATTGAAATACCTAACCAATTTACAACTTGCTTTTTAATTTTTATTTGTTTTCTTGTGATTATCTGGCCCATCCCCCCACCAGTTCCAGACACAACACAAGGCAGAGGGCAACGTAACCTCACTTTCAAACAACCTCACTATATTGAATCAGTTTTTGTTGTTGTTTTGTAGACCACAAGCACAAAATTATGTTCAATTTAATTAATCAGGCGCTAACTTCAGTTAAAAAACTTTTTACACTTTTTCTCTGCTTATTTTCAATTTTGGGAACAATATCGTAGGCACTTTTCCTTTTTCACAATTCACCCATTTACTGTGGACGTGGCGAATGGTCCCCTTTGTTGTTGACGCTGCTGTGGCAAAAAGTCTGAAAAATAAACCCTTTTTGAGATCGCGGGTTCGAATCGAGCTCAAGGCCTAACAATAATTTTTTATCATTATTATTGTTATGATAAATTTTTTCTTAATTGAAAAAATTTTTAAATTAGAATAGAAGAAAGAAAAAATTTTAGACAACTGCCAAAGCTCGTTGTATAGATCCATTTCGGGAACTGCTAAATTCCTTCATCGGCAACGTTTAGGCGCCGCTGCTATAACCATTCAGCCATCACAGCGGTTTTTTGTTTGTCTTCATTAATCCTACTTCTATTCTGTTTCGTGCCAATTGATATTCACAACACTGCGACATCTGTTGCAGAATGGCTGTGAAAATTGGACTTGTTTGTTGGCAATGCCGCCATAGTGTCATAATTTATTGACACTTTTTTTCCCCGTGCTCTGGGATGTATTAACAATTTTTGTTGTTATATCGGCCTACTGATTTTAAGATCGCGGGTTCGAATCGAGCTCAAGGCCTAACAATAATTTTTTATCATTATTATTGTTATGATAAATTTTTTCTTAATTGAAAAAATTTTTAAATTAGAATAGAAGAAAGAAAAAATTTTAGACAACTGCCAAAGCTCGTTGTATAGATCCATTTCGGGAACTGCTAAATTCCTTCATCGGCAACGTTTAGGCGCCGCTGCTATAACCATTCAGCCATCACAGCGGTTTTTTGTTTGTCTTCATTAATCCTACTTCTATTCTGTTTCGTGCCAATTGATATTCACAACACTGCGACATCTGTTGCAGAATGGCTGTGAAAATTGGACTTGTTTGTTGGCAATGCCGCCATAGTGTCATAATTTATTGACACTTTTTTTCCCCGTGCTCTGGGATGTATTAACAATTTTTGTTGTTATATCGGCCTACTGATTTTAAGATCGCGGGTTCGAATCGAGCTCAAGGCCTAACAATAATTTTTTATCATTATTATTGTTATGATAAATTTTTTCTTAATTGAAAAAATTTTTAAATTAGAATAGAAGAAAGAAAAAATTTTAGACAACTGCCAAAGCTCGTTGTATAGATCCATTTCGGGAACTGCTAAATTCCTTCATCGGCAACGTTTAGGCGCCGCTGCTATAACCATTCAGCCATCACAGCGGTTTTTTGTTTGAAAAAATTTTTTCAATTAAGAAAAAATTTATCATAACAATAATAATGATAAAAAATTATTGTTAGGCCTTGAGCCCGATTCGAACCCGCGATCTTAAAATCAGTAGGCCGATATAACAACAAAAATTGTTAAACCCTTTTTGTTGTCGCTGCTCTGATAAAAAATCTAAAATATATAATAAACAGAAGACGTCGAAATCCAAGAGTTTTTTTTATTCACTGCTGGGCCAGTTATCTTAATTCAGAAGATTCGCATTATTCCTAATCGGCAATTATCTCTTTAATACAGCAGGAAGAGTTGCGGTCCTTGTGAAAGAAGGTAAAGTCTGCGTTTGGTTCGCAACTGGGATGTGATGAGGCGTCAGGGGATGACGTTATGGCGATCAGAAAGAAACAAAAAGCTGCATACGCAATCTACATGCGATGTTTAGCGTCTATCTCTGCTGAGGCAGAAATATACTAAAAGAGGAAAAGAAAGTCAACCCTGAGCAAGCATCTCATGGGCACAAGATTCGCCTCCCTGCTTGCGATACGGAAATCTTCAAAGAGGATCATTTCTCTTGGCCAACATTTCGTGATCACGGCCATTTACATAAATATTTCCAACCTGAAAGGGGTGGAAAAGAGAAAACCTAATAGTACCGCGGTACAAATTAAAACCAAGATATATGATAATTCCATAAGTGGTTTTTCGTCAAAGCTCACTATTCTCCATATATCAGTACTGTAGTTGAATCATCATTGGTTGTGATAGTAAGCCAGAGAAGAAAAGCCTTAATAACATTGTCCTGGCTAAAGCTATAAGACATGGCATGAAATCACCAATTGGAACGAAACGGTCATTTTGCACAAAAATATAGAAGAACTAGCTCTGATGAAAACGTTCTCACAAGTTGCTTAAGCTACGAGAAATGCCTTCTACTGTTTTCAACAGCGAAAGTGCAGTTCCAAAACCATTGTTGTTATTATGGTGTGTGGTACGTTTTACAACTTCAAGTGTTAAGACCCAATATATTAACGACGAAAAGGACCATGATTGCCATTTTTAGTACACCAGTAGCTTGGCTCATTAGCATTTCCGCCATGTGGCGAAAGTTATCCTCTAACGTTCCGCGCTGCGAACGCCGTGAACAAGGGTTTCCAAACTAACGAATTTCGAAACGATCCAAGCATGTGGGGTTGTGGGTTTGTGCTCAGAACGTTCACGTTGTAGCTCTTCGAATAAATATTATGCGAAACGTACAGTCTTGCGAAATTCCTGGATCGGCCAAACCCGTCTCTCGATATGTGCCATGGTTAAATTCGTGGTGCGCCAAGAAAACGAACCATGCAAGCCAATTGAAAGAAAAGAAATAAAAATTAATCAATGAAATTAAAGGAAAACTTAACCTACGACATACTTACCTCGTGTTCATCTTTTTGTTAATGAAATGGCGTGTTTCTTCACACGTCAAGTGCTTGTGTAGAATTTCACCCCAGCAATCGCGAAATATCGCTCACGTGAAAGTAGCCACCGCCTCTCCTCAAGCGAATGGCCAAGTAGAGCGGGTTAATAGAACCCTCAAAACGATGTTAGGTAAAATTACCGATCCGATTAACCATGCCGACTGGTGTAAGAAGTTACAAGAAGTAGAATATGCTGTTAATAATTCCATATATAGCACGTGTCGAGATACTCCTAGTTATGTCCTGATGATGATCGAAATTTAGCATAAATTCGTGCACAAGCATCAGCTGCTATCAAATCTAGACAGAATTACGACTCGAAACGACAGCTCGAGGATGGAACTAGTTGTAAGAAATATGAGGTAGGCGATTATGTGAGGATAATAAATATAGATACGACTGCCGGAGTCCATAAGAAATTTATACCTAAATACAACGGACCGTACGCTATTCATAAAGCCTTAGGGAATGATCGATATATCGTCCGCGATACTGATAACTGTCAGTTGACACAGCTACCATATGACGGGGTTGTGGAAGCTCACCGCATCCAACGGTGGCTAGAAAAACCTAATCACTTTAAGGATAGAGGTTCTGAAGTAGATCCTTTAGAAATTAGTTAGACATGCATATGTAAACAAAAAACACATATATCTACGATCGAGGCCGATCTCTTGGTAGATTGGCCGAGTTGTAAACCCATTTGCGCATAATCATAGTCAAAATAAAATAGGTTTTAAATTTAGTTTCAGCTTTTTTGACAGATACCTCATAGAAAATTATGTCAAAAAGCTGCAACTAAATTTAAAATCTATTTTATTTTGACTAGGATTATGCGCCATTATGTACATGTAGCTCAAGTTATTAGAAGCAACCCTATTGTAAATATTGTAAAACTATCGATATGAAAATAGAGGCAACCTTGACAATAACTATGGTGGCCAGCACTTCAGCATATAAAGACTAGAAAAGTCGTGTTTCAACTTAATCATTAAATATCGTATAAAATAATTGAAATACCTAACCAATTTACAACTTGCTTTTTAATTTTTATTTGTTTTCTTGTGATTATCTGGCCCATCCCCCCACCAGTTCCAGACACAACACAAGGCAGAGGGCAACGTAACCTCACTTTCAAACAACCTCACTATATTGAATCAGTTTTTGTTGTTGTTTTGTAGACCACAAGCACAAAATTATGTTCAATTTAATTAATCAGGCGCTAACTTCAGTTAAAAAACTTTTTACACTTTTTCTCTGCTTATTTTCAATTTTGGGAACAATATCGCGCGCACTTTTCCTTTTTCACAATTCACCCATTTACTGTGGACGTGGCGAATGGTCCCCTTTATTGTTGACGCTGCTGTGGCAAAAAGTCTGAAAAATAAACCCTTTTTGTTGTCGCTGCTCTGATAAAAAATCTAAAATATATAATAAACAGAAGACGTCGAAATCCAAGAGTTTTTTTTTATTCACTGCTGGGCCAGTTATCTTAATTCAGAAGATTCGCATTATTCCTAATCGGCAATTATCTCTTTAATACAGCAGGAAGAGTTGCGGTCCTTGTGAAAGAAGGTAAAGTCTGCGTTTGGTTCGCAACTGGGATGTGATGAGGCGTCAGGGGATGACGTTATGGCGATCAGAAAGAAACAAAAAGCTGCATACGCAATCTACATGCGATGTTTAGCGTCTATCTCTGCTGAGGCAGAAATATACTAGAAAGAGGAAACAAAAGTCAACCCTGAGCAAGCATCTCATAGGCACAAGATTCGCCTCCCTGCTTGCGATACGGAAATCTTCAAAGAGGATCATTTCTCTTGGCCAACATTTCGTGACCACGGCCATTTACATAAATATTTCCAACCTGAAAGGGGTGGAAAAGAGAAAACCTAATAGTACCGCGGTACAAATTAAAACCAAGATATATGATAATTCCATAAGTGGTTTTTCGTCAAAGCTCACTATTCTCCATATATCAGTACTGTAGTTGAATCATCATTGGTTGTGATAGTAAGCCAGAGAAGAAAAGCCTTAATAACATTTTCCTGGCTAAAGCTATAAGACATGGCATGAAATCACCAATTGGAACGAAACGGTCATTTTGCACAAAAATATAGAAGAACTAGCTCTGATGAAAACGTTCTCACAAGTTGCTTAAGCTACGAGAAATGCCTTCTACTGTTTTCAACAGCGAAAGTGCAGTTCCAAAACCATTGTTGTTATTATGGTGTGTGGTACGTTTTACAACTTCAAGTGTTAAGACCCAATATATTAACGACGAAAAGGACCATGATTGCCATTTTTAGTACACCAGTAGCTTGGCTCATTAGCATTTCCGCCATGTGGCGAAAGTTATCCTCTAACGTTCCGCGCTGCGAACGCCGTGAACAAGGGTTTCCAAACCAACGCATTTCGAAACGATCCAAGCATGTGGGGTTGTGGGTTTGTGCTCAGAACGTTCACGTTGTAGCTCTTCGAATAAATATTCAGCCCTGTTCTGCATTTCGATTACGTCCCCGTTCTCCGTTACGTTCAAGTCGAAGATAGGTATTCTACACTACGGCGTAATCGAAAGAACAAGAGGAAGAGTGATCAAATTTTCGAAATCAGCTGTTTTGCGTGGAATGTGTGAAACAAGAACACAAAAATAGAAAAATATTTATCAAAAATTGTGAAAAATTGCTAAAAATTGTGAAAAAATAGTAAAAATATTGTGAAAAAATTATAAAAAAAAAGAGCCAATGGAGTCGATCGCAGCAGCTTTATTGATGGAAGAGGAGGACAATGCGACACAAATGGCTGAGGCTAAGGCTGAGAGACGGAGATTGCGCGATATCTGTAATCCATTTCAGATGAGTGAAGAATTGTGAGAATCTTGTTTACCAGTGTTCAATGTTTTTATATTTGCTTTATTTTTTAGATTCAGGAAGAACTTTAGGCTAAATAAAGATGCCTTTAAATATATTTTGGATATTTTTACCCCAGAAGCACAATCAAATAAGAAGTATTGATGCCAGATATCCTGGATGCAACCATGACTCACACATATGGGGTTTAAGCAAAATTAATGAGTACATGAAACGGCGATATGAGGAAGGTGAAAGAAATACGTGGCTCTTAGGTATTGCTTTACTATATATATAAATAATTGTACATTTAATTAAAAATAATACAAAATTAAAAAAAATTAACTTAAATCAATAATTTTATTGACAGGTGATGCTGGATATCCATTGCTACCTTGGGTAATGACTCCTTATCGCTCTGTTCATGAAGGAAGTCCACAAAGCAATTACAACATGCGGCACTCCAAATCCAGGAATATTGTTGAACGAACGATTGGAGTGTTGAAGAACCGTTTCCGTTGCTTATTGGGTGCTAGACAGCTGCATTACTCACCTTTAAAAGTTAGCAAGATTATAAATGTTGCTTGTGCCCTCCACAACATTTGTATTTATTATAGAGTGGAAGATTTAGATAGCAGTGAATTGAACTTTGAGAGTTCTTATGAAGATCATGACACTAACGACGAGGATTATTCATCCATAGCGAATGGTGTACGTAATAACATACTTGCTTCTTTTCAAAACAGGTAAAGATACAAATTTATTTTCATAAAATTTCATTTTTAACTTTATTGATTCTTCATCTATTTAAACAATTAAAATTAGTTAATATTTCATTGTATATGTTATGTATATTTAAATATTTCAGTCTTTTGATTATTCAGTCGTTTTACAAATATAAAAAATTAATAAAATAAAGGAATTTGTTTTTTCTTTAAGCTTAATTATTTCCGTCATAGTCAGGGTGCTCTAATTGCAGCATCTTCATTTTTATTTCAATTTTTCGCTGTAACAGCTCCTCTTTAATCCTGTTGTGTCTTTGTTGTTCTTTAAATTGTTTCGCTGGAGTCTCCGCCAAACTTTCGAGCGATTGATTCATTCGCCGCAAATATGTACACATTTTGTCCATTTATTCAAAGAATTTTCATGGAACTTCGTGGCATTTGTATAAAATTCACTCTGAATGTATAATTGTTCTTGCAGCAAGGAAGAAGTGGTCTCCTTTACTGCTCTTCTTTCCCTGGGCTGGCTACTAGCTCTGCTAGTGGAAGGTAGATTATCATCAAAGGAACGGTTGGAAGTGTCCATTTCAGACAGCTGACCATTTTCAACCGCTACCCTTCCACCGAAATCTTGCGCACCTCGAACACCGCTTGTGCATGTTTCCAGCCCAGTTAGCCCTATCACTTTCTCCTCAAGTGGACTTATGCGTTGGATTTTACACTGACCGCCACCGGTGCCCATCATTTCCTTTTTGTTGCTAGAAAGCTTGCGTTTTATGTAGCACTTCCAATCGATCCACACCTGCAATAAATCATTGCATTTATTTTCAAACAATTAAATTCTCGGTAATCTCTTACCTTTTTCCAGGCAGTAGAATCCTTCCTTGGCGGACCAAGTGCATTTAGTGTACGCGCGACCTCCTCCCAAAACGCTTGTACCTCTTCTTTTGGGCGCTTTTGAAATCCTTGGGCGATGTCCCTCTTACTTTCCAACATTTCGGCAAGTTTCTCATATTGCCCGGGTGTTGTTGTTTTTGACCTACAAACAATCAAAAAAAAAAAACCCACCAGATTATCAAACCAATTGAAAATTTTTATTTTAAATTTATTTTACAGTGATTAACAAACATTTAACTTACATTTTTTTATCAATTTTTATCTTTTAAAAGTGCGCAAAACACAAATTGAAATTTTCTACGTCAACAAATTTGCAACGGAGAAAAACGGAACTACGATCGAAATGCAGAATATACAAAATCGAACGATTCGAAGTTGGATCGAAAGAGATTGGAACACAGAATACCAAAATTGCCAAATCGAAAAAATTCCAATCCAAGTCGAAATGCAGAATAGGGCTGATTATGCGAAACGTACAGTCTTGCGAAATTCCTGGATCGGCCAAACCCGTCTCTCGATATGTGCCATGGTTAAATTCGTGGTGCGCCAAGAAAACGAACCATGCAAGCCAATTGAAAGAAAAGAAATAAAAATTAATCAATGAAATTAAAGGAAAACTTAACCTACGACATACTTACCTCGTGTTCGTCTTTTTGTTAATGAAATGGCGTGTTTCTTCACACGTCAAGTGCTTGTGTAGAATTTCACCCCAGCAATCATTGCATACAATTGAACGAGAAACGGAAGAGTTGCCATGTTAGCTAACACCACCCAATGGGGCGGTTCCCTACGTCTCTGTCAGTGTGCATGCACTCTTTTTTCTGATAAAGGACGACTAATTAAACTTTATTTTTCAAAATAAAGAAAAGCTTATTCACGAAAACATAAAATCTAGTTTACGATTAAAAAGAGATACCTCGAAGAGCATTAGTTATGTGTCCGTCTTCGATGCGTGGATAGCGCAGCGGACGAAGTATACCGCTTGGGCAGTCCTAGCACCGATACGGATAAAATGTCATGTGCCCATTTAAATGGGCGACCAGGCAAAAGAAGGACTCAATTGACCGCTTGCGCACACGGCATTGAAATGTCCCAATGTCGTAGCAATAGAATTTCGCATACCATGCCGTGGCGCTCATGCGCACATTAACAATAATGCACGTCCGCCGGGCTCGGAGCATCCCGGGATCGACGCACCGCAACTCCTCCTCCACCGCCTGCTGTAAGAGCTCGTCCGGCGCATGACACTGAAATGATCCCTTCCTCCGCGCCTATAGCGGATGTCAGCCACCACCTGAATGGGTTCCGTGTCCCCAGACTCTAGCGTGATTAAAGGTACTGCATTGGTTCCACTTTTTCGAAAAAACTGAAAAGAAAAACAAACAAAAAACCAAGCAGTAGAAAATATTACGAACTGTAAACACAACAGGTCATACTTACGTGTTATTCCGTTGAGATTTGCTTAAAAACTGACAATGGGGTGGTGACCATTTATTCACCACAATCCTCCATTAGCGGATCCTTGTGTTTTTTTTTTTTTTTTTTGACCTTTCCAAATGTGGTAACTTGGGGGAGTCAGTTATAGGGCGCCGATAACCACGGTCGTTTTTTATGAGCAGAGATTCAAAGTAGAGTTCTACGTATTTTAATCTCCGCATATTTGTGCAGAGAACAATAATAACTAAAAATGTTACTTTAGTCAATGTGATGTTAAAAATACTCGTTCATATATAAATAAACCCATCAATATGTAGCATTTATCAAATTGTTCTCCTTTTAAATTTGTATTTTATTTTTTTGAAAAGGGACACCCCTATTATGAACTCATAGGATACACGATAAACGCTTGCAATCTGTTATACCGTATTATGAAATGAATTTTAGCATGTGAAACCCGATCGTTACCGTTTATCGTGGTATTGCCATACGCTAACTATCGTATCAGCTGCTGAATTTTCTACGCTAGCTATCGTTGCTAAATTTTTGTACGATAAGGGAGCCATGCAAAGCTATTTAAATAAAAGTAAATATAAAATTATTACAAAGTTCGAAAGAATTAAACTAAAGCCTCATTACCGACACTCTGTTGCAACACCCTGGGCAAGAAACCTTAAAGTGGCACAAACCTTCAAAATATTTGGGATGGATGACCTAATTTTACGGGCGTGCAAACTGCCTTCTACCTCTGTTAAGATATACTCTGAAATCTATTTTTTTTATTAAAAATTTTTTTTTTACTTCTAGTATGTCAAGTACTTACAGTGTAGAGTTCATTTGAAGAAGATTGGAAGCATCTCCCAATTTTCTTCTTTCTGTGGCCTCGATGCGGTACAAGACATTTGAATTGTTGGTATTTACGTTTTGTTTTGCTATCTGTTTCGTATAGGTTCACAAAAAAATATAAACAAAACTCTGCTGTCATTCACAATAGTACATCTATCGGGCGTGTGGAAATCGCAATATGAAAGTTGATTTTTTACGATACGCTAGCAAGCGTTTATCGTCTATCGTATGACAATTCATAATAGGGGTGTGAAACTCTCCACAACGTGCACAAGGTCAAGCGCATGAGATAGGGTCGGAAAGGATCCAACCCCCGTAATTTTCAGCGGGATGGCAACCCACCGCACGACGGCGGCAGTCTCATTAGCGCTGACATACCGAAAATCCGCAAATACACAAAAGCGGTACCGAAAACAGCAAAACACAAAATCGGTACCGAATGTGTTTTGACTTATACTGGCGCCTCGTGCAGTCCCAACCCAACCGAGTTAAACCCAAATTAGAAAAACAAAAACCTCATTACCTATTATACTCTTTTTATAAAAAAAAACATAAAAGTTTTTCTTTCTTTCTGTCCTCTTTTTTTTGGGTTTGGTTTTTTGGCTGGGGCAGGACTTGTTTTTAACAACGAACATCACATACATTCATGAATCAGGCTTCGGTACAAAAACAAGAATACGAGTCCCGAAATGAAAAAATCCCGAAATTAAAAAACCTGAGCTTTTTCTACGACCCCAGTGTCAATTCTATATATTCTCATTTTATAAATTCACCACATCAGCTCTATCAGCTGAAAAAAATGCGACAGGGTGGCACATAAAATTTAGCATAATGGTACGTGCAGATAGAACCCGTCGTGGAGAAAGCCTCGCTAATCTGAAAATTCAACAAAGAAATTCTCAGCTGATAAGGATTTTCCTCGATTTTTTTTAATAACCTTGCCACATGCAAGACATTTTTTACGGAAGAAAAAAACCATTCCACTAGTTCACCATGCAAAATAAGCCGTAACTCTGAAAAAAGAGGCAACAGAGAAAGATAGACCTCACCGTATCAAAAAATTACCAATCGCCCCTGCACTCCGATAATGACTCGACCCCGTCAAATATATTGCACCTCTTTCAGGAAAATGGGTCGTTTTTCACCTCAGCAACGAAATTCTGCCGCGAACGTAACGCGTTATGCGTTGGAATTCCGAGTTTGTATTGAGCGACACCTCATGCGCTTGTGCCCATCGGGCCAAAAAACCCCCTGCGGAAATTGTTTGGCGCTGGATCACCGCTCTAACGCGTGCCCAAGCCGGTGCGGCGAGAAGTATCATAAGATGCTGCACATCGCCTAGATTGACGAGGAGGAGCAGCTACCCCACGAAGCCCGCGCCAAGCCATGGAGGGTGAAAGTGGAAGAGGAGATAGCATCACCCCAAAAGCGGATAGACGATCCAATTTCTTTGTATACGTCGGACGCTGAAACGGAAACGGGGCATCTTCGTCCAGCTCGAAATCAAATTTTCCACCGAACCGGAGCGGAGACTCGGTCTCTTCGCCCGACCACAACACCAGCAACAATATCATTTGCACCTCTATTGCAGCATGAGAGAAATCAGCTCCAACACGGAACAGCGATAGCCCAGGGTCATCCACGCACCTGCCGAGAGAAGACCCGGCCTCTTCGCCGGCATACTACGAGCCCCCAACGGAAACGACATTCGCGCGCCAGCAGAGCGGAGACAAGGCGTCTCCGCCTTCAATCACGACACCACACCTATTATCAGCCGTAGGACCGTACCCACGGATCCGGATCGTTATAACTCTCCACAGTGTCCGCCTTCCGAGTCATGCATTCAGCTGCCACCGATACAATGACACCTACGGTAGCAATCACCCCAACAGCGGGCGCTAAAATAGAGGAGGGGCGACTACACCTAGTTCGCGCCTTAATGATGGACCACAGTGATCTCGAATGAGCTCTCCCATGAGATCAACTCCCTACCAGCAACATTGGCGGCAACCAGGATTCCTGCTACGTATCCGCCGAAGACACGGACAGAATAAAAGTATTGCGACCCATGCTACCGTAGTGTCCAGTTTTCGGCGAATAACCCCAACGACCAGCATCGACAGCGCCATTGCAGCACCGTATGCACATTTCCGTCTGGCGTATCCGAACTTCTACTCATCTGCCACAAACCGCCTCGTACTAGAGACAGTCGTGTATGCGGAGATAACACAGCCAAGGATTCTGCAAACCACATTTGGCTCTTTGCTAGCTGAGAGTACCATCTACGGCTGGGTACTCTCGGGCACAACCAAGGCCTAAAATTAATATGTTCGGCAATAAACAAAACACATTGTTTTATAACCTTTATCTTTTTATTACATTCTTCGGCGCCAACAGAAATACATGAATTTTGTTTACTTTGTTATTTTTATTGAATTTTTGTTGTACAAAATTACAAAGAGGTGTGCGTTACAATAGTTTATTAGTTACTGAAATCTCAATCAGCTTTAATTTAGAAACCATTTGTAATAAACGGCAAGAAATATGAACACATATATTTTCTTACTTCTTTCCTCAGTCCCTAGCTTTAGGCGAACACGGCTCGTCAAACTTTAATCACGACAGGGAAAATTGGCGAACTACCGGAACATCGGCAGCCAAGTCTCCCCGCTATGAAATCTATCCCGCGCCTTGCCAAGCCGGCGGACTGGCCGTCGTTAGGTTAAGCTTTTAGTTATAATTAGGGTAAAAGTCTAGTTGAGGGGTCGACTGTTATTACGATACCAAAAATATCGAGAAAGGCGTCAAAAGACGCTTATCGACCTTGACAACAATAATCCGAAAGCGGAAAAGAAGAATTTTTTCTCTGTCCGGAGATATTTGCAGTTGAAGCTGGCGATTTTCATGTGGTTGTTGTAATGTTGTCGTACCCATAAAAAAAATTGTGAACATAAGTGTTTTGCGCGGATATAGCTTTAGTCGCCAAACCGGTCTTGGACCCACCCAGGATAATTTTTATAAGCGCGGCCGAAGACCGCTAATGCAGAAAGATATTCTGGGCAAAAATACTATGGATCCCACCCCCGGTTTCGGAAGGACCCGCGGGCCAAGAATTAAAATTTTTATTTTCTGCCTTTGGATTATTAATACTGATGTCAAGACGCGTCATTTGATTCCTCTCTCGATATTTTTGGTAGCGTATTAGAAGTCGACCCTTCAACTAGACTTTTACCACTATTAGTTATAAGTTTTTTTTTGTTTTTTCCTCTTCTTCACGGTCGGTGATCTTTGGATGACTGTCAAGTTGCGTGCCGCAAGGGGATTGGCATGTTTAGGCCCAATGCCTAACTTTTTTTGTTTGAAGGCGCCCCTCCCTAACGTTTTTCAATGGCTTAATGACATTTCCAGTCACCCACACTCTAGCGCCCGCCTTTGTGCGTATACATGCATATGCACATGTTTCATGCATGTGCATGTGTATGTGTGCCGTTTGTCAGCACTCATGCACGTATATGTGGGGGTGATAATATGCGTGGCTTTCCCCTTCTTGAAACCGGAATATTTTTTCGCGGCTTAGCGGTTGTCCTCAACCGGACGACCGTTCTCTTTCTCGATCAACCGCCAAGCAGTACGCATCGTCCGAGGATCACCGCCATCATTTTTACATCCAGGTAAACCCATCACACACCCTTTTTGCACTTTAAATTTCTTGCGCTTTAATTAAATCATATTATAACTAGGAAAATCCTCTTGTGTTTATTTTACTTCATTTTGCGCAAACCATCACGCCCTAGAGCGACCCGTGTGCGCCACCCCATTGCCGGTTCCGACGCACTCAGGCCGAATACCAACTTTACTCGACGAAGTTATATCGAAGCTTCCAATGAGTAAGCGCATCGATTGGAGTAGGTACGCTGTGACAATACAGCCTCGTGCTGCAGTATCTCATTTCATTGAGTAGCTCTCTTTGCTTGCCAATGTTATTTGCGCCTTGCATTATGAAAGTCAAGTTGTAACTCATGAGTCGAAGCGCCAAGTGATTTTTCATATGGATGAAAAACAAAAGCGGAAAACGTCCAATATGCCAGGGCCAGCACATAGGACCCGAATGTAAACGTTTGACAAGCAAGTTAGTATCCTGTAGGTAAACAGAAGTGAAATCACGTAATCTATGTTTTGGTTGTCTCAATACCGACCACACTACACGAAACTGTAGAAAACGTAAAGAGTGTTCAATAGATGGGTGTAAACGTATCCACGACCACTTAATCCATGAAGCCGAACCGCAAAGTCGTCAGGTTCACCACCTGTAAACAATGTAAATCGAGGTAACATATCACAGACATCGTCGAAGCCGCCACAAGTCGATCACCAACAACAATGCTCCACAGATTCAGGAGTAACAGTATTTTGAGGTGCAAGTAACGCCACATGAGTAAACTCCTATTCCGTATACTGCCCCTTAAACTGTATGTAAGACACCGCCAAGTGGACAATTTTTCCCAATTAGACAAGGGTTCATCCATTACTATGCTCGACGACACAATCGCAAAAGAACTTCAATTGCGCGGACTCCAAAATCATCTCAATGTCCAGTGGTTCGGGGGACATACAGCACAAGAACCTACCAGCCTAGTTGACCTGTCCATCAGTGGTGCCGGCATGGATAAGCGACACAAGCTATGTAACGTATACGCCGATACCTGTAACTACTGTCACAAAGCCTGAGTAAGTACGATCTAATGTGCGATAATAAAGGTATTCTAAAATTGCCAGTCCAACGCCAATCCGGAGTGATAAGCATTGGAAATGAAAATTACCACCTAGGGTTGGCGTCTTCAACCTCCGGGATGCGTAAGAACGGACCATTCCCTGCTAACACGGAGCTGGGGTGGGTAGTGTTCAGACCAAGCAGCAAAGACCTATCAACGCCATCGACGTGCCTTCTTATTAACGTGTTTTCAGACATAAAGATTCATAACATGGTCTATGAGTTCTTCGAAACCGAATCCTTTGGTGTGAGATCCGCACCACCACTTGAAAGATGATGCTCGCGCAAGAGCAATTTTGAAGTCTACGACTGCTAGGTTTGGTCCGAGGTTCCAGACCGGTCTCCTACGGGAGCGAGACGTTAGTTATAGTATGGCGCTCAGGCGTTTGCCGAGCGTCGAAAAACACATGAGTCGTGACGTAAACTTTGCCCGTAAACTAGTACAGCCAGAGGTGTCCTCTTGGGGATAGTCAATCCGCAAAAACCAGCTAAATTGCCCATCCTTTTCGATGCTGTCGCTGGAGTCTATGGGGTTTTCCTCAACCATAACCTCCTCAAGGACCTTCAAGAGTACAGACCATTCCCATTATTCTTCACTTTCGCGAAGGAACAGTTGTCGTTTTTGGTGATATTAAAGAAATATTTCACCAAGTACATACATTATATCAAAACACCTAACATGACAGAGATGACCCTACCATTGCACGAGCTATAAAATTCATTGTAGTCTATTACTTCGTCGATGAGTTTGTGGACAGCTTCAACTCAGCAGAAGAAGCTGTCGCCATATCATCTCAAGTTGTTATACGTAAAGATGCAGACCTCATAATATGCAACATTACATCAAACTCGCCAGACACTCTTAACGGTTTGGGTGGCACTGATGTCTGCAAAGCGCGTGGCAAGAAGGAAGGTATGACAGCTGAGAGAGTGCTAGGTCTATTTTGGCATCCTGCAATAGATTTCTTCTATTTCGACGTGAAATTTAATAAGACGCACAACAAAGAGAGAGTTGCTTAGTTTAGTCATGTCTATATTCGACCCGCTATGATTTTTTTCTCATGTTTTCTTTCTCATGTAGCAAGCTGGGACAACCCAGTGAATGATAGCGTTGCCAAGCTATGGGGAAAATGGCACAGACAGATGCCGAACTTAACACACTTTGCCGTTCTGAGGTTTTACTTCCGCTATGGGCAGCCGGAAGAAGCCAGCGAAAACGCCTTCACCTCTATTGCATATTGGCGCGCTACGAACTGCCAGGGTGACATTGAAGTAACACTAACATGCGCAGAGTCCAAATGCGCACCTTCGAAGACTCTAACATGAATTTCACACAAGTGAAGTGCCGCAGGTTGTGAGAAACAAATTGCAAAAATGATAAACAATTTAATGGGGTATTCTCTGACCCAAATGAAGCGCTCCCTTACAATACGAACACCGTCGCTACTATTCGCACCGAAACTGACGACCCGGTATATTTCAAGTTGTACTCATATCCTGTGGGTGTCTCAGACTTCGTGAATGCGGAAATACGGACTTATTAAGAAATGGCATAATAAGGCCATCGCGATCACCATACAACAATCCAATCTGGGTTGTGGATCAGAAAGAAAAGGATGAGTAAGGCAACACCAAAAAGCGTCTGGTTATAGATTTTAGAAAGCTAAATCATAAAACCATCGACAACAAATATCATATTCCTTATGTTACAGTCATTTTGTCAAATCTGGGAAGGGCCAAGTATTTCACAACGCTTGACCTTAAATCAGGCTTTCACCAAATAGCACTCGCTGACCAAGATCGAGAAAAGACCGCGTTTTCGGTGGGTCATGGGAAGTACGAGTTCTGCAGACTGCGGACTGAAGAATGCATCCCGCATTTTTCAGAGGTCCATCGACGACGTTCTTCAAGAACAGATAGGGAAGTGTTGTTATGTTTACGTCGATGACGTTATTATTTTTTTCCGAAGACGAGGAAGAACACGTTGATCATATTGAGTGGGTTTTAGTAAGACTGTACGAAGCTAATATGAGGGTATCCCGGGAAAAATTGCACTTCTTAAACAGATTGTGGAGTACTTGGGCTTTGTGGTATCTAAAGACGGTACTAAGACGAGTCCTAATAAGATCGAAGCAGACAGCCCTCAACTTTTTTCAATGTCAGGTCCTTCCTGCGGCTGGCAAGTTATTATAGATGTTTTATAAAGGATTTTGCGTCGATAGCAAGGCCTTTTACGGATATCCTTAAAGGTTAAAACAGTAAAGTGAAGTATACACAATCGGAAAAGGTAAAGGTAAACTGAAACGAAGACCTGTTGCTAGATTTAAACAAATTACTACCCTACCCAGATTTTAAGAATGCACAGATTTTTTATAAACCCGGTAAGGAGAATTATGTTGCTACATCCAAATGTGGTGAATGCGAAATATTGCGACCTGCCGACCTTGGCAAGCATTCAACACGAATTCGTGGCATCTTTTCCATCGACGAAGTTTTGGCATTCGATTACTTACTTAATTGGCGCTTAACTGTCTAAACGGTTATGTCCGTCGAACAAGGCGCGCCAGTCGCTCCGTCAACAGGCGCCAATTGGTCACACAAAGGGAGTTTAAATCGTTTTCCACCTGGTCCTTCCAACGGAGTGCGGGCCGCCCTATACCCCTGCTTCCATAGGCGGCTTCCGATAGAAACACTTTCTTGGCCGGAGCATCATCTTCCATTCGCATAACGTGGGCTAGCCAGCGCAGCCGCTGCGTTTTAATTCGCTATGTGGATATCTGCGTAGAGCTCATCATTAAATCTTCTTCGGTACTCGCCATCGCCAACGCGTATAGGTCCATACATCTTTCGAAGAACTTTTATCTCGAACACTCCCAAAGCCGCTTCATCTGTTGTTGTCATGGACCATGCCTCTGCCCCATATAGCAGGACGGGTACGATAAGTGACTTGTAGAGTATGATTTTCGTTCGCCGAGAGAGGACTTTACTTTTCAATTGCCTACCTAGTCCAAAGTAGCATTTATTGGCTAGATTGATTCTTCGTTGGATTTCGGTGCTTATGTTGTTGCTAGTGTTTATGCTGGTTCCCAAATAAACGAAGCCTTTTACTATTTCGAAATTATGGCTGCCAACAGGAGCGTAGTTGCCAAGGTGCGTATGCGCTGACGGGCACCCCCGTAGGCAGGCACTAGGGGTAACCCCACACCGTCCTATGCTGGAGAGATGCTACATATCGGCATTTTCTCCACAGCCAAAGTACTTTCTCACTTGTCTCACTTTCTAAATTTGCGGTGGTACAGCACGTACCATCCCGTACTATTGTGATTTGAAAGGCCCAATTCTGTAGCTAATGTACATATTTCCCTCAATATTAAATTTTGAAGATGTGAAAAAGGTAATTAATATGCATTCAACAAATACAACTATAACAGACTTATGCCTGGTTTTTCAGTGCGAGTTTAAACTATAGTTAAATTTGAATAGAGTTTAACCTTGCCACTTTGTTCGATAACATAAAATTTTGCTGATCATCTCAGCTTAAGCGGCCGAAGTGGCAGGGTTAAACACATTTTGCAAAAAAGCTACAAAATACAACATGCGCACAACAACTACACTCGGGAAGTGTGGATCACTGCAGCACGCGCCCTAGCCATCTTCAGCCAATTACACTTGTTGATGAAGGTATCGTCATTATCAACGACAATACCGCTGTGATCAAATCAAATGATGGGTCTGAGAAAACCGTTACTGGTACTTACCTTTTAACCTTTGAGGACGAGGTTCAAATCAATGGATCTTACTTTAAGAACAAAAATGGTATGTTGACAAAATTACCAGGTTCTGCGACGACAACACTTGTCAATATTACCAACCATCAAGACATATCCAGCCTACCATACCTTAAAAGAATGAATCCGCAGAGCTTGGGATACATTGCAGGAATAGAGAGGAGAACCGTAGTGTGGCAAATACTATCTCGCCTGGCTACTATCGCAATTCTGGTTTGTTGCTACTCCCTCCTCAAACTGCGGCAGAAGCAAAACAGGAAGCATCAAAAACACGTTATCCAGGCTGCCATTGAAAGCCTTAAAAAGTCTGATGACGGCCTTCATTTAGAATGGGAGGAATTAACACCTGCCTCCCAAGGCCAGCCGCTAAACTATCGTATGAAACAAGTCAGCAAATTTGTCTCCTAGAGCTGGCGATCAAAACAAGAAATTAATTAGCAGCTAGTCAGCATTAGCTATTTACTGCGAATCTGCAATGCAAGAACAACAATGAGGTGCAGGGTGGTTTCGAATTAATGTTCAGTAAGCATAACAACTCCTAGGAATCGTGGGATTGAATTCATGCAGATATCGTATTTCGAACATCTGCAAATTCCTGGAACTCTTCCCAGCGGCGATACCAGCAGCGACTACGATGGTGGCGGCTGTAAATTAGGGTTAAGAATCGAGTAGTTTATAAGTTTCATTTAGTTTTAAAACTCACCGCCAAGGCAAGCGCTTACGTGTAATTAAATTTTACCTCCAGTTCTATAATTTAGTTTAGGACATATGTAAACGTGGCCTTAATCGAGGCGCAAATGCGTGTATACGCGTCGGCAGGTACCATAAACTGGACAATTACCCTATTCACCTTCATGTGTTTTCCTTAAACGAACCAACAAGCGAAAAGAGTGTATTTCTATCATGTTTTGGGGAACATTTTGAATAAGGTGCCACGATTTTCCAATTTTTTCTTTTTACGGGGTAAAGAGGGTCCTGAAAGTCACAAAAACATCATCCGGAACTCTAAGAAACTCTTAGTTTATTAGAAAAAAGCTTTTAAATTCCGAAATTTGGTTATATTACAACTAAAGTTTTGCACCTGAAATTCGCCTCGAACTTGTCGAAAGTGGTACACAAAGCCGCGTATTTTCGTCAAGTTTCATAATCCAAAAGCAGAAATTATATTTTTTAACTCGCTTAAAAGTTATTCGTGAAAAACCAGTTGGTAGTATTGTCGCTTTTTTGTTGTTGCAATTAAACAAACGAAAACATATGAAAGTGGTGAATAGTGTTGCTAGCTCCGCAACAATAATAGTTACCCTGCAAATTTTATTGGGTTACGTGTTCCATTTTCTTCATGTTGGAGTACTCTAACAATACTGCTTTGCAATGCGTTTGCGGACCACCATCAGCCGATCATTGCTCGTTTTTAACGACCGTGATCAGGACACGATGACGATACAACAGAGTTGCCAAAAGTATATTGCATACAAATAACTGATAATAAAATTTTACTATGGCAACTGTGATAAAATGCAACCGCGCACTGGTTTTATGTATACATACTATAGTATGTATAGAGAAATATTAGTTTCTTTATTCACGCAAAAGCTAAATACCATAAGAATATTCGTAGTATAAAATATAAAAGTTGTATTGCCCCTCTTCATTTACTTTCATTTTAAATTAAATTCACTCCGATAATTTTTTCCGACACAATTCCTCTTTAGTACTTTGGCATATGTTCCTCTGTGGGTGCTTCATGGATTACTACAGTGAAAGTACTTTGGAAAGTACTCTCACGTATGTACTCTATGGAATATTCACAAACAAAACGAGAGTGGGATCACCCACTTCTCTCCTAGGACATCACAATATTAATTGGAGCACATTTTTTGTATGAATACAGATTAGTTCTGGAGCACTCCTATACTCCTAAAGCAGTATTCCTTACACTATTTATGGATTACTCGCGTTTTTTGCAGGGTTTCTTGTGTTTTTGTGTGGATAGAACATTATAAGGCGGTGGCAGGTCGACAAAAATGCAAGCAAACATGATACGAAATGTAATGAAAGAATATAAATCATGTTTTATAATAGCAAATTAAAAAGGAAAGAATTTATGTATTTGTTCAGCAAAAGCGCTGCAGGCGAAAATTTTTGTAATAAAAAATTAAAAAAAAAAAGAATTTTTTTATTTGTTGAACAGAAGTGCCGCATCGTGCGATTTTTTATTAAAAATTTTCATGTTTTATGATGCGATAATTAAAGAAATAAAATCAAAGAATAAAAATTATGTTTTATAATAGTAAGTTTAAAACAAAAAAAAAGATTTTTTGTATTTTTTTAACAAAACTGCCTGAATAGTTTGTGGTCTTTCTTCGCTTCAAAGCTGGTAATAAAAAGGTTTAGGTTTTCTATATCAAACGATATAATGTTTCACCTTTTTTTATGATTTAATTATTAATGAACTTGACATAATTTACTTGTTCACAAACTCTAAGTAAATTTATATCTAAATATATACAAACAAAGAGCGCGTCCGCTCTGTTGATAGTGCAAGATTGTCTTGACTGCGCTCGTTTCAGGGACGATGATGAATGCCTGTTGGCGCCTTTCCACTCGCCGTGCACGGCTACGCATAGGAATTTCGCCGCCGTCTAAATATTGTTGGAGGCGACTTAAACATCCTGCCCGCCCTGCAGGGAGGTACTTGTAATCATCTTCGGCATTTCCTGCAAAGCGCGAATGGTGGTATTTAAGGCGCGACTGGCCATATTACGTCGTTGGCATTGCGCCGTTTGCAGTCCTTGTGGGGTGTGCTTCATCGTGCACTTGGCCATCCGTTCCGGTTTGGGGGTTGCCACTGGTTTCTTCGATGGGTGCCTTGTTTGGTCCGCTGCGCGTGGTAGCGGTGGCAGAGACGACACTGAAGGCAGTTGTCGGTCTCTGCCGTGGAAGTATAAGAGCAGACAGAGAAACGAGAAGTAGCTGGATATAGCTCATGATAAACGGAAAGTTAGTTATACGTGGAAAACGTGTATAAGTTATGGCTCTGTGCGCGAAGAGTGCTTCATTGGTAGAAAGCACAGTTTAACTAAGGGACGCTTCACAAGCCCATTTCGGGTACGAACCTCTAAATCCCGAATATGGTTGTCAGGGCCTAGGCGAATGTTCTCGATTCGTCCCAGACGCCACTCGGTGGGTGGGAGCGAATCTTCTTTGAATACGACGAGGACGCCATTTGTAGCGCTTCTGAAGGTCCTTCAGATAATCCTCTTTCCAGCGTCGACTGAATTGGTAATGAAGAGATTTGAGATCTTCCCATCGATTGATCCAGGAGAGGTTTTCCGCGTTTGGCTAATAGCGGTGCACCTTGAAGGAAGTGACCCGGAGTGAGCGCTGTGAAGTCAGCTGGGTCCTGGGATAGTGAGGTTAGAGGCCTTGAATTAAGAACTGATTCAATACGCACTAACAGCGACGTGAATTCTTCGAATGTAAAATTGTGGGATGGAGCTGTTTTTTTGAAGTGGGATTTAAAACTTTTCCCGGATTCCCACTGGCCGCCCATATGAGGGGCATTGGATGGAATATACTGCCAGTTTATTCCTTGGTGGGCATATTTCTGCACAATGTCCGCAGAGCATTCGTTGAGAAATTTAATGAAGTCGCGTTCGAGTGCGCGTTGAGCGCCAATGAACGTTTTACCATTGTCACTCACAATTTTTGAGGGATAACCTCGTCTGCCAACGAATCGGGCGAATGCTGCTCGAAAGGATTCGGTGGTAAGGTCCCAGCATAGCACGAGGTGTTCTGCGTTGTGGCAAAACAGACAAATACAGGCACGTACCTTTTATGATAGTGGTCTAACTCATAACCGATGCTTTTATTTGGAATGAACCTGCAAAGTCTACTCCTGTTGTGGAAAACGGGAGTGAGAAATTGCAGCGGTCAGGTGGTAGCGCTGTCATTATTTGCGTGCGCGTTTTCTGTTTGAAAAGCGTCCACGATTTGCATTGGAAAATGCATTTCATAATAAGAGGCTTTAGTTTTAGTACGTAGTACTTTTGGCTCACCATTTGGAGCATCAACTGTATTTCTGCATGAAGAAGCAGGCGGTGTAAAAACTCTACATAAAACTTGCATAGCCTTGAATCCGGAGGAAGGATTACTGGATGCTTCTCGTTGTATTGCAATGTGGAATGTTCCAATCTACCACCGATACGTAGAAGTCCGTGTCCATCAAGAAAGGAGTTAAGAGCCAGAAGGGTACTATTTTTGCTAATTGGCATTTTGTTTTGTAGGGCGCCCTTTTTCGCCCCAAAATGGCGAGATTGTGCCATTGCCACAAGCCGCGTTTCGCATGTTGCTACTCTTTGTGTGTCACATGGGGATTATCTGTTGCTGCCACCGATTTGAATTTGTTGCAGACATTGTTCGCAAAGCGGAACATATATGCAGTGACACGGAGAGCTCGAGAATATGAGGAGAAACGTTGAAGAATATCCTCCTCTTCCTCGAGTGCGTGATATGCTTCGACCTTGCGTTTCTCGGATGGAGAAGCGCTACCTGCTTTCGGCTTTGGCCATGCCAAAATGTGGCAGGAAAGCTATTGTGGTCCGTGCCACCAAAGTGAGGAGCCTATCAAATCATGCGGCTTGCAGCCACGTGTGCCAAAATCCGCAGGATTTTCTTGGCTAGATACATTGCGCCAGGTGCCGCTAGGAAGATATTCTCGAATTTGAGAGGTACGGTTGGCCACATAGGTCTTCATAGGCATAGCCTTTAATCCGGAGGAAGGATTACTGGATGCTTCTCGTCATATTGCAATGTAGAATGCTCCAATCTGCCACCGATACGTAGAAGTCCGTGTCCATCAAAAAAGGGGTTAAGAGCCAGAAGGGAACTATTTTTGCTAATTGGCATTTGGTTTTGTAGGGCGCTCTTTTCCACCCCAAAATGGCGAGATTTTGCCATTGCCACAAGCCGCGTTTTTGCATGTTGCAACTCTTTGTGGGTCAGATGGGGATTATGTGTTGTTGCCACCGATTTAGATTTGTTGCAAGCATGGTTCGCAAAGCGGAACACGTATGCAATCACACGGAGAGTTCGAGAATATGAGGAGAAACATTGAAGAATATCGTCCTCTTCCTCGAGTGCGTGATTTGCTTCGACCTTGCGTTTCTCGGGTGGAGAAGCGCTATCTGCTTTCGGATTTGGCCATGCCAAAATGTGACAAGAAAGCTATTGTGGTCCGTGCCACCAAAGTGAGGAGCCTAACAAATCATGCGGCTTACAACCACCTGTGCCAAGGGTTTTCTTGGCTAGACACGTGGCGCCCGGTGCCGCTAGGAAGATATTCCGAAGCATCAAAGAACCCTTGGATTTGGGTATCTTGCCCTGGAACTACATTAACCCATCGAGAGATTTCGATGTGGCAAATGCCTGGCAGATTTTCTGCGAAATGTTGCCTTTTTGATAATGTTGCGGGCTTGGCGCTTTCATCCTAGTCGCTGCTATCCAGCCAGATTTCTTGGAAAAGTATCTTGGCGTCGATCATAACTGGCGACAGCCATCCTGTCTGGTCAAACAGTTTTGCAACAGAAGATAAAATTTGTCGCTTTGTGACCGCATTTTGGGTGTGTTCCGGCAGAATGGTGTATGAAAATTTGTCCGTGAGCAAGTTCCATCGAATGCCAAGAGTTTTGGTATTGGAAATTTCAAGAAGTTGGAGTCTAAAAGACCCTCCTTCGAAAACTGTTCTGATATGGCCGGGTGATTAGCCGATAATTTCTTTAATATGAAAGCAGCTGATTTAAGGGCTTTTATCACTTGAACGAGTGATTCAGTGACGTTATCGATGGTATGACTTCCTGATAGAATGTCGTCGCTACACGCTACACGTTTGCGTCTTGAGAATTGTTGCAGCCAAGTGGAATATCGCTTTCGTGTAATCGGATAGTTGATGCATCGTACGAATAGCGAGATGTGGTGCATAATTTACGCCGAATGTAACCGTTTTTAGATTGAAATCGCTAACAATGGAGTTTGCCGATTTGCGAAATAGGATTCGGCGAAAATCTTTATCGTCCTCGTGTATGAGGATCTGACGGTCCATTTTTTCAATGTTTCCATTGAACACATACTTATGCATGCGCCATTGTAAAATTAGTAGCATGAGATCTGGTTGGAAAGTTGGACCAATGTATAAAACATCATTCAGGGATTTGCCTGACCCAGATTTATTAGAGGCGTTAAAAACCAAACCTTTGTGGTGACCTTATCTGGTTTAACTACAGCTTGATGTAAGTTGCGGCGACACAATGGCATGAGCCTTTACCCTTTTCATGGCCTTGGATGCAACCAGTGTCAAAGGACACGGCTTCGGGAAGTTTTGTAAGACTTGTCCACCCATGCCAGAGATTTCGAACTTTCAACCGTTGTTGAACTTTCGAGGAAATGAAGTTCTTCCGAGCCCTGATCGATAAGGGCCCTCAGTTGAAATAATTCCCCTTCGTGTTCGACTGCGACCATAGCAATAGGAAGGAGAATTTGGATATCATTGGCTGCATGCAATGATTGAACCGGTGCGTTTTTTGAACAGCACGGTAGCTCGCTAGAATCGGAGCTATTCTGCGTTTGTCGAACGGGATTTGTTGACTCAGCAGTTGTGTGCTGCACGTTTGATGCATTCATTCGCGGGGTGGAACGTGGAGCTTGTGGATTCGCCATCAACAGCGTCTGATGCCGTTGATGACATGTCGAACATGACCATTTGCTCGTGCACTCATTGACGATATGAGTGCTGCTAAGGTAGTTTGTACACAGCTTAGCTTGTTTTACGAATTGTGTCCGGTTTTGCACAGACATTCGTTTGAATTGTGGACGTTGCAACATTGGAAAATTTCTTTTTTAAATTCTGCCACAACGGTTTGCGTACTGTTGAAGGACCTGTTTTGCGCAGAGTTCTGATGAGCGACTGGTTTTATTTTGCTTTGGCTTCGTTGAAGCCTATTGACCCTTTCAACGACTTCCTATCTCGAGGTGAGAAGTTCAAATGTGACCATGAGGGCAAATCTGTTCGCGATGAGAGAAATTGTTCCCATAGAGACAGGGTTATTTCGGGGAGTTTTTATGAACAAATGTACACCAGAATCGGATCCCAACTTTCTGTCGTAACTCCTTGTGAGTGAAGAACTGATAGGCAGTTGTTGATTGTTGCTCACTGTTTTCGGATTGAATATTGGCAAGAGTCAGTAAGGATTTGATCTGGTTATCTACCAGGATACGCTTGTTTTCGTATCGTGACCGTAGAGCTTCCCAGACAAGGTCAAAGATATCATCGCTCAATGGATATTGCTTGACGATGGAGCCGATTTTGCCTTGCGTTTTGTACCGGATATGGTACAATTTCTGAGCACGAGAGACCCTTGGCGAAAATATCAGATCGTAAACCGATTTAAGCCGTGCCCAGTAATCATGCAGTGATTTGTCCTTTATCATGAGATACGGCTCAGTGTGATCTTGAATCGGTGCCTCGTTAAATTTTGCACAGTATTTCACGAGACTGTCACTTTCCGCGATGAGCTTTTCCGCGGATGGGTCAACTGATTCGGATTTTGGGCGGGGGGATGTTGCCCTTTCCTTGGTGTTTCTTCTTTTGGGCCATTTTTTGGTTTTGTCCCAGTTTCGGACATTTTTGTGGGGACTGAGAGGCATTTAAAGCAAAACGTTTGGGTTTTCACCAAAAAAAACCGAATAAATTAGTTGTACGCTCAGGGAACGTTCGCAAAGTTCGAAGAAGGAAATATTCTTCGTGTCACAGACAATTAAAAAAGGGAATTTAAATTGGTGGCGGTGTTTGTTTCTTTTTTTTTTTTTTGAAAAATAGAGTCAAGCACGGACAACGGGACGTTCCTTAAATGATTTAAATCCGCGAAATGCGGAATTTAATTGTATGTATAATGTTTTGTAAAAACAAAAAAATAAATTTAAAAAAATCACAAACACTTTTCACTTATATACACGTGTGTAAATAAACGTGTATTTGTAAATGATTTTTATATATATGTATGGATATATTAGAAGATAATAATACTTTTAAGTCTGTATGAATATTTTTTGGAAAGTTCCTATAGGGACGAAAATATCTCAAACTTAGTTTTGTGCAGCAAAGAAAGGTGAGAAAATTGCTAATGTGAGAGAGGTTACGAAATTTGAACAGCAGTACCAGCTCTCTATGCTAATGGTGCTATACCTGCTGGGAGAATGTCGCTGGAATAGCGACTTGAACGTGTGAATAAGCACGTATGATGTTCTCTGAGTGGAGAAGAATGAATGCTGGAAAAGCACTTAATTATTTGTACATGTATGTTGTCGGAGTGGATGTTCCTCACGTTGGGCTGGGACCGATCAAAAAAACTTGGCCCGCTCAATTGATGTTTATGTACAATATTTCGGGCGTCCTCATACATTGGGAAGTGGCTGTTCGTCGGGCCACTTGTTACATTTTAATTGCAATAACTATAAAGTTTGCATGCCTCGATTCTGTGGCATTTTGCAATAATATTTAGGGTTTAGGTACTTTAGTAAAAACGCGCATTAATTGAAATTAATATAAATATCTCAGAAGATTTCATATCAGCCAGGCAAAAAAAAAAAAAAAAAACACAAAAAGTAAAATGTAAATAAACAGGAGAAACGTCAAAATGAAGTGATTCAAATTTCCCAGTATTGGGATACTTCAAAAGCTTTCAGATGGACGGGTTGCCAGATGTTGAGTAAAAGTACGTTGGGTTGAAATGGTCTGTAGAAAAAAGGGAACAGATATAGGGTAGACATAGCAATAATTGCGCGGCCATTATGGAAATAGGGAAACAGCAAAATAAACGGTATCGGTGATGGATTTTGTCTATATATAGGAGGCACTGGCAGGCAATGAGGTAAAACTGTATTAGAGTTGAAGCAGTACGTTTTAATGTGCGCCAAACGTTGTGTTTTTCCTTAAGTGAAGTTCCCTCTGCGCGAAGTTCCCTGTGCGCGAGGTTCACAAAGGACAGTACGCTACAAGAAATATTTCAAATAGTTGTATCTAAATTTTAAAAGTAATTGCGGATGCTGGGTGCTGAAGGCTCCTAAATTTATATTGTGGCTGGTCGCCGTGCTCAACACCCTGGTTAAGGGCCACGACGAATTTCTGAGGGAAGAGGACGATACACGTGACATCCATCGATACCACGGATAACTTAACCCCGTACATGTAGAAGATTTTGTCTGGTGAGTTTTCCGTATACCATGTAGTTTTTATTTTTTATGGTGTGTTAGTTTTTCTGCGCCTTTTTGAGGTTCACGCGACCTTGCCTTTCGACTTCGGTCACCAACTTCAAGGAGAAATCTGGCCCAGTATAATGCGTATGTGGGTACAGATTTCCTCCAGTGGTTGTCTACAATCAAATTTCTTTTAATTTTCTCATAATTCGATTTTTTTTTGTCATTTAAATATCACGTCGTTGTTATTAATCTGCTAAGCAATCCATTTGTGTTAAGAGCCTTCATGGTGCTTGTGTGCCTAGAGGTACACTGCGAGGTGCGTGAACACCAAATCAGTGTGGAGGTACCATAGTAACCTTTCATTAAATTACACCTTTTTCCTGTTAGTGGGAACCCAAATGACCTAGGAACTTACGGCGCAGCGCGCCAGGGAAATTTCTAAAAGTCATCAACACAAATTAGAGCAAAGTTCACAACCATGCCCGAAAATTACAGTGGCTACAAAACCGAGACATTTTAAAAAGGGTTTATTCCAACTCGACTGCGAGCAACTAGTCATAAATCAAATACTATATTTTGTAAGATTTTTGTATAAGTTCTTTCGTAAAATTAATTTCGATGTACAGTTTATGGAGACGGTCACATTAATACACCAAACTAAAAAACTTAAAATTTTACCTCCGTTTTTTTTTTAACATAGAGGCCATAGAGGCCCGGCCCCCAAGAAATCCCTATTATTAGCAAATAGGGCTCTGCTAGGTAGGTCGTAGGATTCTGGGTGGAAGGAAATCAAGCAAATTACTGTTTCGATTGAGCAATACCGAGATTTGGTCCTTTGTGTGACAGAAAGTCCAAAAACTAATAGGGGACAATCGTATATTTTATATATTTACGTAACCTTTTTAGTACTTACAAAAATCAGTATGTTATATTAGCCTAAGTGGCATTTTTTTTTTAAGTGGCATTTCTGTTTTTTTTTTTTTGAAATTTTGTTTTTTTATATACCATAAAATACTTTTGTTAAAAAAATGTTAAGTTGAGTTAAAACTCTATAAATATGGTCGGCTAAATTTGATTGGGAGGGGAGTGAAGGATGACGAAAGGGTAGGTACTGTGGAATCATTCGGAGTAAAGGTGAAATATTTAAATTTATAAAACGAAATGTTTGTGGTTTGAATGTCTGAACATCAATTAATTTATTAAACAAATTATTTCTCTTTTATAGATACATTCTTAACCTACACATTCATAATTACCTTAATACTAAAAATATGTACATTTGTATTAACACTAATCATACATGTAAATTTGTATACACGGTATGCATACATGCAGATTTGTAAACTTGGTATGCTTACCTGTAAATTTGTATGCATAGCCTGCATACATGTAGATTTGTATGCACGCTATGCATATATGCAGATTTGTATGCATAGTCTGCATGCATGTAGATTTGTATGCATGCTATGCATATATGTAAATATGTATGCATTCGTCAGCAAACCGATATTCTCTCTGGTTAATTCTCATGATTGGTTGTATGTAATATTTTGGTGAGAAACTAAAATTGATAATAAGCAGAATTTATTATTTGTGAACAGACAAGAGTTTCATATTCGGCATTCCATTGATGTTAGGTAACCGCTGTGTTAGGTCAATAATTTGTATAATATTGTAATATGATTGAGCTGTTAAAAATGTATTGCATAGGAGTTCATGATGCGTAATGCCGCAAAATGTATTGCATAGGTGGGCATAGACGCTTAATGCTACACCATCCGCCTTAGAAAAAGAGGATTATATAATTGTTTTGTGAACAATTGTATAAGACTCTTTGTTTGCATTTAGATGATTTTTATATTTTATTGTAACTTAATATTGAGTTGAAAGAGTTTTTGGATTTAATTTCTGATTTGCTGACCTTCATACTTTTATTATTTGCATCTTACATGTATATTTTTTTTTTGTTTTTGTACAAGTCCTTTTTTTTTTAATTTTAAATTTAAAGATTATTTTACATATAAAGAGTTTTTTAAATTTGCTTTGCACAGCCGGTCTTTAAGAGCGTCGACTCACTTAAAAATCGGCATGTTCTTACAAATCGAGTAAATTGGAATGATTATTTGTTTTAATTTAACAAAAGATATTTTGAATGGGTTTAAGTCTATAAGGCAGGGCTGCCTTTATTGTCGATTGTGACATTTTTAAGACTTACTATTTGGGATTTTACTTTAATTGTTTATTGCTCTTCCTCAGCTTTGAGTTTAAAATCTTGGGTATGAGGAAAAAGGGATATTAGACGCGCTGTTGCACGGTATTCATTTGCCTATATTTAAATTACATATAGGGTTTAAGTATAGCTGCTCTCGCTATGATTAATAGCACGATAACGCAGATTAAAACTGCTAGCCAAACATCTGGGATGTTTGGGGCAGCTTTTGTTTCTGATTCAGCTGGTGGTTCATATTTTGCTATCCTGTCCTCTGATGTTTCAGAGTTTCCTTTTCCTAACTCGTAGCCAGCTATGGCTATCATAATGCCTTGGGCTATTTTTGTCCACCAAGACATTTTGAAAGTTAATAAGATGATGATATTTTGGTTTATAACTTTTTATTTTGTCAAAATTGTTGATAAAAATATTTTTATTAAAAAAAAAATATTTTAATATTCCAAAAAAAAAAATTGTTTTTATACTAACTTAGTGTAGTTTATAATATATTTGAAAATATTTTTATATATTCGTATTAAACAATCTTTTATTATATTTTTTTTTCGGATGCTACTCAACATTTGGCATTTTCGGGGAACACTCTCCTCATCATACGCATTATTTCTTCCACCCTGGTAGTGGGGTTAATAATGTCCTCTATTGTGGGTTCCCTTTCCGTTGGAAATATAGCAAGTTGGTCTAACTTACTTAACTTTTTCTTTAAAATTTTGAATTTGATCTAAGACTTTTTGATTGTATTTTCTTAAATTTTCTACAAACTTTTCACATGTAATTATAACGTTTTGGTATGGTGCTCCTTAAACCAAAATATAAAAATTATGTAAAATCAAATGAAATTGACATAGAATTATGGTAAATTTACTTGAAATTGAATTTAAAAATAAGTTGTTCCACACCACCCGGAAGGTCCCTGTTGGCGCGAAGTTAGTTTTGGGAGCTCGGTTCCCCAGTAGGCCTATATCACCCATATACATATATCGCCCATTTACTTCAATAGTGTCATAATTCAAAAAACACGAACTTTTAGTTAAACACGAAGAAATTTGCTAAAGGAATTTAGCCTATTTCACGCCACCCGTTTAATTTTGTATAAATACATATCTAATACGTAAGTGTGATACAAAACAAAAATTTCGAGTAGAATAGAGGATACCTTCATAAAAAATAAAATAAATATATAAAAAATATTATCTCATGAGAAAGAAGGCAGAGTTTACTAAAAAAATGTTTATTTAAAGAAAAAAATAAAGTAGTTAGATTTGCTAAATTGAGCATTTGTGGCCATAAATTAAACCAGGGTATATTGCTGTTCCCGACGCGCTTCGACATTTACCTTACGTTTTCTTCTTTGGGGATCTATTTAATTTTAAATATATAAAATTAAATACATTAAACATTATTTTAGGATATCTAACAATAAACAAAAAACTGACACATAATTTAACATTTATTTTGTTACTTACAATAATATTAACATTAGTAATTGTTTATTTCAGGTACTAATACAAATTGTGCACAACGCTATTCACGTACATTTAAATGACATTTGTTTATTTTTTACATTCTCTTGCATCTCTGTATAACAGCGTTTTGCAGTTGTTATTGTATGCGTATACTTTCCAGCGTCATTCTCGTTTTCTCTCTGCATAATGAATATTGGTACCCAAAATCCGTTGCCTCGGGACGATTAATAAATTACCACTCAAACCATCCATGAAAAAAAAAAATCAACACAACAACAAATTTAATAAGAAAAGTAATAGTAATGAAGATTTCTTTAAGGATAACATTAAAAAGATAAAGAAAATTCTATTTAAAAACAGCTATCCAAGTTCTCTTACGGATAGACTGATCCAAAATACTGTGAACAGAGTTCACCAAAAAGATAACACACCACAAGATAATACGAACAAAAAATATATCGGCGTAACTATCCCGGGCCTTACAGATAATGAAATATTACATAAAACAATAAAAAACAAAAACATTAATTATGCGCATAAACCAAACAACACGCTCAAAAAATGTTCACTAGAACAAAAGACCCAATTGCAAAAGAACAACAAACGGATATTGTTGACAAAATAACTTGTAATAGTACAAAAACGAAAAATGCAACAAATGTTACATCGGTACAACAAAACGGCAACTAGGTATAAGAATTAATGAACATAAGAAGGATGCAGAAAACAAAAAAAACGTCGACCGGTCTAGCACAACACCTAACAAAGAGCAACCACGTAGCGGATTTCTCAAACGTTAAAATTTTAGACATTGAACGCAGAGAGGAAACGAGAATGACGCCGGAAAGTATACGCATACAACAAAAACTGCAAAACGCGATGAACTTCAATGAAGATTTTGTTAATTATAAGCAGCGTCTACTCAGCTGTTATGCAGAGATGCAAGAGATTGTAAAAAATAAACAAATGTCATTTAAATGTACGTGAATATTGTTGTGCACAATTTGTATTAGTACCTGAAATAAACAATTACTAATGTTAATATTATTGTAAGTAACAAAATAAGTGTTAAATGATGTGTCAGCTTTATGTTTATTGTTAGATATCCTAAAATAATGTTTAATGTATTTAATTTTATATATTTAAAATTAAATAGATCCCCAAATAAGAAGACGTATGGTAAACGTCGAAACGCGTCGGGAACAGCAAATATACCCTGGTTTAATTTATGACCACAAATGCTCAATTTAGCAAACTAACATTTATAAATTGGCCCAACCAGCATAATAAAGTACTTAAATTGCGAAAAAATTAAGTGAAGTGAACGAACAGTTCCATATAAAAACGCAATAAGTGCACTTAGACATTTTTCCGGGTTTTATTGTGATCATTGTGGAAATATGAAGATTCTAATGTTCGGATATTTAAGATTGAGGTCTATGTACGTAATTAATTTGTATTAAATTTGTAAACACTCCATTTCATCAATATATATTACCATATCTACCATAAAATATCGTCTGTGAACAATATAATACTAAGATATAATAAAACAGAATATATTAGAAAAAAAAGAAAAACAAACAAAAACATTGAAATTATTCACGCAAACATATTTACTAAAATAAAATTGATTTCATAACTTTAAGCGACATAAACAAATTAGGGTTATGGAATCAAAGCATCCGATTAATGGATATATAATCCAACAAAGTTAGCCTAATAATAAATATAGTGGGTAATATACTAAAAAACGTTATATATCAAAAACGTTTTTGGGACTTTTGTTTTGTTTCGTTTAATATACAACGTGAAACTTTCCGATTCCGTCAAGTTGCATTTAAATAATAATAAACCAATTTGAAATAAGAGAATATATAATAAAATAAAATAACGGTTACCGCGGAGTAACCGAAATATATCGGATTTTTAAAGAAAACTTGTGTTTATTTTTTAATTGACCTCGAGCCGGCAAAAATATATATAAAATTATTTTTGTTGTTTACGGCCTTTGAATTATAACTTTTTAAATATAAACGAGCTCTAGGCCAAATATTTGTATATTCTTAATAAAACACAATACGTGAATTTTTGATATACAATAATATTATTTAATTTGTCGATATTTCGACTTCAGTCTGAAGTCATCATCAGGACTAGGTACGAAAAGAACAAACATACATATTAAAATCATAAAAATACACATTTGCACTAAGATTTATACATTAAGATTGCATTAAGAATATACAAATATTTGGCCTAGAGCTCGTTTATATTTAAAAAATATATATAAAATAAAATAAGAAATAAAATAAATTAGCATAAAAGGCAATATAAAAAATTTAATTTTATTTTTTTGTAACTTTTTTTTTTTTTGTTCAGTGTAAGACGTACTTTATCTAAAATGAGGATTTAATCTGCAAATGCAAAAATATTTTCGGGCAAATTTGCCAATAATCCATTAATTGTTATAAATAAATTAGTTTCAACAAAAGTTAACTCATTCTTTGTGATTTCATGTTTTTTTTTTGAAAACAACTAAAATGAAAAACAAAGAATCTGTTAAATAAAGACTTATATATTACGTGTAAGTGAAATTTGCCACAAAAAATGGGCCGGTCAAAAATTAATTCTATTTAAGATTTTTTGGTACGCTACAAATTATTTTGGAAACATTTTTTAGGATTTTGGTAGAGGCTATTATAGGTAAGTGGCAACAATGGGAAACCATGTTTTAATCTTTCACCGTGTAGCGCGTACGCTTATGTAGGTTTGTGTCTTAGAGCACATACATAATTGGTCCAAAGATGGCGTGCTTTTGTGCAAGAAAGTAAATATTGATATTTGGAGAGATTGTTGGATTTACAAAAACTTTTTCTATTAATTATAAACAAATAGAATGTGATCTTTTCAGATAGATTCGTTTATTCTACCTCGGTACCGCAAGCAACGTGTCAGTTAGGCTTATTCTCTTTTTATTATTATTTCGGAGCCGGAAGTCACCAAAAACCCTGCTCGACACTTCGTGCTGCCAAATTACTATATTTACATTCATATAACTTATTCCATTTCAGCTCGGTCAACCTGAGAATCAATCGTCCTCGATTGACCCATACAATCATTAATTTCGTCCATATATTCATAATCAGTACAATCACTTACAATTTCTTCTTCTTAATACTCATTATCTGTACAATAATCATTGGGCATAGAGTCATCAGGACTATCAATGTTGCCTTCCAAACCCACATCATCCAAATCTTGACCAGGCTCTATCCACTCCTTCATACGACTTGAATAAATTACATTATTGTATGGTATTTGCGTAACTTGACAATTTTCAATATCTTTAACTACATATCGGTCGCAACCCAACTGCTTATTCACTACATATGGACCTTTATACTTAGGGATTAGTTTCTTATTTTGACCAACAGTAGTGTCAACATTTTTTATTACCACCAAATCACCTACATTAAATTCTCTTCCCGGTTTATGACTTCGTTCGAAATTGCTCTGATTATGCAACTGAGATTTTTGAATGTTAATATCAGCCTCATTTCTCAACACTTCTAAATTTTCAATGGGCCTAGAGTAAATGTCATGCAAGTATTCGGTTAATTCATCAATTTGCTCCCCCCTTTTTTCAACACCAAACATCATTTGGCTAGGAGTCTGCTTAGTGGCACAGTGCACAGTATTATTTATTGCAAACTCCACCCTATACAACTTCCTTCTCCAATCAGCATGACATATTGGGTCCGTTAGCTTCGATAAAATACTTTTTAACACCCTATTTACTCGTTCTACCTGGCCGTTTGACTGGGGTGAAGCTACTGCATTTAGAATATGACTCACGTTACATTCTTTACAGAAGTTCTCAAATTCATTGGAAGTAAATGCTGTTCCCCGATCACTTACGATTCTTCGTGGACGACTGTAATCTATGAAGTACTTTTTAAGTGCACATATACTCTCTTTGGAGCTTGGTCGAACCGCATATAACTTAACAAACTTCGTAAACCCATCAACAATCACCAATACATGCCTTTGTTTCGATTTTACCGACTCCAATGGCCCAAAGTGATCAATGTTTAATGTATCAAATGGCTCCGGCCTTTTCGGAATACTGTAAAGATTTCGCGCTATGTTGCTAGGCAAACTAGAACAATATATACACTTCAAGCAATTTCGTATAAATTTATTCAGTTTTCTCCTCATCAAAGAAAACCAACAATGCTTCTGTATTTGATTTGAGCACTTATCTACGGTTCTCATTAGGTTTTCCTCCATTTCCGATGTCAAATATAACTGCTGGTATCGTCCACTAACACGAAAAACTAAACCATTCTCCAACTGTTATCCCGGCACCTCCCCGTCTTCTAGCTTTTCCTTTAATTCACAAATATTTCTATCACGCGTTTGTGCAATTTGAATATTCAGATCAACCTCATCCTCCCCCATATTACAAACAGGTACTCTACTCAAAGCGTCTACATGTGACATCTGATCCTCTCCCCTGTGCTTTACAATGAAATCAAAGTTTGAGAAGTTTAAGGTCCACCGCGCAATACGAGGGTTCAGAATTTTTTTTTCCAATGCCAACACTAACGAGTTGCAGTCCGTAACAAGCACAAAAGAAACACTGTCCAAAAATGTACGAAACCGCTCGAATGCATTAAGAGTTGCAAGCGTTTCCAACTCGAAACTATGATATCTCGATTCCGCTTCAGTAGTTGTTTTAGAAAAATATCCAACCGGATGGAATTTTCTGTCATCCTGCTTTTGTAATAATACCGGCTCGGTTTCACGTTGTGGATCGAATATACACAAAAAATTTTGAAGATAAAGATGTTGCATGCGCGAACTTCAGTGGAAAGCAGCGGATCTTCACAAAATTCTAGTAGGTCACTTCCACCACACCGCAAATTTTAACGCATTTTAACATAATTTAAGCACACAAAATACACCGGTTGTAGTTTTGGAGTGTAAAAATGTGAATTTTGAACACATTAGCTGAATAAAAAGTGTACAAATAATTGTTAAATAATGAATACAGACAGTGGTAGTTTAACAAATTCTGCTGTGGTAAATGGTGAATGTGACCTACTAGAGATTTTGTGAAGCTTGCTTCACACTATTTTTCGTCCCTGCAATGTCTCTATGTTAATATTGTCTCTGATATACATAACACAGGCGGTTCTGTTAATTTATCTTTTAATGTTGCAAAGCTACTCATACACTCACCTGTCCGCTCAAACTTTACATCTTTACGCGTCAACTTATTTAAGGGGGCCTAAATCCGGGAGAAATTTGGGACAAAGCGTCTAAAGTAAGAAAATAAGCCCACCATTGTTTTACCTCTTTGGCATTTTTAGGAATCGGATAATTTTTAATTGCCTTAAGGTGTGCTTCATTTGGACTTATACCCCTATCATTTACACAATATCCTAAGTATTCAACTTCTTTATATGCAAATCGACACTTCGATAAATTTAATTGCCACCCAGCAGCACTTAATAGATCTACTACTCGCTTCAATATTTCAACATGCTCATGAAAAGTTTTGGTAGCTTCGTTAATGTCATCTAAATACACTACATCCCTACCAGCATCAATAAGTGATTTTAAAATTTTATTAATTAATCGCTGGAAAACTGGAGGTGCATTGGTGAGTCCAAATGGCATATAGCAATATTCGTATTGACCCATTGGCGTGACAAAAGCCGTCAGTGGTATGGACTCCTCACTCATTGGTACTTGGTGGAAGCCATCCTTCAAATCAAGAGTACTGATAGCTTAAACAATCTTCAATAAGAGTTAACGGATAGTGATCACGTATTGTTAAACTATTCAGCGCCCCATAGTCCACGCACATTCTCAATGAACCATTCTTCTTTCGTACCAAAACTATGGGCAACGCATAAGGTGACTTTCTTTGTCTTATAATACCTTTAGCCAATAATTCATCAATAGTTTTCTGGACCTCAATTTTTTCTTTAAACGATAACCTCTTCGGAGTACTGTACACCGGTGTATCATTTTTCAATTCGATTTTCATCGAATACCCGCTGACAGTCGCTCTTCTAGTACTTTTACATTTATTCAATATTATAGCGCGAAGGATATCTGATTCTATTTTATCTAATTTTGGATCTATATTAATATAATCGCTAAAATTCTCTTCCTCAGTTGCATCCACAGATAATTTCATTGCAGTCATTTACATCTTTATCGATAAATTTTCCCACATTGATATTATTACGATAACAATTCTCACTTATCTCTAATTCTGACATCTCTATGTTTACATTAGCTATCATCCGGTGGCAAAATCCTGAGCCAGATAAATAATTTTGCATGTAAATGCAACAACAACGATTTGAGCCAGATAAATCCAGATAGAAGTCTGGTTCAATTTGTGGGCCAGATAATTTGTTAATTACTTCTTTTTAGGTTGGCAACGCGGCCTTTAATATGCCTACTTTTTCAAAAATAGATGTCGCTGCTTAGCCTTTCCCCGCATGAGTTAAATGAAAAACAGCGGCGACATCTGCTTATCACATTTCACGTGTGCAAAAATTTCACGACATCTGCTTCTCAAGTCTCTAAATGATCCAGAGCATTCCCGTGAGAATTGAGCGTGAGCCGGAGCTGTAAAACTCACTGAAAGACGGCAATTGTTTTGTTTTTCTATGGAAGCAACCTGGTCAACAACTTGTGGACTTTTGTTGTGTTGATACCCACAAAAAAAATTGTACTACCGCCACGGTTATACCACACACCCGGACTTGGCATGACGTAGCCCAGGGTTATTTTTTATAAGCGCGGCCGAAGGCCGCCAACGCAGAAATGTCTTCTGCGCAAAAATACTATGGATCCCACCCCCGGTTTCGGAAGTACCCGCGGGTCTTTTTCGGTTTTTCGTTAATATCTTTTGAACGGGTAAAAAAAGTTACCTTACGCTTTCGGATTCTTAATCTAGACGTGAATACGCGTCTTTTGATACCTCACTCAAAAAAAAAGGCCCAGTTTTAGGGTGGGGCCCCTAAACTGCACAATTACCGAAAGATGGGATTTATTTTGAAACTTCAAGCTTAACAATTCATTTGGATTATAACTAATTTAATTAAATTGGCACAACATTATTCGCAATTTTGTTAACAGGTCCCGTCCAACCAATACTGGAACAACTGCATCCAAATCTGGCAAAATAGCAAAATTGTGAATGATACAATGTTTACGAAATATAAATTTACAAGGCAAAATACCGAACATTTTTATTTGTTTTTTACCAATTCCATGGTATTGTGTTAATTTTCGTTTATTGCTTAGTTGTACTAATTCTGGCACAAGGGATCGTTCTATGAAACTAATTGGACCACCCGTGTCGAACAATACAAAAAGAGAGACTAAATCAGTACACTTTTCTCTATTATAGAAGGCAACACTTACCATGTTGTTTGAAGGAAGTCAGTTAATTTATTAATTTCTCGAATTTCATCATCACCTACAGCAGCTGCGACGTTGCGATTGTTTGCTGATGATACACGACGAGAACAATTATGGCGCGTATGACCTACTTCTGCGCACATAAAACACGAATAAGGTGGGCGTCTGAGTTGTGTACATGCACTCTGATAATGCCCGCACTGGAAACAATTGTAACAACGCACATTATTGACATCCAACCGGCTAGTTACGGCGGGTTTTTCTTTGACACGGTTATCCACTGTAACAACATATTTCCTCATTTTTTCGTAACGCTCCATCAACATTTTTAAACTTCTGATTGACGTTGCACCATATAACATCGACACATAAGTAGATTTGTCGTTGAGTCCGTCAATAATTATGTCGACTAAATCACTTTCTGGTATGTCAGCTCGGCTAGACATGTTGCATTTCCACCACATATCGTCGAGTGGTTTCCCTTGGTTTAATACTACGTGTTTTCAAATGGCTAAATGCATCTTGGAGCGAAAACGTTCGTTGATACTCCAGCAATAAAGCAGACTTTTAATCACTATACGAACGGACTAGAGCAATATCCAGGAATTTTTTGGCATGACCTGTTACTAAATGTCGAGCAGCAATCAGCTTGTCTCTATCATTGTAGCGTAGAAATTCAAATACTGCCTCCAACTCACCAAACCACTTAGCAACATCTTGGAATTCCGACCCGTCGAATTTATTCATGAGCGCATCCAGCTCATGCAGATCAATTCTGCGTCTATCAATTTGATTGATCTGTTGCTGCAGTTCAATTAGTTCACGCTTTTTGCGAGCAACAGCTAGCATCCGTACCAAGTGCTTTTCTTCAACCTTTAAGCTATCAATTGAGCTGCCACTCGTCACATTTACACCGGTTATATCCTCCTCCGACCCTCCTTCATCTGGCACGTCTCCATGTGGCATATTTTCCTTTGGTACACCTTCATCTGGCACGTTCATGTTTTGTAACTTTCCATTCGGCGAACCATCATCCAATAATTTTGGAAGAGTAGCTACAGCCTGGTCGTACAAGACACGCAATTGAACAAGAGTAGCCTCTATATCAAAGTCAACATCAGCAATCGTCAGCGTATTAATCATTTGCTGCCGTGTCAGCATATTTGCCATTATCAATTAGTGTCTTTAAATTTCGATTTGAATTTAAAATATCTTGCTATACTAAATAAAATATTGGCCTGTGGGATTTCCACACCTTATATGTGATCTTTTCATATAGATTCCTTTATTTTACCTCGATATCGCAAGCAACGTGTCAGCTGGGCTTCTTCTATTTTTATTATTATTCCGGAACCGGAAGTCACCAAAAACCCTGCTCGACACTTCGTGCTGCCAGATTACTATATTTACATTCAGATAACTTATTCTATTACAAGAGTAATATTTGTTAACAAAAATAGGCCTATGCACTGCGGCTGATCCATACGAATCGATTCATATCACTTGTATATGATTTTACGTATGCTAACTATGCGAAACCGTCTGTCAATTGTTTGTATGGAAATTTTGTTATTGGGACGTTTTTTTTTTTGTCTCGTTTAAATAAATAATAAAAAACCAACTTGAAATATGAGAATATGTAATAAAATAAAATAAGGAATAAAATAAATTAGCATAAAAGGCAATATAAAAAATTTAATGTTATATTTTTGTAACTTTTTTTTTTTTTGTTCAGTGTAAGGCGTACTTTATCTGAAATGAGGATTAAATCAGCATATGCAAAAATATTTTCGGGCAAATTTGCCATTAATTGTTATAAATAAATTAGTTTCAACAAAAGTTAACTCATTATTTGTGATTTCATGTTTTTTTGAAAACAACTAAAATAAAAAACAAAGGATCTGTTAAATAAAGACTTATGTATTTACGTGTAAGTGAAACTTGCCACAAAAAACGGGCCGGTCAAAAATTAATTCTATTTAAGATTTTTGGTACGCTACAAATTATTTTGGAAAATTTTTTTAGAATTTTGGTATAGGCTATTATAGGTAAGTTGCAACAATGGGAAACCATGTTCCAATCTTTCACCATATAGCGCTTATGTAGGTTTGTGTCTTAGAGCACTTACATAATTGGTCCAAAGATGACGCGCTTTTGTGCAAGAAAGTAAATATCGATATTTGGAGAGGTTGTTGGATTTAAAAACACATTTTCTATTAACTATAAAAAATAGAGTAAAATTTGTTAACAAAAATAGGCCTATGCACTGCGGCTGATCCATACGAATCGATTCATATAACTTTTATATGATTTTACGTATGTTAACTATGCGAAACCGCCTGTCAATTGTTTGTATTGAAATTTTGTTAGCGTATTAATATATAGATAGTGGGTAATATACTGCCTATGCAATACGGCCGCCATGATGCCGGTTGCCGTTTTGACCTAAAATCAAAAACGTGTTAGGGCCTTTTTTTGCTTCGTTTAATATACAACGTGAAATTTTCCGATTCGAAATAAGAGAATATATAATAAAATAAAATAAGAAATAAAGTAAATTAGATTAAAAAGCAATATAAAAAATTGAACGTTATAATTTTGTAACTTTTTTTTTTGTTCAGTATAAGACGTAATTTATCTAAAATGACGATTAAATCTGCAAATGCAAAAATATTTTCGGACAAATTTGTCATTAATTGTTATAAATAAATTAGTTAGTTTCAACAAAAGTTAACTTATTATTTGTGATTTCATGTTTTTTGAAAGCAACTAAAATAAAAAACAAAGAATCTTTTAAATAAAGACTTATGTATTTACGTGTAAGTGAAATTTGCCACAAAAAATGGGCCGGTCAAAATTAATTCTATTTAAGATTTTTTGGTACGCTACAAATTATTTTGGAAAAATTTTTTAGGATTTTGGTAGAGGCTATTATAGGAAAGTGGCAACAATGGGAAACCATGTTTAAATCTTTCACCGTGTAGCGCGTACGCTCTTGTAGGTTTGTGTCTTAGAGCACTTACATAATTGGTCCAAATATGGCGCGCTTTTGTGCAAGAAAGTAAATATCGATATTTGGAGAGATTATTGGATTTACAAAAAACATTTTTCTATCAATTATAAACAAATAGAGTAATATTTGTTAACAAAAATAGGCCTATACACTGCGGCTGATCCATACGAATCGATTCATATCACTTTTATATGATTTTACGTATGCTAACTATGCGAAACCGCCTGTCAACTGTGTGTATGGAAATTTTGTTAGATAGTGGGTAATATACTGCCTATGCAATACGGCCGCTATGATGCCGGTTGCCGCTTTGACCTAAAATCAAAAACGTTTTTGGGATTTTTTTTTTGTTTCGTTTAATATACAAAGTGAAACTTTCCGATTCCTTCAAGTTGCATTTAAATAATAATAAACCAATTTGAAATAAGAGAATATATATTAAAATAAAATAAGAAATAAAATAAATTAGCATAAAAGGCAATATAAAAAATTTAATGTTATATTTTTGTTTCTTTTTTTTGTTGTTCAGTATAATACGTAATTTATCTAAAATGAGGATTAAATCTGCAAATGCAAAAACATTTTCGGGTAAATTTGCCATTAATTGTTATAAATAAATTAGTTAGTTTCAACAAAAGTTAACTCATTATTTGTAATTTCATGTTTTTTTTTGAAAACAACTAAAATAAAGAACAAAGAATCTGTTAAATAAAGACTTATGTATTTACGTGTAAGTGAAATTTGCCACACAAAATTGGCCGGTCAAAAATTAATTCTATTTAAGATTTTTTGGTACGCTACAAATTATTTTGGAACAATTTTTTAGGATTTTGTTAGAGGCTATTATAGGTAAGTGGCAACAATGGGAAACCAAGTTTTAATCTTTCACCGTGTAGCGCGTACGCTTATGTAGGTTTGTGTCTTAGAGCACTTACATAATTGGTCCAAAGATGGCGCGCTTTTGTGCAAGAAAGTAAATATCGATATTTGGAGAGATTGTTGGATTTACAAAAAAATTTGTCTATTAATTATAAACAAATAGAGTAATATTTGGTAACAAAAATAGGCCTATGCACTGCGGCTGATCCATACGAATCGATCCATATCACTTTTAAATGATTTTACGTATGCTAACTATGCGAAACCGCCTGTCAATTTTTTGTCAATATTTTGTTAGCGTATTAATATATAGATAGTGGGTAACATACTGCCTATGCAATACGGCCGCTATGATGCCGGTTGCCGCTTTGACCTAAAATCTAAAACGTTTATGGGACGTGTTTTTTTTTTCGTTTAATATACAACGTGAAACTTTCCGATTCCGTCAAGTTGCATTTAAATAATAATAAACCAATTTGAAATAAGAGAATATATAATAAAATAAAATAAGAAATAGAATAAATTAGCATAAAAGGCAATATAAAAAATTTAATGTTATATTTTTGTAACTGTTTTTTTTTGTGTTCAGTATAATACTTACTGTATCTAAAATGAGGATTAAATCTGCAAATGCAAAAACATTTTGTGGCAAATTTGCCATTAATTGTTATAAAGAAATTAGTTAGTTTCAACAAAAGTTAACTCATTATTTGGCATTTCTTGTTTTTTTGAAAACAACTAAAATAAACAACAAAGAATCTGTTAAATAAAGACTTATGTATTTACGTGTAAGTGAAATTGGCCACAAAAAATGGGCCGGTCAAAAATTAATTATATTTAAGGTTTTTTGGTACGCTACAAATTATTTTAGAAAAATTTTTTAGGATTTTGGTAAAGGCTATTATAGGTAAGTGGCAACAATGGGAAACCATGTTTAAATCTTTCACCGTGCAGCGCGTACGCTTATGTAGGTTTGTGTCTTAGAGCACTTACATAATTGGTCCAAAAATGGCGCGCATTTGTGCAAGGAAGTAAATATTGATATTTGGAGAGATTGTTTAATTTACAAAAAACTTTTTCTATTAATTGTAAACAAATAGAGTAATATTTGTTAACAAAAATAGGCCTATGCACTGCGGCTGATAAATACGAATCGATTCATATCACTTTTTTATGATTTTACGTATGCTAACTATGCGAAACCGCCTGTCAATTGTTTATATGGAAATTTTGTTAGCGTATTAATATATAGATAATATACGCTTTTTTTTGAGCCAGGACGATTGGAAGTCCGTATTGAGCACTCAAATAAGTAGCTTCAAATTCGTAAATTAAGGCATTATGACCACAAGCAAGTAGCATAATGGATAAACTCTCACAATCAAGAACTTTTTATATTTTTATATAAAGTAGTGCCGACATCCACACAGGAACGTTATCGTATACTCCAATGATTCCACACAAACAAGTTTCTTTTTCGTAAGATGCCCCATAATTCATCTGAATCTCCCACCGACACTTATATGATTATTGGAAATAATTGAAGTCCAGCAACAAGTACAAGATAATCTCTAAACGAATTTAAAAAGGAAAATAATAAGAGATTTTTGGGATAAAATCGCAAACCGGATGAAGAGAAGCGCTATAAAAATAAAAACACAAGTGTGTTAGCTTCGAACGAGCAAAACCCCATGCTACCTAGCCAAAATGACCCTGCCTTTATAGATCTCTCGGATCGCATAGGATGGGGTAATATTTCCACAGCTACCGGAGGGGGGGGGGGATGATGTTAGACAGGGAAATGCGAACAGTGTCCAGGCGAAACACACCAATGCAACTGGAACAATTCCGAAACCACAGAAAGCGTATCAAGAACCCCAGAAAGAAGTAACCCCACTAACAAACTTCAACTTTCCTGAACCTAATCAGCCCAACCATAGGGACCCAATCCGCCCGCCTACAACCGAATATCGCGATCTGCGTAACAACATAGTACCCATCTTACTACAGATGATGACTGAAGCCAATGAAATGCGCGAAACCATACCAGAGATGCTGAGCACGGCCCAAAACACAAACGGAGCATTGCATATGTCCGGAAATAGACGGAGGGCACGTAATCGCCATAACAAAAGAAGAAGACGCAACTCCAGTTTCGAATCGTATGAATCCAGACGTTTCAGGACTGAGTTGGCTATAGAGGATGCCAACATCAACAGAAACAACAACTTTCCCATGCCTCATACAGCTGCGCATGCACTGAATCGCAACGATCCAATAACATTTCGCTAACCACCATTTTTAGAGTCAGGAGTACACACAGATATCTCTACAGGACAAGGAGCAACATCAGAACGGGAGAGAAGGGAGCACAACAGATCTGAAATATACATTGAGAAGTGGGGCATAAATTTTCAAGGGCATCGTGACGCACTGTCAGTAGAGGACTTCATGTTACGTCTGGAATGTTTGTAGGATCAATATGGGTGTTCATGGGGGGACATTTTACGCGACTTCCATAGACTATTAAGTGGTGAGGCCAAAGAATGGTATTGGCTGTATATCCGTGCCCATGGAAAAGTCGACTGGCGGGGCTTACAGTTTGCGCTTCTGCATCAATTCGCATCACAGCGCACTGACTTTCGAGATTTTAAGGGAATTGACAGATAGGAAACAAAGGTCGGGGGAAAATATTGATGATTACTTCCACATAATAGGTACGCTGCGTTCGAGACTAAAGAAGCCCATTCCAGAATTTGAGATTGTTCGTCCTGTAAAAGGGAACCTGCGCGAATCACTGGCTAAGCTAATGTATCCGATTGCAGTGTATTTGTTGGACCAACTCAGGATGGAGTTCAGGGAAGCGGAACGGTGCTTTCTACGGTGCGAACGGATGACACACAGAGTCAAAAGACCATGAGCAATATCCTCGCGGTGATGAGGGTCAAATCACCGTGGAGGAAATACGCCACCAACCTTTATCGAAGCAAACCGCTAATCGCAAAAAGGTCTCTTGCTGGAATTGTGGTGCAGATGGCCACTTTTTCACCGACTGTATGTCGTTGCAACGTCGAATCTTCTGTTATAAGTGTGGCAAGCTGGACGTGATTACCCCAAAATGTCCGGTGTGCAATCCCACGGGAAACGCTGGACGGAAGGCGATTGTGACAGAGAAATCGCGCTCAACGCAAACCTCGTCAAAGTAGATGCCGCCTCCAACATACCAACAAATAAAAAGGAAATTACAATTTTTAAAAATAACGCAAAAACAGTCCAACAACCAAAGGTTGCAAGGCAAAGTTCACTATCGTATGATGAGAGGCTTAGGAAGTATCTCGAGAAAGGATTTTATTTATTTATTTATTTATTTAATACATTCAGTCTAAAAGTACATGCATTCTTACAGACTAGTTAAAGATAGAAAACAATTCAAGCTTAAACTTATATAAGCTGTTATTAAAATTAAGAACATTACTGAATCGATTTGCTAGATGTATAGTCCTAGTTATAGGTTCATTCATAGCATAATTCGTTTTACGAGTTATTTCGATAAATAATCTAGTATGCCGAAGATCACGCAGTGGAATATATGGAATGAACAAATTAGATAAATCGGAGCAATGTATGCTCAAGTTTATTACATTATAGGCAAGCATCAGTGAGATACAAGTTCTTCTGTCGTGCAAAGCCTGAAGACCAAGCAATTTGTGCCTGCTGGTATACGATTGGAGGCCGTCTGGCCAGTGAAGCATCCGTATAGCAATTTTCTTAATAACTTTTTGAACTCTTTCAATTTTATATGAGTTAGATTCATAAAAAGGATTCCATATTATTGAACAATATTCAAGGCGACTTCTGACCAAGGAGATATAAAGGGCCGTCATAGGGTCCTTAAAGTCACTGGTGTTTCGTCTAATGAACCCAACCATTGCAAAGGACTTTCCAACAATGAAGTCAATATGACTGGAAAAAGAGATTTTGGAACCAAAAATGCACCCAAACATTTAATCTCTTAACAACGATTAAGAGATTTAGCTTTTAGTTTGTAGTTAAAATATGTCGCAGTTGTCTTTTTGGATTAAGACACAATGCAGCATTTGTTTGTATTTAAAAATTAATTATTATCTGCTCACCAACCGGCAAAAGAGTCCAGATCAGATTGCAAGATAGTGTAGTCAGAGCTATTACGGATCGTCAGAAATAGTTTGACATCGTCCGCAAACATCAAACATTTTGCGAATTTGAATTGCTGGGGCAAATCATTTATGAAAATTAAGAATAATAGAGGGCCACAATCGGTACCCTGCGGAATATCTGACTAGGGTTTATATGTACAGATGACTTGCCACATAGAGCTTTCTGCTTGATAGAAAACTCGTGAAGAATTTCAACAAGTTTCCATTGATTCCATACTTGGCTAACTTGCGTACTAGAATAGTATGATCAAACTTGTCGAGAAGTCAGTGTATATGACGTCAAGTTGCTCAGAGTTCTCTAAAGCACCCACAATTTGATTAGTAACTAAAGCTAAATTTGTGGAAGTAGACCTACCTGGGAAAAATCCATGTTGATAATCCACTATAGCATTGCCTACGTAATCGAACAATTTACGTTGAAGTACGTGGTCGAATATTTTTGCCAGAGTACTCTGTTTAACAATCGGTCTGTAGTTGCAAATGTCATTGCGGTTACCAGACTTAAATATGGGATTTATGGAGCATAGTTTCCACGAGTCCAAAAAAATTCCGCTGTTCAAGCAAATTTTGAAAAAGATGAGCTAAGGTTTCTGCAATGGAGTTTGCGCATATTTTGAAAAATATCGGAGAAAGCCCTCAGTATCTGATTTTGCGCTACTTGTCAATTTAGAGATTGACAGAAGAACATCATCTGCGGTAACAACGAAATTAGAAATTTGGCATTGGTACCCAGAGTGAAATATAGGATGAGGTGAAAAGGTAAACTTTTAATAAACTTTTTGGAATGATTTAGTAAATAAGTTGCAGGCATCCTGTGGATTACTGAACTCTTCGCCATCATACTCCATGGTCGTTGGAAAGCCATTGGTTTTTCTTTTGGAGTCATAAGAGTATAACAGTCGTACTGACCGGACGTGTTTTTTAACCGCTCTGCAACGATTTTGTATTGCTATATGTACTGTGACATAATTAATTGCATTTGTTGCTATATGTACTGTGACACAGTTAATCGCTTTTGTTGCTTGTTTTACTCTAATGCCTTGTATTTGTGGTCTTAGAGTTGAGCGCACTCAACCTAAGTTTCAATGTGCTAAGTGTCGGCGGTCAGCGTGGTGTGATGGTAGCGTGCTCCGCCTATCACACCGTATGCCCTGGGTTCAACTCCCGGGCAAAGCAACATCAAAAATTTAGAACTAAGGTTTTTCAATTAGAAGAAAACTTTTCTAAGCGGGGTCGCCCCTCGGCAGTGTCTGGCAAGCGCTCCGAGTGTATTTCTGCCATGAAAAGCTCTCAGTGAAAACTCATCTGCCTTGCAGATGCCGTTCGGAATCGGCATAAAACATGTAGGTCCCGTCCGGCCAATTTGTAGGGAAAAATCAAGAGGAGCACGACGCAAATTGGAAGAGAAGCTCGGCCTTAGATCTCTTCGGAGGTTATCGCGCCTTACATTTATTTTTTTTTCTAATAGTGCTTTTTACTGTAAAGCTTGTGCGTGTGAGCGTCGTGGGTCGATTCGATCGCCGCCCGACTCTCTTAAATCATCATCTAACAAAGCGTCATCGTGTATTGTAAATGACCCGCCCTTGCTGCCTGCTGGTTCACTCAATGAAGATATGCAAAACAAAAAAATCACGATAATTTGTGCAATATAGAAAAAACATTGAAGTCGTTAGTGTGTGATATTGCTGTGCTAAAAGGCAATGAAGAGAAAATTTTACGTCGGCTTAAAACATCAATAGACGAAGGTAATCGTTTACGTCGACAAGCCAGCGACCTGCAAGTTAAGTTAAGCTCTATGCAGAATGCGCTCTGTAACTTGCCGCTGGCTATCTGTCGCTCTCGCTCTTCCTCTGAGTCATGCATTGCTGCTGTTTCCAATGTTCGTTCGAATGTGGGTATAATTGGTGCTGCTCATTCTAATGGTACTTCCTCATCGTCACACACGATAAGTGAAAAAGTAGTTATTCTTTCTGCTTTGCCTGCTGCTTCTAAACATACAGCAGTTGTTGGCAGTTGTTCTACTGTTAAAAATAATGCTATGAACGTTGAAAACAACAAAAGTAATTCTTCAGTACCAATAGCTATTAACAATGCTACCACCACATCTGTGTCTCAAACCTATGAGAATAACTCTGTTAATAATTCTGCTAATAGTGGTAGATCGTTTGCTTCGGTTCTTAATCACAAGCTAATAACTCTAATGTTACCTGTATGGATGGCGCTGGTAATAAAAACAATGTTAATACCAAACAAATATACAAACATCGTAAGCAGCCTAGCACTGTCGGTTCGATTACAACTTCTGCACCTGGCTTATCATCATCTACTTCTACGTTCACATCTACATCTATTTCTAGGCCTGCATCTTTATCCCCTTCTGCGCTGAAAGATAGCACTGAAGTTTTCAAGCATCGTATGCCAAATTTCGTTGGCTCTAATGCTGTAGAAAATTAAATATATAACAGAATTCTGTCACTCAATAGCTTGACCTATATACATATCTACTTAGTTATTTGCATTCTTATATTCACTCATTGTACTCTATTCTCTTTTACTGGTGCCTATGTACTCAACCAAATGTACTTACCTACGTAAATTTACTTTTGAATTCAGTTCTTATTAAATAGTTCACCGAGACTGTCTAAAATCGGGAACCTAACGAAATAGCGCGTTTTTATTTAAATCATTTTTTTCATGGTGCCGAAACCCGGGACAGTCGGACTTAGCGATCGGTTGAATTTAATAAAACCCAAAAAATCGAATTGATAAGTGATTATGGAAGCGGTAGTCCGAGCATCGTGTCGAACGCAAGTTACTAAGCTATGTAACGCGGCCAACGATTATCTAAAAACAATCAAACCTACAATTTTTTCCGGTTCAAGTTGTCCAACTACAGTAGAGGAAGAGCTGACCATATTCATACAGCGATTGAAAAATGCTCATTCCAACCTCAAAAGGGCGGATGAAGCCGTACGAAACACTGTAAGGCTCGATGATATGCAAAAGGAGGTTGAAAGCCTAATCGAGTACGACGATAAGGCCATAACGCTACTAGCAGAGATGGATTACGTTCTTTCTACCTATTTTAAGCCAGCGCAAAGCAATCAACCCAGCAGCGAGGGCACCGCGCCACCCGTTCAAAACAATGAAAGTGGTCATTATGCCATTAAACTAAAGGCTTTCGAGATAAAGAAGTTTGACGGAAGTCTGGAAAACTGGTTGCCATTCTGGGATCAGTTCAAGCTAGCGGTTCATGAAAATCAAAAATTATCAACAGCGGCAAAGTTTAACTTCCTAAGCGAGGCGTTGATAGGGAAAGCTGCAGCTACGATACCGGGATTTACTTCATCTGAAAAATGCTACAACGATGCCATAGCCCTGCTGCAAGAGGAGTATGGCGATAGCGACAAACTAGTAGAGAAATGTTTGCAAAAATTAATGAATCTTAAAATAGTACAGTCGTCGAGCGACGTTCATGGTCTACGCAAACTGTATAATCGGTGAGCGCCACTATGAGATCCCTAACGGCACTTCAAATACCATCGTCACACTATGAAGTTATGGTGAAGTCGGTATTGCTTAAAGCTCTCCTATCAGCCATGCGCGTTCAATTCCATAGATCAGCTGGTAGGGCATCCCTTTCTAGTACGGTACTTAACACAACCACTAACAACTCCTAAAATAGCATCACGAGTGACGCGCAGTTAAAGACTCTACTTGATTTCATTAAAGTTGAACTGAAAGCTTTGGAAAAGTCATTATTGTCAGAGCGAGAAGGTAAGCGATGTGACGAACACGAACGTAAAGGATGGCCTGCTAAAACAGGTACCGCCACTGGCCTGTACACCAGCACAAGTGATAAGCAGCCTCAATGTGTGTTTTGTAAGAAAACTAACCACACCATAAGAAATTGTAAAAGTAATTTGAGTGCTGAACAGCGGAAGGCCATTCTCCGTCGTGAAGGAAGATGCTTTCGTTGCACAAACAAAAACCATAATTCAAAATTCTGCAAAGCCCAGTGGCTTAAATGTGAGTTGTGCGGTGGGAGGCATGTGATGTCAATGTGTGAGCGGCCGACAAAGATCGAACAAAGCGCAATAAACGATAAGTCGAGCGCTGTCGAAGCCAAGACGTTACCGTCGACAGCGAGTGCTGCTACGTTAAGCACGACGGATGAGAGCGGTGCAAAGACTTTTTTGCAAACAGCGAAGTTAATAATTAGTAACGAAAATAATTCAGAGCGCATTTTGTCCAGAATTATAATGGACAATGGAAGCCAGCGCACATACGTTACTGAGAGAGTTGTGAAAGAGCTCAATTTACCTACGTATGATACGGAAAAATTACGAATCATTGCATTTGGCAATAAAAATCAGAGCAAACGCCTAACAGAATTTAAGCGAGTACAATTGTCACTAATGAGTCAATACAACAGCGTTCAAAGTAAAGTCATAGCGACTGTAGTGCCCTCAATATGTGAAGACCTTTTACCCACGCCAACAGTTGACAACACGGAGCTAAACAATGTGCGAATGGAATTAGCAGATTATAAGAGTTGTAATGAAAGGCTAATCAGCGGTATAAATCTATTGATTGGGCAAGACTACTATTGAAAATACAATACATCGGAGAGCAAATCGGTAGCGGATAACTTAGTAGCAGTGAAAACATTTTTCGGCTAGACAGTTCAAGGTCAACATAAAGGCAACAAAGGCGCAGCATATGTATTTCAAGTGCGCGAAGAGGACACTGCAGATTTTGATATTTCACAATTTTGGAATCTAGAGTCAATTGGCATAGCGAACGTAAAAAATTACGATGAGAAATTGGCAATTGAAAATACACTGGCTAATATAACGATTGACGATGGACGATATGTAGTTAAATTGCCGTGGATAATTGACTGTGCGACACTAAACAATAATAAACAAGTAGCCCTCAGTCGGCTTTATGGACTAACCTACAAATTGAGAAAGAATAGTGAAAAATTTGCGGAATATGATAACGCGATTCGCGATTTAATACACAATAACATCGTGGAGAAGGCGCCTGAAACCGCCGTTGGTAACCCAGTGTACTACATGCCACATCGCCCAGTTTATCGCGAACATAAAACCACTACAAAAATGCGTATTGTGTTTGACGCGTCCTCAAGCGAACCAGGATATACATCTCTCAACGAACACTTGAGTGCAGGAGAAAATTTGGTTGCGGATTTGGCGAGCACTATTTTAAGGTTTCGTTCCAATGCAATTGCTATTACTTCCGATATTGAAAAAGCATTTTTAAAAATTTCCCTAGCTGTCTGTGAGCGTGATTCGCATCGATTTTTGTGGTATAAGTCCCTGCCTAATTCACAAGACAAGCTCCCAGAAATAGTTGAATTCCGAATGACGAGAGTTACCTTTGGTGTCGCATCCAGCCCATTTTTGTTGGCAGCTACGATTCATAAGCACTTAGATGTTAGCGAGAACCAGTATGGTCCTATTTGCGATAAATTGAAAAAGTCCTTTTATGTTGATGACTTGGTTTTAAGCGAGCAAAATTTAGATATGGCTATGACCACATATCACCAAGCCTCTAAGATCATGGGTGAAGCGAAGTTTAACTTACGAAAGTGGAACACAAACGATACCGAATTACGAAAACGTTTTCTTAATGATGGGTTTCAAACCGAACCCAATCAAAAGATTCTTGGCATCAATTGGTGCACGTTAAGCGATAATATCAGCGTAGATGTGTCAAGCAGAATCGACTATTTACAGTCCTTGCGTGACACAAAACGAAATATTATGAGAGCGATGGCCAAGATTTACGATCCAATAGGGATTCTTGGTCCATTTACAATTACAATTAAACTCATTTTGCAAGATGTTTGGAAAGTGAATGTTGGATGGGACCAAGCGTTGAGCGGCGAGTTGTCCAGTGATTTTCAATGTTGGCAAGACGATTTCCAGTTACTACAAGATTTTGCAATACAGCGATGTTTATCTACGAGTGATTCAAAATGTGAGCTACACATATTTGCTGATGCTAGCCCCAAGGCGTACGGAACTGTTGCGTATGTTCGCCGAATATCAGCCTGTGGAACTATAACCACACATTTCGTGTGCTCAAAAAACAGAGTGAGTCCAATCGAAAAGGGCTCTGCGAAGAGGGAACTCACTTTGCCAAAATTAGAGTTAACAGCGGCATTAATAGCAGCAAGATTAAGCAAATTTTTAATAAAGTCATTGGATTTCGAAATAGCATCGGTTCATTTTTGGACTGATTCCGCAATAGCCCTTAACTGGATAATCGATCATGGTAAGAAAATTAAAAACTATATTGCAGCGCGGGTAAGCGAGATCAATGACCTTACCAACATTTATGATTGGAGACATTGTCACGGTAAGACAAATCTTGCCGATCTTTTGACCAGAGGCGTTCGAGCCAAGGTACTTGCGGAATCTAAGTTATGGAAATATGGTCCACCTTGGCTATCAGAAGATTCATCAAGCTGGCCCTCGAAATTTGTTATTGAAAACTTTACTAAATTAATGGTAGCTACCCCTGAAACTAACAGCGTAACAGAACAAATGTCAATTTTACCCATCGAGAAACTTAGTCAACTTACGTGTCACAGCATTCATATTCAGGTTTTTGTGTAACTTAAAGCGATGTTCCTCAAATCAACATGTAATATCAATTAGCGAAGTAGAAGAGCTGACGTCGCAAGAATTAAAATCGGCGGAGCTATACTGGATAAAAACTACACAGCATAAATTTTACTGCAATGAGATTCAGGCCCTGTCCAAAGGATCGACGGTTTCGTATGATTCAAAAATTTATTCTTTAAGCCCTAAACTGGAAAACGGCATCTTACGACTAACTGGCCGTTTACCGGCGGACAAAGTTGGTAAAAATATCTCTATGCCAATAATATTACCAAAAGGGTCTCATTTCAGTCAGCTGCTCGTGCTTGAAGTGCACAAAAAAATTTTTCATGCCGGTGTTAATGCGGTTTTAGCCCAAATCCGACAGAAGTACTGGATAGTACAAGGAAGGCAGCTGATAAAGAATGTTTTGGGATTGCGTTATTTGTAAGCGGCTGCATGGTAAGAGCGCTTCCGAGCTATGGACTGTATTGCCTATAGAGAGAGTGTCAGCTAGTCGCCCATTCGAAACGACTGGTGTTGACTTTGCCGGACCACTTTTTATAAACTCAGAGAGCGAGAAATAACAAAAAAAGGTTTACATTATGCTGTTTACATGTGCTGCGATTCGGGCGGTACATTTAGAACTGGTTGGCGATATGTCAACGAAAAGCTGTACAGATGCACTAAGAAGATTTATAGCGCGTCGTGGAGTGCCAGCGACCATAGTCTCTGACAATGCCAAAACGTTTAAGCGCGCAGACCTGGAACTAGCTAAACTAAACGAGCTTATGAAAACAACTGAAATGCAGCAACTAACAGCTCACCAAGGCATTAATTGGAAGTACATACCCGAACGAGCAGCATGGTGGGGTGGCTTCTGGGAACGCCTTGTTAGAAGTGTGAAAACGTCATTGAAGGCTGCTGTTGGAAAAGCGCGTCTAACATACGATGAATTAGCTACACTCCTAGCAGAGGTAGAAAGCATTGTAAATGCGCGACCTCTACGTATATAACAAACGATCATAACGATTTGGAGCCACTTACTCCATCTAATTTTCTCACTGACTGCAAATCTATTTTATTTCAGGCCGATCTCAAAAATGACGGAAGTGCCCTTTCACAATCATGGTATTTGCGACAAGCCTTAATGAAGCGCTTCTGGAAGCGCTGGCAGCAAGACTACCTAAATCAACTTCGTTCAATTCACCATAACCAAGGCGGCCCAGTTCGCAGCATTAAAATCGGCGATGTTGTGTTGGTCCACGAAGATAACAAGCCGCGTCTTCTATGTCGGTTGGCAGTTGTACAAACTACGTATCCTGGACGAGACGGCCGCGTTAGAGCATGCGACATTCGGCTCGCAAATCAGCAAGTGCTAAAGAGGCCTATTCAACTTCTATATCCTCTCGAAATTACATCATCCATTTCCGGGGCCGAGGATGTAGAAAATTAAATATATAACAGAATTCTGTCACTCAATAGCTTGACCTATATACATATCTACTTAGTTATTTGTATTCTTATATTCACTAATTGTACTCTATTCTCTTTTACTGGTGCCTATGTACTCAACCAAATGTACTTACCTACGTAAATTTACTTTTGAATTCAGTTCTTATTAAATAGTTCACCGAGACTGTCTAAAATCGGGAACCTAACGAAATAGCGCGTTTTTATTTAAATCATTTTTTTCAAATTCTAATAATGAGTTGGGTGTCGTTGGAATGATTTGGCTTCATCTATCGTCATTTCAGCCGTCAGTTTCTTCTAATGATATTATTAGCTACCTGGTAAGGCATCTGAAGGCTGATCGGTCTAATTTTTCATGCAAAGGGCTCGTTAAGAAAGATACACCTGTTGACTCAATAACCAAAGTCAACTTTAAGCTTGGCGTTACTAATGCTGTTTATGAGAAAATTTTATCGCCAGCCTTGTGGCCTGCTGGTGTGAATGTTCGCCATTTCCGTTTTTTTCCTCAAGTGGAAAAGCAACTCCAGTTCACCTAGCTTCCAGCAGTAATGAGAACATAATTAACAAACAGCTTAAAGTGTATTTCCAAAATGCTTCTGGTATCAGGACTAAATCGCACATTTTGAGAGCATTTAGTTGCCAATTGGAGTACGATATTTTTGTCATTGTTGAATCCTGGCTTACTTCGGATTTATTCGACGCTGAGTTCTTCGATCCCAATCTATTCGTCGTTTTTCGTAAGGACAGGGATTGTACTAAAACTGGGCGTTCAAGAGGGGGTGGCGCACTAATCGCTGTTCAACGCAAGTATAATGCCTCCCTTATTTTATTAGATAATTCTGATACCATCCTTGACCAGATCTGCGTCAATGTCCGTGGTTCTCCACAGTCTGGATCTCTATATCTGGTTGCATCATACATACCGCCGAACAGCTTGGAAGAAATTTACAAAGCTCATGTTAACAATTTAGCGTCCCTATTTTTAAATAAATTAGGAGATAATCACTTATGTGTTTTAGGGGATTTTAACCTTTGTGATATTGCTTGGTCTCATAGTTACTCTGCGTCAGGCCTATTACCTAATAATATTACTAAGTCTTTTGAGTCATACGTTATAGATAATATCTTAAGTCTAAATTTGCATCAAATCAATAGTTTCAAAAACAGGCTCGATAGAATATTAGATCTAATTTTTATTAGTAATGACATAAATTATAATCTTTCTGAGTGCCATGCGCCATTGCTCCGACGGATATGCACCATTCTGCTCTAATTCTTAGACTCCAATTTTATGAGTTTGGAGCTCTCTCTTTAATTGATGATTTTTCATTTAACTTTTCGAAGTGTGATTTTTCTAGACTCGATCAGGATCTAGCTGAAATATACTGAGCCAATTTGCTTTCCATCTCTGATGTTGGTCATTGCTTTGAAATATTTAAGTTGAATCTCTTTGATCTGCGTACGATGCATGTACCAGTTGCGAAATGGAAACCATATAGGTTGCCATGGTACACAACAAGTTTAAAAAAGTTGAAGAATTTAAGAAACAAGTTCTTCAAAAAGAACCAAAAACCCGTTATTTCCTACCAAATATAAACATTATGTGAAGGATTTCAACTGTCTAGAGAAGTTTCTTTACAGAAACTACATTACAAGCTTTGAGACGAATATAAAGTCTAACCCGAAAGCATTCTGGAATTACGTTAAGTCGAAGAAATCTCGCTCCTTGGTGCCTGCCACCGTCTTCTACAATGACAGACCTGCTAACACTCCCCACAATGTGGCTAACGCGTTTGCTGAATTTTTTAATTCTAATTTTGCTAATCATGATGCTAGTCCCTCGTCTGACTTCTCGTCTGAAATTTCTTCGTCCCTAAATTTTGGTTCAATGTCAATTTCATCTGAAGATATCTTCAGTGGTATCTCGAAACTGAGCAACTCTACTAAAGCTGACATTGATGGTCTCTCGGCTGCCTTGCTAAAAGGATGCACTTCCCTAGTTGTCCCGTTAGAGATCATGTTCAATTTGTCACTTAGCTTTGGTGAGTTTATTGATGCTTGGAAATTCGCCTCGATAACTCCTATTTATAAATCTGGCAGTAAGACTGATGTCTGCGATTACAGGCCAATTTCAAAGCTTTCCACCGTTTCTAAGCTATTTGAGTGCGTTGTCAACGAAAAGATTTATTTTTCAGTGAAGCACTTGATCTGTCCGAGCCAGCATGGGTTTGTTTCTCGTCGCTCTACCGTTTCCAATCTTGTGGAGCTCAGTGAATATTGTATCTCTGCCTTTTCATCTGGTCTTCAGGTCGACTGTATTTACACCGACTTTTCCAAAGCTTTTGATAAGGTATCGCATGATGTTCTAATTCACAAACTGTACTGCCTTGGCTTTCATTCAACCTTTTTGCAGTGGCTAAAATCATATCTAAGTAATAGATGGTGTGCCGTCTCTATTGATGGGGTATCATCAGATCCCTTTTTGGCGACATCGGGCGTCCCGCAGGGTAGTATTTTGGGACCATTACTTTTTGTCTTATTCATCAATGACATTAGCTCATGCTTCTCTTACGCTAGATTTCTGTTGTACGCCGATGATCTCAAAGTGTACTCTGTTGTAAATTCCGCAAACGATATGATTAGTGTTCAAGCTGATATTGATAAACTTTACTCCTGGTGCATTAGATCTCATCTTTCATTAAATATAAATAAATGCTTCCACGTAACCTACTCAAAATCTCGTTCAAATCTCAACAGTTCGTTTAGTATCGCTAAGTACGTCGCAGACTGTTGAAAAAATCAAAGATCTTGGGGTTGTATTTGATACAAAAATTATGTTCGTGAACCATATTGATTGCATCATTGCCAATTCCTATGCTATGCTAGGCTTCATTCGGCGTAATAGTTCGGAGTTTTCTGACCCGTATACTTTAAAAGTACTCTACTCCTCATTCGTGCGTTCTCATCTTGAGTATGCTACCATCATTTGGAGACCTTTCCAACAATTCTCAATCAACAGGCTTGAGCGAGTTCAAAAAGTTTTTCTTTAGTATGCTTTACGGTCATTAAGGTTTACATACCCTCTTCCTCCATATACTGCTCGTTTACTTCTTTTGAATCGTAAATCCGTGGAAGCCAGATTTGGCATTATCCACGGAGATGTAGACTGCGCTGACCTTCTTGAGGAAATTAATTTTAATGTTCCAAGGAGGGATCTTCGTAATGTTTGCCCGTTTTATGGTATCAATATTAGAACCAATTATGGAAGGAATGCGGCAATTGCACGTGCCTTGAACGAATTCAATAAGATTTCATCTTCTATTGAGCTTGTTTTTTCTATGTGTAGGGACGCTTTTATAAATATTTTAAAGTCAGCTATTTAATTGTTTTTAATTTGTTTGTTATAAGAACTTATTATTTATTGTAAACTATATATTTACATGTATATTTTGTTATCTTTGTGTTAATATTTTTTGTATCTACCATTATTGGCAATCTGTAAGACCTGTATCTTCATAGACTGAATAAATAAATAAATAAATAACCGACCAGAAACTGGACGGCTTTGATTTTAGTTTTGATTCGAGTTTAAGCATATATTGCTTAAAAAGACACTTATTAAGGCAACCGAATTGCTTTTTAAGTCTTATATAGCTAAGTCGACCAATATCTTCACAGCTCTTCCTATGTTTTTTAAAAGCTTTATTTTTTCTATTTTTAAGATTATTTAGTTTTAGATTAAACCAGGGCGGCCTATTCAATAAGACCTTTACTTTGAGAGGTACGAAACTCGAAAGGGCTAGTAAAAGCCTCCTCCTAAAAATTTCATAGGAGACCTCCGGGTTTCCGGAGAAGTTAAGAAAGGTCCAATCAGTAGCTACGAAGAACTCGTTTATCGCCACACGATCGGCCTTGAAATAATTATATTTCAATGTAGAATCGGCGGGTTTTTTATAAAATTCAAAATTTATAGCCAAAGCACTATGGTGAAAACTATTTTCCAAAATTGGAAATGGACACCCAAGGCATGATATTTTTAAATCAGCAGATCCAAAAACTAGATCTAAGAACGTACCATTCTTATTTGGTTGAGAGTTATATTGTTTCAGACCGTATGAAAATAAGGTGCCAACAACTAGCATATCGATGTCGGATTTAATATTTGAAGGTAAAGTATTACAATCATTAGACCAAGATATATTACTTAAATTGAAATCGCCTAAATATATAATTTCATCAGACGGATTAGCATTATTGACAACTCGACTTAAATTATCTATATGCTTCTGATACATAGCAATGTCATCACTTGGTGGAATATAGGTCAATAGAAAAATAATTTTTTTTTTACTAGTAAACGTAAAGCATATACAAATTTGTTCCACGTCACCGTTATAATAATCAATATTAATTTGTCTACTACGTGGATCAGATCTAACCGCAATTAGGACACCACATCCCCTTTCAAGCCCGGTGGCGTTAGAGCAACGATCATTACGATATATATAATAATAGTTATCTAAAAACTCATTAGATGAAACATTTTCAGTCAACCACGTCTCCGCCAAAGCATTCCATTTACATTTTGATAATAAAGCGTATATTTAGATTTTAACTCAATAGGTCTAAGAATATCCACGATAGATTCAATGGTTACGATTTCCGAAGAACCGGTTTTTGGCGGAACCGAAAAGGGCAAACAGCCACACCAGCTCAGGTTTGAGCATACTGTTGAACCAGGATTCGGGAACACCTAGTTTAAAAGTGATTCGTTTTAGTGATTCCACGGCAGTACCAGTCTTAATAAGACTGTGGCATGAAAGTAACACTTTCTGTATCCCAGAATGTTTGGAAACATATTCAATTATATTATTTTCCGTGACTGATGGCGAAAAAGAAGAAATGTACAGCCTCTTATACGCCAATTACACGGCTCAAGTATCCTTGTGCCAATTACCAATTTGCACAAGTATTTGCCCGGTGTGTGCACTGGTTGCGCTATTTGCGCAGAGAACTGCGCTAAAATCAAAACGATTTTGATATTTACGCATGGCTGCATGCTTTTTTCTTCGTGTGTGGTGAATCTTACACAGTTTACCTGTGGTTCCTGATAATATAACATCAGAAATTATTGCTTAAAAATGTTAATATCGAAGGCGTAAGGACCATCTCTAGCTTGTAACACGAATTCACATAAATTCAATAATAAATAATAATTTTTTATACAATTAGAACACATGGTTCATTTGTTGCGCTAGTTGAAAAATGAATATTGCGCAGTGCTGCAATGAGTTGAGCTGGTCTTGCAATTAAAATATATATTTTATAAATACAATGGAAAATAAACGCTTCTGTGCGCGTGAGTTACCAGCACTGTGGAAAATAGTGATTTTTTATACTGATCAGTTAGTAGGGCTTTGGCCGTGTGACCGCGATCAAGGGCAATATTTGCCTTGATTTCGAAATTAACCGCGTGGCGTGAACAAACAAATTAAAAAGTAAAAAAAAAAAAAAAATTGAACAAAATGGTAAGTTTGTTACTACTGTCGGGCAGTAGTTACGCAACTAAAAAAAAATATTCTGATGTTTCGTGTAACTAGCTACATATGTGTTACCAAATGCTGCTGGCGCTAGGTTGCTTTCGCCTTGTAAACCAAGTCAAATGCGAATGTTAGGTGTTGCGTGTTCGTGGAAAGTTGAGTTAATGTTGACGTGTTTAGTCAACAATGTTGCCTCACGTGTGTTGTGGAAATGGGTACGTGGGCGTGTATTGGTGTAATTTTGTCTTACCAAATTAGTGTTTGTGCATGCGAATGATGAATTCCGTTTGTGTAGGTGTGATTCTGGGTTGGCGCAATCTGTTGGAAAAGATCGTTGTGTTGTGTTTCGTGTACCTCTGTGAATTTGCCGCTTTATTGCTACCCCCTTAAAAACGTTTTATGGGCTTTTCTCCGGTCTGGTGGATGACGTCCTCTACCCACTATCTTCTCCTTCTGCTTTAAACCTCCTGGGCAGTTTTAATCTTTCTTAAAATTCGTCCAAGTCGCGGCCTACGACTGCTTCTCGTTCCTGGAAAAAATGGAAGAACACACACAACGTTAACGCTAAAAATCATAAGCACACAAACACATAGTCGGTTCATAACTGCAAGAATATGCAAATAAGACAATGCAACACAAAAAAAAACAAAACATACGATTTCACATACATTTTTTTTTTTTTTTATAAAAAGTTTTGATTTTTAATTCACTTTTTATTCAAAAGTAACCACGCACTAGAAATTTTATTTTTTTGTAATTCTTGCATTTATTTCACTGCGTTAAAATTATCAAGCCTGCACAACATTATAAAAAAAAAAATTTACAAAAAAAGGAATCAAAACGGAATTTTTATTTCAACTAAATCGAAGGAATTTTGGTTTTCCTTAAATTTCCGAAGTTGAAGACTTTAATAAAAAAATTTTTTTATTCACAAACAAAAAAAATTCTATCATAAAAACTAAAAATTACAACTATTAAAATTAATGCAAAACAAATAGGAATGAAAATTGATAACTTATTAAAATTGTTGTGCAGCCTTACAATTCACATTTCACGAGAAAGAATTTCTCACTTCACAGAAAAAAAAAAATCCCTAAAAAAATTGCATTTTACTTACCGAAAAAAAATCAGCAATATGAAGGCAAAAGGAAACTGATCTCCAACCGGGATGTGTTTCTTCCTGGTTCCAGGATTTTGATGGTCCTTGGGAAAATTCCCAGGGACTTAAGCGTTCACTCACACTTCACTTAACGCGCGACACTTTTCGTGGAACCCGCACTTGCTAAAATAAAACTTTATATTTCAAACTTTATTTTTCAGCACTGTACACTTTGAAAATAACTTAAATTTGTTTTACTGCCTTTGACAAAGCAAACGTTAAGACCGCGACTTGCGATTTTTGTGAAACCGAATACTAAGCGGACCCCCTTATATACCAAAATGTATCTTGCGGCACTTATCTTTGTCACCGTACAGCAAAGCCCTTCTGCCCCTGTTTAGCTGAATGTCATAGCGGGCGTGTATGTACGTATACGCATCCCTCTAGTTATCTAACTACAACATGCATGCATTTACTTTAGTGTGTGAAGTGCTGAAAGGGGAAAGATCGTTACTGCCGTTGTATAGCTATCTGTGCATATACCCGCTTGCACGTGATTGGAAATTATTTTAGGAAAATCACAAGGGCTGCCGTTACAATACATTTAGTGCCTTTTTTATACAATTAAAATACATGTTTCATTTGTTGCGCTACTTTAAAAATGAATATTGTGCAGTATTTTTGAGCCTTGTATGTCAAAATTTTCATTTGCACAAATTTCGTCGTTTTATATTTGCGCATGGTTTTTGTGTCATGTATGGGCCGTATTAGTTTTGGCGGCAACACAAAGTTCTGAGTTTGCATTTGAGCCAACAATGCGAACATGTGTATCGTATGATTTATTTTTTGCAGCAGCTACCTTCTGACGAGCAGGTTGCCCCTCATTTTCGTTGGCAGTGTTCTCGGTACTAGTATCAGCAGTTTTGATATTTTCAACATCACTAAAATTGTTATTATCGTTTACAATAACAACACTTGCATCAGTGGGTTCATCAATTTTCGAAGGCGACGTAAAATTGTTGTTGCCAATGACAGCAGAATTTTGTACAAGAGGGCGATCACAATTATCATTTGAATCGATGTTATTATTTGATTGATTACAAACCGAAGCATAAGAAGGCAAACGTTTAGCCGACTTAGCAGGCGAAAGCTGAGCATCAGTGACGGAACACTTAGCTGTTGTTTCTGTGTGCGAAACAGAAGAAGATAAACACGATGATAGCTCAGCAGCATCACCATTTGGTTTACTGAAAGTAGCAGCACCTTGTGTTGGTTGTGTAGTCAACGAACTTACCGCGGGAACGCGTTTTCATTACATTGCTGTTGTTGTCACTGATTCTTTTTGCTATAGAAATATGATTGTTATTGGCACTAACAAATATTTGTTGGATTTCTGAAATAATGAGCATACTTTATTAAACTCTGAGAGGCATATTTTTATTGTGCTATTCACGCAATTGTCACATTTAAACCTTAGATTCGCGTTTGATTTTAAAAGGTTTGCTGCAGAATTATTTAATTTAACACATTTTAAATGTACTTTATGACCACAGATATCACATGAGATAAAATCTTCTCTCACGAATTCTATATGACAGCTTATACACTCAAGCATTGCAAAATATTTAGATACACGGAGCGATCAAAAACACGCCCGCACGCAACGGATGCTGACTGATTTTTTGCAGAAAGAGTAGTAATTGGACGTAGAGGAGTGTCGCGAAGAGTTCAAGAGGCACGCCAACGAAAAATACTCCGGAAAATGGTACTGGCCTCGGTGCAAACAGTTAGCAAAAGTGATCCGCGCGTATAGGCAGACATCGAGATAATGGGAATACTCAACGCAAACCTCGTCAAAGTAGATGCCGCCACCAACATACCAACAATAGACCAACCAAAAAATAAAAAAGGGAATTAAAATTTTTAAAAATAACGCAAAAACAGTCCAACAACCAAAGTTCGCAAGGCAAAGTTCTCTATCGTATGATGAGAGGTTAAGAAAGTATCTTGAAACTCGAGAAAGGATTTTCGCAGAAAGTGTAGTAATGGGACGTAGAAGAGTGTCGTGAAGAGTTCAGAAGGCACGACAACGATTTCGCCAACGAAAAATACTCCGACAAAAGGTAGTGGCCGCGGTGCAAACAGTTAGCAAAAGTCATCCGCGAGTGTACGCCGACATCGAGATAATGGGAATACAAACATGGGGTCTGTTAGATACTGGCGCGTCAGTAAGCATTTTAGGCCGAGGCTGTCGAGAATTTGTAGACGAAATAGGAGTGCCAATTGAGCGATACGTGTCCTCCGTCAAAACCACAGGTGGCAGTAGACATAATATGTTAGGAAAAATTTCCCTCCCCCTAAAATTCAACAAATCAGAAGAAACAATTACATTTTTTTATGCCCATACTTGGAACAAAAAGTTTACTTAGGGATCGACTTTTGGCGTATCTTTGAGTTGGCATCAGAGATAATAGCAACAGATAAAATCGATTTATCAAAGGTAGAACATGACCTGGTATCCGAGGAGGACAAGAATGAACGGCGCGTGTTACACGATATCAAACCTGATCAAAAACGGCGTTTAGATTTAGTGGTTAATGGTTTCAGAACCTATGAGAAACACGGGTTAGGGCGCACTAAGTTTGAAAAGCATACCATAAGCTTGTCGACGAAGCAGTACCAGTCAAGGAGCGGCATTACCATCTGTCCCCGGCTATGCAGGCAATCGTCTACGAAGAGGTCGATAAAATGCTGGAGCTAGGTGTGATAGAAGAGAGTGAGAGCCTTTGGAGCAACCGGACGAGGGTCGTTCGCAAACCAGGAAAGAACCGGTTCTGCTTAGACGCGCGCGAACTAAACGCCGTCACAGTGAAGGATGCGTATCCACTACAAAATATTGAAGGAATAATAAGTCGCCTGGACGACACGCATTTCATAAGTAGTGTCGACTTAAAATTTGCATTTTGGCAAATAGAACTCGATGAAAGTAGCAAGCCATATACCGCCTTCACTGTGCCAGGACGTCCTCTCTACCAATCCGTAACCATGAAATTCGGGCTGCGTAATGCAGCTCAAAGATTATGTTTGTAAATGGACATGGTAATTCCACAAGGATTGTAATCGAACGTTTTTATATATTTGGATGACTTATTAATCATAGCACCGGATTTCAAGTCACACCTTCGAATCCTGCGGGAAGTGGTGGTCTGTCTAAAAGACGCAAACTTAACGATAGGATTAAGAAATATAAATTTTTTTTTAAGGAATTGCCTTATATAGGTTTCATTGTAGGGGGTGGAACGCTAAAAACAGACCCTGAGAACATAAAAGCTATACTAACTATCCCTGCTCCTACAACAGTTAAACAGGTACGGAGTTTTCTGGGCACCGCTGGGTGGTATAGACGCTTCATTAAGGACTTCGCCACAATAGCAGCGCCTCTAACCGACTCGCTTAAAAAGGGTAGAAAATTTGAGATGTCTCCGGAGGCTTTAGAAGCATTCGACAGATTAAAACGGGCACTTACGAGTGCCCTGGTGTTGAAACATCCTGACATCTCGAAACGGGTTTGGGTGCAGTGCGATGCGTCGGACTATGGCCTGGGTGCGATGCTGTACCAAAGAGAGAAATATGGTGGTGAGAATCCCATAGCTTATTTGTCTCAAAAATTTAATGAATGCCAGAGAAAGTACAGCACCACCGAGAAGGAATGTCTCACAGCGGTGATGGTGGTTAAGAAATTTCGGCCATATATCGAGCTGATGCCATTCACCGTTGTAACCGATCACGCGAGTTTAAAATGGTTGATGTCTTTAAAAGATTTAAATGGTAGATTGGCGAGGTGGTCACTCAAACTAAAAGTTTTCGATTTTGAAATAGGGCATTGCAAAGGCTCAGAAAATATAGTGGCCGACACTTTGTCGCGCTGTATAGAGGAAGTCGCCAATTTAGACACAACTGAGTTTGAATCCGAAAAGTACCAGGAGTTAGTGAAAACCATAGAAAACAATAAAGATCGCCGTCCCGACATGAAAGTAGAGGATGGAATGGTTTTTAAGAAGCTGTTGCCGAAAAACATCGAACGAGTGGAAACTATGGGTTCCGGAAGTTTTGACTTCAACTCTCATCGAGAACGCGCACTGTCCAGAGATAGCTGCACACGGAGGTATGGCAAAAATGCTACATCGTCTGCGTTGGCTGTATTATTGGGGATGGGGAATGAGGTAGTTACAGTGCGACCATTTCAAAAGATATACATAGATTTTCTAGGCAAATACAAACGGGGAAATTGCTTCATTTTTATTGTGGTAGATCATTTCTCCAAGTTAATTTTTTCGAAAGCAATGCGAGAAGCTACCGCGGGAAATGTGGTCAAGTTCATCACGAATGAAATTTTTCACAAATTTGGAGTACCTGAAATAGTACATTCAGATAACGGGAAACAATTCATTTCCAAAAAGTTCTCGGAGCAATTGGAGGCCTATGGGGTGAAACATTTTAAGACCGCCTTTTACTCACCGCAATCCAATGCGGCAGAAAGGGTTAATCAATAAGTATTGGCAGCTATAAGATCGTACCTTGACAACGATCATCGCGACTGGGACTTGTTCCTGACCGAAATCGATTGTTCACTACGTAGTGCCATTCACTCTGCCACAGGGGTTTCGCCATATTACGCACTTTTCGGTTTTAACATGTTCACTAATGGGGGTGATTATGCATTGGCACGAAAGTTAGGATGTCTACCCCACAATGAATTATTCATACTAGACCATAGTGACAGAATGAGAGTGACGCGCGAGAAAATTAAAGATAATTTGCATGAAGCATACAAAACTAATGCGGCGCGCTATAATACAAGAATTAGGGTAACACGTTTTATCCCTGGGCAGGAAGTGTATAAGCGCAACTTTGTGCTTAACGATTTCAAATAAAATGTTAATGCAAAGTTTTGTAAGAAATTTACCAATTTTACCCTCCGATTTGTAGGGTTCGAATGATTTTATAACCCATGATATTTTATCCCGGTCAACGATGTCCGTGACGTCGGTTTCCGGAGCGTATGCGCGGTTTTCTGGCATCGTCGTGCCTGTCGTATCCGTGCATCCAGGAAAGTGTGTCTCCATCAAGACCTCTAGAGTTTCCTGACTGGAGACGGTCCATTAGCCATCAGACTTCCTTATGCTACTAGGGGCTGAACTAGATCCTGATAGTATTTTGCGAAGTATTGATGGCTCATTTGTCGTCGCCAAGTTCTCACAGTATTGCTCCCATGATATCCTTTTTGCCTTCTTGATGCAGCTTTTTTATTTGTTAAAGCTACATCTGTAGGCATCCCAGTCCTCTTCCAGCCGGCTATGTTTGGCTTTGTTGAAGAGTTTTCTTGTTGTTGACCTGAGTTGGCTTAGCTGTGTGTTCCACCACGTAGTTCTAGGTCTGTGGTCTGTAAGGGGACAATAGAGTTAAAAAGTGCTTGTCAATATCGTTGTCAGTTGGTTTACCGCTCTGTATATATTGTTAGCTCCTCGTCTGACTTCCATTTCCGTGGATGCCAGTTTGTGAGATACTACTTCAGAATATTTGTTCCAGTCTGTTTTTCTTGGATTTCTATATGGCCGGGGAACTTCCACTTCAAGAGCGATGTTGAAGGGTATCCTACTGTGGTCCGAGAAGGAGCATGTGTCTGACACTCTCCAGTCCTAGATTCTTACAGTGGGAGAGTCTGTGGCAAGGGTGATATCTATGACTTCCTCTCGAATTCTATTCCTAAACGTTGGCTGGTTGCCTTTCTTGCATACAATTAGGTTAGTAGTAAGTAATAGATAGAAGTAAAGAATGGACTCACCTCTTGCGTTTGTGTCGCTGCTCCCCCATAGTTCATGATGTCCGTTGGCGTCGCAGCCGATGACAAGGCCGGTTCTATGCGTTTCCGCGAACTTCACAAGTGCGCGGACAGGTGTCGGTGGTGGCGTGTCTCCCTCGTTCGGAAAGTATGCGGACGATAGCAGCAGCTTGCGCCCCTGCTTTTGTTCGCATACTACAGTGACGAGGTCTCCGTTGCAGTGCTGTGTAGAGACAAATAGATTAATATTTATCTTAGCTATAATGCATGCTCTAATTTTACCCTCTTGTGGTGCAAGTAGGCGGTAGCCGTCTAGCCCTAATCCGCAAACCCTGCCCCTACCCAGACAGGGTTCTTGGATTAGAGCTATGTCCATTCCGTTCTCTGCAATGTATTTCGTTAGGTCTAGCGAAGCGGAAGCTGAGTGGTGCAAATTAATCTGCACCACCGCGATCTTCTCCCTTTGTGGCATCTGCCCTGTCAACAGGCACAAAGACCTTAAGGGAGCCCAGCCCCAACCTAACGACCCCGCTGAGCCTCTTTATGGCTTCCAGCGACGTTTTATCGATTGCGATCAGTAGGTCGCTGCCCGCCCTTGTCTTGGAAGGGGTCATCTAGACCACCTGCCATTGGTCTACCTTCTGCTCTTTATTCTGCTTGCCCAGTAGTTTCCGTATGGACTCCGTTGCCATTACTGGAAGTGGCACCCATACTGAGACCACCGGACGAAGCGGTAAACTGGAGCGAGGGATCACCTCCAACTGTGCTCCCGGCCAAAGAGCGCCCAAGCCGTGGACTTACTTCGTTAAGAAATCCACAGATTTCTTGTTGCAGCAGCCGATGATCTTGACGCCCTTCTGCCAGCCCGCGCCGTCGAAGGATATCTCATCGCTTTCAGCCTCGAGCATCTTCTCCATTAGCTTGCCTTATACAAGCAGCCACCTTTCCGGCGTTATCTTCCCGTCAGGGTTGATTTTGTCGATGATGCCTACTTGTACACCTGAGGGGCAGTCGAAGGTAGCGTGAGGTTTCCGCTTTTTCGAGGTCTTTTCAGGTCCCTTATCGGATCTGATCCTCTTCCGGCTTTGTGCGCCCATCGATCCGGACGAGGACGCTTGGTTAGCGTCCCTGCATTGATCGTTTGACGCTTTCTGGCCGTCAGCTTTAGCAGCGTTAGTTGCTTTGTACTTTGCTACTACCTTTCTGTGTTTCTTAATAAGAGCCTTTTCTCTCACAGTGAGAGTGGTAGGATCTTTCTTCTGCATCTTCCGAAGGTATTAGGAAGAGTTTTTGTAGCCCTTCAGGGCTTTCTGCTCCCTTTTTACCTTCTCCGACTCTGACCCTTTGTCCTGTGTAGTTCCTGACATCTGGGCTTGGTCCTTCAGCAGAGCGCTCTCAGCCTCGGAGTCTATTTCATCGTCGTGGCTCACCAGTGATAACAGTTCATCCTCGGTGGCGCTGACGATGGTTAGACTCCTCAAATTGAGACCTAAAGCTTCCCTCATCACCAGACTCAGATCCTGCCTTTGCCGTGCTCCACAGAACGTGCTCGGACAGGGACAGAGCTCTTGTTCCCCCAGTAGCACTCGTAGACTGTGTAGCGGAGGGTTCCGCTTCACAGCCTGAGAAGTCGCTGGATCTCGACGCCAGATGGCCTTCTCGCCCACCATCTACCGCCGGTACTGGGGATCCGACTTTATGCACCTTAACTTTTCTCCCTTCGTTTACACTCATACCCGACGAACCGAATTCGCCATTACCCTTGGAGTTTCTTTTAAGTCTACCACTCCTTCCAAAAAGACTCGGACTCGACAGACGTCGTTGTGTGCCGCCCCTGACATGGGGAACAGACGCACACGTGCCGTTAAGGCTATGTGTGCCAGGAGCCGCCCCTGGCCTGGGGAAACAGACGCATCTGACGACTTATTGACCCGTTAGGGGCTGTATGAACCATATGCCGCCCCTAACATGTGGAAACAGACGCATCTGGAGGATAAGAGGTGCCCTCCCTAACATGGGAAAACAGTCGCACACTCGTAGCCGTTAAGGCAAAAGTAGCCGTTCTTGGTTACCTCTCCACGAAGTTCGAACCATACGGGCGGAGGATGCCGGAGCATCTCCTTTTGTATTTTAGCGCCTCGTGGAAGCGGCGTAAGCCCCCGCACCGCGACAAGGTGCCTGCCATAGCGGAGGCAGTATTGGGATACTTCAAGAGCTTTCAGATGGACGGGTTGCCAGATGTTGAGTAAAAGTACGGTGGGTTGAAATGGTCTGTAGAAAAAAGGGGCAGATATAGGATAGACATAGCAATAATTGGTCGGCCATGATGGAAATAGGGAAACAGCAAAATAAGCGGTATCGGTGATGGATTTTGTCTATATATAGGAGGTACTGATAGGCAATGAGGTAAAACTGTATTAGAGTTGAAGCACTACGTTTTAATATGCGCCAAACTTTGTGTTTTTCCTTAAGTGAAGTTCTCTGTGCGCGAAGTCCACAAAGGACAGTACGCTACAAGAAATATTTCAAATATTTGTATCTAAATTTTAAAAGTATTTGGGGCTGCTGGGTGCTGAAGGCTCCTAAATTTATATTGTGGCTGGTTGCCGTGCTCAACACCCTGGTTAAGGGCCACGACGAATTTCTGAGGGAAGAGGACGATACACGTGACATCCATCGATACCACGGATAACTTAACAATGTACATGGAGAAGATTTTGTCCGGTGAGTTTTCCGTATACCATGTAGGTTTTTTTTTTTATGAAGTGTTAGTTTTTCTGCGCTTTTTGAGGTTCACGCGACCTTGCCTTTCGACTTCGGTCACAAACTCCAAGGAGAAATCTGGCCCAGCATAATGGGTATGTGGGTACAGATTTCCTCCAGTGGTTGTCTACAATCAATATTTTCTCATAACTCGATTTTTTCCGTCATTTAAATATCACGTCGGTGATATTAATCTGCTAAGCAATCCATTTGTGTTAAGAACCTTCATTGTGCTTGTGTGCCTAGGTGCGTGAACACCAAATCAGTGTGGAAGTGCCATAGTAACCTTTCATTAAATTACACCTTTTTCCTGTTAGTGGGAACCCAAATTACCTAGGAACTTACGGCGCAGCGCGCCAGGGAAATTTCTAAAAGTCACCAACACAAATTAGAGCAAAGTTCACATCCATGCCCGAAAATTACAGTGGCAACAAAACCGAGACATTTTAAGAAGGGGTTATTCCAAGTTGACTGCGAGCAACTAGTTATATATCAAATACTATAATTTTTAAGATTTTTGTATAAGTATTTTTTTTGTTGGTTTTCTTTTTGTCGTAAAATTAATTTCGATGTACAGTTTGTGGCTACGGTGACATGAATACACCAAACTAAAAAACTTAAAAATTTACCTTCGTTTTTTTTTAACATAGAGGCCATAGAGGCTCGGTTCCCAAGAAATCCGTATTATTACCTAATAGAATTATGTTTGGTCCTTTGTGTGACAGAAAGTTCAAAAAATAATAGGGAACAATCGTATATTTTATGTATGTCTTATGTATTTACGTAACCTTTTTCTTACTTACAAAAATCAGTATATTATATTAGCCCAAGTGGCATTTCTGTTTTTTTTTTTTTTTTTGAAATTCTGTTTTTTTATATACCATAAAATACTTTTGTTAAAAAAATGTTAAGTTGAGTTAAAACTCTATAAATATGGTCGGCTAAATTTGATTGGGAGGGGAGTGAAGGATGACGAAAGGGTAGGTACTGTGGAATCATTCGAAGTAAAGGTAAGAAAGGGGACCCGCTGAAATAGCAAAGAAATCGAGCGGTCCAAGGATGGGCGGGCTTCCGGTGGATGTAGGTAGATGAACGAGGATGATTGTAACATCCGCCCCCTGTCAACGTTGAGAACCACGCCTTATGTCCGGAGATAGCTGGGGCATTTCGTGTTGATGGCGGCAAAAGGGTGGATGCACTGGTACGTGCACGTTACAATGTAAGTATGTACCTATGAATATTATAACTTTTCATATGCTGCCAAGCAAGAAAAAATGGTTTGGAAGTAAGGTTGAACTGTACCACAAAGCTCAACGATCTGTGCAAACAATGGGGTAAATTCAGGTGTAGAAGAAATTTTGCAGATGTTCTTGCACAGTGGGTTTGAATAGGCAAGTAAACTGCAATGCTTGTTGGTTAAATACCACTTGAAATTTGTACATACATATATATAGCTATATAATTGACGGATTTTGTCTATTGGTATAGCGGAATGCTTTCTACCAATTTTTTGTTGCAAAAAAGTTGCAGTAAAACAAACGTTGAGAAAATTTCCTCAATATTCATAAATATATGTGGATATATATATATATATATATATGTGTTTTGCAGTTTACAAAAATAATATATATTCGGCTCGAAGGACCATGAATAATTTGTGGTCTTTCTTTATAATGTTTAATTATTAATGAACTTGTCATAATTCACTTGTTCACAAACTCTAAGTCAATTTATATCTAACAAGTAAGGAAGGCTAACCGAACATTACATACTCAGCTGAGAGCTGAATAAATAAGGGAAAATCACCATGTAGGAAAATGAACCTAGGGTAACCCTGGAATGTGTTTGTATGACATGGGTATCAAATGGAAGGTATTAAAGAGTATTTTAAAAAGGAGTGGGCCATAGTTCTATAGGTGGACGCCATTTCGGGATATCGCCATAAAGGTGGACCAGGGGTGACTCTGGAAGGGGCTTGTACGAAATGGGAATCAAATGAAAGGCGTTAATGAGTATTTTAAAAGGGAGTGGGCCTTAGTTCTATAGATGGACGCCTTTTCGAGATATCGCCATAAAGGTGGACCAGGGGTGAGTCTAGAATTTGTTTGTACGATATGGGTATCAAACGAAAGGTGCTAATTAGTATTTTTAAAGGGAGTGGGCCTTAGTTCTATAGGTGGACGCCTTTTCGAGATATCGTCATAAAGGTGGACCAGGGGTGACCCTAGAATGTGTTTGTACGATATGGGTATCAGACGAAAGGTGTTAATGAGTATTTTAAATGGGAGTGGGCCTTAGTTCTATAGGTGGACGCCTTTTCGAGATATCGCCATAAAGGTGGATCAGGGGTGACTCTAGAATGTGTTTGTATGATATGGGTATCAAATTAAAGGTATTAACGAGGGTTTTAAAAAGGAGTAGCCCTTAGTTGTACATGTGAAGGCGTTTTCGAGATATCGACCAAAATGTGGACCAGGGTGATCCAGAACATCATATGTCGGGTACCGCTAATTTATTTATATATGTAATACAACGAACAGTATTCCTGCCAAGATTCCAAGGGCTTTTGATTTCGCCCTGCAGAACTTTTTCATTTTATTCTACTTAATATGGAAGGTGTCACACCCATTTTACAAAGTTTTTTCTAAAGTTATGTTTTCCGTCAATAAACCAATCCAATTACAATGTTTCATCCCTCTTTTCATATTTGGTATATAGTTATGGCATTTTTTTCATTTTTCGTAATTTTCGATATCGAAAAAGTGAGTGTGGTCATAGTCGGATTTCGGCCATTTTTTATACCAAGATAAAGTGAGTTCAGAAAAGTAAGTGAACTAAGTTTAGTAAAGATATATCGTTTTTTGCTCAAGTTATCGTGTTAAGGGCCGGGCGGAAGGACAGCGGTCGACTGTGTATAAAAACTGGGCGTGGCTTCAACCGATTTCGCCCATTTTCATAGAAAACAATTATCGTCATAGAATCTATGCCTCTACCAAATTTCAAAAGGATTGGTAAATTTTTGTTCGACTTATGGCATTAAAAGTATTCTAGACAAATTAAATAAAAAAGGGCGGAGCCACGATCATTTCGAAATTTTCTTTTATTTTTGTATTTTGTTGCACCATATCATTACTGGAGTTGAATGTTGACATAATTTACTTATATACTGCAAAGATATTCCATCTTTTGTTATAATTTGACTTAAACAATTTGTTTTTTTTTTAAGTGGGCGTGGTCGTCATTCTATTTTGCTAATTTTTATTTAGCACACATATAGGAATAGGAGTAATGCTCTTACCAAATTTCATTATGATATCTCCAACGACTCCCAAATTACGGATTGCAAAACTTTCAAATTACCTTCTTCAAAAGTGGGCGGTGCCACGCCCATTGTCCAAAATTTTACCAACCTTCTATTCTATGTCATAAGGTCAACCCATCCACCAAGTTTCATCGCCTTATCCGTCCTTGGTAATGAATTATCGTACTTTTTCGGTTTTTCGAAATTTTCGATATCGAAAAAGTGGGCGTGGTTATAGTCCGATTTCATTCATTTTAAATAACGATCTGAGATGAGTGCCCAGGAACCTACATACCAAATTTCATCAAGATACCTCAAAATTTACTCAAGTTATCGTGTTTACGGACGGACGGACAGACGGACGGTCGGACGTAGCTAAATCAATTTTTTTTTTCGCTCAGATCATTTTGATATATAGAAGTCTATATCTGTCTCAATTAGTTTATGCCGTTACGGATTACCGTTATGCGAACAAAGTTAATATACTCTGTGAGCTCTGCTCAGCTGAGTATAAATATATACAAACAGCGAGCGCGTCCGCGGTTGCCGATTGATAGTGCAAGACTGTCTTGAGTGCGCTCGTGTCAGGGACGATGGTAATGAATGCGTGTTGGCGCCTTTCCACGCCGCACACGGCTGCGTTTATTGTTTGAGGCGACTTAAGCTGCAGTTACCCACGAACGTACGTACAAAAAACGTGTCAGCTGACACGACCTATCTTATCAATGTGCAATGTAAACAAAAACTCACCAACGTTTAACGCACGTACGTACGTAGGCCGGAACGTAGGAATCAGAACAATTTTGATTTTTCCGTAAGAACGTGTCAGCTGATCAATCTTCCACTAGAAAGAGTTGCCTAATAAACTTTTGTGCGCAAATTTTTGACCTTTTGCAGTTTTATGCAAAAACACCTAATTAGAGTTTGAAAAATTTTGGAAATAATTCGAAATAATTATGTAAAAGTGCAGATTATAAATATGTAATCTATTTATATTTATTTAATATTAATTCCAGTGTTTACAACAAAAAAATTAAAATGGAAAAAGTTCATGTTTCCATAAGCATGCATTCAAATAGGTCAATGCCAACATTTTTTCGTTGCCACTACCGGCATAAATTTCGCTCAAATGTGTGTACGTACAGCAAACGTATACGTACATACGTTGCACACGTTGGTGGGTAACTGCAGCTTTAAACAGCTCCACGGGCGAAAGAGAGGTGAAATAAAATAAGAGGAGGGAAGAGAGGATAGGAAAAAAGGAAATAAGAGAAGGGAAGAAAAGGCCTGAGAAGAGAAGGAACAACAAGAGAGAAGATAAGAGAAGAAAAGTTAATTTTTATTGACATTTTATTGGTCAAAACAGAGAGTGAATCAATTATTTGAAAGCAATTTTACGCATGCAACTGAATCTGATTATAAACCCGAGCAATATCTACACCCCAAATATTATTAGACCACAAACCAATCAGAGAATTACAAAAACAATATACATTGATAGTGTATGTTTATTTGCATTTATACCGACCTGCCACCACCTAATAATGTCTACCCACAGAAAAACATAAGTAAACTTCCCTTCAAGACGTAGGTGACTAGTTCACCCACACATTCAAAGCTTTTTTGGATCTCCACTAACACATGACGTTTCATGCTGTCATCGAAATGACAGGCTCATCTTTAATGACAATTTATTAATTATTCCGGGAAAACATTGAAACGGAGAACAAATATAATTGTGGAAATAAAACTTTTACAAGATTTCGCTTAGCCTGCTAAGCACAAAGAAAAAATTCTTGTGCTACGGGCTTTTAAATAGTGACATATGTTAGCTGTTTAGGCACTTTTAATTAACCTGGCGCTTTAACTAGAGGCAACCAAGTCCTCTTGCCACCAATTGGAATTGGAAGATTCGATTTCCAAAACCAAAAAAAGGTAACGTTTTACAAGACAGTGCACAACCTAAACAAAGGTGGTATCAACAGCCGCGTGTCGAGCTGAAGTGTAAGCAACCAAAAATTTCAATGCCAAATAAGTAAATCAGTTAATATGCTACCCTGTAACAAAAAGAGTCTAATTTTCATCAACACAAAAAAGGCATCTGCTAATTGTTGCTGACATAGCAATTCACACGATTTAATACAGGTGTGAAAAAAGCTAAACTTGATAAAAACTTAACGGGAGGTGACGATGTTTCTAATTCTAATACTGAAGAAGATGAACCTTTGATAAATATGAAACTTAAAAATGACGATGATGATAATGATGTTGATGCCAAGTCCACTGTTGAAAATGATGAAAATTATGAAACAGAATCTGAAAATAGTATGAGTGTGGATTATTAACCTGAAGCAAAACTGTCATATCCGGTACGACCAGAATTAGATGTTAAGAAAAGAGCATACATAAAGAGTGCTCAGTATATTTATGGAAAATTTATAATGAGGCAATGCCTAGAGAAACCAAAACATTTATAATTTGAATAAAACCGACGTGGTACAAAATGTAAATTGTGTGATTTTAAAACAGCTACACCAAGCTTCAACAAATTTTTGGACCATGACATTTCTCATATGCCCAACAGTCATTATCTAAAATGTAAATTATGCGATTGAATGACTAAAATAAAACACATTCAAATATGAATTTTCATTTACGTGCACAACACGGTGAAACAATTGATGTAACAACGAAAAGTCTAGAATTAACTGTTTGTCCGTATTGTAATCAAGAATTTGCATCACATTGGTATTTACGCAAACACTTAATAAAGGAACATAAGAAAACATTGGATGAAAGAACATCTTTTCTATGTTTAGAATGAGGTGAAGAATTTAGAATAAGTACAAGTTTATGTGAGCATGTTTATGAAAAGTTTTCTCATTATACACCACAATATTTGAACGGCAAAATCCTGAGGATATTGTTACAGCTATGTGGCATCTACAAGCTTTTTATAATGACTAGTATTTTATGAATCCTGATATGGAAGAAAACGGAGGTGACGAAATGAATCACAATGCTTCTTTGGATTCGGGTGATACTCCTGATATGCTGCCTAATTTCGCTGCGTCTGATCTTACTTTACCTACCACACTAATATGACTCTGCAAACTGATGATGAGCAACACCACCAACGCAGGAAAAATAAGAACTTCAAAACAAGGTTTCGGAAAGGGCACAGACTATGAATCATACACGTTATACTCCTATATTCTTACAAAAGGCTAGGTACGTTCCCAAACATCAGAGTGCCGATATATTGCTGTTTAAACGTTTTTGTTTTTGTATTCAGTAATCGAATGTACCCAAATTTACATTTTTTCTTGTCACACTTACGCTGCTACAATCACAAGAATTTTATAGGCTGTCTTGTTTTGATTTCGAATTCAAAACACATTGCGAGTATTTTCTGTTAGCAATATAGGAGTATTACATATATACTATTGTTACGAATATTAGCAACACTAAGGGGTATTGCCATCTCTAAGCCGATGCTAAACGGTGATTTGTATGCACATCAATAATTCAATCATTATGTCTACACACATGTCCATACGAGCAGCGGAGAAGCAACGCACAAACACATGCATATATATTATTTAAGGTGCTCCCAAGAGAGGGCAATAATTTGTGCAAGTATTACTCACATGAGAAGTTATAAACGTAGTTGTGGCTGGTGATTTTGTAGCTGATAACTAAATAGTAAGTTCTGGAATGGAAAAGCCTAGAAGTATGCGACGAGAAATCAAAAAGTATAAAAGGCGCGAGAGTAGAGGCGCAAAAAGTCAAGTTGGTTTAAGCTATCAATCAGTTTGAATTAAGCAAGTTATCAGTAAGCGAAATATAAGTGTTATTGTGAAGTACTTTAATAAAGACCATTTTGCATTATTGAAGAGTGGATTTATTTATTCAACAGTTTAGTGATTCGAACTTAGCAGAAGGTTGCAAATAAGAGGATTTGCAGTAAATTCGTTACAATTGGTGTCAAAAGAGGAATTGTTGAATAAATTTCGAAGATTTCGAATACAACAAGGACATGGAAAAGTTAAGTGAATTGAAGATCCAGCAACTGAAGAAGGAGTTGGAGAGTCGTGGATTGAATACAAGCGGCGTTAAACTCGAACTTCAGGCACGGCTACGAGAGGCAATGGAAGCAGAAGGAATTAACGTGGAAGAGTATGTCTTTCATCTCGATGTAGACGAGAGAACAACAAAAATTGAAGTGAAAAACGAAACATCACAGACAGTTACCAGCACAGACTTGAACTCGATTTTGGCTGCAATATCTGCTCAAACATCGACAGTGTAATCCCAACTGGAATCGCAAAAGACAGATATAACATCTCAACTGTCAGAACAGACGACATATATGGCATCAAAATTGGAAGTACAGGAGGCACGCATTTCAGAAATGTCGTCACAAATGTCATCCCAACTGGAATCGCAGGAGACACGCATCACATTGCAGATTGAAGCACAATTCGATGAACAGAAAACACATGGCGTCACAAATTGCAGAACAATTAAAAAAGCAAGAGGCACGCATAACATTGCAACTCGAAGCACAGGAAGAGCGCATCTCAACGAATCTGGAGGTACAGGAAACAAAAGTCTCATCGCAGCTGGAGGCTTTTAGTGAACGACAAGATAAAATGGAGGCCGAGATGGATGCTTTGAAAGATCGTATACAGGAGTTGCAACTAAATCGTCCAGCAGTTTCAGCGAGTAATCCAAAGGTAAAAACACCATCCTTTGACGGTTCTGTTCCTTTCCAGGTCTTTAAGCTACAGTTTGAGAAGACCGCAGCAGTGAACAACTGGAATGCTGAAGATAAAGTTGCAGCTCTATTCGTATCATTGAAGGGGACAGCGGCCGAAATCCTACAGACGATTTCCGAAGGAGAGCGGAACAACTATGAATCATTAATGGCCGCTGTCGAGAGACGTTATGGAAGCGAGCACAGAAAACAGATATTCCAAATTGAGTTGCAAAACCGTCACCAAAGAGCGAATGAGACTTTTCAGGAGTTTGCCTCGGATGTTGAAAGATTGGCTCATCTCGCAAATGCGGACGCACCCGTGGAATACACCGAGAGGGTAAAAATCCAGAGTTTTATAAACGGCATACGGGACGTGGAAACGAAGCGAGCTACATACGCAAACCCAAAGCTGACATTTGCTGAAACGGTATCACATGCATTGACTCAGGAAACTGCCTCCCTATTGAGTAAACTAGCATATAAGGCTCATCGTGTGGAAGTAGAAAGACCAGAGTGGGTAGACACAATTTTGGAAGCATTGAAAGGTACGCAGCAGAAGAATAATGATGCAGTGAAATGCTTTAAGTGTGGAAAGCCAGGGCACATTGCGCGTTATTGCAACATCAACCCTAACAGTTCCAACAATGTGGGTGGTCGTAAACGCAGAGCTGAACGAGATGATCAGATCTCCAAAACCAATCAATCGTTAAACTAAAGCGAGTCAGCAGTAAGGGGCGACAGCTGGCTCCCTCAATTGAATGCCCCATAATCTCTATCTCACAAATTGGAAGAAGGTCAAACAATCTTACTGTCGGAGGGCATGTGGATGGAAAGGAACGTTTACTGACTGTAGATACAGGTGCATCCCATTCCATTATTCGATCAGATTTAGTCAACAAGAAGATAAGACCATTGCTTGGAGCAAGATTACGTACAGCCACGGGAGAGGACACCCAGGTAATTGGAGAAGTAGCATGTGAAGTAGCAAATGGGAACGTCACGGTACTACACAATTTTATAGTGGCAGAGATTGTTGATGAAATCATAATTAGAGTCTTCTTAATCGACCAAGGCATTAAGATCGATATGCAAAGCAAGACGATGCGATATAAGAACATGGATGTGCCACTTAATTTCGACTACGAGAGAGGCTATAGCAGTAAACGAGTGCTGGTGGAAGAGAGTCAGCAAATACCACCAAAATCCGAAGCAGTCATCTGGCCAAATGTTGATGGAGATTGTGGGACAAACAAATTGTGGATTGTCGAAGCAGCAAACAAATCAACACTGAAAGTACTTGTAGGAAAAACCCTGGCTATGACAAAACAAGATGGACGTATTCCGGCAAGAGTACTCAATGAGTTCAAGTCACCAATCAAACTGACAAAAGGAGCTATATTGGGAAGATGCCAAGAGGCTGAAATAGTTATTAACTGTGAACAGCTCCAGGAACACGTTTCAACTAGCAAGACTGATCTTTGAAATGGCATCACGGCATGGACGAAGGGCCTAGAGGAAGATTATCAGAGTAAGGCAAAGCAACTGCTCCCAAAGTACGCAAACATATTTGACCACGATGATTCCAAACCAGGCCGCACCAATGTTGTGATACATCAAATTGACACTGGAGACGCGAGGCCGATACGCCAAGCTCCTCGTAGTGTTCCACTGGCAATACGGGAAGTTGTGAGTCAAATTGTACAAGAAATGAGCGACAGCGGCGTCATCGAACTATCAGCTAGTCCATGGAGCTCACCTGTGGTACTTGTGAAGAAGAAGGATGGGAAAATAAGGTTTTTCGTGGACTACCGCAAGTTGAACGACGTCACGAAAAAGGATAGCTACCCATTGCCAAGAATTGACGACACTCTGGACTCGATATCTGGTACGAAATGGTTTTCCACACTGGACTTGAAAAGCGGCTACTGGCAAGTTGAGGTGAAGGAAGAGAAAGAGAAAACAGAATTCAGTGTCGGTGATGGTCTTTGGCAATTTACAGTGATGCCTTTTGGACTTTGTAATGCACCAGCTACTTTTGAGAGACTCATGGACCAGGTACTGAAAGGACTACATTGGAAAACATGCTTGGTGTACCTGGACGACATCATCGTATTGGGCAAGAACTTTGATGAACATATTAAGAACTTAGAGGAAGTTTTCCAGAGAATAGCTGGCGCTGGTCTGAAACTAAGTCCCAAAAAGTGTTCGCTGTTTAAAAAAGAAGTAAATTATTTGGATCACAAGGTAACGACAGAAGCCATCTGTATTGCGAATGAAAAGATAGAGGCAGTAAATGATTGGTCAAGACCACTGAACCTGCCTGAATTGAGAAGTTTCCTTGGACTGTGCACATATTACCGGCGATTTGTACCACACTTTTCCAGCGTAGCCCATAGCATCCATGAGCTTACTAGAAAAAATAAAGTTTTTGAATGGAAGAAGGAGTAAAAAATGGCTTTCCAAACACTGAAAGAACGATTGTGCACTGCCCCAATGTTGGCATATCCGATTCCAGGAGCAACCTTTATTCTAGATACAGATGCGAGTGGATATGCTATAGGAGGCGTTTTATCACAACTGGTCGATGGACAGGAAAAGATAGTTGCATACTACAGCCGTTCGATTGGAAAACCAGAGAGGAACTATTGCGTTACACAGAGAGAGCTGTTGGTATTGGTAGAGTGCATTAAACATTTTCACAAATACCTCTACGGCCAGCGATTCCGCGTCAGGACAGATCACGCAGCGTTGAAATGGCTTCTGCAGTTCCGTAATCCAGAAGGACAATTGGCGCGGTGGATCGAGCGACTACAAAGCTTTGACTTTTCCATTGAGCATCGGAAAGGTAGTACATATGGGAATGACGATGCAATATCACGAAGACCATGTAGTTTGGAATGCAAGCACTGTTCAAAAGCCGAGGCTAAAGAAGACATTATAGATGTCCGGCTAATGACTATAACGTGTGTGAATAAATGGGACAAGGAACAACTAAGGAAGTGTCAGCTAGAAGATACAGATCTGTCACATGTTATGCAAGGGCTCGAACGAAACGAAAGACCAAATAGAGAGGAGATGTCAGCAGAGAGTCCCATTGCGAAGTCATATTGGGCACAGTGGAACACTTTAGAATTGATATCCAGTTGCTTGCATCGAGTATGGGAGAGTGAGGATGGCCAATGCAAGAAGAAACTGATAGTTGTTCCCAGAAAGAGGATTCCTGAGGCGCTCAGCGAGCTGCATAATGGTCCAAGCGGAGGTCATCTTGGAATCACGAAGACGCTGGAGAAGATTATACAGAGATTCTATTGGGTTGGGTGCCGTCAGCTGGTCACTGAGTGGATTGCGAACTGCGAGGTTTGCAGCAGAGTGAAAGGGCCCAAAATGCGAAGTCATGGCCGATGAAGCAATATAACTGGGGTGCGCCATTTGTTATGATATCGATTGACTGAGTTTGCGATATGCACATTCACGGACAAAAGAGCAGCAGTGCTTATGGCAAGGTGCAATGACCACGGCGTGTGCACTGGCGTTTAGGCCCGGAGCTTCAGCTTCGTGGATTCTTTTACGCGATCGCTGGACAGCACTGCTCTCCCCAGTCAATGTTCACACAGGATAATTTATTTTGCACATTGGGATTTCAACCAAAAAAAGGATAATAAAAAAATAATTAAATAAAACCCATTATCGCATTTGCCTGTCACATTTCAGCAATTTGACACACTATACTTACCCTTCACGCCTGGCAGCTCGTTGTTCCAACGTTTGGTGGCTGCCTCTATACCCGCCCTACCATTGGCCTCTTAGATGTGATTGAGGCCCCGATACACTACTACTAACTCACCATGACTCAAACCAAATTAAAGCAAATCAATTACACATTATTTGAATTATTATTTCAGAAGTTCAATCCATTACAATTTTTACAATCTGAGGTTTTGCTGCGTCTAGTGAACCTAAACTAATAAACCAAAATAACACACTCCGTTTGAGTTTAAAAAAATCATTATTGGGGAAAAAAATATAAATACATTGATCGAACTATATTTAGTCTCCACACACTTACTCTTACTTCTTAAATCATGAATTAACTTTGATATCCATATGTATGTAAATATGTAGATGCACTATTAGGTACGCATATACACAAAAAAACGTATTGCAACACAAAAAAAAATTTAATTGAAAGGACAACTAAATCTAATATATATGTATGGCAACGTACGTATGTGCATACATATGTATGTACATGTATATCAACATATTGATATATATAAAAAAATAGGACAATTTTTAACAAACCTAATATGTAAAATAAGTGAGTGTACTTTGTTTATATACATGGGTAATTAAATTCATTTCATGAGTATAAAGCATTCCTACCTAGCTTAGAAGGCCTTCTTGCTCGGGAAATGGATTTTCATTTCTTAATTCAAAATCATAGTATTTTCTAAGGCAACTAACAAACTATAATGGTATTAATTTTACCATAGAAAAATTACATCATTATGTGGCCAAACCGCAATTGATGACAACCATGTGAAGAAATGTAAAAATATTTTAAGTACTCACAATATGAGAAAAATTATGTATAACGAAGGTTTGCTTTGAACATCATGCAAAACTTCTAAAAGGGCCATACCGCTCTCTCGCAACTTATCATACAGCTCTCTCGAACATGTCCATTTTCCTCACATATGATTGATCGTGTACTTGTTCGAGACCGCTGTACAACAAAACCAAGTAAAATTCAATATGTTGCGATTTGGCTAACTATACTTTGGTAGGTACTTAAATTTGACCAACTTTTCTAAGTTGGCCAATTCTAGTTACAGTGGCCTTTAAAATAAAGGGGCCTAAGTTTTAAAAAGCGTTTCTTTAAGCCTATTTGCTTATATTGACAATATTAATCATTTGATTTATCCTTTCTAACAATCAATTCATAAACATTTTCTTATATGTTTGCATCATTTTATACAGGCATGCTTAACCAACGAACCGATATCATTTCGTTACGATAATTAACGTTAATAAACGAAACAAAGTCATTTCGTTTCGTTTATTAACGTTAAGAACGTCAAATTAACGAAATGATTTCGCTTCGTTTTCTGCCATATCAAAACGAAATCAAATCGTTTATGTTGATTATTAATTTCAAACTATGCTGGCAAAGCTGATTGATAGCGGAGTCATTAAAGGTGAAAGCATTAGCCAAGCTGATTGCTACTTTTCTCATGAATTTTGACAGTACGAACATTTCTCAGAGTATTTTTGACATTACCACCAACGAATTACACAAACAAACTACATGGAGTTTGTGTGTGTATGTCCGCTCGCTGTTACCACCTTACGGCTTCACCATGGCTATAGCATTGCCAGCACAATTCAAACATAAAGTATCACGTTTTTGTTAACGTTTTTAACGTTAACGAAAGCTTTTCGTTTCGGTTAAAAACGAGATAAAATTTATCTTGATAATTTCTTTATCGATAATATTTCGAAGTGTTTCAACGGAAACGGTGGAAATTTTTTGATAAACGATTAGCTTAACGTTAAGGTGCATCCCTGATTTTATATATACATATAATTGTATGTTCCTAAACCTAAACTAAAGAAGAAGGAGAACTTGCTTCTTCGGGTTCGAGTTGGGACTCTCTTTAATAGATTAACATTATTAATATTTTATATATACCAATTAATAACCTACATTTTTAATTTCTGGTCAAATTTAAAATTTTTAAATTTCAATATAAATTTCAATATAGTTAAGAAGTTAGGTCTTTGAACATTCCAAAGATAAGGAAACCTGGTCAAATATGCAACTTCGTTGTTGAAAATGCGGTCTATTGGATCATCAGCAACTGTTGAATATTTTTGGATTTTAAAGAGATTTTCGCCGTGGAAGCGGGATTCGGGGTGAAGTAAAAAAGGGGGGGGAAGCAAAAAAATGCTTGCATGTGATTTGCGGAAAATTGTGGTGTTTCTTTCTTGAAAGAATCATGCATGTAGATTTACGCCTGCTTAGAGAATTTTGCACAAAATATGTATGTTCACTGGATGCAAATTGTTTATTTAGAAATTATATTAAATCGGCGCGTATATGAAGGATTATACGAGGGAATTTGTAGTTAAATCACAAAACTGTTTATTGTGTTCTCATTTATTTAGATTTAACTATGTAGCACTATTATGCTGTATTCTGATAGGGAATTATATTTATCAGTAAATCTTTTAGAGTGCGTTATTTATTAAACCACTACACTTGAAATTTGGTAATATAGACAAAACTTCACAATTTTAACGAGACTACTTAACGCTTGCAAAATTTACGCGGACCACTGACGATGTTGAGGATGCGGAAACTCCATAGGAAAAGAAAGATAATTCTTTTCGGAGGTAGATTTAGATCCGCATGCTGCCAAGATGGGTCGATAAGTCTGTTCAAAAACATATGTTTTTGACATCTGTTTTATTAAGCAATATTCTTAAGTAGGGACAGTGGTGGCTAAAAATCTCTTTGAAGCACCGCTTTGGACAAAGTTGCGCCGAAAAACGAAATCACAAATTTCAAAAAGTTTATGAGAGCTTCGAAGATTGTATCGTTTTCAGGAATTTTCAAAGGCTGTTGAGATGTTTTCAGAAATTTTCTTTCTTATGAGTTTCAGGTTGTCACTTCATTCCAAAACGGTCTCGTCCAGGGTCTTGATCTTCCTTAATAGTTCATAATCACCTGCATGGGACATCATCTGCTGTCCAAACAATGCAAAATATGGTGTTACATCGATTGTTTGATGATATGAACTTCGGAGTGCTTCGGCAATATCAGAGATGTTCCTGTCCCAGTGTGATTGGTCCTTTTTAAGGTAAGCTCTTATACCTGCAATGATCAAGCGATTCGCACTCTCGCTTGCATTGGCCTGGGGACTATATAGGGCCGTGTAGACCTGTCTTATCCCACGGGTTGACAATAAAGTATTAAATTGCGTGGATCTAAATTGCTTGCCATTATCACTCATTACAATTTCGGGAGTTCCGAAAATACTAAAGACGTTATCTTGGAGAAAGTCGCATACAACTGAAGTGTTGAACTTTTTAACAGTTTTTAAGAGGGGAAACTTTGTCAAATGGTCTAATACAATGAATATTCCTATGTTTCCTTGCTTCGTGTATTGTGTATTGTGCGGACATTGGTGGTCTTACCGTAACATTGGGCGATTTGCTTTGCTTACATGTTTCACATCGGCTGACGTAGTTCTTGACATCAACTGTCATATTTGGCCAATACAAACTGTTTCGCAATGGCTCCAATGTTTTGGCAATCCCACGATGACATTTAATTGGTGGACAGTGCGCGTTTTCGATGACCCCTGGAACTAGAGATGTGGAAATCCAAAGCTTCCAATTAAATGATTCCCTTTCATGATTGCCATCGGGGTGTTCGGTTCTTTTATATACCAGGGTGTCGATTACCTGAAGATCAAGCAAGCGGTTCTCATTTTGACGGACATTACTTATCAACGTTTAATAATCATCGGACAAAAATTCGGACGACTGTAAATCAACTAACGCACGGAACTAAATCTCACGGACTTCAGCTACTTCCTCAAAATTTTTGTCGTGATAGACAATCAGGCACTACATTAAGGGAGCCTTTCCTATGTTCTATATTAAATTTAAAACCTTGCAATTTGAGAGACCAACGCGCTAGTCGGCTGGATAAGTTAGTTTGTCGCATAAGTCCTGCAAGGTAGCGTGGTCAGTAATTATAGTGAACTCCTGCCCCTCAACGTAAGCTCTAAATTCCTTTAAACTTAGCAGAGCTGCTAAACACTCGAGCTCTGTTACGCTATAGTTACTTTGCGCTTTGTTTAACTTCTGCAAAAAATATGCTATAGGAACTTCAACATGCGTTCTTTTGGACCAACACCGCACCAACTCCTTGCTTACTGGCATCACACTGGATGATGAAAGGTTTTGTGTAGTCTGGACTAGCCGGTACTGGTGCTGTACAGAGCTTTTCTTTCAGCGTTTCGAAAGCTAGTTGGGCGTCGTCGTCCCATTCAAAACTTTTGGACTTCTTTGTTGGGTTCTTATTATTTTTATTTAACTTTGTATTTTAGTTACTTTGAACCTTGTAATTTTTAAATGTGTTATCAATATTTTAAGTTTCAATATTGATTTTCAATTTTCAAAAATTTTCTTTATTGTGAAAAATAAAAAAATATTGACGCATACATTTAGGCGTATTAAAAAAAGTTTTGTTATAAAATAAAAGCGTAGTTTCAGTAACTACATTGGCGATCTCTGCTTATTTTAAAAACTGTGTTGTGTGCAAATTTAAAAAAAAAAAGTTCAAAAATTCGCAACAAAAGTTGTTTACAAAATAGCAAAAACCAACGCGACTTTGGAAGTTAGACGGAGACAAGTGAAAAATAGAAACATAGAAAAGTGAAAGTAGAAAATTCACAAAAGAAAAACTTGAATCAGTGCAGTATGCTGTTGGAAGAACTCAATAAAAAGAAAAGTGTTTTAATGTAAAACCAACCAAAGTCCACATAAAGAGCTTACAACACAGAAACAACGTGATGAAATCCAAATCAAACGTCGAAAATGTGGCTAATTTAAAAAAAAATTAAATATAGAACGATGTGACGATTTGTGATAAATTCTAACCTAATTGCAATTTCACAGAAGTAAAAAGTGAAGAAGTAAATAAATATGCAAGTGAATCCAATAACAACAACGATAAATAAAATCTGACATAATCAATTCAATCAGATTGTAATGCAAATCAAGTTGCTGGAACTATTGGTTATTGATATATAAACAGAATGGCGTCTGCTGGGTTTTCCTGTATTTATCAGTTTGGAAATACTTGTTTAGTATTGTGTGAAGCTACATATTATATAGTAGTGAGAGAAGTACTTGTTTGACATCTTCATCAACTGACCAAAGGAATTGTGATCTCACAGATCACAATATCGGTTCATATATAGACTAAATAGTCAATAGACTAGACAATAATAGACAATCAAACATCAAATCAAATACGAGGTGTGCTACCCAACGCTGTCTATTATCGGTGCTATTTGTGATGCAACTCTACGACGTATTATTTTGAAGTCTCTTGGTGTGTAGAAACGCAGCGTGAGGAAATTGGAACAAATAAACAAAAACACTTATCAGAGCGTATACAAAAACAGCAATCATTGAACAAATATCAACCAAAAAGAGCTGGAAGCAGCAGCAACAGTATCAACTACAAACTCAACGTCATCAGAAGCCATTGCATAAATAATGAATAATAATATCATCTTTTATGTATGCATATTAAAATATAAAAATATTATTCTCATTATTATTGTAAACTCCTTTTTTATAGAATTACTAATTTATTTTACTCTTTAGTTAGTGAACTCTCTTTTTATTTAATTCAAACTGTTTCGTTCAGCACAACATAATACACAAACATCTACACTTACTAATAATTTAAATGACTCTTTGATAGATTTATCAAATGACACTTCCCCACAACAAATTACAAATCCGTCTGCAAATATTACTTAAAATGAAATCTTGTCAGTTTCCGTAAAACTTCCACAATTTTGGACTAATTGCCCGGAAGCATGGTTTATTCATGCAGAAACACAATTTAGTACTAAAAAAATTACACAAGAAAACACTAAATACGAACACATCATTACACAACTTCCGCAGGAAGAGGTAATAACTATTTTTGATTTTATTCAAAATCCCCCAATTAATAACAAATTTACTGAACTTAAAAAAGTGTTGATAGAAAGACACTCACTTAGCGAAAATTCGAAACTTGATAAAATTTTAAACGATTCTGAGATGGGTGATCGTAAGCCATCAGAATTTTATCGTTCATTAATTATATTAGCCGGATCAAATTTTAGTGAAAATATTTTAAAGAAAATTTGGATGCGTAAACTTCCTAAAAATTTGAGTATGATTTTGGCTAGTTCGAGTTCTAATAATATTACCGAATTAACAAAATTAGCAGATAATATTTGGGAAGTGATAAACAAAAATGAAGTATTTTCGGTTAATAATTTTTCGGATACAAAAGCACAAAATTCTGTTGTTGAAAACTTGGTTAAAACCACTTCTTTAATGTGTGAAAATTTTCAGAAACTTTCTCTGGAGTTAGCTGAAATTAAAACAGAAATATATCGGAATCAATCTAGGTCGCGTTCCAATTCTAGGAACTATTTTAGAAATTCTTTTAGGCGTCGTTCTAGCTCGCGTAATAATCCAAATTGGTCATGTAGATTTCACTACAAATTTGGAGATTATGCTAGAAGTTGTGAACAACCTTGTTCTTATAACAAAAAACAAAGATTCAGCAAACAAAATTCTTCCGATGTTGCAGCCATTGTACAGGTCTACAAGTAGGATATGTAGCAGAAAGCACATACACAGCCACGCTCACCTGATGAAAATGCTTGTTCTTGTTCGTTTTTTTGTGGATGCTATTTGGCATGATTTGGCACTGTTGTACTTCATAGGTGCAAAAAAAGCGTATTAGCTGCCAAAGAAAACTGCGTAAAAAATGTTGAAATATTGGAATAAAGTTTTTAAAAACTATAAATTATAGTAAATTCTTACAAGAGATATAGTTTGTGTCAAAAATTTCCATGTTTTCTTAAATTTTTTTGATAATTATATAAAATTTGTTTTAAGTTGGCGAAGTACGGAAAAAGCAACCATGTACGAAGAAAAACAATTTCTCTTGTTCTTGCTTGTTTACAATAAAATGTCTTAAAGATATTGATTGTTGTGGATTGTAAATTAAAATAAATGCATTTTGCGAGTTGCACCAAGAAATGCACCGAAATTCGGGAATTTTGCACTGTCCGGCTGGTAATTGACTCAGGCCCTTGTTATGAAGTTACATATCCAACCGGTGCTTCGTACTTTTTAGAGAAGTTAGCTTTTAATGTAAGTAAACAATATATATTGGCAGACCTTTATTTCATTAAAATTTTTATAGTCTACCGACAAATTTCCAAAAAAAGATGCAGTCTTGAAGGAGCTTGAAAAAAATGGAGGTATATGTGATTGTTAAAGTTCACGAGACACTCACTTATGCAGCAAGTATAGATAGCAGAGCTATTGAATCAGCGACAAGATTACTTTCCGATATAACTGCGTCCAATATAAAACTCGTCTATATCGGAAGGGGTGTCAAAAGACCTAGGAACAGGAATCCGAAAGCGGAAATTAAAAATTGTATAACTTTCCGGAGATATTTGCAAACAAAATTGCAATTTTCATGTGGTTGGTGTAATTTTGATTATTTTGGGTAGTAGTGCAGTTTACGGTACCCACCCTAAAGTTGGGCCTAGATTTTCGAGTGAGGTATCAAAAGACGCGTATTAATCTCGAGAATAATACTACGAAGGCGGAAAAGAAAAATTGTATCTCTGTCCGGAGATATTTGAAGTTGGCGATTTTAATGTGGTTGTTGTTGTGTTTATACCCACAAAAAAATTGTGCATCACCGTGGCGGTAGCCACGGTTATACCACACACCCGGACTTGGCATGGCGTAGCCCAGGATTATTTTTTATAAGCGCGGCCGAAGGCCGCCAACGCAGAAAGGAGTTCTGCGCAAAAATACTATGGATCCCACCCCCGGTTTCGGAAGTACCCGCGGGTCTTTTTTCGGTTTTTCGTTAATATCTTTTGAACGGGTAAAAAAAGTTCACTTCCGCTTCCGAATTCTTGATCTAGATGTGAATACGCATCTTTTGATACCTCACTCAAAAAAAAAAAGGCCCAGTTTTAGGGTGGGGCCCCTAAACTGCACAATTACCATATATCTTTATGTATAAACCTTATTAACTGCAAGTAGACGTATTTATCAATTAAGTAATTATTTTAAATCTTAATTGGCTCAGAATAGGTAGACCATTTATGCACGTTTGTACAGTCGGCCGTCATACAATGCCAGTGGCACAGATAGGTTTGCTATTGCTCATTTTTTTATTGTTTTTGAATAGTAAGTAGATAGGTTTAATGTAGGTAGGGCGGCAATGTCTATTCACAGCTGTTGTGGGCATATTAACACTGCAGCAGCAGCCATGGTGGGCGAGGCAAGGTGTTTGTTTTAGTTTATTTTGGATGCCGTACTTTATAGTTTTGTGTACAGTTTTATGTACTTGAGTATTTTGTACGATCATGCATGTGGAAATGGTGCGATTCGGGATCATTGGATTAAAACTGGAGATGAAGAATTGATGATGAGAACGATGTTGAACCTTCTTCAGTGGTTAAATTTTCAAAAAAATTGCAAGGAATCTCGACGATTGTGAGTTTCACTGCAAAATAACAAGCATATTGTGGGATATGAATATGTTTCGCGGCGACTATCCTTCTTTTAAAAGAGTTGAAAACACGTGTCGTTATCATACTCTTAATTCTCGAAAACTCTTATGGCGTTTTCTTTTCTGAACATAATGTCGGCATATTGCTTCTTCTAAGCCCTCTTGTGAGTTTGTGTGCTCCTTTCACAAAATATGTTCTACTGAATAAGAAAAGGGGTCTCATTACTTACAAACAGAGATATTTTGCCAACTTGCAGGTAACCCAGTTCAAATTTAAGAGTTGTTGTTGTAGCGATAAGGACACACTCTGGCATTGGGGAGTGTTATCGATGTTGATGGTCCTTTGCCGGATGCAGATCGGTACGTTCTGGTAACAAGCACCATAACGGTACTAGTCCGACCATCTAGGGATTTATTTGGTATGCCCGCATGAAACCTAGGCCATACCGCCCACCGACACCCTATATCCATTATGTTTATTAAACAGGATACGCCACGGGTAGGTGAGGTTGACAATTGGGTTTTCTAGAAAAGAACACACCATGAGGTATCTCTTGTTCGCGATAAAAATCGGATTCTCAGGTGTAATATGACATTCCCATTATCCGTCAAAGTGTAAGCATGAAACGGGTGCTCATAAAAAATAGGCATATGGTGAGGGGTTCAAGGGGTTCATAAGCGCAATACAAAACTTTATAGCTTCTAAGCTTCCACAATTGTGAACCTCACCTACTCGAGGAGAATCCTGTTACAAATATGAATGTGTCATACACATATTTAGCAGGCGAGGCTCTGGTGGGCCCAAGTTCCTCATGGAACTAGGGGATGGGGGACGTTATGGCCTAGAATGTTTAATGTTTTCATATTAATAGTTCCAGAGATGGTCAGGCTTTGTTACCGAAACTTTCCTGTTCTAGATACTGCAAAGGACCACCAACATCGATAACACTCTCCAAAACCTTCTGGGAGTGTCTTTATCGTTAATACAACAACAACAACATGCATACCGTTAAAACAATTTCAAATATATATTCTAATTTTGTTATGATTATTCTAGGTCGAAGTTAATCAATAACTTTTTTGTATTACAGATAAACGCGGTGTGGGGTTGGGCTTCTGCCCCGCTGCGTTTAGCGGCGAACAGGATGGGCGATCCTATGTTGCCCGGCACAGGTGGCAGCCCAGGTGCCTCAACTGGTGCCATTGACCGTCCACCATCACCGGCACGACTATCGCACACCTCCGAAAAACATCCCAAGGTAACATTATCCGAATTGAATATGTTACGTCGTCATCGTGAACTATGTGATGTTGTACTAAATGTTGGCGGTCATAAAATATTTGCACATCGTGTCATCCTTTCGGCATGCAGTCCATACTTTCGCGCCATGTTTACTGGCGAATTAGAAGAGTCCAACAAACCGAAGTAACCATACGAGATTTTGATGAGAATGCTATGGAATTACTTATTGATTTCTGTTATACTGCTCATATCATTGTTGAAGAATCTAATGAGTAAGCGTCGCTGTGGTGTTGGTGTTGCTGTATTAAATGATCTACTATATGATGTTGGCGGACATGATGGTCAAAGTTATTTGAATAGTATTGAACGTTATGATCCACAAACAAATCAATGGTCTTGTGATGTTGCGCCAACCACATCCTGCCGTACCATTGTGGGCGTGGCGGTGCTTGATGGATTTTTATATGCAGTTGGCGGACAAGATGGAGTACAATGTTTGAATCATGTTGAACGTTACGATCCTAAAGAGAATAAATGGTCGAAGGTGCATAGTATATGTGCACGAAAATTTTAAATGTATGATCTTAATCAAATTTTTTCTTTGAAACAGGTTGCTCCGATGACTACGCGCCATTTGGGCGTGGCCGTAGCTGTATTGGGCGGCTATCTGTATGCAATCGGTGGCTCTGACGGCCAGTGTCCCCTTAACACCGTAGAGCGTTATGATCCCAGGTAAGTTAAATAGAAAAGTTAATCGTGCAATGCCATGTTATACATGTCATGGTATTATGTTGTTGTATTAACGATAAAGACACTCCCCGAAGGTGCCGGATACAGATCCGGTACGTTCCGGTAACAAAGCACCATAAAAGTACTAGCCCGACCATCTCGGGAACGATGGTATTCTGTCTTATGCTACTATGTTTGCTTATATTTTGCGTGAATATTATCTCATATTTAAACTTCAAATTTTTTAGACAAAATAAGTGGTGTGCCGTCAAGCCAATGTCCACCCGTCGCAAACATTTGGGTTGTGCTGTTTTCAATAACTACATTTATGCAGTGGGTGGACGTGATGATTGCATGGAATTATCTTCAGCAGAACGCTACAATCCCCATACAAATACTTGGATACCAATAGTAGCTATGACTTCGCGTCGCAGTGGCGTAAGTTTGACTAAAATCTAGGAAAAAGTAAGAAAATTAGCATTTACTTAATTGACCTTTTTTTAGGTTGCATTAGCCGTAGTTAATGGTCAGTTGTATGCAGTTGGCGGCTTTGATGGCTCCGCAATTGTTGTATATGATCCTGAAACAAATCAATGGCGTTTGTGCGGTATGAATTATAGACGTTTAGGTTAGGAGTTGGTGTTATGAGGGCACCACAGACCGAAAATTATATGTGGTAATTTTAATAGCATTTCTTAATGTTTACACAAATGAATAAATAAATTAATAAATCATTTTAGGATACGCAAAGATTCTGTGGTTTGATTAGATGCCGCAGAGAAACGTTATTAAAGCCATAACCATGTCATAAGCAAGCTGAAACTGAAAAAATCGAATCTGAACGAGATGCACTGTTTAATCTGTGATGATGATGATGTGGATTGTATCACATCCCAAGATTCAACTACAAAAAGCGCAGTGATATATCATGTTATTAAATTCTTAATAAAACACTTCCACATAGTATGAGTTGTTGTGAAGAGCTATATATCCTGTGTAGTGTTATATCAAGTCAAACAAGAATTATTGAACATTTAGTTGCTATTGCAATGCACGGGACTAGACGAAAACTTACTTACATATTTGTAAACGAACAAAATTGGCAAAAACATAAAAATACTATGAATAAAACTTGATAAATCCACAGTAGTTAAAAAAAAGTTTAACATATATGTATGTAATACCATACTACTATATTAAATAAAGAACTCAGATTTTATCAATTATCGCTTTATTTATTATAATTGCTTTTCCACACCACCCAGGAGGTTGCAATTTAGGCGCGTTACCGATTTTTTTTGGGTGTTCGGTTCCCCTGTAGGCATATTTTCACCCGTATAAATAATATACATAATATTTACATTAATACATAAAAAAAACAAAACAAAACAAACTACTTGTTTAACAAAAATTGCACATTTCAAGCATATAAAACTACTTAATAAAAACAAATCAGGTACATAGTCCAAAAATGAATATTTACAATATATACAAAATCACCCACAGCGAAACTCTATAAACTTTTCCCGGAAATATCAGAAAGGTGGGGAGAAGGGTGGGGGCTATTGCTAAAAAAAATACCCGAAATCTGCTTAAGAAAAATTTAAGGTTAAGGTTTAGAATTAAAGATTCAAGGTTCGATTCGACAAAAACAATTGTTTAGAATTAAAAGTAAAAAATTCAAGCTCTTTTCAAATGTTTAAATAAATATATAAAAAAATACGATTCTATTAAATTATTTCTCACAAAACTTCTGACTAAAGCAGACAGACCCCAGACTGAAAGCTGGAATTAATTGCGTTTTAAAACATCAAATTCTCTATTTTTTAAATTTGGCTCATTAGCCTTTTTATTAAAATAGTTTACTAAAAAGTATGTTCTAATTCTAATAAAAACTATTTTAATTACGTCTGGGTTGCAATTTTCGCAACAAAAATAAGGCTCAACATCCACAATCTTCTCAAATAGTATTTGGGAAAATCCGACTCTATGGCAGGTGGAATCGAAATTCTCTGAAAAAATTTGCTCTATCTTTTTGATAAAGTCAATAAACTCGGAGGGAGGCTCAAAAAGTTTACAGTTGCTAAACTGCTTACCCATCGTGAAGAGGAAGTCTTTTTCACTTATATCACCATCGAATCTGGGTAAAGGCATTAAACAGTTATGCATTTTGAAATATTTGAATCATAAATAACCGCAAAAATATATAAAGGCACTTCGATGAAGAAAACTGCTTTCATCTATATCAACATATACGTCAACTTGAACATTTTGAAAAGAGCTTGGGGTGGGCCTAGGAAGACCTTGAAAAGTCTGCAAGGTGTCGAGGACCAAATCGTCATTACATGCTTGCTCAAGGGTGCTAGTCGAAAGTGATGCCCCCAGATCTGGAAGCAGTTCGCAATTTCCTTTATCAACACATCTTATGTATCCTACGCCCCAGGCTTGTCTAAAAAGGTATGTAAAACGCTGTGGAGTTATTTTTGGATTAAAAGACCCACCTCTACGGATGTGTCCGAAAAAATTCTCTAGTTTGTCCTGATTTAATTTCCGTGTCATTAAATGGGTAAATCCCTCACATGACCAAAATCGCCAAAAATATCGCAAGCTACTTATATTGAGGAGCCACCCCTTAATGAATTGAAAGCTATTTGTGATATCATGATCTACATTACTATTATCGGTTTCATAGACTCTCATGGATTTTAAAAAAAGTTCAGCTTCGTCAAGGAATCTTAGTTGCTCCGCAGACGCAGTGAAAGGTTTTCTGAAATTTCCAGTTGCTCCAAAAACAAGACTGTTAAAAATATTAAATAATTTATCAAAAAAAAGTACAAATTCGGCTGTATTAAAAAATGAAGAAGATTCTGCGGAATTTAAAAGCCCGGAGCTATAAAGGGCGAACATTGCACTTGCAACTGAGTTGCTGAAAACCTGTGAAGCTAATTTCACACTCATTTTATTTTGATTTTTTGGTCTAATATGTACCGATGTCAACTTATGTGTGCATGAGAAATCGCTATTTTTCCCCTGATTGTACAAATGGATGATGTCCTTCCAATTTACAGGACGTCCTTGAAAACTGACGTGGTTTTTTTTGTTCTCTAAACAGTTTCGGGTATTTTTAAGAAGATGGGGAGCGTCAAAAAAGTAAACGATCTCTTGACCATTTACTTCGAAGAAAGGCCTATCCTTGGTCACACCAACTAACCTAGAAAACCCTACGAAATTTGCTCCTTGATCGGAAACAATTTGGCACGGACGCAGATCAATACACTGGAGCTGTCCAATGGCTTCGAATATATATTTTTTCACAATATCTCCTTTGCACGCTTTGTGGACAAAAAAATAAGCTAGGGGGTGAGTCCAAGTCTCCCCACCGATACCTTGGACCAATATCGTCAAAACACTTGAAGCAACTCTGGAGGTGCGATTTTCGTCACCATAATCTTCCAGACCTATAATTACATCTCTACTTCTCTCATACTGGACATGGGTTTTCAGAGACATTTCATCAATGCATATTGAAACATATCTCTGCGCGTCCGTGAAGCCACGGCTTTTAAGCTCCAGGGCTTTAATACTGCTAGAGTTGCAGCGAGGATTTCGAGGCCATCCTTGAACAAATAGTTCAAGAGTTTTCCTCGAAGGAAAGTTTAGAATGGGCCTTAAATATCTATATACGATAGGTGCTAAAAACTTTACGACCAGAGCTAAGGTTTTTAATTCCCTATCAAATCTATAACCTTTCGGACTGCGGGGTGTGTTTATCAGGCAATTCTTCACACATGCCTGAAGATGTTTGGGCAAATTGCCAATTAGCTCTGTTATTTGTGTATCCCGATCAAGGACATCAACACTTCTACTCCCTTCTAAAGCTTCAACCTTCTCTTCTAAAAATTGCACCTTATTGTGGAGTCGAACATTTTCCTCAACTAATCTTTTTATCTCTTCCCGATACTTTCGTTTTCTAGGAGTGCTCTACATGGTCAATTGGTTGATGAGCCTCCTCCAAGGATCCCTCAGATTCAAATTCGTTACTATTTGAAGCCAAGGGGCTTGCTATTAGTACTGTAGAAGAAAGTACCGGGGCGAAATCATCACTACCGATTTCAATGAAACTATCACTAAGCTCAAATGGCCTATTAACTATCGCTATGGGTAAACATAAACTTAAATTTATATCTGGAACCGCGTTTTTCCTTAGGAATCGTCCCAGTCGCATGCGTTCGGAGAAATGCCTCTGGCATGCAAAAATATTCTTAGCTGTAGGGCCAACCACACCCAACAAACGAAGCCATTCAAGCCGCCTGTCGAAAAAAAAGCTGGAATTAGTAAGATTAATTACAGGCGTACTCATAATATAATTCAAGATTTAAGCCGTTTTAAGTTAAGCGGTTAGTTAAAAAAGTATTGTGTTGCTTATATCAACCTGAGCTCATGAAACATGTTAATATATGAATGAAATGAAAAATTGAAGTAGAAAACAAAGTGAAATTTTAAATAAAACAGGAAAACAGTGTGGGAATATTAAGCAAAAAAAGGAATTGTTATAATACCCATTTTTCTCCGCTTGGAATAACATCTGTTCTGGAAAAAAAAACAACAAACGTTATTAAAAAACAAACTTAGATGTTAAAATTATTTAATCTCGGGACAGAGATAAAATTTTTCTATTCCGCCATCGGATTATTGTTGTCAAGGTCAATACGTGTATTTTGACACCACTTCAGGTATTTTTGGATGCGTATTAGTAGTTTTATTTTTTTTTTTTAACGGGAAGTCGCGTTTTGGGATCTAGCCCAGAACATCCTGTCAGGTGCAACCATCTCTTATACGTGACACACTGACAAGAGTATGACCGTCCTAAAAAAATTCCTTTACAGGACACACCAGCATATGATATACATATATATTGTAACGAAGGTATGGTAGGTACAATGGAGATACCATTACCTACAAACCCACAAATTTTGCTTAAACCAAATCCATATCTGCGCAAAACACTTTTGTATTTGATATTTTATTAAGTTTTTCCTAGCACAACAATTTGGCAAAATTATTTTATAGTGCTAGTCAGAACAGTAACAGAACAAGAGCGAAAAATTCAATAATTTACAATAACATATAAACAATAAATAATTTGTAAACTAAGACATTATAAATTTATAGAGCTTAGCCTAGCTTTTACCCACAGTGTTTTTTTTTTTGTGGGTACCACGAAATCATCAAAATTACAAATACCACATGAAATTTTGAACCGATTTTTTGCTTATATTTTTAAAAATTTACATTTTCGCTTTCGGGTTCTAAAAACAGAGGTCAAGACGCGTTTTTTGATATCACCTTTGATAATTTTTGAGGTAATTCTATACGACAGCATGACACTGCTAATACGTGTCCAAAAATATCGAGAGAGGTGTCAAACGACGCGCCTTGACATCAGTATTAATAATCCGAAACCAGAAGATAAAAAATTTAACTCGTTCAAAAGATATTAACGAAAAACCGAAAAAAGACCCGCGGGTCCCTCCGAAACCGGGGGTGAAATCCATAGTATTTTCGCGCAGAACACCTTTTGCGTTGGCGGCCTTCTGCCGCGCTTATAAAAAATAACCCTGGGCTACGCCATGCCACGTCCGGGTGTGTGGTATAACCGTGGCTACCGCCACGGTAATATCCTTCTGCGTTCACATTTTTTTTGTGGGTACAATTACAACCACATGAAAATCGTCAATTCAACTCCAAATATCTCCGGACAGGGATACAAATTTTATTTTCCGGTTTTGGATTATTGTTGCCGATTAATACGCGTCTTTTGACACCTCTTTCGATATTTTTGGACGCGTATTAGCAGTGTCATGCTGCCGTATAGAATTACCATTTTTGATAAAAAATAAGGTGGTGCACCGACTTGTAAAACGTTACCAAAGTTTTTTCTACTCACCTGGGCATTTCATCCTCCGCCGGAAAAGGGTACCGGGGGACTCCTAATCCGCATCCCAAAATACAGCAGTGATCCGGCATTTCTGGAAATAATCAAATGGATTAGTTAAATGTATGCACATATATATAACTTGTAAATTATACTGAAATGTTACTTACCAAGTTGGTTTCTTCAGTCTTCTTGTACAGCAATGTCTGAAATAGAGAATTATATAAACTTTATTGCGTAGAAGGCAGTATAATTGTTATAAATCAAAATAATTGGTTAAAAACTTACGATATCCACAGAAATTTTGTTTTAAAATAACTGTTTTGCACATAAAACATACATATATTTGCGTACAGGGATGATTGCAAAAAGTATCATTCTCAGCAAAAATTCAAAAGGAGCCCTCATTCCTCAATTTTAATATTACAAAGAAATATCCTTATTTATTTTCAAAGGAGCAGTTAATTACATCTCTCTTTAAAATACATATGTTTTGGACAATTTTAATTAACAAATTGTGATACTTTATTACTTTATTACCGGTATAACGATTGCCAAAACACGACCAAAACCGTCGGGGGAGGTATTAATAGACGCGTTTTTGCCTCGCTTCCAATAATTCGAATACTTTTCCGCCTTTGGACTATTGATAACAGGACAAAACGCTTCTTTTCATTTTTCTTTCCCCTTTTTTGGACGGGTTATTGCAGTCGACCTCGGTTTCAAACTGTTTTTCGCGGAGAACTTTTGAACGGGTAGAAAAACTTAACTCCCGTGTTTGTATTCTTAATACTGAAATAACTACGCGTCCTCAGATATGCCAATTGAAGACTTTTTTACAATTTTCTGAAGGACCCATATGGGTGCACTTTAAATTTCCTACTAAATTCGTCCAAAAAAATTTACCATCACAGCAATCCATATCTGATATTCCGATCCCTTTTTTGCTGTGTCGCTTTCGACGAAGCAACCCCGGTAATTTTAACACTTCGTTCAGTGTCAAAACTCATGTTCCACGCAGGTTCCACTGGGTTCCACGCTAGTTTGACACTGACCGAAGTGTAAAACTGCCGTGTGTTAGAAAGGGAAAGAAATTGTTTCCCTCTCATACATATCATACTTGTAAACCTGTACAATGGTTGCAGCGACGAACAATGGAAATTTAGAATTTTCGACGCGTCGCTTATTTATTTTTGACAGAGAAAACAAACAAAATTTTTTAATTGATAGTGGAGCAGAAATTTCGGTATTACCCGCGTCTAAATTTCCTCATACGAAACGTTCAGACATAATTCTCACTGCAGCTAATGGCTCAACAATTGCCACTTTCGGGAAAAGGCTTTTAAACGTAAATTTGGGTTTAAGACGTGAATTTCCCTTTACATTTTTGATTGCGGGTATAGCCAAGCCAATAATTGGTGCTGATTTTCTTTGTAAATATGGTCTTCTTATAGACATTAAACATAAACGTTTAGTAGATCCATTAACCAATCTCTCAGTTAATACAGTATCTTACTTTTGTGATATTCCATTACCCAAATTATTTGTGATTGAAAATAAATTTACAAAATTATTAAAAGAGTTTCCGTCACTTATTTCAGAGCCAGATTATACTAAACCTGTTAAACATACAACAGTACATCGACTTGTAACAGAAGGTAGTCTTCCATTTTCTAAGCCCAGGCGCTTAGATCCGGTAAAATACAAAGTCGCGAAAACGGAGTTTGATTTCTTAGTTAAAACAGGCATTTGTCGACCTTCAAATTCTTCAGTAGCATCACCACTTCACCTTGTACCTAAAAAAGAGTTGAATGATTGGCGTCCATGTGGTGATTTTAGAAGATTGAATATTGTCACTGTTCCCGATCGTTATCCCTTACCTCACATTCAAGATTTTAATATGAACCTTCATAATAAAAATATATTTTCAAAATTAGATTTAGTTAGGGCATATCACCAAATTCCTATGGCTGAAGAAGATATTTACAAAACTGTTATTACAACTCCTTTCGGTATGTTTGAATTCATGAGAATGTCTTTCGGACTTAGAAATTCTGCACAAACCTTTCAACGATTCATAAATGAGGTAGTAGGTGACTTAGATTTTGTATATGCTTACATCGACGACTTACTTATTGCAAGTACAGACGAAGAACAACATTTAAAAGATTTACGTATCCTTTTTCAACGCCTTACAGAGTACGGTTTAAACATTAAACCAAGTAAATGTACTTTTGGTGTACCTAGTATCGATTTTTTAGGACATAACATTTCTGGAACAGGTATTCGACCTTGCGATGAAAAGGTATCAGCTATTCGCAATTTCGAACGCCCAAAATAAGTTAAGCAGGCACAGAAATTTATTGGTATGGTAAATTATTATCATAGATACATTCCAAAACTAGCAGAATTTACAAACAAAATTTATGATCTAATTAACAAAGTAAATAAGAAACGTGACAAAACTTTGGTATGGGATGAGAATTCGAATGAAGCTTTTGAATGCATTAAAGATAAATTTGCATCTACGATATTTTTAAATCATTTTAACAAAGATGCTAAATTATCTTTAACAGTAGATGCATCTAACACAGCGATTGGGGGCGTTATACAACAAAATTACAATAATAAAATTGAGCCCATTGCATTCTTTTCTAAAAAAATTTCTCCAACTGAAATTGAGTATAGTGCTTTTGATAGGGAATTATTGGCGATTTATTTGAATATAAAACATTTTAGATATCTTTTGGAAGGACGACAATTTACAGTTTATACGGACCATAAACCTTTGACTACTGTTTTAAATTCAAAAACAGAACGAAGTCCTAGACAAACGAGACACTTGGAATTTATAGCACAATTTACTGATGACATACAATACATTAAAGGAGAATCCAATGTTGTAGCAGATACGCCATCTAGAGCTTTTGAGGTTAATGTAATATATAATACAGAACTGAATTTTAAAATTTTACAAACTGAACAACAAAAAGATGATGACTTAAATCAACTTGTATCTGATTCTCAATATCTAAATTTAAAGTTAATTAATATTCCCATTTTAAATTTTAATATTTGGTGTGAAATTTGAGGAGAAACTCCTAGGCCATTTGTACCGAGTAATTTGCGAAAGACAGTATTTGATATTTTACATGGAATAGCACATCCGGGTACAAGAGCTACACGACGGCTCATAGTTAAAAAATATTATTGGCCTAATATGAATAAGGATATTAATATTTGGTCAAAAGAGTGTCTTAATTGTCAAAAGTCTAAAGTTTATCGTCATACAAAATCCCCTATTGTCAAAATTCAAACTCCTAAGAATAGATTTGAACACATTCATTTAGATATAGTTGGACCATTACCTATTTCAAAAGGACATCGCTATATTTTAACGATTATTGAAAGATTTACCCGTTGGCCTGAGGCATACGCATTAAAAGATATTTCAGCAACTACAATTGCAAATAAGGTTTTTAGAGAATATATTTCTCGGTTTGGAGTTCCGTTAAAGATAACAACTGATCAAGGTAGTAAATTTACATCGGAATTGTTTTCACAGTAAACTAAATTACTTGGTAGTCACCAAATTACAACATCCGCATGTAACCCTCAAGGCAATGGTATGGTTGAAAGGTTTCATAGACAATTAAAGACTACTATAATAGCTAGAGAGGACACAAATAATTGGTATGACGAGTTACCTGTCATATTACTTGGTTTGCGATCTATTTACAAAGAAGATATTTCTGCTACACCAGCGGAAATGGTTTTCGGTCAGAATTTACGTTTGCCAGGGGAACTTGTTGTGCCATCAGCTAAAAATTTCTCATCAACTGAAATTTTAAGTAATTTACGTGAACATTTTCGAAATGTTAGATCAAATTTAAGTCATCATAAAGATGCTGATACTGGAATTTATGTTCCAAAAGATCTTCAAACTTGTAAATTTGCATTTGTTCGAGTCATTAATAAACATTCATTACAACAACCATATGAAGGACCTTACAAAATTGTGGAAAAAGACCAAAAATGGTTTAAACTTGAAATAGATAATAATATTAAAACTATTCCTATTGATAGATTAAAACCTGCAATAATTGAAACAACGGACACAAACAACACGAAGAATTTACATAAAAAGAGAGTTACATTCAATTTGTTTAATGATAAATTTTCTTGAAGGGGGAGTAATGTAGGGTTCTTATTATTTTTATTTAACTTTGTATTTTAGTTACTTTGAACCTTGTAATTTTTAAATGTGTTATCAATATTTTAAGTTTCAATATTGATTTTCAATTTTCAAAAATTTTCTTTATTGTGAAAAATAAAAAAATATTGACGCATACATTTAGGCGTATTAAAAAAAGTTTTGTTATAAAATAAAAACGTAGTTTCAATAACTACATTTTTTAATAAGTTAGTTAGAGGACTTGTCAAGGCAACGAAATTGTCAACGAATTGGCGATACCAGCCCGTCATTCCAAAAAACCGTCTAACTTGCTTGACGTTTGTTGGAACCGGATATTGCGTAACAGCCAAAATTTTTTCGGGGTCGGTACGTATAGTTCCGTTGCCCACGATATACCCCAGATATTTCACTTCCTTTATGCAAAATTTACTTTTGTTGACGGTTATGGTCAACCCGGCTTTCCTTAAATGTATAGCAACTTCATCAAGGACGGACATATGTGTGTCAAAATCTTCTGACACAATTAATAAATCGTCTAAATAGACGAAAACTTGATCTCTTAAATAGGGTGCAATTACGCGATCCATCAAGCGGTATGTGCTTGTGGGGCATTGCAAAGGCCGAAAGGCATGACACGGTATCGGTAAAGCGGACGATTAGGGACGGTAAAACAGGTGTATTCTCGGGACTGTTCGGCTAGGGGAATTTGCCAAAAGGCACGCCTTAAGTCGAGTGAACTTATAAATTTTGCCTTGGGTATTCTGCTAAGAATCCCATCAATATGAGGAAGGGGGTAAGCGTCCTTCACGGTAACGCTATTTACTTTTCTTGAATCAAGACACAGACGGACTTTACCTGGCTTTTTCACTAACACAACCGGACTGGACCATGGACTATTTGGAGCTTCCTCGATTACACCTAACTTTATCATTTCTTCAATTTCGGCATGTACGAGTTTCTCGACAGCTGGTGAAATTGGAAAGTAACGCTGCTTTATCGGACGGACATTGGGTTCGAGCTGTATCTCGTACTCCAATAAAGTAGTTTTTCTTAAGCCTTCTTTTTCGAAGCTTGGAAATCTATTTTTAACTAAACTTAACTGATGCTGTTGCTCAACGTTCGACGAAAGCGAGTTTCCGTCATTATAACTTTGATCATGTGAAATTTCCGAAATAGTATTCGGCGCAATTAGGAACTTATGCCAAAAGTCAATTCCTAAAATTAACTCTTGCGATATGCTAGGCACAACAAAGAAGGTTATTATTTCTGTTTTATTTTTATATTTTACAGTAAGGTCTATAGTACCAAAAGCTATTTGATTCTTGCCATCAGCTGTGCAAATGAAAATCTTATGCTTTGGCAATGGCTGTTTGGAAACCTCCTTTGCAAGCAAACCTCCTAAGCAAAACACTTGCGCTCCGCTGTCTAATAACCCTAGGTGGTCGCTTTCCAAAAGCCTAACAGTCGCATATGGCCTTAAATCATTTTCTTTCTGCTGCAACGAACATATCACTTTCTTTAAATTTCTTTTGTTTGCTCTTACTTTTGTCTCTCATTCGAATAGTAGAACGCTTTGAACTTTCGGATGTAACATCATCGGTACTAAATATTCTATTTCTAGCTTCCGTATATCTTTTCAATCATTCCTCGTATGGAATAATTCTTTTCTTAGCGGAGTTGTAAAAATCTTAGAGTCACCACTGCGTGTAGTTGACGTGAGGCTGGTTTGATGTTGTGTATATATGTTTGTTTTATTGCTGTCTAGCGTTTGCTGTCGTAGCGAGGGATCTGTGGAGATTCCTCGCTCGCTCTGCAGTTTCCCGGACTATACTTTGGGCATTTTGGCCGATACGTGTTTGGTGCGCCACAGCCGTAGCAAAACACCGTACGCTCCTCAAGGCAATCGTAATATCTATGCCCCTCTTTATTGCAGTTCCAGCAATTGTCCGCAAAGGTTCCGCGATTTTCAATATGGCGTTACGGAATTCATTAAAACATTCATTTTGACCCTGCTTTCGAGCACGAATCGATTCTTTAATTTCGAAGTCACTTTTATGTTGTTGAAAATTTGTTCTTAACGCTTGGCAAAGAGCTTGCCAGGTGACACGTTCCACAGATCTACGGTATCGCCAGTACCAGTCTTTGGCTTCATTAATAAAAAGGCTTTGTATGTGTTCACACAAAAGGTTAAAATTGCCGTTAAGCGTATCGATAACTAACAATTCTATTCTCGATAAGAAACTATCTACAGATAAACGAGGCGTAACGTCAAACTTTACGTTCCAACTTGAAATTAATTGGGCTATTCTACCCATGTACGGCACGGTCGACATATCACTTAGCCGTATTTGGTCAATCTGGTTATGAAAATTGGTATTGGTATTATTTGGCATTGGAGGTACTTCTCTAGGCCACACTGGAGTAGACCTATTTGGTGGGTGTTGAGTTGTGGACAAATTAGTTGGTGGGCTTATGTCATTGCCTACAGGGACTGCTTGTGTAGGGTTAATATTTAACCGTTCTAAAAAACTGGATAAAGTATTTTCTATCCGCTGTTCTACCATTTGGGCTACTCGATTTTCTAAACCCTCAAAAACCGTTGCTGACCTCTCAGACACAATTGTTGAAACCATGTTTCTGATGCAGGCTTCATCGTCATTTGCTGGTGGTACGTCACCTCCATACGCTCCTTCAGCTGACAAGCTACTGCCATTTGCTGCTCCTTGTTGCAGCTCTTGTTGTTGTTCCCTATCGGATTTTTATAGGTTCCCGCTTCCACTGGTATTACCTGCGTTACCCTGCGACATCGTCTTCAATAATCTAGTGTTATATGTATTCTGATAAAACTCCCTACTGCGGCAAGGAGCTCTACAAAGTGGGCAAGAAGAATTGTTCTTTAGCCACGGCAATAGGAAGTTTCGGTGAAAGCGATAGTCAAACGCGGTAGTTAGTATATTATCCCTATTTTAAATTTTTAAATTTCAATATAAATTTCAATATAGTTAAGAAGTTAGCCTTTTTACTTGCTGGCTCGATGTCATATAAATAAAAACACGGTGTTTATATTTTGTGCCAATATATTTCGATTACACATCGGTAATCGTCTTCAAGGGCGAACTAACAACAAACATAAAAACATTTAATGTAACAAACAATAATTTTATATTTTAATCAAAACACTTGAGACCTACATTATTTCACATTCGTACTGTATAACGAGGAGTATTAAACTGTTTCTTTTTTGTTAACAAGTGTCTGTATGCTTGCGCTGTATTATCAATGTCTGTTTTGTAGTTCATACGTATGTCCGTCGGTGTATTCACTGTATGTAACATTTCCAATGTATATCTCTTTTTCCATTGTTTCTCTTTTTGGATAACTGCAGCGTCGTCAAAGTTCGGAGTATGCGCCTCCCTTGCACAGTGCGCCATGATTGCTGTTTTGTGGTTATTTGTATGATTACAACTTTTAAAATCAGTTTTGTGTTGTGCGAGACGTGTTTTCAATTTTGATTTCGTAGTACCCACATATATCTTGTTACATAATTCTTTATCATTACCTCTGCATGGTATTTTGTATATAACGTCATTTTTTCTGTTTCTGGTATTAGCGACTTCGTACGATAATTAAGAAGTTAGGTTTTTGAACATTCCAACGATGAGGAAAACTGGTCAAATATGCAACTTCGTTGTTCTGGCTAGTTGAAAATGCGTCTATTGGATCATCAGCAACTGGTGAATATTTTTGGATTTTAAAGAGATTTTCGCCGTGGAAGCGGTATTCGGGGTGAAGTAAAAAAATGCTTGCATGTGAATTTGCGGAAAATTGTGGTGTTTCTTTCTTGAAAGAATCATGCATGTAGATTTACGCCTGCTTAGAGAATTTTGCCCAAAATATGTATGTCAAATGGATGCAAATTGTTTATTTAGAAATTATATTAAATCGGCGCGTATATGAAGGATTATACGAGGGAATTTGTAGTTAAATCACAAAACAGTTTATTGTGTTCTCATTTATTTACATTTAACTATGTAGCACTATCATGCTGTATTCTGATAGGGAATTATATTTATCAGTAAATCTTTTTGAGTGCGTTATTTATTAAACCACTACACTTGAACTTTGGTAATATAGACAGAACTTCACAATTTTAACGAGATTACTTAACGCTTGCAACTTTTACCCGGACCACTGACGATGTTGATGATGCGGAAACTCCATAGGAAAAGAAAGAAAATTCTTTTCGGAAGTAGATTTAGACCCGCATGCTGCCAAGATGGGTCGATAAGTCTGTTCAAAATCATATGTTTTTGACATCTGTTTTATTAAGCAATATTCCTAAGTAGGGACACGGGGGCTAAATAAACGCAATACAAAAACTGAGAGCAGCAAGTAGTAGATATGTAGTATGGTAGATATAAGTATGGTAGATATAAGTATGGTAGAACGTTGGAGGAGCTTTTAAGGAAAGTAGTAGATAAGTAACATAAGGAGTGGGATAACCCCATACCATTATTCTTGTTGGCTTACCGATCAGCAGTGCATGATGTTACGGTCTGCTGCTACGGTCTACGGCTACGATCCACTTGGGAGCGTGTTCACGCGAACACACCTAGTGATGTGGCGAAAGTTGCGATAAAAAGTATCGAAAAAAAAAGACAGACGGGCGATCCCTAAAGGAAGAAAAAAAAACCACGAGTTCCGGAGGAAGAAAAAAGATCTCTTCCTTTTTTCGAGCTGAGTTGGTAAAACGTGGTGATTTTGTGCTCTTAAATTTTCCAATTAAGGGCTAAGCGTACTTTAAATTGAATTGTTTTTAAGCCGATAAGCATTGTACATATGAAAACAATCCTATACTACTTTTCGAACATAAAACTGAATTAATTTTCTGCAAGCAACATTTGATATTATTAAAATCGCAATCATGACGCGTCTGGAAGAAATGCAGCGACAGTCAGCTCCGCAGCTACAAAGAAAACGAGTTAAAGGCACCATGGACTCAATAGACTTATCAAAGGCAGTGTAAATAATCCTCCACTAATAACCAACATTTGTTCATCGTACACCAAATCTTACCTGCATTTCAAAGTGGTTAATTTACCTACATTTGCCATTCCGACTGTTTTACTACTAGCCGCAATTTCACTTTTTCGTTATGGCAACATACAACGGCCACCTATTATTGTGACGTGGTCTGCGCTGACTGCATGGTACCCCCAAACCACCACAAACTCCATACGCAGTAGCATATGATAAAGCGCCAACCACCGCCAACGGCGCCCACTATTATCACGAGCATCACCATCGGTAGTACCTTCCCCAACCCTTTTATTAGCGCCAACCACGAGCGCAACAACCACCAGACGTACCGCCACCACCAGTTGCAACGCAAATAACGGGGCCGCGAACATAGGTCCGAGGCCACTAATGTTAACACCTACAACAGGCGGTACCACCGACACCAATACTAGCTGCATCTTTATCAGCTGCGTCGATACCGGCGATAATAATACTAGCACATCTTTATTAGCTACGACCATACGGGCTACAATAAACCAGCTACAATGACAACCACAGGGCAGCGAACATAGGCCTGCGGCCAGGCCAATTGCGACAACGAATATCAGCGGGTAAAGCGGTGAGATCGTTCCATTACTGAACCAAATATACGTATTTGTAGCCTCAACCTTGTCTTTTAAATTTTTTTTTGACTGCAACATTATATAATGTTAATATACAAACATATTCAAATTTAACGCTATCACCCTAGTATAGAATTAAAACGAATATGAATACGAATGCAATATGCATAATAAGCGAAGAAAATGAAAAGTTAAGAAAGCAATTCTTGTTATACGTTCGAAATTGTTGCATCCCGAAAAATTAACAAAAAATAAAACAAAGCATGTCTTAATGGTCAAAGGTAGGCAATTTGTACTGCCTGTGAAACAAAAAAAAGTGTTTCAGGTATTAAAATTTGCTTTGCGTTACGGTAAAATTTTACTATTACTTTTTTAATTAATGCAATTGTTGCGGATATGATTTTGGAATGAGCAAAAAGTATTGATATTGTTTCGGTAAGGAATAAAGTTTTATTGGTAATTCAAGTTCAATTGCATTATCAGTTAAAACGCATTAAATTTATATTAAGGGACGCAAATAACGAGTAATGCGGATTAGCTTACATTATCAACAAAAAAAAATTTGTATACATTTTTTTTGACTGAGTTGAACTAAACCCAAAACAATACCAGCACTGACTGATACATGCAAAACAGTTTACGTTTCACCTGAACAAGTAAAACGATTTCATTAATTTTACTATAAGTTTAAAAAGTTCACGTTTTACCTGAACCTGTAAAACGATTTCGATAATTTTACCATAAATTTAAAAGTTCACGTTCTACCTGAACAGGTAAGTGACTCCGGTAATTTTTCTATGAATTTAAAAGCTTACGTTTTACTTGAACATGTGAAAAAATTTTTTTTGAGGAGTATGATTTACCCCCAATTTAGTCTTAGTTGCGTTTATAACAAATTTCTTAGTACATAGTACATATTAGTGTCATTATACTATGTGTTATACCAAATTGATGTTTTGTTAAACTCAAAGTAAGTCTAATACAACAACATATTAATTTTGTAAGGGGGCCCCAATTATCGGAAGTTGTATCCAAACTGTACAGCCCTAAGATAGGTTTGTGAATGAAAAAAGAAAAGGGCATTTAACCAAATTTCTACCAAAAAAAAAAAAAATATATATATGTATAATATATTAGATTATAAAAACAAACCAATTATTATTACATTCAATGAACCGTCACAAAACGCAGCTCACAATAATTTTTCTAAAAACTTAAAAAAAAATAGAGTTCCTCTCCAATTAGGCACGCATTTTTGATTGATACTTTTTTTTAAATAAGAATATTTATAAGCATAAATATATATATAAAAAAAAAAAAGACCCTTGCAGTAAGATCAAAAGGAGTTTATAGAAAGAAATGCTATCTTAGTAATAATGAAACTTGAATAAATTTGTTAACAATATTGGAATGCTGGCGTCGCCATTTATTTAGAAGGCACGTAGGGTTACCAGGTAAGGGGCCACCGAAATATAGGTGCATCGGTGGCCATGGTTTTTGAGGGTGGGATCAGCACCGGGCGTCGCAACAACACCCGCGGCGCCCCTATGTATATTCGGCCCTTTTTGGTTTTCCCCCTTTATTTTTTTCCAGCTTTTTTGTTTACTATTTTTATTTTTCAGCGATATAACCGGTCGTTTCCGGTTCGATTTTTTTTTTCGGTAAGATTTTGTTTTAAATTTTAAATTTTGAATGATTAACGGTCTGTCCGTGACATCCGGTTCGGCCGGATGTTGTTTTATTTTGAATTATAAGCGTTTTGAGTCGTCTCTGCGCTTCTGGCAGGGTTTTTTGATTTTGACAGTTTTCAGTTTTGATAGGCATGATAGGAACGTTTTTCTGTTTATGGCGCAGGAACAGTAAGGTTGGCAAGGACCCGCCCCAGCCGACAATGACTAGCCACTGTGCACCACCACATCATGCCGACCGCCTTCCTTACTGCTCCATAGAAAATGCGTAACCATAACAATGAGACAACGGGCCAAACCCCTGCAAAAGTAATTTCTGGCAATGACCTTCGACTGTCAGCTGATTTGAAGTTAGGATAGATGCCGATGCGGAGAGAATGTCAAGAAATCCACTGGTGTCTTGGAAGAAGAGCTGAGAGAGATACACGATCTGGTAAGGCAACGATCAAAGATTATGAGTGACAAGATGAAAGCCAGATACGATAAAGCAATTAATTCGGAAGGGTTTCACGAAGGAGATTTGGTGCTGTTATACAACCCACAACGAAAAAAAGGTTTGTCCCCGAAATTGCAGTGCAATTGGGAAGGCCCATACAATGTTGTAAAACGGATCAACGATGTAGTGTACCGCATACAAACCATTGGTAAACCACGAGCCAAAATAAAAGTGGTCCATTTGGAAAGGCTGGCAGCGTTTAGATCGATAGATTTGTCTAATCGGGACGATCAGACTTAGGTGGAGGGCAGTGTTACGAATATTAGCAACACTAAGGGGCCATCTCTAAGCCGATGCTAAACAGTGATTTGTATGCACATCAATAATTCAATCATTGTATCTACACACATGTCCATACGAGCAGCGGAGAAGCAACGCACAAACTCATGCATATAAAGAGGGTAATAATTTGTGCAAGTATTACTCACATGAGAAGTTATAAACGTAGTTGTGGCTGGTGATTTTGTAGCTGATAACTAACAAGTAAGTTATGGAATGGAAAAGCCTAGAAGTATGCAAAGTATAAAAGGCGCGACAGTAGAGACGCAAAAAGTCAGTTTCGTTTAAGCTATCAATCAGTTTGAGTTAAGCAAGTTATCAGTAAGCGAAATATAAGTGTTATTTTGAAGTACTTTAATAAAAGCCATTTTGCATTATTGAAGAGTGTTTAGTGATTCGAACTTAGCAGAAGGTTGCAAATAAGAGGATTTTCAGTAAATTCGCTACACTATGAATAAACGTTAATATATTTATATAGTTTATAAATATAAAAATGCACATATCTAAAAATTACTAGAATAATAGGAAATGATTTCAACATTTTAAACATGCATTATTTATTAATTAAATATTATTTAAACAAAAAGGACGCGTTTCATTCATATAAAAAGCGAATTGACAGAAGGTAACCGGTACAGGTAACCGGCAGGCCAGTTACCCTTATTGTTGTTGTTGCATATTTATTTATTTATTTATTTATTATTTAAAGTCGACGACAAGTTATGGTCGACTGCATAATATAAAAGATATATAAATATACAACTCAAAAGATAAAATTTAAGATATATCGAGATTTCAACAATGTTATATTACAAACAAAGAAATATTAATGAACATTACTCTTTAATTTCAGAATATAATAATAATAAGAAATATGAGCAGAAATAAAATCTTATGCCGAAATCTTATACTGGCGGAATGCATCAGATTCCGCTCAGCATGTGTTATGGAATCGCATTTACGATGGAAGCAGTAAGGAAGGCGGTCGGCATGATGTGGTGGTGCACAGTTGCTAGTCATTGTCGGCTGGGGCGGGTCCTTGCCAACCTTACTGTTCCTGCGCCATAAACAGAAAAACGTTCCTATCATGCCTATCAAAACTGAAAGCTGTCAAAATCAAAAAACCCTGACAGAAGCGCAGAGACCGACTCAAAACGCTTACAAATTCAAACTAAAACAACATCCGGTCGAACCGGATGTCACGGACAGACCGTTAAACATTCAAAAATTTAATATTAAAAAAAAAAAGAAACTTCAAAAAAAACTAAGCGCAAAAAAAATTACCGAACCGGACATGGCCGGTTACCAACGTTGAAATTCAAAAGAACAAAAAAAAAGCTGAAAAGTAAAAGAAAAGGAAAAGGGCCGAATATATAGAGGGGCGCCGCGGTGGTGTTGCGACGCCCGGTGCTATGCCCACCCTCAAAATCCATGGCCACCGACGCACCTATTTTTCGGTGGCCCCTTGCCTGGTAACCCTACGTGCCTTCTAAATAAAATAAAATAAAGTTTATTCAAATTTCATTTTTACTAACGTATGTATGCTATAAAAGAAATATTTAAAGCTATACCTATATTTATGTCACCCCCTTTTTTCTTGACAAGGGTTATAAGCGCTTGGTGTGAAAAAAAAAATTGTAAATAAATTTGCTTATGAATAGTAGATATATTACATACAAAGTAAAAATTTGGTTAAATGCCCGTTTTCGTTTCATTCACAAACCTATTCTAGGGCTATACAGTTTGGATACAAATTCCGATAATTGGGACCCCCTTACAAAATTAATATGTTGTTGTAGTAGAAATTATTTTTGAGTTTAACAAAATGTCAATTCGGTATAACGCATAGTATAATGACACTAATATGTAATATGTACTAAGAAAATTTGTTATAAACGCAATTAAGATTAAATTTGGGGTAAATCATACTCCTCGAAGAAATTGTTTCACATATTCAAGTAAAACATAACTTTTAAATTTATAGGAAAATTAACGGAATCGTTTTACATGTTCAGGTGAAACGGGTACTTTTAAATTCATAGAAAAATTAACGAAATCGTTTACGTGTTCAGGTAAAACGTGAACTTTTAAATTTATGGTAAAATTAACGAAATCGTTTTACATGTTCAAGTAAAACGTGAACTTTTAAATTTATAGTAAGACTAACGACATCGTTTTACCTGTTCAGGCAAAATGTGAACTTTTAAATTTATAGTAAAATTAATGACATCGTTTTACATGTTCAGGTAAAACGTAAACTGTTTTGCATTTACCAGTCAGTGCTGGTATTGTTTTTTTTTTTTCTCTTGCTTCTAAGTTAATTAAACCTATCTACTTAACTTTACGTTACGTCTACTTTTTTTTTTTGCATGGTATAATAAGTTAACTTTACTACAAGTGGATGCAGCTTGCTCTCTTTAACTTAGGTATATGCATGTATGTATGTATTACGTGTTAAGATTCTATACTAGGGTGATAGCCTTGAATTTGAATATGTCTGTATATTAACAATATATGTTGTTGCAGAGTCAAAAAAAAATAAAAGAACAAGGTTGAGACTACAAATACGTATATTTAGTTCAGTATTGGAAAGAACTCACCGCTTTAACCGCTGATATTCGTTGTCGCAATTGGGATGGCCGCAGGCCTATGTTCGCTGCCCTGTGGTTGTTATTGTAGCTGGTATTGTTGTAGCCAGTACGGTCGCAGCTGATACGGTTGCGCTAGCATTGTTATAGCCGGTATAGTCGTAGCTGATAAGGATGCGGCTAGTATTGTTGTAGCCGTTATGGTCGTAGCTGATAGGGTTGCGCTAGCATTGTCGTAGCCGGTATAGTTGTAGCTGATAAGGATGCGGCTAGTATTGCTGTAGCCGTTATGGTCGTAGCTGATAAGGTTGCGGCTAATATTGTTGTCGGTGGTGCCCGTGATAATAGTAGGCGCCGTTGGTGGTGGTTGGCGCTTTGGGTCGAGGTAACCGAGTGAACTGTGTGGCGATAAGCTTCGTGCTACCCTTTACGAGCCGGATGACTTGGCTCTTTGACGTTGATTGTATTACGCGGCAGCGTACTGCTGGCCCAGGAGGCAGAGGTGGTGTCGGACGCTTTTCCGCAGATGGTAGGGTTCTTCCTAAACGTAGAGGAAGGGGTTTATCTCACTAGGGTTGACTGCGAACGCCGACCTACTTCAACTGGATCTTGTGTCCACGCAACACAACCGGTGCAAAGGTTTATTACCACCCAAAATAGACGCGTAGAAACGAGATTTGTCGGAAAGAACGGTTTCGGTGCTTTCCGCTATCGACTCTTTCCTAGTTTCTGGACAATCACTTGCTTACGCGCACAGCCGGCGAGGATGTTTTGTGATTAGTTGAGTATCGTTGGGGATGCGCAGTGAGCAATAAGGTTACCAAAGCCGTATAGTTGAGTATCGTTGGGGATGCGAAGTGAGCAATAAGGTTACTAAAGCAGTATATTAGCGGAACTTTACGCCTTTGCTGCTGAAGTTATGTCCCTAGATGTTATATATCCCGTTTGTATAATTGTAGGGTCGCCAAAATTTCGCTCACGCAATTTTCCACCTTTCCTCTTTTTCTTTTTGCCGGAAACTCATGGCAATTTTCGCTAGTGATGGCCGGTCTGTTTTTTTCCTTGTTTTTCGATACTTTTTATCGCAACTTTCGCCCCATCACTAGGTGTGTTCGCGCAAATACGCTCCCAAATGGACCGTAACCGTAGACCGTAGCAGCAGACCCTAACACATGATTTCGGAATGCAGTGGATTCCAATCTTCCTGTTGGAATGCAACAAGATTCCAATCAGCATGTCATGGGAATCCGGCAGTGCTAAGAGTAGTGTAATGAGGATACGCCATCAACAATACCCCCAGTAATATTCTCCGATTTTCCAGAGTGGGTAAGTTAATAAGAAGAAGTCTACTTCTGTATGGAGGAAGGTGGAGACTTGAGTCCCAATTAAGAACGCGCAATGCAAATATCAAAAATTGCTTTTGAACTGACTCAAGACGCTTTATATGCTTTTGAGAAACAGGGGACCAAACGCATGAGCAATACTCGAGTATTGGACGAACCAGCGATGTGTAAAGAACCTTAGTGAGGTACGATTCATCGAACTCTTTAGCCCATCTTTTAACAAATCCATGTAAACCCAACGCTTTGTTGGCTATGGATGAAATGTGCATGTTAAAATTCAATTTCGGATCAAAAATGACACCTAGATCATTTGCAATAGATATACGCTCCAAAGGCGTACCATCTATTACATAAGATTTCAATGCTGGCTTCACTCGGTGAAATGTCATATGCTTACATTTAGAACAATTTAAAACTAGTAAATTTGTTGTGCACCAACATTGGAACGAGTCCAAGTCGGCCTGAAGAAGATCCAAGGAACTCAAATCGGTAGGACAGTAAGTGGAGCGAAGTTTTACATCATCCGCATACATTATAGTATGGGAATATAATATTGTCTATTGCAAGTCATTAATGAGATGACTTCCCTGGGGTACGCCGGAGGAAACCCCGAACGATTCCGACAGATTGCACTTGAACAGGACTTTTTGGGTCCGGTTAGAAATATAGCTTTTCAGCCACATTAATAGGTGAAACGGAAAGCCCAGTAAATCAAGCTTATGAGTAAGCAACTCATGGTTGACGGTATCAAATGCTTTGCTGAAGTCCGTGTAGATGACATCCGTTTGCTTGTACGCTAAAAATCCTTCCATTACTATAGAGGTGAATACAAGCAAATTTGTAGTGGTTGACCTTTGACGAATAAAACCGTGTTGGCATGGAGACAAAAGACTAGAATATTGATATTGGAGGTGACTGGTAACAATCTGTTCAAAGACTTTATAATTAATACGACACAAGAAATGGACCACCCTAATTCATCAAATGGACAAACAGAAGCAAACACAAACAAAACTTATATTGGAGTTACCTATATACCCGGACTAACAAGTAATCAATCGCTCAGGAGAATTATGAAAAAAGACAACATAACATTTGCTCACAAACCACACAATACACTTAATCGTTTCTTTACAAAAACAAAAGACAAAATAGACAAGGGACAACAATGCAATGTAGTGTATAAAATTCAATGCAACGGTAACAACAACAATGCCTGCAATAAATGTTACATTGGCACAACGAAAAGAGCATTGAGAACGAGAATACACGAACATGAAATGGACGCAAAAAACAGAAAAACAAATACCGCGCTGTCTCAACACCTGACTGACAATGGCCATACAGCTGATTTTGGGAACGCAAAAATTTTAGATGTTGAGAGAAGATGCAAAAGGAGGATGACACTGGAAAGTCTCCGCATCCAACAACATATGACGAATGTCATGAATTTTAAAGAAGACATTGACAATACAAATAGCGCTTATACAGCAATAATAAAAAATGATAAGAACAAAAATAGAAAATAAGAAAAATGAATGTGTCGATTGTCCTGTGATATTATTGTGTTTGTACAACTAATCAAATTATTGTGAGTTATTGTTTTAATGTTGAATTTGTAATGTTTATTGAAAATAATGATTACTTTTGTATTTTCATGTTGTTTGTTTGAAAATAAATAGACTTCCTGATGATGACGCGGATGCGTCGAAATGCATAGAAGAGAAAAGTAAAAACTCTTGGGTTTTTTCTTTATACATATCGACCAAAACAGCTCCAACCCAGCAAACATTTTCATAAAGAATTTGGTCCAATCAACATATAGACTTTAGGAATGACTGAAAGTTTAGCAATACCCCTGCAGTTTTCAACTTTTGACCTACTACCTTTTTTATGCAGGGGTATAATAAAAGACTGTTTCCAAAGTGCCGGGAATGACGCAGATCCCAGAGATAGCTCAAATAATTTTAAAATAGGTTCATACATGTTTTCGGCGCAGTACCTAAGCACGCAACTATGAACACCGTCCGGTCCCGGAGAAAAGGTGGGCTTCAAAGATTGAAGACTCTGAAGAACAATATTAGCATCAATAGCAGGATTCCTAATGTAACTCGAGCTATCTAAGCGATAGGGATATTGACCGGAATGAAAACCACTGGATGAATACGTGGACTTAAAGAACTCAGAAAATAGTTCAGCAACGTCGTCATCAGTGCAAGCTTTTTTACCTCCAAAGGTTAATGAGGAAGGATACCCAGAAGTTTTCCGCTTTGAATTTACGAAACTGTAAAACTTTTTTGGATTTATAAAAAATTGGGCTTTACAACAACTCAAGTAATTTTTATAACAAAGCTGATTAAGACGGTGAAATTTAGAACGAGCTATCAGATATTTAGAGAGGTCTGCAGATGCTCCAGATTTCTTGAATCTCTTATAAAGCCTAGATTTAATGTTATTAAGTCTGATAAGTTGCCTTGAAAACCAAGGGGGCTTATTCGAACATAGGGTATAGCGAGTAGGAATGCAGGTATCAAAGAAGCCATCAAGTGTACTGTAAAATATAGAGATAGCCGAATCGACATCAGTGCAAGCATAGAGATCCGACCAATCATGGGAAGCCGACAGATCATTGAGCATAATGAAATTCGATTTGTAGAAGCATCTAGATCGGGGACGAGACTGTACTTGAATCCTACGGGGTAGGCTGATATCAAGTGATATCTCTAGCGTAGGGTGAAGAGGGTCTTCTGGAAGGGATAAAGGTGGTATTTGCGTAAGGGCAGTACCCACCGAGCCATCCACAACTGCGAATACAAATCGCAGATGGCCGAGCTATGACTAGCATAAACATGCATATCCGAACGAGGTGGTATATACCAACAGCAAACAATTACGCTATAGCTACCGAATGAAAGCCTAACTGCTATGAATTCGATATGAGAGATATTGTCCAGCGAAATCAACTCAGATGATAGGTTAGATTCAACAGCAATAAGGACACCTCCCGCTCTAGAGATGCGATCACGCCGATAAACAGCATATTTATTTGAAAAAACCTCAGAATTGTAATTATCAGGCTTTAGCCAGGTCTCCGTAAAAGCAACAACTTGTGCAGAAAAGTTGAAAGAATTAAGGAAGAATGGAACAAGTTTTGATCGTAAAACACGAACATTTTGGTAATTAATGAGAAGACGGGACAGATCAGCAATTACCTTTGTGTTGTTATTACTGTGTTCGTCATACCGTTTTTTGGCTGTAATAAAACAGGTTGCCCTCGCCTTTCTTGTGAACAAGTGAACCACAGTATGCTTAGGCCAAAAAGAGGAATCAAGTACCTTATCGAAATATTCATCTGAAAGGGATATTTTAAATGAGGAGATGTCTCTCTCATATTTAAAGTTAAATTTATACACATTGATGTTACTAGTGGGTGCAACACCAAGTTTAGAGCAAACGTAATAAGCAATGTCATTTTCGGTAAACGAGGCGTGTAATCGGGACACAAATACAGCCCTACGAGGTGGCACGGCAGTCACCTGCAAAGGAGTAGCGGATAGCGCACCAGAGAGCTGGGAAGGTGCGGCCGTTATAGAACAGTTGACAGAAAACGCATTGCTTGACCTAGCGTTGGTTATCGAGCCCGTCAAAGGAGTACTATTTTTTTCAGGTACAATTGTATCGCCAGCAACAACCCCAGTATCGGTAACTGTTATTGTTGGAGCTAAAGATACCGGTGGAGGTGTAGGATGAATTGGGGAGTCCAGCGAAATCAACATTGGTGACGTAGAACAAACAGCCGCAAAGGTACCACTATTGGTTCGTGCATCGTTTAATTTGCCAGAGATCGTCTCACTGGAAGTCTCGACACAGCCTTGTGGAGATTCCTGAGCTGCATTGTTCATAACGTCTTTGGTAAGCCTGTTCGTATCAGTCAACGCGGTTGAAGGGACATTCGTAGGACGACAGCTATGCCCCTGACTCGAAGACAAGTTGGAGTCATTGTTGGGCATACATTTCTTACGTTTTGGGGATTCAGATATCACTTTCAATTTTTTAAAGTGAGCCTCCATCGTTTTGAATCTTTCGTTAAGGTCACGAAACCCAATAAAAATGTTGTTGAACTCTTTCTGAGTTTGCCTCATAAAAGCTCGCATGTCATTTTCTACGGAATGACAATCATGACATGTCCAGTTCAGTCCAATTTTGCTGGATATTAGATCAACCACCCAACCACCTATGTGAGAGAAACCGGCACAGAAAACATGAGCCATATTATCACAGAGCCAACAACAAACATAAGTATCACCACGGGAAATTTTCCTTTGATTGGTGCACTTCTTGACACAGCAATCCAGCATAATTGCAAAGTTAAACAAACCCAAAAGAAAAATAGGCAAAAGAAACAATAAGTATACCAGCTGTTCAAAAAATATGGGCGAGAGTTATTTTGGAGCACTGGATGCAAATCGCAAGACAGCGTATACCTAGCAGCGAACACAACAGAAAGCAAAAAGGGCACACAATGACTTGCTAATAGCAGCTACCAACAAAAAGGTATGCAGTTATCACAAATTTTTGTGAAAATCTATGATATATGAACACACAGACTGAATGTTTAAATTGCACAAAAAAACCACTATGTTTATTGCACTGTGTAAAGATTTAATACGAAATTAAATTTATAAACTGGTTTCTATTATATTAATGAATATTTATAAAAGATAAAACTTGTTTACAAAGTAAAAAAATAACAATTCGAAGAGCGATCAAAAACACGTCCGCGCACGGCAAGGTTACCAGATCAATTTTGGTTAGCGATAACGAAAACATACCTAAAGAAGTAATTTCAAAATGTAAATAACATCGAGCGAGAAGGAATGTAGAAAACACAATAGGTAAGAGCGTGAAAGCGAGTCACACGTACACTCACTTTTTTCACAACATCAATGTATGTAGAAAATCATAGAGAATGAGATATGTGATTAACACTAACACAATTGCATTTCATTTACATTTACTTTTTACTCTCTCCTAACACAACTTAAACATTGCTTTACTAAACAAACATAATTGTAATTAGTCTTAAGAGTTCAGTTCACTATTAAATGCCATTATAACCGCATCTGTGGTATTTTATTCCGATCCGGGCTAGTAATTTTACACAATGTAGAAGTAATTAAGGGGATAATTAGTGACCAAGTTAAGCTGGAGACTTTGGTGCTTTATCGGTAACCTTTTAACAGCTGATTCGACCAACCTTATGAGAATCAATGCAATCGATTATTGGTGCCGCTAAAGTCGTAACCGTATCGTAGCCAACCAATTGGGTTTTGGTTTACCGTCGTAACGATAAACAGCTGATTACGTTAAGGATACGGATACAGCGATACGACATACGGCACCAATGACTCCAGCTTTATCGGTGACAATTAAGTAATCGATTAGGTAACGAGTACCTCTCTTGTAGGGTTATTGTTGCGGAACTGGCATCATTATTCACCACCTTCCTATGTTTTCGTTTGTTTAATTGCGAGTTAAAAAATATAATTTTTGCTTTTGGATTCTGAATTTTGACGAAAATACACCTCTTTTGGTACCGCTATCGAGATGTGCGACCCGAATTTTAGTGCAGCACTTAAGTTGCAAAGTTACTAAATTTGGATATTTAAAAGCTTATATTTCATAAACTAAGAGTCTCCTGGAGCTTCAGATTTCATTTTGGTGATTTTTAGGACCCCTCTACCCCTACATATCAACAAAAGTTTGAAAATCGTGGCACCTTATATAAAATCCAACTCGAGGGCCCTCAATTTGACTTCTGTCCAAAAATTCTCCTATTAAACTAGAGAATCAAAATGTTAATTTATATGTGGAGCCAAGTAGACGGGAAATTAAATTACTTAATTAAAGAGCGTTGGCAACAATATATATTCCTTCCATTGGACAACTTCCATTGGAATCTCTTCCAATGCAATTTTCTTTTTCCAAATACGAGTGGAAGTAAAATGCAAATGGCGGTTGTTATTGTGATCGAATTTTATGTAGACGAATATCTTGCAAAATATTGTGTTAAATCTTCAATACTTTGATTATATATAAATCAGTTTGTAGAAGTTATTTGCGTCATTACAGTACGATTTTTGAGCAACCTAAATCGCATATAATACAAATCGCCGACCAAAAAATGTACTCGGTCATTTCCTCGCTTTTTAACTCTGTCGTGCATATGTGATAGAAGTAAATTCATGTGGATTTCGAGTATATGGCACTTTTTGTAGTACTCTAAAGTATCTTCTGTTAATTTGTATATATGATTTTTTTTCGACAAAATGGAGCGGAAAATAAGAAAAACGAACATATTTGTTATCCATTTCAACAATGAACTAACTGAATAGGGAAAATTCATGAATTTAGTATAGAAAACTCCCTACGAAAGCCAGTCGTAAATAAGTGGTGGATAGGTATTCGTTTACATCTGACGGAAAAAGTGGAAACATAAACTAAACGTTGTCTATGTAAAAACATCAAACAAATACCTTGTTTTAACAATCAATATAGTTTATATATACTTTTTGCAAACAATTTCGAAATGACATACCTACGTGCTTGCAATTAAGCTGATGTAAATGTGAAAATAAGCAGGAAGTTGGAAAGTAACTTCTGCTTAGTGCTGTTCTAAATAACAATACCTTAAATTCCAATTTGAATATCATAATATTTCCCATATAAGACAATTAAAAGCGGAAAATTAAATTAAAGTGCATAAAACAAAAGGGTATCGACAAGTAGACTACTTTTTTGCTTTTTCTTGAACTGGTTCGAGCAAAATATATTTGAATGATATAAAAATAATAGTACTCATTAACACTTCTCAAGTCTAATATTTAAATCCCAGTCAAGTGTAATTGTCGTGTAATGACATGCAACTTAAACAGGTGAGTTTGTTTACTTTTGGTAACTTTTTACTTTAGCTCAAAACTTCTAGAACAAGTTCAAAACCATCGGGAGAAGTTCTGTCAAAAACCGAAAAATTTGCTGGACGAACCGAAATAAGTTGGGATCGATAAAGTATCGCATAAAATCTTATTATTTAAACTGGAATCCATTGTATTTCACTCTGTTTTCCTATCATGGTTAAAATCTTATTTGTCGAATAGGTCCTTGTGCGTCGAAATTGAAGACTGTAAGTCCCAACCCTTCTTGGCAACATCCGGGGTACCTCAGGGTAGCATTCTTGGTCCTCTTTTATTTGTGCTCTTTATTAATGACATTGGTTCCTACTTTAATTCGTCTGATTTCCTTTTATATGCAGACGATCTTAAGATTTTTCGTAGAATTAATGGCCCGCCAGATGCAGTGCTCCTACAAAATGATCTAAATAATCTTGTTGCTTGGTGTAATGCCAATAGTCTCTACTTAAATGTCAAAAAATGTTTTCAAATGTCTTTTTCCAAGTCGTCTACCCTGCATACCACGCCCTACGGTATTTCAGGTGTTCCACTGGCTTCTGTCAGAGAAGTTATTGATCTAGGTGTTGTCTTCGACACCTCGTTCTCCTTCGTTAGTCATATCTGTTATGTCCTTCCGAAGGCTTGCAGAAACCTTGCCTTCCTTCGCAGAAATGCAAAAGACTTCAAGGAACCCTATACCAGGAAGGCACTTTTTATCTCTTTAGTTCGCTCAAAATTAGAATACGCCTCAGTTGTCTGGAATCCCATCTATAGTGGCTACTCTGCCAGAATAGAGAGGGTTCAAAGAAAATTCATTAGATTTTGCTTAAATTCTGTTAACTTTGACGATCCAACCCCATCCTATTACTCGCGATGCATGCTTATCAATCTCCAGTCTCTTGAAATGTTTGTTTATGATCTCATCACTGGCTCTTTGGATTGTTCAGCTCTTCTAGCTAAAGTTAATTTTAATGTACCTAATAGGTGTCTTCGTACTTTCTTGCCCTTTTACTTGCGTGTCGGTAGAGCTAACTATTGCATGTTTGACCCGATTTTCCGCGCACTTACCGTATTTAATAGACTCTCAGGGAGTTTCCTTCTTGATTTCTCTTTGTCGAGAAGTACGTTCAAGTCTTCTCTGGATTTGTGGCTGTAATTTATTTTTATTATTTATTCATCTCATTGTTATCTTTTTTCTTTTTTATTATTTACACGGTAATTAATATATAAGTTTGACTATATAGTTTTTATATCTTTCTATTCATTTGTATCTAGTCTGTAAGATTCTTTTCGTTCATAGACTTAATAAACATATACATACATACATAGTAGAATACCTTCCTGTATTGGTTGTTGTTGGTGTTGTTTTATTAAAGATAAACCACCCCGTAGCTTTGGGAAGTGTTATCGATGTTGATGGTCCGGTGACAAAGCACCATTAAGATACTAGCCCGAACATAGATAGATAGATAGATAGATAGATAATTAATTGAGGATCGCACTGCGACCATTGGTCTATTGTGCCCTCATCTGCTTCACAACACCTCATCCAAGCCGACATCTCTGATGAACCCTAGCAGTTCACCTGGCTTGAGGGATTTGATGTGAGTATGCTCTGGCCATGGTGAGCCCATAAACTTAGCTCTACGTCTTGAGATTGCATCGCACTCCAGGAGGATATGGTCCGCCGTCTTCGCTGATCTGTCACAAAATCGGCAAGTGTTGTTTGATATTATACCCAGCTTTTGCATCTGGCTGTTCAGTCTACAGTGTCCTGTAAGAATTGCTGTTAGAGTTCTTTTGATATTTTTCGAGAGGCCTATAAATGCCCTGTATCGAGTTGTGCAATAACCCCCTAACAGTAGCTTAGATTGTCTTAGGCCTGGCATATTACGCCAGTGTTCTTCCCTCTTTTCCTTTTCTTCTGCCAATAGATGCCCCCTAATTTCCTGCGGGCCTACTGGCAGGAACGGCTCAGGACCAATAGGTCGTATCGTTGCTGCCTCTCTGGCCAGGCTGTCCGCCTGCTCGTTTCCCTCGACCCCTGTGGCCTGGAACCCAGGCCAACAGTAATTCATTGTGTGCTCCTAGTTGGTTCAGCTTTTCCACACACTCAAGGACTAGCGCTGATTTTATTTCAAATGCTGAGATGGCCTTGAGGGCGGCCTGGCTGTCACTGAGTATGGCAATTTTCTCATTGGAGTATTTTCGCTGAAGGTTCAGGTCCGCGCACTGGCTTATGGCAAATACCTCCGCTTGAAAAATGCTCGGGTATGCTCCCAGGGGTATTGATATTTTGGCTCTGGGTCCAAAGACTCCAGATCCAATCCCCTCTGGAGTCTTCGAGCCATCGGTATACCATACTATACTGTTTAGCTGCTGAATGCTCTCAATTCTGCTTTCTTCCCACGTACCCTTGTATATCTTTTCTCATATACTATGTGCCTGAGGATATCATCCCTCGGGAGTTGAGAGATTGGGATCTTCTCTCTCAATTCCTCTATGTTCCGGGACGATATGACTTTACCTTTGCCCGAGCCCTCCTTAACGATATTAAGGAGGGCTCGCTTGGCTGATTGCTCTATCGATATATGCAGCGGGGTCAGATCGAGGATAGCCTCCAGCGCTGTTGTGGGGTATGTGCGCATAGCTCCCGTGATGCACACACATGCCAATCGCTGAAGTTTTGACAGTGCTTGCCTCGTCGTCGCCCGAGTTGTTCTCGATGCCCAGGCTATTGAGCCATATGTTATCATAGGTTTTACTATCATGGTAAACATCCATCTTAGCACGTGTGGGCTACAGCCCCATGATTTGCCTGCTAGACGTTTGCATACCATGATGGACCTCATGGCCCTAGTCTTCATGGAGTCGAAGTGTTGTTTCCATAAGAGCTTGGTGTCAAAAATGATCCTCAAGTATTTCACTGCGGTTCCATATTCTAGTTCCACGCCATCTTATGTTATTGCTCTCAGGGCTGGTAGGACCCTTCTTCTGGTGAAGGGGATGATGGTTGTCTTAGATGGGTTGATGTTAAGACCCACATTGGCGCACCACTCCCTTGTAATGTTCAATGCTCTTTGTATTATGTCACAGAGCGTACTCTCGAATTTACCCCTCGCAATTATGACGATGTCGTCAGCATATCCTTGGCATCTTATGCCACTGTCTGATAGGCTTTGCAGGAGTTCATCCACTACTAGGCTCCACAAAAGGGGTGACAGGACACCTCCCTGGGGGCACCCTCTCGTGGTAATAACCTTAACTGCGCTGCTGCCTACTTGAGCTTCAGCGATTCTTGTACGGAGTAGACTGTCAATCCATCTCTGGATAGGCAACTGAACTCCTCTTCTCTGCAGTGCTATGTTTACGCTTTCGTGAGATGTGTTGTCAAAGGCACCCTCGATATCAAGGAAAGCGCAAAGCACTGTTTCCCCTGTTTCGAACGCCCTCTGTATTTCAGATGTTAACTGGTAGATAGATAGATGTTGTGAGGTTAAGCACTGCGACCTATTGGTCTATTGTGCCCTCAATTCTCTTTACAACACTTCATCCAAGCCGAGTTCTCTGAGAAAATCCAGAATGGTTCCCGGCTTCAGAGAGTGTATGTGACTATTTCCTAGTTTGGATGATCCTAGGATTCTAAGTCTTCGTCTCGCGACTGCTTCACATTCCTTCAGGATGTGTTCTGCAGACTCATCTTCGACATCACAGAAGCGACAGAGGCTACTAGCTGATATGCTCTTTAGCCTACAGTGACCTGTGAGTATACCTGTTACAATCCTAAGGCTACTTTTTGGGAGGTTAATCATAGCCTTATATCGCTTCGAGTTGTACCCTCCTATTAGTGCCTTTGCCTGCCGAAGTCCTGGACTCTCGCGCCAGTGTTGTTCTCTGAGGCACGCCTCCTTTTGTATAAAGTCCTCCCTTATTGTATGTGACCCTATTGGCACCATAGGCTCGGGTCCTATTGGCTTTCCGGCCGCTGCCAACTAGGCAAGCTCGTCGGCTCGCTCGTTACCATCCACTCCTCTGTGTCCAGGTACCCATGCCAGACGGATGGTGTTGTTGACTCCTAGATTGTTTAACCTCTCCACGCACTCAAGGACTGTTGATGATTTGATCTCAACCGAAGCTAATGCCTTGAGTGCAGCCTGACTGTCGCTGAGTATAACGATTTTCTCGTTGGTATATCCCCGCTGTAAATTTATCTCTGCACACCGGCTTATGGCAACAACTTCGGCCTGGAAGATGCTCGGATATTTTCCGAGTGGTAGGGATATTTTGGTTCGGGGCCCGAAGATCCCCGCTCCTATGCCCTACGGTGTCTTCGAGCCATCGGTGTACCATATTATAGTGTGTTCCTGGTGAAGCGCTTCAATCCTGGAGGTGTCCCACGTACATTTGTTCCCCATCTCTATTTTGAAGCGCTTCTCAAACTTAATTATCTTCCTCGTATCTCTGGGAAGTTGGATAAGTGGAATCTGCTCCTGCAGCTTCGCCATGCTCCATGACTGTATCACTTTGCCTCTTCCACATCCCTCTTTAGCTATGTTTACTAAAGTACTCCTGGCTGCCTGCTCAATTATTATATGTAGAGGCGTTAACTCAAGCAGCACTTCTATTGCTGCCGTCGGGCATGTTCGCATGGCTCCCGTAATGCAGACACACGCTAAGCGTTGAAGCTTCGTGAGCGATTTTTGTACGGTCACCATGGTTGTTCTTGATGCCCACGCAACTGCTCCGTACACTATGATAGGTCTCACTATCATAGTGTACATCCATCTTAGGATCTTTGGGCTGCATCCCCAGGATCTTCCTGCAATACGTCTGCACACCATTATTGCTCTTGTAGCCTTTGATATGGTGTTGTCGACGTGTTTCTTCCATAAGAGCTTAGAGTCAAACGTGACTCCCAAGTATTTCACCTCAGACGTGTACTCCATCTGTACTCCATTCATTGTGATTTGCCTAATCCCTTCCAGTTTCCTTTTCCTGGTAAAGGGCACAATGGATGTCTTGTTAGGGTTGATGCTTAGCCCTACCTCAGTACACCATTCTTTCGTTAACCTCAATGCCCTTTGCATTATGTCGCAAAGGGTGCTCTCAAATTTGCCCCTTACAATGATAACAATATCATCCGCGTACCCCTGACATCGGATTCCGTTGTCTGAGAGCCTCTGTAGAAGTTTCATCTCTACTGTACCGTCTCCACTTGAGGTTTCGGCAATCCTCGTGCGCAATAAGGCGTTTATCCACATACGGATTGGACGCTGTATCTCTCTTCTCTCGAGTACCCGATTCACACTTTCGTGTGTCGTGTTGTCGAAAGCCCCCTCTATGTCCAAAAATGCGCATAGAGTTATCTCCCCGCACTCGAGCGCACTTTGGATTTCTGTGGACAGCTGATACAGTGCAGTTTCTGTCGACCTGCCTGTTCTGTATGCATGCTGATCTTTATGTAGTGGCACTCTAACGAGAGCTGTGTCCGTGGACCTACCCGCTCTGTAGGCATGCTGGCTATAATGTAAGGGCCAGCTCTTGAGGGCGGTCGACCTGATTTCTTGGTCTATTATCTTTTCCATTGCCTTCAAGACAAAGGAGGTTAGACTTATTGGTCTGAAGGACTTTGCTTGTGAATAGTCCTTTTTACCTACTTTTGGTATAAATACCACTCTTGCTCTTCTCCACATCATGGGTATATATCCCAGTGCCAGGCTATCTCTCATGATTCTGGCGAGATGTGGGATGATCTGTGTCCCTTGCTGCATTAGCGCCGGGTAGATGCCATCCACCCCCGGAGATTTGTATTTCTCAAAAGATTCCACTGCCCATCTGACTCTGGCCTCACAAAAGAGGGAGTTGGCTAGTTGCCAGTCTGATGGGGTTGGTTTAACTCTGGGTAGCCCGAACATATCGCGAACGATTTATTTGACCACATTACCGATCTAATATCAGCGGTAGAATTCCCGAAATTCGTTGTAACCGCTCTGCCGGTGAAGGTAAGCTTTGGTCCACCGTAAAGTCCCTATCCAATCCGTCTAAGCACAATGAAAAATTTCCATCGCCTTTGGATATAAAGTGCTGTTGGATGCCAAAAAAATGAGCGAGCGCCTTCTGCCAACAATATATAATGCATTCTACGGTTGACAAAGTTAGACGGAGGGCCAACAGATGCGTACATAAACATAAATTCAGCGCGTCCCCAATTACCATCACCGCCAAAGAGGTTGAGGATGCCATCGGTCATGCTAAACCATCCAAAGCAGTGGGCCCAGACGGCGTAGACATGCTGATAGATAGATAGACAGATAATTAATTGAGGATCGCACTGCGTCCATTGGTCTATTGTGCCCTCAGCTGCTTCACAGCACCTCATTCAGGCAGACATCCTGATGAACCCAACAGTTCACCTGGCTAGATAGCTTTGATGTGAGAATGCTCTGGCTATGGTGAGCCCATAAACCGTCCTGAGATTGCGTTGCATGTGACTGTTCAGCGTACAGTGTCCTGTAAGAATAGCTGTTAGGATTCTTAGGTTATCTTTGCCTATTAATGCCCTATATCGAGTTGGCTGTAACTCCCTAATAGTAACATATGTATATTCTCTCAGGACTGGCATATTGCGCCAGTGCTCTTCCCTCTTTTCCCTTTCTTCTACTAATAGATGCCCCCTAATTTCCTGCGTACCTACTGACAGGAACGGCTCGGGACCAATAGGTCGTGTCGTTGCTGCCCTTGGCAAGGCTGTCCACCTGCTCATTACCCTCAACTCCCCTGAGGCCGGGAACCCAGGTCAGCTTTAGTTCGTTGTGTGCTCCTAGTTGATTTAGCTTTTCAGCGCACTCATGGACCAGTGCTGATTTTATTTCAAAGGCCGCGATTGCATTGAGTGCGGCCTGACCGTCACTGAGTATGGCAATTGTTTCATTGGAGTATTTGCGCTGAAGGTTCAGGTCAGCGCACCTTATGGCGAATACTTCCGCTTGAAAAATGCTCGGGTATGCTCCCAGGTGTATTGAATCTTGGTTCTGGGTCCCACGACTTCTGATCCAATCCCCTTTGGCGTCTTCGAACATTCGGTATACCATACTATCCTATTTAGCTGATGAATGCTCTCAATTCTGCTTTCCTCCCATGTACCCTTGTCTCCCAGTTCCACTTTATATCTTTTTTCATACACTATCTGCCTGAGGATATTATACCTCATGAGTTGAGGGAGTGTGATCTTCTGTCTCAATTCCTCTTTGTTCCGGGACGATATGACTTTACCTTTGTCCGAGCCCTCGACGATATTCAGGAGGGTTCGCTTGACTGACTGCTCTATCGATATATGCAGCGGTGTTAGATCGAGGATAGCTTCCAGCGCTCTTGTTGGGCATGTGCGCAAAGCTCCCTTGATGCACACACATGCCAGTCGCTGAAGTTTTGACAGTGCTTACCTCGTCGTCGCCCGAGTTGTTCTCGATGCCCAGGCTATCGAGCCATACGTTACCATAGGTTTTACTATCATGGTGTACATCCATCTTAGCACATGTGGGCTACAGCCCCATGATTTGCCTGCTAGACGTTTGCATACAATGATGGACCTGGTTGCCCTACTTTTCATGGAGTCGAAGTGTTGTTTCCATAGGACCTTGGTGTCCAAGGTGACCCCCAATTATTTTACAGCGGTTCCATATTATAGTGTCACGCCATCTATTGTTATTGCTCTCAGGGCTGGTATGACCCTTCTTCTGGTAAAGATGGTTAAAAGCCTAGGAAAAGAGGGTTTCAAATATTTATTATTATTATTATATTTATTTATTACGGTCTTTAAGACCTAGTTGATGTTAAGTAAACATTCATTAAATATTAAGTGTTACAATATAAAAATAATTTTACTTTAAACTTATTAATATTTTCACAATCTTTTATCTCAGTAGGTAGTTCATTGTACATTTTGTACCCTGTGTATTCTAAAGTCTTCTTTGCGAACTCTGTTCTTACTCTATGCAGTCTTATATTATTGCAGTATCTAGTTCCATAACTATGGATCTCGTGATTATATAATATTTTATTGCTCAGGTAACTCGGTAGCATTCCTAATCTTACATGATGTATAAATTTCAAAGTGAAGTAACTTATTGACTGTTTTATACTAAGCCAGTTTAACCGATTCAGCATTATAGTTTTTGATGTTCTTGGAAGACATTTTAATATAAATCGCATTGCCTTGTTTTGTTGTATTTGTAGTCTTTTAATTTGCAAATCACTCGCTATTAGAAGAATTGTAGGACAGTATATAAAGTGCGGCTCAATAATTGAACGATACACCATTATTTTATGACGTGGACTAATTAATATATTTACACGTTCTGTACATGAATCCTATTTTCTGCGCAATTTTTCTTTCAAGATAATTTATATGTTCTCCAAAACTCAGGTTTTCATCAATTAAAACTCCTAAGTACTTCATTTCATTTACTCTTTGAATTAAGTTGTTTTTTATCTTCAGGGTTATATTGTTTAAATCGTTATTACGTATAATGTTCTGGTTTTTGCAAAATACCATGAACTTAGTCTTATCTATATTTAACTTCAATTTTTTAAGGCACAACCAGTTGTATAGACAGTCAAGATCTTCTTGTGCTTTCTGCATTGCACAGTCGGCATATTTCTCACTGATGGTGAGCAGTGCATCATCCGCAAATAGACGTATATTGCAATATTTTAAGCATTTTTTATATCATTTATGTACAATGTAAATAGTATCGGTGCAAGTTAGTTAGTTAGTTATCTGATATATCCTCTTTTCATTCTGCAATAACCATGTTAAGTGCTGTTTCACAAGAATGCCTCTTCCTGAATCCAGACTGTTCTGGTATAATAACTTTGTGCTTTTCTAGGTATGCCACCAATTGATTATTCACCACTATTTCCATAATTTTCTCATCTGAGGGTAACGTATTGATTGGCCGTAGCTCCTCCGGTTTCACTGTATTTTTTACTTTTTCAACAGGTACTATTGAAACTTTCCAGCAGTTTGGAACAATGCCATTATTGAGGGACTCATTTATTATGTCTTTGTAAAAGTTACCACTGTCCATCATGGAATCCATGACGCCTCCCAAGGCAGTCGGTTCTATGTACCGGAACGACTCGGGATTTTTCCCGACCAAGGACTGTCATTTCAATGTGACCCCATCTAATTTGTTTCGTCCCTCCCACAAATTGTCATCCTCCTAGCAGCTCCTTGCAGCAGGACTGCTCCATATTATCTTACTCCGGGAAGGCATCGAATCCAATCCGGGTCCGTCTCCTGACCCCGGTCCTGAGAAATGGTTTTGCTGCATCTGCCGGAAAAGAATCTTTTTAGGACGGTCATACTCTGTTCAGTGTGTCTCGTGCAAGGGATTGTTGCATCGGACAGGTTGTTCTGGGCTTGATCCCAAAACCCGACGCCACGTAACTTTTATAAATCTTTGGTGGCTCCTTGCTGTTCACGCCCAAGGGCGTCCCGTAGTCTACGTCTAAGCGCCCCCCCCCCCCCCCCCCCCACACTACCTTCCAGCAGTCTCGCTGCTCAGCAAGCCACAACAAGTACCCGCTGCTGCTCGCGCCCCACGGCGCCAACAACTCAACCAGCTGCAACCACTCATACTACAATCTTCGTAGTAGAGTCGGAAGCAATCCGGCAGCAATCGTGTAGGTCAGGGAAACAGACTCTTAGTCCCTACCTCCGTTTGCACCGTTTACCAGCACAATATATATGTTTGCGACATCCGCCCAATGCAGCTCCTACCTTGGGTGGTGCCACTTCCCTAGATGTTCTGGTCTCCGCGACGGCAACCCCCCGACGGGTTTCATCGCGCCATGTTGCCAGGTCGCAAACCCAAATCATCCGGGTACCCCATTGCTTGCCCAAGGACGCCCAGTCCTAGGGCCACATCAGCAATTGCGTCCTGCCTTCCCCAACCCAGGCGTAGTCACCCGTCACTTACCCCCAGAGTGGCGACGTCTCCCCTTATGCACTTCAGAAATCTGCAGTTAAACTGTAATGGACTAACTGGGAAGATTACGGAGATAGTCGATTTCATGAAGCGGCACAACATCCGCATTGCTGCGATTCAAGAGACTAAACTCACAGCAAGATCTGCATTGCAGACCTGCTCTGGGTATAACGTCCACAGGAAAGACCGCGAGAGCGGAAATGGAGGCGGTCTCGCGTTTATCATACACCACTCTGTGCAATATTGTATATTTGATCCTGGCATCGACCGCAGGGACAATGTCTTAGAACGTCAAGGCCTATCTCTCCGGTCAGGCGATGCAAACCTAGAAATCATCAACATCTACATCCCTCCTGCCACCTGTTGCCCCAGTGGATACCGCCCTAATATCAGGGCCTTACTCACTGGCAACAATCGCATTATCTTAGGCGATTTCAATGCCCATCATGATCTATGGCATTCAAACTTGCGGGCGGACAGGTGAGATGTTGGCGGATCAAATAGAAGAAACGACGTTCTGCACAATAAACGGAGACGCCCCCACACGTATGGTAGGAAGCTGTCACAGCTCGCCAGATATCTCAATCGTGAGCGCAGAACTCGTAAACTGCGTCAACTGGCAGCCGATGGTAAAATTGGCATCCGACCACCTGCCCATACTTGTTGTTGTTGTTGTTGTTGTAGCGATAAGGTTGCTCCCCGAAGGCTTTGGAGAGTGTTATCGATGTGATGGTCCTTTGCCGGATACAGATCCGGTACGCTCCGGTACCACAGCACCATTAAGGTGCTGGCCCGACCATCTCGGGAACGATTTATGTGGCCACATTAAACCTTCAGGCCATCCCCTCCCTCCCCAACCCAAGTTCCATAAGGAGCTTAGGGTCGCCAGAGCCTCGTCTGTTAGTGAAACAGGATTCGCCGCGGATAGGTGAGGTTGACAATTGGGTTTGGAGAAGCTATATGTTGCGCTGGCAACCTGCAGGGTTGCGCTACACATACTTATTTCGCTTGAGCGTAACGCCGACTTCATCGTCACTGAAAAAAGCACTTTCATAAACTTCAAAAAAGGAAAGTGGGAAGAATATAAATCCTTTACAGACAGCCGCCTAGCTGCCCTCCCTATCCCGACTGATGCCCGCCAAGGGGAGCGTGCCTTCCGTAAGGTCATTAAATCCGCCTCGGCACATTTCATTCCCGCCGGGAGAATTCCCGAAATCCGGTCCCACTTCCCGGCGGAGGCCCAAACTTAGCGAGAGAACGTGACCTTATAAGACAGCTTGACCCAGGCGACCCCCAAATAAGGGATATAAACCAACGCATCAGATTGCTTGTGGAGGAACACAAGCGGGCGAAATGAGAGGAGCACCTAAGAGGTTGTAACCTCTCTACCGGTTTGGGTAAACTTTGGTCCACCGTAAAGTCCCTATCGAATCCGACTAAGCACAAAGACAAAGTTTCCATCGCCTTTGGCGACAATGTGCTGTCGGACGCGAACAATGCGCGAGCGCTTTCTGCCGACAATATATAATGCATCCTACGCACGACAAAGATAGACGGAGAGCCAATAGATGCGCACATAAACACAAATTCAGCGCGTCACCAATCACCATCACCGCTAAAGAGGTTGAGGACGCCATTGGTCGTGCTAAACCATCCAAAGCAGGGGCCCAGACGGCATAGCCACGCCGATGCTTAAAAACCTAGGGAAAGAGGGGTTCAAATATTTAGCGCATGTCTTCAATCTGTCTCTTTCCCAACTTTGTCATACCTGAGAAATGGAAAATGGCCAAGGTGGTCCCGCTAATAAAGCCTGGGAAACCAGCAAACATAGGTGAGTTGTATTGTCCGATATCTCTCCTATCGCCAATGGCAAAGACGCTTGAAGCCATTTTGCTTATGCCCTTATTTCCAAGCAAATTTGCAGCTAGCCCCTCATCAGCATGTCTTCAGAAAACTCCATAGCACTACCACCGCGCTAAATGCCATTAGCATCCAGATAAATTGCGGTTTATATCAATACCCCCACCATAGAACAGTACTCGTAGCGCTAGACCTATCAAAAGCTTTTGATACGGTCAACCATGGCACGTTACTGCAAGACCTGGATGGGTCTACCCTTCCCCCATGTCTTAAAAGGTGGACCAATTATCTGGGTGGTCGGAAGGCATCGGTGCAATTTAGAAGCGTAACATCAAAACCAAGAGGAATTAAACAAGGGGTGCCACAGGGTGGTGTCCTATCCCCACTTTTGTTTAATTTCTACATATCTAAGCTACCTTCACCACCAGAAGGAGTCACTATTGTTTCATACGCCGATGACTGCACAATAATGGCCACAGGCCCAGGCCCACAGATCGATGAGCTCTGCAACAGAATAAACGGCTACCTCCCTGATCTCTTCAGTTTTTTCGCCTCGCGAAACCTGGCATTATCACCGACTAAATCTTCCGCGACCTTATTTACAACATGGGCGTCCCAAATGTCGACCATTTTGAACATCCCCGTCGATGGCACTACGCTACCGACTGTCCTACACCCCAAAATCTTGGGTGTGACGTTTGATCAGGAGCTACATTTTTGTGAGAACGTAGCCGCAATTGTTCCGAAAATCCAGAGCCGTAATAAAATCCTCAAATCCCTTGCTGGCAGTACCTGGGGAAAAGATAAAGAAACGCTCATTACTACATACAAATCAATTGGCCAGCCGTTTACGTTCTACGCGTCACCCATATGGTCGCAAAGCTTAAAAATTACCCACTGGAAGAAGCTACAGGCCTGCCAAAATACTGCTCTCAGAATTGCTACGGGCTGCCTTTTTATGTCCCCAGAACACCATCTACATAATGAGACGAGAATACTCCCCATCAGGGAGAGAAATGAGATGCTAACCAAACAGTTCCTGTTGAATACCCAGAAACCTGGGCATCCAAACAGACATCTGATTGATGAGCCAACACCGCCTAGGGGCTTAAGGAGTTGTTGTTGTTGTTGTTGTAGCAATGCTCGCCCCACCTAATAGCCGCGACCGATCACAAATTGTCATCAATATCCTCTAACGGGAGTCCAAGGAAACTTGCCGTTTCAACAGGGGTGGACCATAAGGAAAGGGGTGTTAGAGGCGTTGGTTCCACATTACAATTAAAGAGATAGTTGGTGTCATGTGGGGACACATTGCAAGCAGGGCATACATTTTGTATGTCGGGGTTGATTCTGGATAGGTAAGAGTTTAACCTGTTACAGTATCCAGAACGAAGTTGAGCAAGAGTGACACGCGTTTCCCTGGGGAGTATGCGTTCCTCTTCTGCGAGTTCTGGATATTTTTCTTCAAGTACTGGATTCACCGGGCAATTCCCGACATAAAGGTCCGACGCCTGTCTATGGAGTTCACCAAGGACCTGCTTGTGTTTTTCCGCTTCATACGGCTGGGTTCTCAGGTGCCGTATTTCCTCAAAATGCTTACGGAGATGACTCCTTAGGCCCCTAGGCGGTGCTGGTTCGTCGATCAGATGTCTGTTGGGATGCCCAGGTTTCTGGGTATTCAACAGAAACTGTTTGGTCAGCATCTCATTTCTCTCCCTGATGGGGAGTATTCTCGCCTCATTATGCAGATGGTGTTCTGGGGACATAAGAAGACAGCCCGTGGCGATTCTGAGAGCAGTATTTTGGCAGGCCTGTAGTTTCTTCCAGTGGGTGGTTTTTAGGCTTGGCGACCATATGGGTGACGCGTAGCACGTAATCGGCTGGCTAATTGCTTTGTATGTGGTCAAGAGCGTTTCTTTATCTTTTCCCCAGGTACTGCCAGCAAGGGATTTGAGGATTTTATTACGGCTCTGAATTCTTGGAACAATTGCGGTTGCGTGCGCACCAAAATGTAGATCCTGATCAGACGTCACACCCAAGATTTTGGGGTGTAGGACAGTCGGTAGCGTAGTGCCATCGACGTGGATGTTCAATATGGTCGACATTTGGGGCGTCCATGTTGTAAAGAAGGTCGCGGAAGATTTAGTCGGTGACAATGACAGGTTTCGCGAGGCGAAAAAACTGGAGAGATCAGGGAGATAGCCGTTTATTTTATTGCATAGCTCATCGATCTTTGGGCCTGGGCCAGTGGCCATTATTGTGCAGTCATCGGCGTAGGAAACGATTGTGACTCCTTCCGGTGGTGAAGGTAGCTTAGATATGTAGAAATTAAACAAAAGCGGGGATAGGACACCACCCTGTGGCACCCCTTGTTTAATTCTCCTTTGTTTTGATGTTTCGTTTCTGAATTGCACCGATGCCTGCCGACCACCCAGATAATTTGCGGTCCACCTTTCAAGACATGGGGGAAGGGTAGACCCTTCCAGGTCTTCCAGTAACGAGCCATGGTTGACCGTATCAAAAGCTTTTGATAGGTCTAGCGCTACGAGTACTGTTCTATGGTGGGGATATTGATTCAAACCGCAATTTATCTGGCTGCTAATGAAATTTAGCGCGGAGGTAGTGCTATGGAGTTTTCTGAAGCCATGCTGATGAGGGGCTAGCTGCAAATGTGCTTGGAAATGAGGGAGCAAAATGGCTTCAAGCGTCTTTGCCACTGGCGATAGGAGAGATATCGGACGATATGACTCACCTACGTTAGCTGGTTTCCCAGGCTTTAGTAGCGGGACCACCTTGGCCATTTTCCATTTCTCGGGTATGACAAAGGTGGAGAGATACAGGTTGAAGACATGCGCTAAATATTTGAAACCCTCTTTCCCTAGGTTTTTAAGCATCGGCATGGCTATGCCGTCTGGGCCCACTGCTTTGGATGGTTTAGCGCGACCAATGGCGTCCTCAACCTCTCTAGCGGTGATGGTAATTGGTGACGCGCTGAGTTTGTGTTTATGTGCACGTCTATTGGCTCTCCGTCTATCTTTGTCGACCGTAGGATGCATTATATATTGTCGGCAGAAAGCGCTCGCGCATTTTTTCGCATCCGACAGCACCTTATCGCCAAAGGCGATGGAAACTTTGTCTTTGTGCTTAGTCGGATTCGATAGGGACTTTACGGTGGACCAAAGTTTACCTACACCGGTAGAGAGGTTACAACCTCTTAGGTGCTCTTCCCAATTCGCCCGCTTGTGTTCGTCCACAAGCAATCTGATGCGTTGGTTTATATCCCTTATTTGGGGGTCGCCTGGATCAAGCTGTCTTATAAGGTCGCGTTCCCTCGCTAAGCTCGCGGCCTCCGCCCGGAAGTGGGGCCGGATTTCGGGAATTCTCCCGGCGGGAATGAAATGTGCCGAGGCGGATTCAATGACCTTACGGAAGGCACGCTCCCCTTGGCGGGCATCAGTCGGGATAGGGAGGGCAGCAAAGCTGCTGTCTGTTGCAGATTTATATTCTTCCCACTTTCCTTTTTTGAAGTTTATGAAAGTGCGTTTTTCGGTGACGATGAAGTCGGCGGTACGCTCGAACGAAATAAGTATGGGCAGGTGGTCGGATGCCAATGTTACCATCGGCTGCCAGTTGACGCAGTTTAAAAGTTCTGCGCTCACGATTGAGATATCTGGCGAGCTATGACAGCTTCCTACCATACGTGTGGGGGCGTCTCCGTTAATTGTGCAGAACGTCGTTTCGTCTATTTGATCCGCCAACATCTCACCCCTACTGTCCGCCCGCAAGTTTGAATGCCATAGGTCGTGATGGGCATTGAAATCGCCTAAGATAATGCGATTGTTGCCAGTGAGTAAGGCCTCGATATTAGGGCGGTATCCACTGGGGCAACAGGTGACAGGAGGGATGTAGATGTTGATGATTTTTAGATTTGCATCGCCTGACCGGACAGATAGGCCTTGACGTTCTAAGACATTGTCACTGCGGTCGATGCCAGGATCAAATATATGATATTGCACAGAGTGGTGTATAATAAACGCGAGGCCGCCTCCATTTCCGCTCTCGCGGTCTTTCCTGTGGACATTATAACCAGAGCAGGTCTGCAATGCAGATCTTGCTGTGAGTTTAGTCTCTTGAATCGCAGCAATGCGGATGTTGTGCCGCTTCATGAAATCGACTATCTCCGTAATCTTCCCAGTTAGTCCATTACAGTTGAACTGCAGAATTCTGAAGTGCATGAGGGGTGACGCCGCTACTCTAGGGGTAAGTGAGGGGTGACTACGCCTAGGTTGTGGAAGGCCAGGACGCAATTGCTGTTGTGGCATTGGGACTGGGCGCCCTTGGGCAAGCATTGGGGTACCCGGATGATTTGGGTTTGCGACCTGGCAACATGGCGCGATGAAACCCGTCGAGGGGTTGCCGTCGCGGAGACCAGAACATCTAGGAAAGTGGCACCACCCAAGGCAGGAGCTGCATTGAGCGGATGTCGCAAACCTATATATTCTGTGCTGGCAGACGGTGCAAACGGAGGCAGGGACTAAGAGTCTGTTTCCCTGACCTGCACGATTGCTGCCAGAAAAGAGGGGAGGAGAAGAAGACGGGGGCAGGGGCTGATGCTCAGCATTGCTACCAGCTCTACTACGAAGGTAGTAGTTATGAGTGGTATCAGCTGTTTGAGTTGTTGGCGTCGTGGGGCGCGAGCAGCAGCGGGTACTTGTTGTGGCTTGCTGAGCAGCGAAGCTGCTGTAAGGTAGTGGGGATACGCTTAGGCGTAGACTACGGGACGCCCTTGGGCGTGAGCAGCAAGGAGCCACAAAAGATTTATAAAAGTTACGTGGACGTCGGGTTTTGGGATCAAGCCCAGAACAACCTGTCCGATGCAACCATCCCTTGCACGAGACACACTGAACAGAGTATGACCGTCCTAAAAAGATTCTTTTCTGGCAAATGCAGCAAAACCATTTCTCAGGACCGGGGTGAGGAGACGGACCCGGATTGGGTTCGATACCTTCCCGGAGTAAGAGAATATGTAGCAGTCCTGCTGCAAGGAGCTGCTGGGAGGATGACAATTTGTGGGAGGGACGAAACAAATTAAATGGGGTCACACTGAAATGACAGTCCTTGGTCGGGAAAAATCCCGAGTCGCTCCGGTACATAGAACCGACTGCCTTGGGAAGCGGGGCTTAAGGAGTCATCTCCGTAAGCATTATGAGGAAATACGGCACCTGAGAACCCAGCCGTATGAAGCAAAAAAACAAGCAGGTCTTTGGCGAACTCCACAAACAGGCGTCGGACCTTTATGTCAGGAATTGACCGGTGAATCCAGTACTCAAAGAAAAGTACCCAAAACTTGTGCAGGAGGAACGCATACTCCCCAGGGAAACGCGTGTCACTCTTGCTCAACTTCGTTCTGGATACTGTAACAGGTTAAACTCTTACCTATCCAGAATCAACCTCGACATACAAAATGTATGCCCCGCTTGCAATGTGTCCCCACATGACCCCAACCATCTCTTTAATTGTAATGTGGAACCAACGCCTCTAACACCCCTTTCATTATGGTCCACCCCTGTTGAAACAGTTTCCTTGGACTCCCGTTAGAGGATATTGATGACAATTTGTGATCGGTCGCGGCTGTTAGGTGGGGCAAAGCACTGCTACAACAACAACAACAACATACGCAAACCCAAAACCTACATTCGCAGAAACGGTATCACATGCTCTGATTCAGGAAACAGCGTGGCAAATTTGCAGCTAGCCTGTCATCAGTATGGCTTCAGAAAACTCCATAGCACCACCACCGCGCTAAACTCCATCAGCACCCAGATAAATTGCGGTTTAAATCAAAACCCCCACCATAGAACAGTACTCGTAGCGCTAGACCTATCAAAAGCTTTTGATACGGTCAACCATGGCACGTTACTGCAAGACCTGGATGGGTCTACCCTTCCCCCATGTCTTAAAAGGTGGACCGCAAATTATCTGGGTGGTCGGCAGGCATCGGTGCAATTTAGAAACGAAACATCAAAACCAAGAGGAATTAAACAAGGGGTGCCACAGGGTGGTGTCCTATCCCCACTTTTGTTTAATTTCTACATATCTAAGCTACCTTCACCACCAGAAGGAGTCACTATTGTTTCATACGCCGATGACTGCACAATAATGGCCACAGGCCCAGGCCCACAGATCGATGAGCTCTGCAACAGAATAAACGGCTACCTCCCTGATCTCTTCAGTTTTTTCGCCTCGCGAAACCTGGAATTATCACCGACTAAATCTTCCGCGACCTTATTTACAACATGGACGTCCCAAATGTGGACCATTTTGAACATCCACGTCGATGGCACTACGCTACCGACTGTCTTACACCCCAAAATCTTGGGTGTGACGTTTGATCAGGATCTACATTTTGGCGAGCACGGCAATTGTTCCGAAAATCCAGAGCCGTAATAAAATCCTCAAATCCTTTGCTGGCAGTACCTGGGCAAAAGATAAAGAAACGCTCATTACTACATACAAAGCAATTGGACAGCCGTTTACGTTCTACGCGTCACCCATATGGTTGCAAAGCCTAGAAATTACCCACTGGAAGAAGCTACAGGCCTGCCCAAATACTGCTCTCAGAATTGCTACAGGCTGCCTTCTTATGTCCCCAGAACACCATCTACATAATGAGGCGAGAATACTCCCCATCAGGGAGAGAGATGAAATGCTAACTAAACAGTTCCTGTTGAATACCCAGAAACCTGGGCATCCAAACAGACATCTGATTGATGAGCCAACACCGCCTAGGGACTTAAGGAGTCATCTCCGTAAGCATTATGAGGAAATACGGCACCTGAGAACCCAGCCGTATGAAGCAAAAAAACAAGCAGGTCCTTGGCGAACTCCACAAACAGGCGTCGGACCTTTATGTCAGGGATTTACCGGTGAATCCAGTACTCAAAAAAAGTACCCAAAACTTGTGGCGGAGGAACGCATACTCCCCAGGGAAACGCGTGTCACTCTTGCTCAACTTCGTTCTGGATACTGTAACAGGTTAAACTCTTACCTATCCAGAATCAACCCCGACATACAAAATGTATGCCCCGCTTGCAATGTGTCCCCACATGACACCAACCATCTAACACCCCTTTCATTATGGTCCACCCCTGTTGAAACAGTTTCCTTGGACTCCCGTTAGAGGATATTGATGACAATTTGTGATCGGTCGCGGCTGTTAGGTGGGGCGAAGCACTGCTACAACAACAACAACAACATACGCAAACCCAAAACCTACATTCGCAGAAACGGTATCACATGCTCTGATTCAGGAAACAGCGTCGCTTCTGTGTAAGCCAGTTTTCAAAGCACGCCGTGTGGAAGTCGAAAGGCCAGACTGTGTGAACACAATATTGACCCCCAGCGGGTTAGGGAGTCAGAATATACCCGCGGTAGGTATGCCTGTCGTAAGAGGCGACTAAAATACCAGATTCGAGGGGCTGTGTACCGCAACCCTTCAGGTTGCCAGCGCAATATATAGCTTCTCCAAACCCAATTGTCAACCTCACCTATCTGCGGCGAATCCTGTTTCACTAACACCCGAGGCTCTGGCGACCCCAAGCTCCTCATGGAACTTGGGGGTGGGGAATGGAGGGATGGCCTGAAGGTTTAATGTGGCCACATAAGTCGTTCCGGAGATGGTCGGGCTAGCATCTTAATGGTGCTGTGTTACCGGAGCGTACCGGATCTGTATCCGGAAAAGGACCATCACATCGATAACACTCCCCAAAGTCTTCGGGGAGTAATCTTATCGCTACAACAACAACAACAACAACAACACAATATTGGATGCGCTGAAGGGATCACAACAGAAAAATGACGAAGTTATGGAGTGTTTCAAGTGCGGTAACCCAGGTCACATTGCTCGTTATTGCAGCACCGGTCCTGGTAGTTCCAACTTGGCTGGACACGCGGTCGCGGTCCGAATCACAATAAAAAAACTTCCTCCCTATTTATTTTTCTTTTACCTTATTATTTATTTATTAGTTATTAAGACTGTGAAAACAAAAAAAAAAAAAAATAAAGCAATTTGTGATATCTTATAAAAAAATACTTAAATGGAAAGAACCAAATGAATAGAAAAAAACTAAATAAAGAGGTGGCGATTGCGCAGAAAAAAAGGAAAAAAGTTCATTCGCCTAGCACAAACGAAAGAGCAAAAGAAAACAAAAAATATAGAAGTAACTGCGAAAGGCGAACGAAAAAAAATATATAGAAAGATAATTTTAGAGCGGTGATTTTGGCAAAACAAAAAAAGGAAACCAAAAAGATAAAATGCGGGCCAATAGGGCTTAGGGCCAGGTACCATACATATGTGTATCTATGTACGTATATGTATATGTACATAGGTTGGTATATGAAAAAAAAACTAAAAAAGGTGATATGTCGAACAAACTAAAAGCTACCTAACAACATTATGGTGATACAAAAATTATTTACAAAAAAAATTCTCGAGATCGACTTGAATAAAAAATGAACAAATTAAAAATTAATTTTAATGCGGTGAACCCAAAAAAACCCAAATCGTCTAATAAAAATATATAAAAACAAAAAAACAAAATGCACTTATTTAAAAAAAATCGATTTATTTTTGATCCCTGCTCTCTCCGTTTCGTCGATGCTGCACATATATCCTCCAAAAATCCTTCGGTGCCGGGGCAGGAGCGTATTTGTGTGGGGTCCGGCACCGTACTTATGCTTCCTCTTCTGCTTCTTAAATAATATCTAGCCGTTACGGTTTTGTGTGTGTGTGTTTAGGTCTTTGAGCCTGGCCTGCTCTGTGCCTATTCCTATACAGGGAGATAAAAATGATTTAGGAACCACGACAAAGAACTCAAGGGGTCATATACGTGCATTTATTTATTATTTTATTTAAATACTATTTTATTTGTTAATTTATGTTTCCATTTATTTAACTTCAATTTTATCTTCAGTTTATTTAAATTTTTATATGTATTTTTACCTTTTTTATATTAGTTTAAGTTTCCTTTTATTTAAATTTAATTTAATTTTAATTTTGATTTAATTTTATTTTAATTTAAATTTAATTTAATTTTAATTTTATTTAATTTTAATTAATTTTTAGGGAAGTTTTATCTTTATTTTAATTTTATTTTAGGAAAAATTTATATTTTAGTTTTATCTTAGGAAAATTTATTTTTATTTATTATTAAAGATATATATGCAGTTCAATATTTATTGTGTTTATTAAGAATGTTTATTAATTGTTAATTAGGTTTCGTTTTTACACATAGTTGTAGATTAAGTGTAGTTTTAGAATAGTAATAGTTGTAATTGTTGCTTAGATTTTAGAATAGCACGTAAGTTCAAACATAGTTTTAGTTGTAATTGTTGCTTAGATTTTAATTTCGCATGTAAGTTCAAACATAGTTGTATGTTTTGCTTAGGTTTTATTTTTACACAAACGTTCAATATTTTAATCAACTTTAGTTATTAAACAATAGTTATTTTCAAGGCTAAGTAGCCGTGCGCATGTTAAACGCGTCCGTCCGTTTCGAGTGCTTTAATTCAACTGTCCTTTCGATATTTTTTGATCGTCCATTCGTCCGTTAGTTATTAAGCGTTGGTCAAGTTTTCGTTGAGTCTCAGACTCGTTTTTTATCAGGGTCGCTTAGGTGAGAGTTGCATTCCACATTCGGCTATCCTGACAGGGCATTCGATTCGGATGCTGGGTCCCATTTCTTCATATTCTCCACCACAGAATAGCTTTTGGCTGGCCCCTCCGAGTTCCCTACTTTCTCGACTGAATACCGTCCGTGATTGAGTTTCTCGACTACCTTATACGGCCCCAAGAACTTAGGCTTGAGTTTTAATCCCGACCCGAATTGTGTCCCTTTAATGGCCACTAGTTCCCCTGGAGCGTATTCTGTTTCAGGTACTCTCTTTTTGTTGAAAGATTTCCTATTTTCCTCCTGAATCCTTTTTATATTTTGTATTGCCTCTTCTCGAATTTCATCCCGTTCTTCATCTAAAACGCGGAAATTTTCCTCTTCAAGAAGTGCTCGGATATCTGCATTATCGTTTGTTCACATTTCTACGCCTGTTAATATCCTAAACGAAAGTGTTTTGTGCTGCGTGGGGGTGTGTTATTTATCGTTTGCTGTACCCGTTCGACGTGCTTGTACCATACCTTTGGATCCCCTGCACATAACTTGGCTAGCATTGGGACAACAATTTTATGAATTCGTTCGACCTGTCCGTTACCGCGCGGTATACCAGTAGCAATAAGAAGATGTTGAATCATCTCTTGTTTACAATACTCCTCGAACACTTTCGCCGTAAATGCCGTACCCCTATCTGTAATGATTCGCTCTGGGTTCCCGAAAATAGACGCGAGTTTCTGCAACCTACCCACTACTTCTGCTGCACCTGTACTCTTCGTTGGATAAAGCCAGACGAATTTCGAGAATGCGTCTACTATAACGAGTATATGATATTACCGCTTTTGTGTTTGCTCCATTGGTCCTACATGGTCAATGTGGAGGGTTTTGAGTGGTATATCCGCCTTATCTATGGGGTTAAGCAGGCCTTTTTTCCCTGCCTTTGCGTCTATAATGATGCATTCAATGCACCCTTTTACTACACTTTTTACTTTTGCACTTAAATCAAGGATATAAAAATCTTTTTCTACTATATCTTGCGTCTTTTTCGCGCCAAAGTGACCTTGTTGATGCGCGATTTTTATTATTTCCTGCTCCATAATCGCTGGTACCACTAGTAACTCTTTCGACGAATCTTTATATAAAAGGTCATACTTTAAATAATAATCTTCGTAGCTATTTTCCCCTAAGGCAACCCTAACAGCACGAGTCCAATCATCTTTCAACTGCGCTTCTTTGATACGATGCCGTAAAGTATCTCCAACTGTTAAGCAAATTACTCGACTTAACGCGTCAACGTGCTTCATCTTAGGCCCTGAACGGTGCTCTATGGTATAATCAAATTCCTGCATAAACATTGCCCACCTCGACACCCTTAAGGGAACATCATCTTTTCGCATCGTCATTGCGAAAGCGTTGCAGTCTGTCACTATTCTGAATTTGGTTCCCAAAATATAAACTCGCCACTTTTTTAAGGCTTCGATGATGGCGAGCACTTCTAGTTCGTATGAATGGTACTTTTGTTCTGCTGGTGTCGTTTTCCTACTCATGTACTGGACAGGATGTAGTTGTCCATCATCACTGTCTTTCTGTAAAAGAACTGCTCCATAACCGTACTTACTGGCGTCCGTATGAACCTCAGTTAATGCTGTGGGATCATAAATTTTAAGTACGGGAGCACTCGTCAAATCCTTCTTTAGCTGTTGTACCGCAGCTACTTGCTCATTTCCCATTGCGAACTTTGAATTTTTCTTCAGCAGATCCGTCAATGGCCTTGCAACTGTTGCGTAATTAGGGATGAAACGGCGGAAGTAAAAAGTGAGCCCCAGATATTGCTGAAGTGACTTCTTGTCATTTGGCACCGGGAAATCCCTAACCGCTTTCGTCTTTTCCTTGGACACTTTTATGGTTGAGTCTTCGATGATGTAACCTAAGAAACTCACTTCCCTTTTCAGAAATTGACATTTGTTCTACTTTATTCTGAGACCGTATGATTCGGCTACAGTTAAGACCCTTTTCAATTTTTCAATTCCTTCACGTTCGTCTTTGGATGGGACTATGAGGTCATCCATGTAGATAACTACAGTACCCTCTCGTACTAGCTCATGAAAAATGGCGGAAATGAATCTGCAGAAAACTGCGGGTGAATTTGAGATGCCGAATGGAACAAAATTGAATTCATATTGGCCGTTATGAGTGGCAAATGCCGTAAATTTCTTGGACTCCGATTCCAATGGTACGTGGAAAAAGCCATCTTTTAGGTCCAGGGCTGTGAAAACCTTAGCCTTTTCTAACCTCTGTAGGACATCGTCTATCAGTATCATTGGAAAATTGTCTCTTACCACTTTTTCATTTAATCTCCTATAGTCGCAGCATAGTCTCTTCGAACCGTCTTTCTTCGCTGCTAATACTATAGGTGACGCGTATTCGGAAGTGCTTGGACGGATAACCCCCTCATCTAGCCAGTCTTTCACCTGCCTATCTACTATTGCCTGATCAGAAATAGGTAGTCGTCTGGGACGACTGTATACAGGAACTTCATCCTTTAGAACAATCTTCATTACCACGGGAGAAGTCTGAGTTATCTTCGACCTATATCCTTCGATGAGGTTATTCAATTCTGACTTGCATTCAACATTCAAATGGTCTAAGTCATGGTCCTTCTTATTCACCTCTTCGATAATGTTAGATAAACAGATTTCACCAAACTCTTGTACTAGTTCCCCGATGCCCTGACACTTTGTATCTGCGGAATTCCTAACTGACGTGCCTTTTCTATCTTCACCGCTTTCGCAAGTGGTTTTTTGTTCTCCAGACTGGCGTTTCAAATTCTCTTTCAGCTGGAATTTAGCTCCTTATCCCCTATAAACACATTAACCCGTTTTAAAATGTCATTTCCGAGAACTGCACTATATAAAATATCTCTCTCTCGCGACGTGAAACTTAATTTTAAGGTCAATTCCGTCGATTTTGACTTTTCTTTCGAAGCTACCTATTGTGGTTATTGTTGCGCCACCGATTCCTGTAAACTTTTTGACTTCGTTGGTCAGTTCGATACCATCTAACATCAATAGCGTATCATAACGTATAGCACTGATGTCACTTCCTGTATCGATTATAGCAGATATGGTAACATTGTTAATGGTCAATTCCTTGAAAACTCGGTTACCCGATGGAGTTAATGTCAATACTTCATATTCAGAAGTTATGTGCAAACTATCCTTATCTTTCTTTGAAGCTTCCTTTTTAGTATCTTCTGGTTTTTTATTCTTACACTCGACTGCGCGATGACCAACCTGATTACATTTAAAACACTTAAAACCCTTCAACTAGCAGGTCTTAGCCAAATGCCCTTTTGCACCACATTTAAAACATGAAGAGTCGCTTGTTTGCTTGGTTTCCTGTGCTTTACCACCCACTACAGAGGTTTGATGACCTGCCTTCGAATAAGTCTGCGCCTTAGAATTTTTCATTTTTTCGTACACTTTTAAATTAACCTTAAGTTCTTCGACTGTCTGTGCCTGACACAGGATTGACTTGCTCTGCCAAGAATCCGGGATACCCTCAACAAAATATTCGACTAAACTCTCCTCATCAAGGCTAATATCATTCCCTATCTCCATTAGACAGTACAAATACTCTCGCAAGGTTTCCGTTGGTTTCTTCCTCCGATTTTTTAACATCTTATGGACTTCGACAGCTGACAATTTTTTACCGAATTCTAGATTTAGTGCTTCTTCCAACGATTTCCAGTGGCCGATGTTAGATTGGCTTCTAACAAAAGCTCTGGCATCTCCCTTTAACAACTGCCTTGCATAAACAAATTTTTGCAGTTCGTTCCAACCAAGAGTGAACGCATTATCTTCAAAATCCCTCACCCATTGACCTATACTCGGATAACCTACCCCCGTAAAATGACCCATCGAGTCCTCTATATCATGCAATGTAAAGTGTGATGGCTGAACAGTCGATAGTTGTTGGGGAACACCGGTTGCATCTTCATATAAAGAACCATTATCAGAGCCGGATGCCCCATCGTTATACAAATTGAAATGCTGGAGCAACCTGGTTTGTAATTCAACCTTTCGTCCCGTTGTACTCAACCCTAACTCTGTCAACTTTTCCTTCAGTCCGTCCACTGTTAATGATGTAATCGTTTGTACGTCCATAGTGTCAGTTGCGCCCAAGATTGATGTGAATGGAGAAAAAAAATTATTTTTTAAAAAATACTTAAATTATTGTTATTTTTTATTATCTTATCGATCTTACTAAACTACAGTGTTTGGTTAAGCGAAATTTAAGGCAATGTTAAATATCTGTTTGAATTCTAATAAGAATTTTGTTTTTACTTTCTTCTTTCTTAGCCATTTTTCTTGTTGAAAATTATTGATACTTCTTATTTACTCTAACTTTTGTTATTATTTGCTTTCTTCAGCACAAAACTTTATTCGCCCTATAGCTGAGCTATATTTTATTATGACACTTTAACTTCTCTTTCTAACTACGCCTTTTGATCTACGTCTTCATTACATTCACAAATTTCTTCTATATTTTCACATACCTGTGCATATTCTCGCTAGTTTGTACATTCTTGTTTTCTCGCTTCTTTACATCAATATACTTTTCTAGGTTTCTCTACTCAAATTGATACCTGTATATTTCCCTTTTCAACTTTTTAATTTTGATTTAGAAACTCGCTACTTTAATTCGCTGCTTTAATGAGCTTCTTTTCTCACAACTCAAATCTTTTAAACTTAACAATTTCATCTTAACGTTTATTTATAAAAATTTCATTTCTACTACTACTATTTCTACTAAAATACAACGTTCACTTAGCTGCAACTTCTTGTACTCCGCTCTACTTTGATATGCTTCTTCCACTTAAGAATTTTGGCGAATTTGTTGTTGTTGTTGGATTCTTCCTTTGATCTGCTGGCGCACTTGCCTTGAAATTGCTAGCGTCTCTGCTCTGCGTACAGTTGACATAAAAAATTGCTGTTTCACAATTTTCGCATGATGGCGAATTTTTCCAGCCTTTTCACAAACTAGCGGAGCATCTGACTTTGGTTGAGCCCCCAATTTGTAGTTCAATATTTATTGTGTTTATTAAGAACGTTTATTAATTGTTAATTAGGTTTAGTTTTTACACAGTTGTAGATTAAGTGTAGTTTTAGAATAGTAATAGTTGTAATTGTTGCTTAGATTTTAGAATAGCATGTAAGTTCAAACATAGTTTTAGTTGTAATTGTTGCTTAGATTTTAATTTCGCATGTAAGTTCAAACATAGTTGTATGTTTTGCTTAGGTTTTATTTTTACACAAACGTTCAATATTTTAATCAACTTTAGTTATTAAACAATAGTTATTTTCAAGGCTAAGTAGCCGTGCGCATGTTAAACGCGTCCGTCCGTTTCGAGTGCTTTAATTCAACTGTCCTTTCGGTATTTTTTGATCGTCCATTCGTCCGTTAGTTATTAAGCGTTGGTCAAGCTTTCGTTGAGTCTCAGAGTCGCTTTTTATCAGGGTCGCTTAGGTCAGAGTTGCATTCCCACATATATTGACAGTCTTATTTTATTTTATAATTTTTTTATATGATTATTTTATTTTAATCTAATTTAATTTATTCACATGCACAGGGGTTCAGACAAAGGGGCTTCACTGGACTCACCTAATATTTTCCTGGGCAGGGTATTCAATGCTGGTTCTTTGTCGTGGACCGGTGTATGCAGGTCCGTTAGCACGGCTAACAAAAAAATCGAGACTTAAAAAAACTTCCGCAGGCACTCCCGTAATTGTTCAAGTCGTTTTTAACATTGAAAGAAGCCGTTTGGTAATCGATCCCCATAACCCATAAGCGGAAAGTTTGCCGTTTTTCCTTTTTCACTCAAAGACGAAGGATGCAATACACACAATCTCAAATTGGCGGGATACGGTATCTACAAATTTACACGAACTATCTCCACATATACTAACAAATACATATTCGTACATCTCTATACATGTGTTTGCTTTCTACCAGTTATCAACACATGTATACATAGCTCTGTTGGCGTAAGCACACAGATACCTACGTAGATGTTCGAATATGATTAACCCTGCATTAACCAACAGGCTGCCGCTACAAATCATCAGCAAAGTATTTCTCACACATACACATATATCTGAGATGCTCCCAAAAGTAGGCAATCATTTGTGCAAGTATCACTCACATATACACGCGCATATGAGAAGCTATAAACGTGCATCTGTAGTTTATAGCTGCTAAACAAGTAGTAAATTCTAGAAGAAGAAACGCCTAGAAGTATGCAAACGAGACATTACAGAGTATAAAAGGAGTTAAAGCTGAGTAAGCAGAATCAGTTTGATTTAAGCGCACTATTGGTTGCGAAGTATAAGTGTTATTGTGAAGTACTTTAATAAAAACCATTTTGCATTATTGAATATTGGAGTTATCTATTCAACAGTTTAGCGATACGAACGTTAGTAGGAGGTGTGAAATAAGCAGAATTTCCCAAAATTCGTTACAATATAAATAAATAAAATAATAAATATTGTCGGCAGAAGGCGCTCGTACATTTTTTCGCATCCGACAGCACCTTATCGCCAAAAGCGATGGAAATTTTTTCATTGTGCTTGGACGGATTCGATAGGAATTTTACGGTGGACCAAAGCTTATCCACTCCGTCAGAGAGGTTACAACTACTTAGATGCTCCTCCCATTTCGCCCGCTTGTGTTCATCCACAAGCAATCTGATGCGTTGGTTCATATCCCTTATTTGGGGGTCGCCGGGATCAAGCTGTCTTATAAGGTCTCGCTATATTTGCAGCCTCTGCCGGAAAATGAGGCCACATTTCGGGAATTCTTCCGGCGAGAATAAAGCGAGCCGAAGCGGATTCAATGACCTTGCGGAAAGCACGTTCCCTTAGGCGAGCATCAGTCGGGATAGGGATAGTATTTACTGAAGCGTTAAAATTAGATAAATTGAACATAGGATGGGAAAGGTGCAAAGTATACGATGGTGTTGATATAGCAATGTGTTTTAAATGTAAAGGATACAACCACAAAGCTAGTGAATGCAAAAATGAAGTGGTTTGTAGCAAATGCTTGGCTAAACATAAACCCATGGAATGCAATGAACCACCTATAAACATGTGCATAAATTGTATTAGAGCTAATGAGAAATTAAATCTAGGGTTTGATACCAATCACCCGTGCAATAGCAGACATTGCCCTGTCTACTTAAAACACTTAAATGTAAAAAAACAGGCTAGGGTATTAGCAACTAACAATCAGACCACTGGCTCACCTGGACCATGCTAATGTTATGCAACTTAGGGTATCAACGTACCAAAAAAGATCCACAAAGGACACCAACACTGACTTTAAATGCATCTATTTAAACATAAATAGCCTAGTAGCTAACAAATCAGTGTTGTGAGTGTTGGCGGAAGTTCATAGACCAGGCATCATACTGTGCTCTGAAACATGTACAACCAAAGACATTCTAGACAATGAATTAGAAATAGCAACCTATAAAATGATAAGATGTGATTCCCATAGCAGGCACACAGGAGGTGTATTAGTTTATGTACATAGTACAATTGATGTTCAAGTAATTTGTAATGATAACATAAATGAAAACGCATGGTGCATTGTAATAAAGCTGAAAAAGGTTGATAAAAAGTGTCAGATTGAAGTTCTGTACCACTCGCCAGCTTGCAGCTTTTGTAGAATACCTAAATAAAATTCTAATTGATAAATATGAAAAAAGTAACCATAATATAGTAGTCGGTGATTTTAATATTAGCATGAACTGCATTTCAACATATAGTACTAAATTAAATGAGATATTTGCTGTGATGGGTATGAGCCAAAAAATAGAATTTAATACGCGAATCACAGATACAAGTGAATCGAAAATTGATTTATTATTTTCAAACTCGGATGAAATTCACTGTAATAGTTTGCAGGAATACAAAATATCTGATCATGAAACTATAAAATTTAATATTAAAACGTCAAATGTATACAAGATGAGACTGACCAAGAAAATCATAGCTTGGGACAAATATAATTGTTATATATTAATAAGCATCCTTAGACCATTTAACTTCAACTTTACTATAAACTTATCAATTGATGTAAAAGTTGAATTAATTAATAATATAATGATTCAGGCTATGGAAAGTTTAACCTACGAGAGAGAAGTGCGTATCAAGTTAATGAATAAATGGTATAACAAAGAATTTGCACAAATGAATAAATACAAATGCAATATGTACACGCGTGCGTTACAAACTGGAGAATGGGATGAATATAAAAATATAAATAGTTCATACAAAAAATTAGTCAAATTAAAAAAAATTAAGTACATGGAGAATAAAATCATTTTGAATGAAAATAATGTTAAAGAAATGTGGAAATATCTCAAACAAACCGTTAACCTAACTAAAGATAACGAAGGAATAAAAAAGGTGATACTGGATGGCATACTGGTTGAAAACGAAACCGATCTGGCAAATGGTCTAAATAGATTTTTTGTAAACAGTGTGATTGAAATTAATAATAACATAGAAACCTGTCAAGTAGCAGTAGAGGATACACAAGTCCATTCAAAATTAAAGTTTGCTAAAATTACCACCGATGATGTTATTAATATCCTAAAAGACTTTAAATATAAAATAGGTGGAAGAAAACTTCTATCCGAAGGTGTACTAAAAGATTGTATATCGTATACCGGATATTTCTATGCTCAAATAATCAATAACAGCTTAGAAGATGGTGTGGTACCTGAAATGTGGAAAACGTCAACAACAATATCTGTGGAAAAAGTTAAAAAGACAACGCAACCTGAAGAACTTAGACTCATAAATAAAATAATGAAGAACTTAGACTCATAAAATCGGTTGGTGAATCATCTTGAAGTAAATAATATACTAGTCTACCAACAGTCAGGATTTTGGAAAAACATTCCTGTGAGACAGCGCTGAACTTGGTGATATCTGATTGGAAAGAAGAGCTAAACAACAAAAAAGTAGTGGTTTTAGTTTTCCTTGACCTCAAAAGAGCTTTTGAAACGGTGGATAGAGAGATATTAATAAAAAAAAATGCAGCGGATTGGCATAACTGATATTGAACTTAAATGGTTCCGCAACTATTTGAAGCAGAGAAAGCTGAAAACAGTTATAAATGCTGTGACGTCGGATGAATTAGAGGTACCCATAGGGTTACCTCAAAGCTCGGTATTGGCACCTATATTATTTCTTATATACATAAATGACATAGTCAATGCTATCGAAGGTTGTGAAATTAGACTTTTTGCGGATGATGCATTAATTATGATAAGTGAAAATAATATTAATACTGCACTGGCCAAAATGCAACATGAATTAAATAACTTGTATAAATGGTTGTGTGGTAATAGACTGAAACTAAATATTACTAAAACTAAATATATGATAATAAAATAGGAGTCATGCAGAGAACAACTAAATTCATTCAAAAAAAGTACAAAATAATTTTATATAAATCAATTATAGAACCGCACTTCGTGTACTGCCCGTCCATTCTATTCATAATATCGGATAAAGATGTTCAAAATAGATGCATGACATTTATTCTCCAGAAACCTAGAGATACACGAACGGCTGACATGTTGAAGACTTTAGACTGGTTAAGTGTGAAACAAAAGTATTATGCTTCCTATGTTAAATTGGATTAGTATTAAACAATTAATCTGTTATTACTCTTTGAAGTTTATACATTACATAACACAGGGAATGTTACCAAATTATCTGAGTGATAGGATACAGTACAATCATGAGATCCATAACTATGGAACTAGGAGTAGCAGAAATTTAAGATTGCCCAAAGTAAGCGCCGAATTCGCAAAAAAGACCTTAGAATACGTAGGCTATAAAATGTATAATGAACTACAAGCAGAGATAAAAGACTGTGAAAACGTTGTTAAGTTTAAAGAAAAACTATTTCTATATTGTAAAAATTTAAATATGTAATACTAGTTAAACAATGAATTTACTCATTTCTTTTTAATGAAATAATTTTAAGAAACAATTATAAATTTATAAATTGTACTATACAATGAATTACGCTTTTTTGGCCGTAATAAATAAAATAATAATAATAATAATAATTTCCGCTCTCGCGATCTCTTCTGTGGGCATTATACCCAGAACAGGTCTGCAGAGCAGATCTTGCTGTGAGTTTAGTCCGCAGCAATGCGGATGTTGTGCTGCTTAATGAAATCGACTATCTCCGTGATCTTCCCAGTTAATCCATTACAGTTTAACTGCAGAATTCTGAAGTGCAGCGGTCTCCCCTGCTCTAAGGGTAAGTGACAGGTGACTACGCCTGAGTTGTGAAAAGCTAGGACGCAATTGCTGTTGTGGCACTGGGACTGGACGTCCCTGGGTAAGCATTGGGGTACCCGGTGTATTTGGGTTTGCGGCCTGGCAACATGGCGCAATGAAGCCCGGCGAAGGGTTACCGTCGCGGAGACCAGAACATCTAGGAAAGCGGCACCGTCCAAGGCAGGAGCTGCATTGGGCGGATGTCGCAAACATATATTCTGTGCTGGCAAACGGTGCAAAAGGTGGTGGTTGTTTTTGTTGTTGTAGCAATGCTTCGCTCCACCTAATAGCTGCGACCGATGACAAATTGTCATCAATATCCTCTAACGGGAGTCCAAGGAAACTTACTGTTTCAACAGGGGTGGACCATAAAGAAAGGGGTGTTAGAGGCGTTGGTTCCACATTACAATTAAAGAGATGGTTGGTGTCATGTGGGGACACATTGTAAGCGGGGCATACATTTTGTATGTTGGGATTGATTCTGGATATGTAAGAGTTTAACCTGTTACAGTATCCAGAACGACGTTGAGCCAGAGTGACTCGCGTTTCCCTGGGGAGTACGCGTTCCTCTTCCGCAAGTTTTGGGTACTGTTTTTTGAGTACTGGATACACCGGGCAATTCCTGTACCTGCTTGTGTTTTTTTGCTTCATGCGGCTGAGTTCTCAGGTGCCGTATTTCATCAAAATGCTTACGGAGAGGACTCCTTAAGGCCGTAGGCGGTGTTGGCTCATCAATCAGATGTCTGTTGGGATGCCTAGGTTTCTGGGTATTCAACAGGAACTGTTTGGTTAGCATCTCATTTCTCTCCCTGGTGGGGAGTATTCTCGCCTCATTATGTAGATGGTGTTCTGGGGACATAAGAAGACAGCCCGTGGCGGTTTTGAGAGCAGTATTTTGGCTGGTCTTTAGCTTATTTTACTGGGTAATTTTTAGGCTTGCCGACCATATAGGGGACGCGTAGCATGCAATCGGCTGGCCAATTGCTTTGTATGTGGTAATGAGCGTTTCTTTGTATTTTCCCCAAGTACTGCCAGCAAGGTTGATTGATAAATTAAGAGAAGAACTAAACGTGTTAGTGAAGGATGGGATAATTTCTGAGGTTGACTATCCAACACAGTGGGTAAATAATTTACAGATAGTAGAGAAACCTAATGGCAAACTGCGAATTTGTCTCGATCCGAAGCCTTTGAATGCGTGTATCGAACGCGAAAATTTTCTCATTCCTACAATTGATGATTTTACCTCACGATTAGCAACGAAACTAGTTTTCACAGTTCTTGACTTAAGTAGTGAGTTCTGGCACATGGAGTTGGATGCTTCGAGCTCTAAGCTCACTACTTTTATGACCTCGTTTGGTCGATTAAAGTTCAGTCGTGTTCCGTTTGGTCTCAACTGTGCCCCTGAGATGTTCCAGCGTAAGATGGTGGAAATATTTGGAGACATATCAGGAGTAATCATTTATTTTGATGACCTAGCAATAGTGGCGGAAACCGAAATGGAGCACGATCGGATTTTGGCGACTGTGATGGATCGAGCAAGGAAAAACGGAATCAAGCTCAATGCCACTATAATTCAATACCGGAAATCTGAAGTAAAATTTATGGGTCATATTTTGTCTGATGGTACTGTTAGGCCAGATAGTAAATATAGAGAAGCAATTTTAAACATGCAGAAACCAAGAAACAAGCAAGACGTAATGCGTCTCTTGGGTTTATTTAAGTATCTAGCTAAATTCATACCAAATTTGTCACAACGCTCAGCTGCACTACGGAGCTTGACACGCAACGACGTTGAATTTGATTGGACGGATGAACATGAGCAAGAAATGAAAAGTTTGTTGCAAACTATAACATCTGACCCTGTCCTAACAGTATACGATGCTGACAAGCCGGTGATAGTGCAGACAGATGCATCCAACAATGGTCTTGGATGTGTATTAATACAAAATGGGCATCCGGTAGCGTTTGCCTCTCGTACCCTGAGCAACAGTGAGCAGAAATGGGCGCAGATTGAAAAGGAATTGTTAACCATAGTTTTTGCATGTCAGAGATTTCACTTCTTCTTATATGGGCGGGAGTTTACTATCGAAAGTGATCATAAGCCACGTGAAACTTTGGTGAAGCGTGATATTGATGACGTGAGTGCAAGACTGCAAAGGATGTTCATGTTCCTTCTAAAACACCCAAAAATGGTCGTGGTTTATAAACCTGGAAAGCAAATGCTGGTTGCCGACTGCTTGTCACGGGCGCAATTACCAGAAGCGCTGGAAAACGCAGATCTATCGGGGATAATACATTCAGTTATTAAATCAGCTTGTCTATCACAAGCCAACTATGATTTATATCGGCGGGTTATAGAGAGGGATCAGCAATATTTGAAAATATGTCGGTGGGTTGAAAACGGCTGGCCAAACTTCAATCTTTTGGATGATTTGAGTAGGTTATTTCATAAATTTAAAAATGAGCTTCATTTTCAAATGGTCTTCTTTTTCGAGACCATCGATTGGTTGTGCCAACGGAATTACAAGACACGATTAAAACCTGGCTGCACGCAAATCACCTCGGTATAGAGAAAACTCTGGCTAGGGCTAGGATGCACTACTACTGGCCGAAAATGAATGAACACATAAAAGCTCTAGTTGAGTCTTGTAATATATGCGAGAAGTTTAGGAGGAATAATCAAAAGGAAGAGTTAGTTCAGGAAGACCCACCACAATATCCTTTTCAAGTTGTTGCCATAGGCTTTTTTGAATATGCGGGTCGAGACTTTTTGTCCGCTATTGATTTTTACTCAGGTTACCTGATTGTGGAACCACTACAAAACAAAACTTCACAACACATTCTTGAAAAATTGAAACACAACTTTAACAAGCTGGGGTATCCAACTGTTATAAAGTCAGATAACTCGCCATTCGGTTCCCGTGAATTTCTGAAATTCTCCAACGAATATAATATTCAAATGAAATTCTCCAGTCCCCGTTACCCACAAAGTAATGGCTTAGCGGAAAAAGGTGTCGCGATAGCGAAAAACATCTTAAAGCGATGCTACGAAGCCCATGACTCGTCCAACTACTTATACAGAATACTCGAGTATAACTCAACTCCGGTGGCAAGCATGAAACTGACGCCAGCTCAACTCTTCTTTGGTAGATTAGTTAAAACGGGTATGCCAGTGTCAAGTTCGTCGCTTCACCGCAGCAACGTGGATGAGAGCACCGTACAACAAGCGATTCAAGAAAAACGCGGGAAGCAAAAGTATTATTATAACAGAAATGCAAAAACTTTACCAGTGCTAAAATTAGGCGATCTTGTTATATTTAAAAAAAATGCGAATGAGTGGTGCTACGGATGCATCGTAGGAAATGTAAACGATCGGTCCTACATAATCAAGGACAATTTCGACAACCACTTCAGGCGTAATAGACGATTGATTGCTAGGGTAAAAAATAATGAAATAAACGGAGGTGAAGCTTTACTTGAGGAAATTGACAAGGGGGGTGTTAAGGCGCGTCCGAGTGAGGAAAGGAATAGAGTGACAAATGCACCGGTTGTGGCAACAAGCAGTGATGTTGGCAAGCAGCCAAATGCTGTGGAGGAATCAGAGCTGGTGGAAGTCGACAATAACAATTCATCAGATGATTATGAAACGGCTGAGAGTTCGGGGTCGGAAATGGAGCTAAACAACCATAGTGATAGGGTACCACCAAACGCAATCGAACCGAACCTCAGACGAACTCGAGCAGGTAGAATCACGAGACCACCACCGCGATACGGGTGGGATTAGCTTGCCGCAATCGTAGCATTAAAGTTGATTTTTGTTTAAACAGAAAAGCGTACACGTGACAAAATACATGGTGGCAAGCTAACTTCGCGCACGTGAATTTGCCCGTGAATTATCTGTGAAACAAAGAAATTTACCGCGGCCATGTTTTATAAAATACAGGGTGGCACACTAACTTCACGTGAAGTTGGCGGTGCACCATAAAAAAAATTTGAATTTTTTTCTCGAATTTATAAAATATGGCACTTATCTACGGCAAATTCGTGTGCAAGAATTATTTTCCTAGCTGGTCTCTACGGTGGTTTTCTGAGGGTGGCACGCTAACTTCACGTGAAGTTGGCGGTGCACCATAAAAAAAGTTAAATTTTTTTTCGAAATTATAAAATATGCCACTTATCTACGGCAAATTCATGTGCAAGAATTTTTTCAAGCTGGTCTCTATGGTGGTTTTCTGAGGGTGGCACCCTGTATTTTCTAAAATATGGCCACGGCAATTTTTTTGTTTCACGTATAAATTACGGCAAATTCACGGCAATTTTTCCAATGGGTAATTTTTTCCCACGTAAAAGTTTTCTTGCGGTTGGTTGAACTTGCACTTCGGTAGGTTTAGTGACATTATATATACACTACACCATTCGACTAGGCTATTCAGATCCGATTGTAGATTTGATCTATCCATAGGTGAGCGGGTAGGCATAAGTAGTTTCACATCATCAGCATCATTAGGCGGGAAAAACGAAAGTACTTCCATAAAAAGTAGAATCCTTCACTACAGTGCAACGTGTTGTGGCGAAATTTGGGAAAACTTCGGAATGCTTGGTGCAGCCAGATACTCTCAATGACGCTTTTGTCAACCGTTCCTGTTCCTTAAGTTCACCCTCTCCTCATTGGAGTTATTCGCTTCCTACTGACTATGCTGTTTCTGAGATAGATGTTGCTAAATCTGTTCTTAAAGTACAGTCTAATCCTACGCTAACGCATATCATAAACCATTGCTTTACAACATCTTGCTTCCCAGATGTATGGAAGGTTACTGCTGTGCTTCTTGTAGCTAAAAGTAAATCTGCATGTAGGCATTGGTGATTTTCGCCCTATTAGTATTTTACCTGCACTGTCTAAAGTATTTGAGTCTCTTATGCCTGAACAAATCTATCTACATGCCAGTAGTTATAGATAGATAGATAATTAGATAGATAATTAATTGAGGATCGCACTGCGACCATTGGTATATTGTGCCCTCATCTGCTTCACAACACCTCATCTAAGCCGATATCTCTGATGAACCCTAGCAGTTCTCTTGGATTGAAGGATTTGATGTGAGAATGCTCTGGCCATGGTGAGCCCATAAACTTAGCCCTACGTCCTGAGATTGCATCATACTCCAGGAGGATATGGTCCGCCGTCTCCGCTGATCGATCACAAAATCGGCATGTGTTGTTCGATATTATACCCAGCTTTTGCATGTGGATGTATCGAGTTGTGCAGTAACCCCCTAACAGTAGCTTAGATTGTCTCAGGCCTGGCATATTACGCCAGTGTTCTTCCCTCTTTTCCCTTTCTTCTAATAATAGATGCCCCCTAATTTCCTGCGAGCTTACTGGCAGGAATGGTTCAGGACCAATAGGTCGTATCGTTGCTGCCTCTCTGGCCAGGCCGTCCGCCTGCTCATTACCCTCAACTCCCCTGTGGCCAGGAACCCAGGCCAACAGTAGTTCGTTGTGTGCTCCTAGTTGATTCAGGTTTTCCACGCACTCGAAGGACTAGTGCTGATTTTATTTCAAATGCCGAAATCGCCTTGAGGGCGGCCTGACTGTCACTGAGTATGGCAATTTTCTCATTGGAGTATTTTCCCTGAAGGTTCAGGTCCGCGCACTGGCTTATGGCGAATACCTCCGCTTGAAAAATGCTCGGGTATGCTCCCATGGGTATTGATATCTTGACTCTGGGTCCAACGACTCCAGATCCAATCCCCTCTGGAGTCTTCGAGCCATCGGTATACCATACTATACTGTTTAGCTGCTGAATTCTTTTTTCCTCCCACGTACCCTTGTCTCCCAGTTCTACTTTAGGATATCATCTCTCGGGAGTTGAGAGATTGGGATCTTCTCTCTCAATTCCTCCATGTTCCGGGACGATATGACTTTACCTTTGCCCGAGCCCTCCTTGACGATATTCAGGAGGGCTCGCTTGGCTGACTGCTCTATCGATATATGCAGCGGGGTTAGATCGAGGATAGCTTCCAGCGCTGTTGTAGGGCATGTGCGCATAGCTCCCGTGATGCACACACATGCCAGTCGTTGAAGTTTTGACAGTGCTTGCCTCGTCGTCGCCCGACTTGTTCTCGATGCCCAGGCTATTGAGCCATTTGTTATCATAGGTTTTACTATCATGGTATACATCCATCTTAGCACATGTGGGCTACAGCCCTATGATTTTCCTGCTAGACGTTTGCATACCATGATGGACCTTGTGGCTCTAGTCTTCATGGAGTCGAAGTGTTGTTTCCATAAGAGCTTGGTGTCAAAAATGATCTCCAAGTATTTCACTGCGGTTCCATATTCTTATGCCACGCCATCTATTGTTATTGCTCTCAGGGCTGGTTGGACCCTTCTTCTGGTGAAGGGGATGATGGTTGTCTTAGATGGGTTGATATTAAGCCCCACATTGGCGCACCATTCCCTTGTAATGTTCAATGCTCTTTGTATTATGTCACAGAGCCTACTCTCGAATTTACCCATTGCAATTATGACGATGTCGTCAGCATATCCTTGGCATCTTATGCCACTGTCTGATAGGTTTAGCAGGAGTTCATCCACTACTAGGCTCCACAGAAGGGGTGACAGGACACCTCCCTGGGGACACCCCCTCGTGGTAATAACCTTAACTGCGCTGTTGCCTACTTGGGCTTCAGCGATTCTTGTACGGAGTAGATTATCAATCCATCTCTGAATAGGCATCTGAACTCCTCTTCTCTGCAGTGCTATGTTTACGCTTTCGTGAGATGTGTTGTCAAAGGTACCCTCGATATCAAGGAAAGCGCAAATCAGTAGTTATAACTTGTTATCTCCGTTCCATTCTGGTTTTTAGAGCCAAACACAGTTGTACCACCGCTATGATGAAAATTCCTAACGACATCCGCATACCATTTGACAGGAACTATCTACTCGTATGCTTGCTATACCTTTCTAAAGCCTTTGAATCCGTCAACCATGAACTACTGTGCTCTAAACTGGCGCGGTTCTGTGGCTTTAGTGGATCTGCTGTCCGCTTTTTAAAAGTTATTTAGGTCGATCCCAGCACGTAAAAGTAGGCTGTGAAGTGTCTCTATCTGGTGTTCCACAATGTTCTATATTGGGCGCCATTCTGTATAGTATGTTCGTAAGTGATGACTTGCGGTAACAAATTAATTGTGTGCTGATTTCAACAAAAGACCTATCTTCTGTCGCAACTTGGGCTTCGTATAATGGCCTTCGTCTGATGTGCAATAAGTTCTATGTGCTTCCTGTTCTTAGAGACGGGTAGATTTCTCACCCATTTTACCGCTATTTATAGCAGATAAAAGTATACAACTTGTATCAAATGTTACTAATATTGGTTTTATCATCAATTCTGGTCTAACATGTAGCACCATAAGTAAAGTGTATTATGTTTTACGTAACCTACGATTTTCAGCTTCATACACCCTAGTTACCATTAGAAAATATTTAGTTACTTCCAATAATTTGATATCCTGAACTTATCTATAGCAAGCTGGACACTCAATCTGCTCATAAAATTAAGTGGTGTCCAATAACGTCACTAGATATGTAAGTTAACACAGTCTAATGCTCTGTAAATTGTTTAGACTACATCGTTGCATTCATATCCGCAATTTAGCCAAATATTAATAAAAAACCATACCCGATACTTCCACCTGCGGATTCAGTTCATAATAAACAATTCGAACCATGGGACTCGCTGAGCAAGCAAGTTAACACAGTCTAATGCTCTGTAAATTGTTTAGACTACATTGTTGCATTCATTTTCGCAATTTAGCCAAATATTAATGAAAAACGATACCCGATGCTTCCACCTGTGGAATCAATTCATAATAAACAGTTTAAACCATGGGAATCGCTGAGCCACCATACCCGCAGGCAAATACCAATACCACCGACATCAGGAAATTGCGGCGGGCAGCGGACAACATCATAAGCTGCAAGCGCAACAACAGCGACGACGACGACGACGGTGATGGCTATAGCTCAAGGTAGAAATAAGTTAGGGTAGATTAATTAGTTCTAAATTAGTCTCAATAAAGCACACAAGTGCATTAAAATAATTGGCGCCCAACCGTGGTTTGAACCTACGACCGTCGAATCTCAATCACTTGGAGGAGGTTAAGTCAACTGAATCAATTCAATAATTTGGAGGAGTTATCAACTGGAGAGATAACTGGATCAATTCAATAATTTGGAGGTGTTATCATACGCAATTTTGGATAGTTTAATTATGATAGTTATTGCGTAGATAGATAGATAGATAATTAATTGAGGATCGCACTGCGACCATTGGTCTATTGTGCCCTCAACTGCTTCACAGCACCTCATCCAAGCCGACTTCTCTGATGAACCCTAGCAGTTCACCTGGCTTGAGGGATTTGATGTGAGAGTGCTCTGGCCATGGTGAGCCCAAAAACTTAGCCCTACGTCTTGAGATTGCGTCACATTCCAGGAGTATATGTTCCGCCGTCTCCGCTGATCGATCACAAAATCGGCATGTGTTGTTCGATAGGATGCCCAGCTTCTGCATGTGGCTGTTCAGTCTGCAGTGCCCTGTAAGAATAGCTGTTAGGATCCTCAGGTTATCTTTCGACAGACCCATTAATGCTCTATATCGAGTTGTGTTGTAGCCCCCCAGCAGTAACTTAGATTGCCTCAAGCCTGGCATATTGCGCCAGTGTTCTTCCCTCTTATCCCTTTCTTCTAATAGTAGATGCCCTCTGATTTCCTGCGGGCCTACTGGCAGTAACGGCTCAGGACCAATAGGTCGTGTCATTGCTGCCTCCTTTGCCAGGCTGTCCGCTTGCTCATTGCCCTCCACTCCCCGGTGGCCAGGAACCCAGGCCAACAACAGTTTGTTGTGTGCTCCTAGTCGATTTAGCTTTTCAACGCACTCAAGTACTAGTGCTGATTTTATTTCAGACGCCGAGATCGCCTTGAGGGCGGCCTGACTGTCACTGAGTATGGCAATTGTCTCGTTGGAGTATTCGCGCTGAAGGTTCAGGTCAGCACACTGGCTTATAGCGAACACTTCCGCTTGAAAAATGCTCGGGTGTGCTCCCAGAGGCGTTGATATCTTGGCTCTGGGTCCAATGACTCCAGATCCAATCCCCTCTGGCGTCTTCGAGCCATCTGTGTACCATACTATTTTATTTAGCTGATGAATGTACACAATTCTGCTTTCCTCCCACGTACCCTTGTCTCCCAATTCTACTTTGTACCTTCTCTCATAGACTATCTGCCTGAGGATATCATCCCTCGGGAGTTGAGAGATTGGGATCTTCTCTCTCAATTCCTCCATGCTTCGGGACGATATAACTTTACCTATGCCCGAGCCCTCCTTAGCAATATTCAGGAGGGTTCTCTTGGCTGACTGCTCTATTGATATATGCAGCGGGGTCAGATCAAGGATAACCTCCAGCGCTGCTGTAGGGCATGTGCGCATAGCTCCCGTGATGCATACAGATGCCAATCGCTGAAGTTTTGACAGCGCTTGCCTCGTCGTCGCCCGAGTTGTTTTCGATGCCCAGGCTATCGAACCGTATGTTATCATAGGTTTTACTATCATGGTATACATCCATCTTAGCACATGCGGGCTACAGCCCCATGATTTGCCTGCTAGACGTTTGCATATCATGATGGACCTCGTGGCCTTAGCTCTCATGAAGTCGAAGTGCTGTTTCCATAGGAGCTTGGTGTCAAAAGTGACCCCCAAGTATTTCACCGCGGTTCCCTTTTCTAGTGCCACGCCATTTATTGTAATTGCTCTCAGGGCCGGTAGGGCCCTTCTTCTGGTGAAAGGGATGATGGTCGTTTTAGATGGGTTGATGTTAAGCCCCACACTGGCACACCATCCCTTCGTAATATTCAGTGCTCTCTGTATTATGTCACAGAGCGTACTCTCGAACTTACCCCTTGCAATTATGACGATGTCGTCAGCGTATCCCTGGCATCTTATGCCACTGTCAGATAGCTTTTGCAGGAGTTCGTCCACTACTAGGCTCCACAGAAGGGGTGATAGAACACCTCCTTGAGGGCACCCCCTCGTGGTATTAACCTTAACTGCGCTGTTGCCTACATGGACTTCAGCGATTCTTGTGCGGAGTAGATTGTCAATCCATCTCTGGATAGGCATCTGAATTCCTCTTCTCTGCAGTGCTATGTTTACGCTTTCATGAGATGTGTTGTCAAAGGCACCCTCAATGTCAAGGAAAGCGCAAATCACTGTTTCCTCTGTTTCGAACGCCCTCTGTATTTCAGATGTTAATTGGTACAGAGCTGTGTTCGTGGACCTACCCGCTCTGTACGCATGCTGGCTATGATGTAAGGGCCAGCTCTTGAGGGCGTTCGACCTGATTTCTTGGTCCAATATCTTTTCCATTGCCTTCAAGATAAAGGAAGTTAGACTTATTGGTCTGAAGGACTTTGCCTGCGAATAGTCCTTTTTTCCTACTTTTGGTATGAAAACCACTTTTGCTCTTCTCCACATCATGGGTATGTATTCCAGTGCCAGACTATCTCTCATGATCCTGGCCAGATGTGGGATGATCTGTGTCCCTTGCTGCATTAGCACCGGGTAGATGCCATCCACCCCCGGAGATTTGTATTTCTCAAAGGATTCCACTGCCCATCTGACTCTGGCCTCACTGAAGAGGGAGTTGGCCAGTTGCCAGTCTGATGGGGTTGTTTTCACTCTGGGGAACACAGGTTCCGGTACTTGCGGAGAGGCACCCGGAAAATGCGTGTGTAGCAGGGCCCTCGCTCGCTCCTCCACCGTTCCGGTATAGGTACCGTCTGGAAGCCTAATCGCTAAGTTAATCTCCCTCTGCTCTTTGGCTAGGGCCTTGTGGAGCCCTGCAGGTGTGCTAGAAATTCCCTCACAGAAATTTCTGAAACTTTCCCTCTTAGCTTTCCTTATCTCTTTATTGTACTTTGTTAGATTTTGAGTGTATTCCTCCCAGTTGCCGGTTCTTCTTGCCCCGTTAAAGAGTTTCCTGACTTTCTTCCTTAGTAGTGTCAGGTCATGCGACCACCAGGGGGTTGCCTTCTTACCCTTAACTAAGGAGACTCGGCAACTGGAGTTGTAGGCATCTTATCATTATCTGATTTGCCCTATCTACCCTGCCCTCCATCTCAGTACAGTTAGTGCTTCTGCTCTTATTTCTGAGATTATCCGCGTTAGCCTCTATAATACTTTTGTAGCTGCCCCAGTCTGTTTTCCTGGGATTTCTTTTAGGGCTGTATTGCCCCGATACAGCACCCAGCTCAAACCTTATGATCCTATGATCCGATAGGGAGGGTTCTTCTGAGACTCTCCATTTCGAGATTATATTCTCAGTCAGGTTGTTGCCAAGTGTTATATCTAGGACCTCTGCCCTGACTCTCGTGACAAACGTCGGTTTGCTCCCGACGTTATATATATTCAAATCGTTGCTGACTATATATTCTAGTAAACACTCACCCCTTTGGTTGGTATCATTGCTGCCCCACTCCGTGTTGTGAGAGTTAGCATCGCTTCCTATGATCAACGGAAGTTTCGCTCTTCTGCAGTGTTCCACTAGCTTCTGCACGTTAACTGGAGGGACTGTGCTGTCGTCCCCCGGGAAGTAGGCTGCGGCCAGCACAATGCTGGTGTTGTCTCCATTCACCTTTGCCTCGATCTGCACCGCCACCAGATCCCGACTTAAAAATTCTGTAATGCAAAAATAGTTAATGTTTGACTTAAGCATTACACATGCTCTTGGTCTCTGCTGTGAGAGATCCCAAATAACTTTGTTATTACTTACATTAAGGCCCCTCACCTATCCCTTGTAAGCCCAAGGTTCTTGTATGAGGGCGATGCCCAGATCATCCGAGGCGAACCTCCTCACCAGTACAGCCGAGGCTGCAATGGCGTGATGGAGGTTGATCTGGGCTATTTTTATGCTTGTGCCGGTCATTTTGGCCCGGCCGGCCTCGTCGGATCATCTTCATCCGACAATCCGCTCTCGCTTTCGTCCCGCCTATTCAGCTCCAGCTCCTGGAGGTCGAGGCCCTCGATGAGCTCTTGTGTGGTGGGGATTTCTTTTTCATCCCCAGGCTGCACGATTTTGTCCTTGCTTGCTGCGGTGGGAGGGTTGGTGGTCTCGCGAGCTCTGATGGTATCGATGCTCGCGTCCGTCATGTTCTCGTCCGACAGCTCGCCTCTGTCGGTGCCCTCTGCCTCCGCCTTGTCTTCCGGCTGCTCACTATTCCCTGGTTGCCTCTGCCTCCAGGGTCTCACTAGGACCAGGCCGTATCTATAGTGCAGCTTAAGCCCGTTCCTGCGTATGATTTGATACGATTCCTCGTCTATGCCTACGTCGAGACGTAGGCCTGTTTCCTCTGCGCTACAATTAATGACGCGCCATCTCTGCGTCCTGAGGCCCTCAATTTGGTTGGCGAGGAGCCGTAACGCAAACTCTTTTGGGCGTTCCGCACTTCTGGGGAGGAACATAGTCACATTATGCGTTGGCGGTATTTCATCCCCGCGTCTCGTGCATAATTGTGGCCCTGTCCACCCCTCAAGCGTCGGTATTACTTCAACGAGCCACTTAACTGTTTTTTCGTCCTCGAAGTCCACGAGGAGCAGCCCTGCTCGGAAGTATATCCCGCAAAAAACTATGGCATGCCCACATCCCCTGAACACTCCGTCCATTATGAGCTCTTGGAGATTCGTCAGGTCTTCTTGACTTAGGGCCTCCGCCGGGTAGTTACTGGGCAGAACAGCTATTCGGATACCCCTAAGGGCTTCCGAATAGCTCTGCTGCCTTGGTGCCATCCCAGCAGGTACCCCAGTCGCCCTGGCTTGAATCTCCCTGCCCGTGGGTGCAGTGTTCCTGGGAGCGTGGGCCCGTTGCCTTTTTGAGCTCGGAGTTTCCTCCGGCGTAATTTGCCCCATCCTGCGCTTTTCAGCGGGAGCGGGCGCATGCTGGTCAGCTGCCGCTGGCTGTGCTCTCCTTCCTTCTTTGCTTCCACTTTGAGCATTGGCTTTTACCCCAGCCCCACTTAGTCCAAAGCGTCTCTTGTCATCCAGCGCTCCTGGACTGCCCCGTGGTGGAAGTGCAGGTTGCCGGCCTCTGTTGTGCCTTCTGTTAGGCCGCTTCCTGGGACCTTTCATAGGTGCTCTGTGAGCTGCTACTGGAGTCCTGCTCCGACGGTGAACGCCTAGACTTACTCGTCCCTCTAGAGGGACTGCTAGGGTGGTGGTTTTCGTGCTTGGATGCACCGTCGTAGCCTCTCTTTGTCAGCTTTTCTCGCTCTCTTGCAGTTAACTCTTTTGTTTTCTCTTTCGGCCCGCGCTGCGCAATGGAGCTACTGGGCCCTCCATGGATCGCGGGTTTGTTTCCTGCCGCCGCCTTCTGCTCACCTTGTTTGACTTGCCCGCGCTGCTCACCAGTGGATAGGGGTCCACTGGGGATCGCGGGTTTCTCTGCTTCCTGGTTGGAGTGCTCTTCGGGCCCGCGCTGCTCTCCTTGGGTTTTGGTGCCGCCCTTGGGGTTCGCGGTTTTGAGAGCCGGTTCCCTGTATACTCCAGTGCTAGTGGAGGAGATTCGTCCCTCTGATGCTCTAAGAAGAGCATTGCCTCCTCTCTCGTGAGGCTTTCCAGGAATTGCCTGGAGTACGTGCGTGGCCTGCTGCTTCTCTGCCCGCTGCTCTTCCTGGAGCCCGTTTTCTTTGTTGTGCTTTTTTTGTTATTGTTGTTGTTGGTTTTTTTGTTGTTGTTGTTCATCATCGTTTTCTTACGACAACTTGCTTGACATGGCAAGCGTTGTTGTCTCTGCTTTAGTTTGGGGATCTGGGTTGGTCCGCCGCGGTAGAGCCCCTTGACGCGGTAAGGCCATGGTTACTCCCCAAGGTGGCCCGGTGTTGGGGAGGCGCCGTTATAATACAGCCGGTGTTGTGGACCTCCTGGCTGCAAACCAGTCCAATGGGCACGGTGACGCATGACACCCTGGATTAGGAGGTGACAGTTCCTGGTTACCGATCGCATTCGACCACATCTGTCAGGTGAGCGCGGTTGCCCCGCTCCCATCTGACCAATTAGTATCGAATGCGATCGGCGTAAGCCCCTGCACCGCTACAAGGTGACTGTCTTCGCAGGAGCCCTAGTTATTGCGTAAGTAGAGTGGTCAAAAATTTTTTTTTAAAGTGATTCGTGAAAAATTAATAAATAATGGTAGTATTGCACTCTGAAAAATAGAGTAACATATTGAGTTTTGCTAGTAGTAATAGTGATAGTGAAGGTGTCCTAAAAGAGCTTCAAGAAAAGATTAATAACTGAAATATTTCAAGCTTATTTGCAGTCTCGTGTTTTGCAACGCTTTGATGAGCGATAGTGAGGGTAACCTGGAGGATTTATTAGAAAGGATTAGTAGCTAGCAGATTTCGAGGATAGGAATACAAGTGTAATGGACGCAAACCAAATAACTGCTTTAGTACAGGCTGTCGTAACTGGCACACTGCAACAGCAACAGGAGTCCTTTTAACGCAAACTTACCCGACTGACAGAGCAAATTACCACCTTAACCACAGTGAAAAAGCCACATACGTACGAGCCTGTGAAAATCATGTCAGGCATTAAATGCGAAGAACCTCTAGACCTGGTGAAGTCACTACCAGAGTTTGACGGTCAAGTCAGCACCTATGTTTCCTGGCGTCTGGCCGCGCATACAGCTTATGAGGTATTTCGAAACCATCAGGGCAGTTCTAGGCACTATCAGGCCGTAGGCATAATTAGAAATAAGTTGAAGGGCTCCGCTGATGCCGTTTTACCATCTTTTAATAAATAAAATAATAAATGTAAGGCGCGATAACCTCCGAACAGGTTTTAGGCCGAGCTTCTCTTCCAATTTACGTCGTGCTCCTTTTTTTTAATTTTTCCTACAAATTGGCGGCACGGAACCTACTTGTTTTATGCCGACTCCGAACGGCATCTGCGAGGCAGATGAGTTTTCACTGAGAGCTTTTCATGGCAGAAATACACTCGGAGTGCTCGCCAAACACTGCCGAGGGGCGACCCAGCTTAGAAAAATTTTCTTCTAATTGAAAAACCTTATTTCTAAAATTTTGATGTTGCTTTGCCCGGGGTGTGAACCCAGAGCATTCGGTGTGGTAGGCGAAGCACGCTACCATCACACCACGGTGGCCGTTATCTTTTAATAATGTGCTGAATTCTGAGGCGAGCTTTGCTAGACTAGATTTTACCTATTCGTCCAATATATCTCATTGAACAGGAACCGTCTACGCTCCGACAGGACAACGTTTCAGTCCTGAAATATTTCGCCGAAGCACACGCCGTAAAATGCGAAAAATTAACCTTTGCCACCTTTTGTAAAATGCTGAAAATCATTACTTGCGGGCAACAGCTCATCTCGGGGGAAGCGGCAAATTGCTCAACTACAGCAAACCACGAGAGGGGCATCAATGAGATCGACTATGGAATAATTATTATCAATAATGATACGGCCGTAATAAAGGGCGAGACCGGTTTCTTAAGAATCGTTAAAGGGACCTATCTGCTAACCTTCGAACAGCAGGTGACAATAAACGGTACTGGATTCCGAAATCGAAACAATGCCATCACACGCACTCCCGGAAAATCGACTGCCCAAAATATCAACCTGGTGGGGCACTTGGGGTCTTTGAGTCTTAATCACCTCCAGGAAATGAATGTTGAAAACATCAACCACACATAGACGCTTTGCGACAAGAGATCAGTTTAAAGACAGTGGTTTTCGTTGTTGCAGTGACAACCATTACTGCCTTCCAAGTGATCTGGCTGATCCTAAAAATCCAAGGAAAACGTTCCGCAAAAAAGATGATAGATCTTGCTATACGGAAAATTAATGAGAGGATCGCGGATGACCCTCACTTAGGAGGGCAGGAGTTAACATAGTCGAATGCTCTGTAAATTGTTTAGACTACATTGTTGCATTAATTTTCGCAATTTAGCCAAATATTAATAAAAAGCGATACCCGATACTTTCACCTGCGGAATCAATTCATAATAAACAATTCGAACCATGGGAATGGCTGAGCCAGCAAGTTAACACAGTCGAATGCTCTGTAAATTGTTTATACTACATTGTTGCATTCATTTTCGCAATTTAGCCAAATATTAATGAAAAACGATACCCGATGCTTCCACCTGTGGAATCAATTCATAATAAACAATTCAAACCATGGGAATCGCTGAGCCAGCATACCCGCAGGCAAATACCAATACCACCGATATCAGGAAATTGCGGCGGCAGCGGACAACATCATAAGCTGCAAGCGCAACAGGAGCGACGTTGACTACGGTGATGGCTATAGCCCAGGGTAGAAATAAGTTAGGGTAGATTAATTAGTTCTAAGCTAGACTCAATAAAGCACACAAGTGTATACGGCCTAACACGATACGAGCATATCTCTGAATGGAAATCTAGGCTTCTAGGCTGTGAAATATTCACAGTATCTAAAATCAAGAAATTGTATATTTCTCTCTCGTCTCGGCGGAGAGGAGACTTGATTATCTATTTGAAAAATTGATATTTTCAAGGTCTGCCCTAATTTTTATTTATTTATTTAATATATTTAGGCCTAATAATACAATTATTACACTTAAATGTTAAAAGGAGTGCTCGCTGCCAGGGCCTTAGACTCGCTTGTAGATTAATTGATAGTATTGTAACGAATTTACTGCAAATCCTCTTATTTGCCCTTTTGCTAAGTTCGTATCACTAAACTGTTGAATAAATAACTCCAATATTGAAAAATGGAAAAATGGCCTTTATTAAAGTACTTCACAATAACACTTATACTTTGCATCTAGCTGGCTTAATAACCAAACTGACTGATGAAACTGATCTATTACCCGACAGATAGCGTGCTTAACTGAAACTCATCTATTGCGCCTCTACCGCTGATGCTTTTATACTCTGTGATTTCCTCGTGGAATCTTCTAGGCGCTTCCAGAATTTTACTTAGTTATAAATTTCTCAGCTACAACTACAGATGTATAATTTTTATAGCTTCTCTCATACCCCATGCGCTTGTATGTGTGAGCGACACTTCCACAATCACAATTGCATACCTTTAGGAGCATTTCAGATAAGATGTCTGCATGTGCTTGTCAGTAGCTCTTAGCTGCGTGTACCTACATATGTGTAGACATAATGATTGATTCGTTTATGTAGATACATAATGATTGATCTATGGATGTGCATGCAAGGCGCTGCTTAGCATCGGCTTAGAGATGGCAGCACCCCTTAGTTTTGCTAATATTCGTAACAGTATTTTAGTTATATGCGATTATAATGTCGGTGAGAAGGCGACAACCTGGCTAGGCCACTCTGACATAATCGGTTTAAGGGCTAGCCGGGGGAGATCTCATCGGCAGCGTCTGTACACCTCTAGGTGCGGCTGCAAGCGGGCGTCTGTCTTGGAGCAAGCGGCTCGCTATATAAACGTGCCAAGTAACATTTTCACCCCCGCTGAGCGGGTTGTGCGCTGGGCTTGGGACCCGCCACGTAAAACCGTACTCCAATGAAATATAACAACAAGCCTCGGATAAATACACTCTCTATTGATGACGACCATGGCAAACGTTTGAAGGACAATGAATTGAGGGCATGCACCTGGAACGTCCGCTCCCTGAATGGGATTGGTGCAGATGCCCGGCTGGTTGATGTCCTCGTCAAAGCAAAATCTGACATCACCGCCATCCAAGAAATGCGTTGGACGAAGCAAGGAAGAAAGAAGATAAAAAATTGTGACATATATTGGAGTGGCCATGCGAATAAGCGCAGTTTCGGCGTCGGATTCGTGGTGGGAGAGAGACTTTGTCGCCAAGTGTTGGCGTTCACGCCTGTGGACGAGCGTCTCGCCGCTATTCGAATAAAAGCAAAATTTTTTAATATATCATTCATCTGCGCCCATGCGCCGACAGAGGAGAAAGACGATGAGGTGAAAGACACTTTTTATGAACAATTAGAACGCACATACGAGCGCTGCCCCCGTCATGATATAAAAGTCGTGCTTGGTGACTTTAACGCCAGGGTGGGCAAAGAAGGTGTTTTTGGCCCTACAGTCGGAAAGTTCAGCCTACACAATGAAACTTCTCCTAACGGACTGAGGCTGATTGACTTTGCCGGTGCTCGAAACATGGTCATATCAAGCACGAGGTTCATGCATAAAAAGATACATCAAGCTACATGGCTGTCTCCTGATCGAAATACTCGCAATCAGATCGATCACGTTGTGATAGACGGACGGCATGCCTCCAGTGTTTTAGATGTGCGAACGATCCGAGGACCTAACATCGATTCGGACCATTATCTCGTTGCAGCCAAAATACGGACCCGCCTCAACGCGGCTAAAAACAAGAAACAAAAAACACAAGGAAAGCTAGACGTCGAAAAGCTTCAATCACAACAGACTGCCAATGATTTCGCAACTCGACTCTCACACCTGCTCTCTGAGGGCACAACTCATCCTGAAGGAATACAGGAGCAGTGGGAGCATATCTCCAAAGCACTTCATACTGCCGCCGAGGAAAAAATTGGTTACCGGCGGCCACGAAAAAACAACTGGTATGATGAAGAATGCCGCGTTGCAACCGAAAGAAAAGACGCTGCCTACAGGGCTACGTTAAAAGCGAGCGCGACAAGAGGAGTGTGTGAACGCTATCGTGAGTTGAAAAGGGAAGCGAGACGCCTTTTCAGGAAGAAAAAAGCAGAAGCAGAAAGGCGTGAGTGCGAGGAGCTTGAGCTGCTAGCCACCAGGAATAACGCCCGAAAATTCTACCAAAAAATACGGCGACAGACGGAAGGTTTCAAGACCGGGGCAAACTCCTGTAGGAATGAAAACGGCGACCTTGTAACTGATGTCCAGAGAGTGCTTAGATTATGGAGGGAACACTTCTCTGCTCTCCTACATGGAGGCAGCAATTCACCGCGCAGAGATGAAGAACCCGATCCCGCAATCGATGATGATGGAATATATGTCCCCCCGCCCGATTATGACGAAGTTAGAATAGCAATAACCAGATTGAAAAACAACAAGGCCGTGGGCGCTGATGGATTGCCTGCGGAGCTATTCAAGTTCGGCGGCGAGGAGTTGGTAAGGCGCATGCAGCAGCTTCTGAGCAAAATATGGGCGGACGAAAGCATGCCCGACGGTTGGAATCTAAGTGTTCTTTGCCCAGTCCACAAGAAGGGGGATACTGCAAAATGCACCAACTATCGTGGAATCAGCCTTCTTAATATCGCATATAAGGTCCTTTCAAGTGTATTGTGCGAAAGATTGAAGCCCACCGTGAACCGGCTGATTGGACCTTATCAGTGCGGCTTCAGACCTGGTAAATCTACCATCGACCAGATTTTCACAATGCGCCAAATCTTGGAAAAAACCCGTGAAAAGAGAATCGACACACATCACCTCTTCGTCGACTTTAAAGCCGCCTTCGACAGCACGAAAAGGAGCTGCCTATATGCCGCTATGTCTGAATTTGGTTTCCCCGCAAAACTTATACGGCTGTGCAAAATGACGTTGAGCAACACCATCAGCTCAGTCAGAATTGGGAAGGACCTCTCCGAGCCGTTCGAAACTAAACGAGGTTTCAGACAGGGTGACCCCCTATCGTGCGATTTCTTTAATTTGATGCTGGAGAAAATTATACTAGCTGCAGAACTTAACCGCACTGGAACAATATACTATAAAAGCGTGCAATTACTGGCATATGCTGATGACATTGATATCATCGGTCTAAACACCCGCGCTGTTAGTTCTGCTTACTCCAAGCTGGAAAAAGAAGCGGTAAAGATGGGTTTGATGGTGAATGAGGACAAAACGAAGTACCTGCTGTCATCGAGCAAAGAGTCAGCGCATATGCGCCTTGGCAACCACGCTACTGTTGGCAGCCATAATTTCGAAATAGTAAAAGACTTCGTTTATTTGGGAACCAGCATCAACACTAGCAACAACATCAGCACTGAAATCCAGCGAAGAATCAATCTTGCCAATAAATGCTACTTTGGACTAGGTAGGCAATTGAAAAGTAAAGTCCTCTCTCGGCGAACGAAAATCATACTCTACAAGTCACTTATCGTACCCGTCCTGCTATATGGGGCAGAAGCATGGACCATGACAACAGCAGATGAAGCGGCTTTGGGAGTGTTCGAGAGAAAAGTTCTTCGAAAGATTTATGGACCTCTACGCGTTGGCGATGGCGAGTACCGAAGAAGATTTAATGATGAGCTGTACGAGCTATACGCAGACATCAACATAGTCCAGCGAATTAAAACGCAGCGGCTGCGCTGGCTAGGCCATGTTATGCGAATGAAAGATGATGCTCCGGCCAAGAAAGTGTTTCTATCGGAACCCGCCTATGGAAGCAGAGGTAGAGGGCGGCCCCCACTCCGTTGGAAGGACCAGGTGGAAAACGATTTAAACTCCCTTGGTGTGACCAATTGGCGCCGGTTGGCGGAGCGAAGGAGCGACTGGCGCGCCTTGTTGGACGGCCATAACCGTTTAGACGGTTAAGCGCCAATTAAGTAAGTAAGTAAGATTATAATATTATGATTACATTGCGACTTAGTATATAATGCTGTGAAGTTTGTTACAAGACTTAAAGTAATTTACAAAATTTGAGATATTCTCATAGCTATATATATTTAAGAGGGAGCTAGGTGCAGTGCTGCCAAAACATTTTTTTTTTTTAAATTATCTAATTCGCTACAACTATCTAGTATATGATCTATGGACAGTGTGTATGTTGTTGCAAAAAGGACAGCTCGGTGGTCTTAAGCCGCGCGGGTGAATAATGTTATTTGTTGGCGTGTTAACGTGGTTGGATAGACTGATTTTCTACCTTGTTGATTTAACAGCGAATATCTATGATTGTGATTATGTCAGGCTATTTCTCTTTGGGTATTTAAATGTATTTTCACTTCCCTAAGGATGTCTTTATTGTTTGCCGTGTGATAAGTTATAACAGGTGTTGAGTGGATGTCAAAAGCGGTGCTGTCAGCAAGTTCATTCCCTTTTATACGTCGGTGTCCGGGGACCCACATAAACTTAATTTTGTTGCATTTTTGTATGCATAAAAATCCTAATATACGAAATAATACTGCTGGAGTTATTTATATTGTGGACTGCGTTTAAAGTTGATTTACTGTCGGAGCAGATTACAAAATTGCCTTTGTTATTTATTTCATAATCAGAAGCTAGCTTTATAGCTAAAGCTTTAGCAGTTAATATGGAACAGTGTTGTTGAAAGGTACCTTGGGCTATTATAGTTCCATCATGATGAACCACAGCGAAAGATGTGTAAAGAAAGGTTCAACCATTTCTTATCATAGGCTCCTCAATGTGTTGAAATGCTTGCTGATATACCATGTTATTTGTGGTACTTTTGGAAAAGGATTGTAGATCCAAGATAAATGTCGACTTTTTAATTGACCAAGGTGGCACGTTTCCAGGTTTGACAAGACGGGGTCGAAGGTCGATATCCAAGGTTTTAGAAAATCATACTCATCGGCATATTGTGGATTCTAGATTATACTTCTTCCATGTTTCAAGGTGGAAATAACTTCTTTGTGGAAATTCGCGTTGCTTGTGTTAAATAGTTTAGAATTAGTTTGTATTTTGCTGATGTAACTAAGACAGCTATCGATGGTGGGCCTGCTTCGGTGAGGATGAAGTCGGTAGGTGAAGTTGGAAATGCATATATACTCCTTCTGATGGCATTATGATATGGTTTATTCAGAAGTTTCATGTTGCTAGCAGCACAGCATCCATAGATCGGTAACGGGTATTCAATTTTAGATATAATTAAAGCTCTGGTAACTTGAACTAGAGTATTACAATGAATGAGGCTGTGCCTCCAACTTAAGTACTTAATAATGTTAAGTATTGAAACTAAAGCCCCTATTACCGTTTACAACTCAACTTAAAACAACTAACAACAACTAAACTTTAAGGCAACTCAACTCCTGTTTGGTATTACGAATTACAACTTATTTCAGTTGAAGTTGAATTGATGTTTCCAACTTAAAAAAAGGATTATTTGACAGATAAATGAACAGCTGATCAATTTGTGGCGGAAATTCAAGCCTTTGCAAAAGTGATTTTTTTTATTAATAGCAAAATGGATATCAATTAAATAATATTAAATTTTTTTATAACGACGAAAATTTTGGTGACAAAATGACATGTCGCGAAAACGGAAATAATTCGCATGATCACTCCAATGCCTTGGAACTACCAAGCACCAAGTAAGAAAACGTTTAAGTGACAAATGATGAGCTTCTAATACAGATTTTGCAGATTTGTAAGTTATTTTCTGTTAAGTAAGGAAGAATATTGCTGGAGGGGCGGCTGTACCTCTAATTTAAAACTACACTCCTTGCTGACGGCAGCTATCAAAAATGCTGTGGAAATGATTTTTGTGTTGGACTGGACAACATCTACGGTTAATAAAGAGGTTTTAGATATTGAGGAGCATATTTGTGCTAAGTGGAATGAAACCCATATGACTCCAGAGCAAAGCGCTACAAAAACCGCATTTTACTCTAAAACAGGATTCCCAGGAGTAGTGGGTAGTATCGATGGGACTCACGTTCGCATAGTTTCACCTATTTTGGCTGCATCCGAACTACGCCTTGCCTCGTCCAACTTCGGGATGTCGCTCCAGAAGATCAAAAAGATGCTCAATGTAATCTTTGGTTGAAAACTTGTTTTTTCTATAAATGTGTACAAAATAACTGATTATAAAGATTGTTTAATGAATTCACGTTTTACAAGAAGGTGCCTCATCTAATTTTTTTTCAAAAAGTATCAACGGTGGTATCAAAAGACACGTTTCGGCATCCGTTTTAAGAATCCGAAAGCGGAAATTAAACTTTTTATTTCTATCGAAAGAAATTTACAAAAACCCATAAAATGGCCCCGATAAGGTCCGAAATATGGGGCCGGATCCATATTTTTTTTTGCACAGGACACCTTTCTGCGTTGGCGCGATTGTAAAAATAATCCTGGTTAGGTCCAACACCTTTTTGCATTGAATAAATGTAAGGCGCGATAACCTCCGAAGAGATCTAAGGCCGAGCTTCTCTTCCAATTTGCGTCGTGCTCCTCTTGATTTTTCCCTACAAATTGGCCGGACGGGACCTACATGTTTTATGCCGACTCCGAACGGCATCTGCAAGGCAGATGAGTTTTCACTGAGAGCTTTTCATGGCAGAAATACAATCGGAGCGCTTGCCAGACACTGCCGAGGGGCGACCCCGCATAGAAAAATTTTCTTCTAATTGAAAAATCTTATTTCTAAAATTTTGATGTTGCTTTGCCCGGGAGTTGAACCCAGGGCATACGGTGTGATAGGCGGAGCACGCTACCATCACACCACGGTGGCCGCCATTTCTGCATTGGTGTGTACAAAAAATCTGGCAAAATACAACAACCACATGAAAATTTGAAACGAAATGATATGACAGAAATGAAATTTTTAATTTTTGCTTTCGGACTCTAAAAACGGAGGTCGACACGTGTCTTTTGATACCAACTTTGAAAATTTTTGTTGTAAATTAGGTTTTGAACCATCTTGCAAAACGTTACCTTTTTTCCAAACAACTGCAAAATTGTATGAGACAACTACTAGTAATCATTTCAGATTTTGATGTCTTTGACAACTACATCAACACAATGTTGTAAACGGTAATGCCACAAAAATTTGTAAGACTAGACAACTTCAACCAACATATTGTAACGAATTTACTGAAATTCCGCTTATTTGCAACCTTCTACTAACGTTCGAATCACTAAACTGTTGAATAAATAACTCCACTATTCAATAATGCAAAATGGCCTTTATTAAAGTACTTCACAATAACACTTATACTGCGCAACTGATAGCTTGCTTAAATCAAACTGATTGTCGTGCCTCAACTGTTGCTACCTTTTATACTGTTTGGTTTCCTCCTTGACATATTTCTAGGTGCATCTATTTCTAGAATTTACTAGTTAGTTAGCAGGCATAAATTTCTCAGCTATAACTACAGATGCACGATTTTATAGCTTCTCTCATAGCCCATGCGCATGTATATGTGAGTGGTAATTGCACAATTGATTGCATACTTTTGGGAGTATCTCAGATATATGCATGTGTTTGTGCGTTACTCTCCGCTGCTCCTCTGGACATATGGGTAGACATAATGATTGATTTGTTGATATGCATACAAGCCACTGCTCAGTATCGGCTTAGAGATGATAGTATCCCTTAGTGTTGCTGATATTCGTCATACTGCCCTCCACCTAAGTCTGATCGTCCCGATCAGACAAGGCTCTCGATCTAAACGCTGCCAGCCTTTCCAAATGAACCACTTTCATTTTGGTTCGTGGTTTGTATGGGCCTTCCCAATTACACTGCAATTTCGGGGACAAACCTTTTTTTCGTTGTGGGTTGTATAACAGCACCAAATCTCCTTCCGAATTAATTGCTTTACCGTATCTTGCTTTCATATTGTCACTCATAATCTTTGCTCGTTGCCTTACAAGATCGTGTATCTCTCTCAGCTCTTCTTCCAAGACATCAGTGTATTTCTTGACATTTCTCTCCGCATCGGCATCTATCCCAAACTTCAGATCAGCTGGCAGTCGAAGGTCATTGCCAAAAATTACCTTTGCGGGAGTTTGGCCCGTTGTCTCATGCACTACCGATCGGTGAGCCATCAAGAATAATGATATGTGTGTATCCCACTCCTTATGGTACTTGTCTACTACTTTCCTTAAAAGCTCCTCCAAGGTTATATTGAAACGTTCCACCATACCATCGGACTGAGGATGCAATGCAGTTGTCCGTGTTTTCGAATGCCCAACTTCTTACACATTTCTTGGAACACAGCTGATTCAAAATTCCTGCCTTGGTCAGAATGTAACTCCATTGGTACACCATACCTTGCAACCAAATCGTTTGTAACCACTTCTGCTACTGTTTCCGCTTCTTGGTTTGGGATTGGATATACCTCTGGCCATTTACCGAAATCATCAATAATCACCAATACGTATTTGTTTCCGCGGTTACTAGTAGGAAATGGGCCTGCGACATCCATGGCGATCCTTTCAAATGGTGCACCTGAAATATGCTGCTTCATCTGGCCATGACTTCGTGTTTTGGGCCCTTTGGCTCTGCTGCAAACCTCGCAGATGGCAATCCACTCAGTGACCGACTGACGGCAACCAACCCAATAGAATCTCTGTTTAATCATCTCGAGCGTATTCGTGATTCCAAGATGACCTCAGCTTGGACCATTGTGCAGCTCACTGAGCACGCCGGGAATCCTCTTTCTGGGAAAAACTCAGTTTTTTCTTGCATTGACCATCCTCACTCTCCCATACTCGATGCAAGCAACCGGATATCAATTCTAAACTGTTCCACTGAGCCCAATATGACTTCGCAATGGTACTCTCTGCTGACATATCCTGTCTATTGGGTCTTTCGTTTCGTTCGAGCCCTTGCATAACATGTGACAGACCAGTATCTTCTAGCTGACACTTCCTTAGTTGTTCCTTGTCCCATTCATCCGTACACGTTATAGTCATTACCCGGACATCTATAATGTCTTCTTTAGCCTCGGCCTTTGAACAGTGCTTGCATTCCAAACTACAGGGTACTAGCAAGTTTCCTTGGACTCCCGTTAGAGGATATTGATGACAGTTTGTGATCGGTCGCGTCTGTTAGGTGGGGCGAAGCACTGCTACAACAACAACAACAACAACAGCTTTTCGATGCTCAATGGAAAAGTCATAGCTTTGTAGTCGCTCGATCCATCGTGCCAATTGTCCTTCAGGATTACGGAAGTGCAGAAGCCATTTCAACGCTGCGCGGTCTGTCCTGACGTCGAATCGCTGGCCGTAGAGGTATTTGTGAAAATGTTAAATGCATTTTACCAATGCTAACAGCTATCTCCGTGTAACGCAATAGGTCCTCTCTGCTTTTCCAATCGAACGGCTGTAATATGCAACTACCTTCTCCTGTCCATCGACAAGTTGTGATAAAACGCCACCTATAGCATATTCACTCGCATCTGTATCTAGAATAAATGTTGCTCCTGGAATCGGATATGCCAACATTGGGGCAGTGCACAAACGCTCATTCAATGTTTGGAAAGCCACTTCTTGCTCCTTCTTCCATTCAAAAGCTTTATTTTTTCTTATAAGCTCATGGAGGCTATGGGCTACGCTGGAAAAGTTTGATACAAATCTTCGGTAATATGTGCACAGCCCAAGGAAACTTCCTAATTCATGCAAGTTCTGTGGTCTTGGCCAATCCTTTACTGCCTCTATCTTTTCATTCGCTGTACAGATTCCTTCTATTACCTTGTGACCCAAATAATTTACTTCCTTTTTAAACAGCGAACACTTTTTAGGATTTATTATCAGACCAGCTCCAGCTATTCTCTGGAAAACTTCCTCCAAGTTCTTAAGATGTTCATCAAAGTTCTTGCCCAATACGATGTTGTCGTGCAGGTACACCAAGCATGTTTTCCAATGTAGTCCTTTCAGTACCTGGTCCATGAGTCTCTCAAAAGTAGCTGGTGCATTACAAAGTCCAAAAGGCATCACTGTAAATTGCCAAAGACCATCACCGACACTGAAGGCTGTTTTCTCTTTATCTTCCTCCTTCACCTCAACTTGCCAGTAGCCGCTTTTCATGTCCAGTGTGGAAAACCATTTCGTACCAAATAGCGAGTCCAGAGTATCGTTAATTCTTGCCAATGGGTAGCTATCTTTTTTCGTAACTTCGTTCAACTTGCGGTAGTATTTCAGCCTCTTGGCATCTTCCCAATATAGCTTCTTTTGTCAATTTGAGTGGTGACTTGAACTCATTGAGTACTCTTACCGGAATACGTCCATCCTGTTTTGTCATAGCCAGGGTTTTCCTACAAGTATGTTCGGTGTTGATTTGTTTGCTACCCTCTATCCCCCTATGACCCGGGACCCAGATAACGCGTAGTTCTAGATTGGTTGATAACTGGGATATGAGTCGCTTACAAGCCCACACTAATTTTGAGTTAATGTGTGGCGAGGAAAGCGCTTTTATCGCTGCTTGGCTATCCGACAGGATGCAAACTTTACCAGCTACATTCAAGCCCTCCAGTGAATTGCAGGCTTGCCAAATCGCGAGGACTTCTGCTTGAAACACACTGCAGTGCGATGGGAGTCTGAATGATGCAGACAAATCTAGGGACTCAGAGGAGACTCCGGCCCCACTCCCGATTCCATCTTGGAGCCGTCAGTGTTGATTTGGATGTCGTCGACCCTTATGCCCGGGTTTCTCTTCCACTCGTTCCTCTTACTTAGGGCTTCCCACCAGACTATGAAACCATGGGTAAGCATCGGTCGCACCACCGCCTCGTACATCCAAAGTACCATGCTTGGCTTGAGTCCCCATTTCTTACCAAACATTGATTTGCAGGCATAGAAGGCGATGCAGGCCTTCCGTACCTGCTCTTCGATGCATACTTTCCAGTTCAACTTGCAGTCAATTGTTAGTCCCAGATACATGGTACTCGATGACAGGGTTAGTTGCTGGCCGTTTAAGAATGTTAGTCTGAAGGCAGGTGGCTTGTACTTCCTCGTGAAGAGAAGCGTCCGTCTTGTCGGGATTTAACCTAAGGCCACATCCCTGTGCCCACCTGCTAAGTTCAGCCAAGGCCCTTTCCATGATTTCGCTCATTACGGAGGGGAAAGGACCAGAAACCAAGATCGCCACGTCGTCGGCATACGCCACGATCTTAACCCTCCATGCGTTAAGTTTTCCTAGGATTTCATTTATGGTGATCAACCAAAGCAGAGGTGAAAGCACCCCACCCTGTGGTTTGCATCTGCATACCTGCTTGCCAACACTAGCTCCGCCTAGCTCTGCTGTTATTTCGCGGTTGCGAAGCAGGGTTGAAATCCAAAATCGTAGTGGTTCTTCAACCCCTGCCCTACCGAGGGCAGCCTGAATCGCTTCAGCTCTTACATTGTTAAACGCGCCTTCCACATCAACAAACGCAGCCAGAGTGAACTGCTTGCTCCACCGTTCGAACTACCTCATATAGCGCGGTTTCTGTGGATTTCCCTCTCAGGTACGCGTGCTGTGCCGTGGAAAGTAGAGCCTCGCCTAGAAACTCCCGTATATGTATATCTAGTAGCCTTTCGAACGTTTTCAGAACAAAGGACGCGAGACTTATTGGCCGAAAGTCTTTGGCTACTTCATGCCCCCTTCTACCGGCCTTAGGGATGAAAACCACCCTTGTTTTCGTCCACGAGACCGGAATGTGGTTGAGACGAATGCATGCCTCGAAGATCTCCTTTAGTTCCCTAACCAAAGATTTCTGAGTCTTCTGCAGCATAATAGGTAGAATACCATCCACGCCCGGTGGTTTATATGGAGAGAATCTATCTATGGCCCAGGCAGTTTTCTTCTCCTCTAAAAGGTTATTTATGAGGCCAACAGGTACTTCCTGACGTGCCGTCTTTGTATCGCGTACTCCCTCCCCCGATCCATCCGGGAAGTGAGCATCTACAAGGATGTTTAGAGTCTAAGCCGCCGATCCTGCCCATGTTCCATTAGCGCGCTTGACAAATGTCTTGTTTGAATTACTCTTGGCAAGAATCTTTCCCAGCCTGGCTGAGTCCTTCGTGGACTCAATGGACTCGCAGTGTTCTCGCCAGGAGCTTGATTTTGCTGTCCATATGTTTTTCTTATATTCCCTCAGAGCCGTCCGGCACTCCTGGAAATCGTTCCTGAAGTGACAGTCGTTGAAGACCCTCCTCAGCTTTGACCTCAGGTCGCTGAGATTTTTGTCCCACCACGGTGGGAAAGTCTTTTTTCTCCTCGAAATTGGACAGGCAACTTTAAAGGCCACCTTTTCTCCAGAGACCGAACTCGGTCGTCAAGACTGTCTGTAGATTGTATAGGCGTCCTACTTCTATGGAATCTATCGCTGACTATTTTGTCAAATAGGCTCAAGGACGTCCGTTTAGGGTTTCTGTGCGGCTGACTTATTTCTTTTTCCCAGTCTATGTTGAAAAGGATCAACCGGTGATCCGACAGGGAAAGTTTTTTCGACACCTCCCAGTTTCTTACCGTAAGCTCCCGGGAGTCAGGTGTTAGTGTTATATCAAGGACTTCCTCCAACCCGGGGTAGTTCGCCGTACTCGGAAAACTAAAGGTGGGAGGGCTGCCCTTGTTACATACGTAAAGATTGTTATCTAATATAATTTCAAACAGAGACTCACCCCGTTCGTTAATCTCGCTGCTCCCCCAAACCGCGTGCCTTGCGTTGGCGTCGCAACCCATCACGACCGTCTCCTTCTTGGTTGTTTGTGCTATCATTTGCGCGACCTCCTCTGGAGGAGCGGGTCGATCGTGGGCCATATAAGTCGAGGCGACCGTCATGCTTCGGCCGCTTCTTTACTCGACCCTGACCACAGCAACGTCGTAACTACTGAAATTAGGTAAAAAGAAAGCATTAATAGTATTTCTAACGAGGATACAAGCCCTCGGTTTGCCTTCTCCATGTGTGTAAAAGAGGTTAGTTTCGGGTCTTTAAGCCCATAACCTGTGACCGCCAGACCCATGGTGCCTGCACTAGGCAAACATCAATGTCCTCCTCCCTGAGAAGGACCAGCAGGTTATCCGAGGCGACTTTTGAGTGCTGCAGGTTAACTTCAGCCACCCTGAGCATTGGGTTGTGACTCGCCTGCTCGCCTTCCAAGGATTGACGACCCATCCTCACCCAGCTCCGCCAGGTTGAGTTCCCCCAGGAGTTTGTTGGCGTCGCCCGAAGATCGTCTTCAGAGAGCGTTCCCAGAAGGCTTCGTTTCCCTCCCTCCTTTTTATTATTTGTATTTACATTGGGCACATTGGGTACAATGTAAACATTTTACAATTTTTCTTTCTACATATATGCAACAATTTACATTTTTCTCCCGAGGATTTTCCCCAGTTTTTTACGTCGTTTAATACGTTTATGGCATCGTCAGCAAAGATGGAATGCTCTATGCTACTATACATGGATAGTGTTTTGCTTAGTTGTTCAATTGAAAAGATGAAAAACATCACCAAGAGAGTAGATCCCTGGGGTATACCGTTGTGTAAAGGAAAGGCGTTAGAGCGTTCTGAGTTTACTGTGACTCGAAACTTGCGAGAAATCAAAAAGGCTTTTACCATGTTAAAAGTCTTTTGACCTACTCCCCAAGTTGCGAGTTGTTCCAAAACCACATGTGCACGGATGCGGCCAAAGGCTCTTTCGAAATCAGTTGCCAAGATGGTAATGTGATTTCGGGACGAAAGAGCGTTTGATACATAGTGTTGAAGGTGCAGCAGGATATCAGTTGTGCTTAAATTTTTTGGAATGCCACTTGGTTAGCGCTAATAAGTTTATCTTTCGCGACATAGCCTACTTGCTATGTTTTTTTTAGAAAGTTTTCTATACAGGGCAAAAGGGAGATTGGTCTATATCCCGATATGTCGGTTGATAGGTTATTGGGCTTGGGGATGGGTAGTACCATTGCTGTACGCCAGCTTTGGGGGTATACTCCTTTGTTAAAAATGTATAGAGCGAGTAATCTCTCTTTTACGGTTGGAGGCAAATTGCAAAGCATGTGGTAGTTTATGCGATCGTTAGCTGGGGATTTACCCTTGAGCCCATGTAGCGAGTTATCTAGCTCCAGACTTGTTATCTTTGAATCTATTTGAATTGCGGCGTATGAAATATTGTTTGGGATGTAGACATAACTGCTGAAATGATGTTTCCTGTAAAGAAGTCACGGTGGAAATTGCAGTCTTCGGATAGACTGGACCAAATAGTACCGAAATGATTTGCTATTTCTAGGGGCAGTAGAATATTATCGGCAGAGCTGATGAAGAATGAAATCATTTGCTTTTTGAAATTAGAGCTTTTCTATCAGTATTTCACAATTTTTTCTTCATACGAAAATTGTGCTTTCATTTTTTTAATTCTGCAATCATGCAAAGAAATAAGCATTTCATTCACATATTTAATTTTTTTTGGAGCTGCTGATATAGTGATTATTTTACTTGGGCATATTTAATTAACCCTCGGAGCATATTTGGTGATTCATTTTGTTGTTAAAAAACAAATTTTGCTCGCTTTTTTCGAAGGAGCCCTTGAAATTCGCTCTCACAGCTTTAAAAAAATAAAGCTAAACGGAAAATAAATGCTTATCAAATTTTTTTTTTGGAAATTGTCATAGACAAAGCGCAAAACCACCCAAATAACACAAATCGCAAACGTATGATTTTACAGCTCTGAACCCCAGACACTCTATACATAAAAATCATAAATTTTTTATTTGAACCTTAATTTTGCAAAATAACGGTTGAATAAAATGCAATAGACTCTTTCAGTAAGCAGAAACATTTTTTAATTTAGAAAAATGATTACTTACCTTCTCATGGTAAAAATTGGAAGAGAAAAAGTTGTCTACACTAAGTTTTCTACCTAACTGTAAAGTTTGCATCATCGGTTTCAATCAATTTCTTTTTTCCCCGTGATCATTTTGATAGATGTAAATCTTTATATATCTCGATTAGTTTGTGCCATTACGATGCAGAGTGACAGATGAAACCAATAACCTTATTATCTTGGGTAGAATAAAGTAAAATGGATATATCCAAAATTTCACATCACTTGCGCACCATATAACAACATATGGCACATTTATATAAAAATCTGTGAAAATCGGCGTGATATCGAACAATCTCTTTAAGTGGGTGTAAACTATTTTACTGCAAAATTTCTAAACTGTACCTACTCGCTTTATTTACGTAGTTTTTTTGTGCTTTTTTCATAAAAAAAAATGTCTTGCACTTTTAATGTTTTTTATGTTATTAGTAAAAATATATATATACGTACTCACCGTACAAGTTTCTGAGGTCTCGAAAACTGCGTTTTAAATTTTTTTTAGTTTCCGAATAATAGCAACATGTGCCCCCAAATGGGTTAATGAATATGCCAACAAATTCTAAAACTCCACCTTATATTAGGGATGTCAATATTTTATAATTTCGGAACCCCGGGAATTTCAGGATCTTGTATTGTAATTAATACCGGGATTAGATACTCTTTAGATGTCAAAAACCTAACCTACGAAAGTGCACAATATTATTTGGGATAACCTTTTATGCATCAAATCATAAGGGTTAAAATTAATTCAGAAATAAATAAGTTGCAAACATCGTTGCATAATATTTTCAATTCAAACTAACAATCACATATTAAAAAAATAATAATATACATTGTATATTAAGACCATAATTTCTTGAGAACCATTTAATCTATAGTGATCTGATGAGTCAAAGAAATTTCATAACATCCTACTTATGTGTATGTTCCGCTTTTAATACTAAGCAACATTCAAAAACTTCAAAAATCATTCCTACATTCAAATAGGTTGGTATGTATTTGTATGTATATGTATGTGCAAATGCGAAATTAATATTGAATTAGGTAAGCCTTAGCGCTTTTCTGACGGCAAATAATGTTTCTTAAGAAATTTGGAGTCCCGAATTCCTAGAATTTGTATTAAAGGTGAAGTCTCTAAATTTACATCGTTAGCATGTATGTTTAGGCAATTGTCAAATAAAAATAAAAAATGTATTCAAATAATTTTTGTTTGTTTCACAAACTTCACCCTTAAATCGAACAATTGAAGTCTAGGCACTTCCGCAGTATTACTTTTACAATATTTTTGCATACTGACGGCCCCCACCGTACACATTAATTCTGCTCAACCGTTTCCACAACAGTTTTTTTTTTTGCAGAAAAATATACGTACTTATTCTCAGTACTAAGAAATTGCTTTCATGATATAAACCAAAGTAGAAAGTTATGATTCTTAGTGTAAGTTTTTTATTACTTCTTTTTAAATCATCCCATCAAGTAAATGGAGTATTTTAGAAAAATTTTCTTTTGAAAAAAAAAGTGCTAGAGTGGGAGATGTAATTCTGACACGAACAGCGGAAGGGCTCATTTAGTTCAAAATTTGATGTACAATATTTTAGGTAGAGAGGTTTAAGATATCTTGAAGGCCGGCAAGGGACATTAAAGTTGTTTACTTCGCTCAACAGGAATGAGTTAGAGACCGAACCATTTAGCAGTTTAATCACAAATACAATTCCAAGCATTTCCCTACGACTAGCAAGGAAATCCCTTAAGGATAAAGGTAAGAATTGTTTTTGGACTGATTCTAGCCGATCAATATGAACCTTGTAGCTCGGGTTCCAAATTATTGCACCATATTGTAATATCGGCCTTACTAATGTTGTAAAATGAGCTTTAGTAACATACGTGTCGCTGAATTCTTTATACCATCGCCTTACAAACGCCAGAATACCTCTAGCCTTATTAACAGTTGTATTAATATGAAGGTTGAAGTTAAGTTTACTGTCAATATCAACCCCAAGGACTATAAAACTGTATACACACCTGTTCAAGATTTTAATTGTTAAGAGTGTAGGAAGCTGGCTGAAGTATTCTACATAAATTTGCATTTTTTAAGATTAAGTGGCATATAGTTGATGGTGCACCAATTGAGCAATGTGTCCAAATCTGATTGTAAAATAGACCTTTCTTCGCTTGACGCATAGGATACAAAAAATTTACATCTTCGTTTGCGAGAGAAAAACTAATTGTTATTATTAATTTATTTATTTGGGCGAAATCCAAAATTTTCTTGCTAACATATTCTTGGAAAAGACACGGCGATATATGTTGTATGAGCAATAAAGTTTTCAATTGGGTAGGTAGTCCAATATTGTACTTATGTAATTTAATGAATTTTTTTTATTTTTATGTATTTTTTTGCTAATGACAAAAATGAGAAAAAACATCGCATCCAGAAAGAGTGTAGCATTTTCAACAAACATGAGATATAAAGAAAAAAGCTTATAGCCAGCTAACGTAATTAATAGTAATATAGCTACACTATTGAATATTAATAAAAAATTAAGTTGATGTCATTTCATCTTTTTATATGAACAAACTTTCTAGTCTTGAAACGAAAGAGGTCCTATTTTTCATTAAAAAAAGTGGTCAATTTCGATACCATTCGCTGCCAAAGCTTTCTAAATTTCCAAAGTATTGCAGGGGCTCCAAGAAAACAAAAAAAAAAAAAAACGTTTTTATAAATAATAATCTGTATAAAATCCCCCTTTCTCCTTGGTTTTGATCCCCTTGATGCAGGGATCGCCAAAAGCTTCATATGGAAGCATGACCACACCTACTTTGAAATCCAAAGATAAAAAAAAATAAAAATGGCGACAAAGCTAGTACACTGTAAAAACTTCGAAAATTCATGAAATAACAGTTTTTAAAATCTCGATCCTTGCGCCACCTGGCGGCGATTTTTTTCATATGCTTTCTATTCATGTATGTAATATATGTTCCAAATATTAACCTAATCGGAGCACAAACACAATTTTTTGAAATATTTCGATCCATGCGCCACTTATCTGAAATTTTTCGTCTTTTTATTGCATTTTCATCGAGTTCTGAACCATATTCCAAGTTTCAAGCTTGTAGCTTATCGGGAAGTTACTTAAATTTCGATTACAAAATTCTGTTCGCTACACAGAGTTAAGCTAAATAAAACCCTTTAAAAATAACAGCTATTATTTATTATATTCTATTAGATAAATGAGTGATAATCTTAAATTATTTTTTTACTTCAAACTTTTCACTAATATGTATATTCCATATTCAATTTTTAAGTTCAAGTGAGACAAAATAAATTTTTACGGCAGTATAAATAGGCTTTTTGACCATTATTTGCTTAGTGCAAAGTTAAATTAAACTCCAATATTTCGGCTCAACGTTTCGCTAAGCACCTTAGCTTCTTCAGGAGCGAAAATATATAAATGTATGTATTGTAATCTGTATCTTCGAAGATATATAAATGTATGTATCCCCAGATTACAATACATACATTTATATATTTCGGCTCAACGTATCCCCAGATTACAATACATACATTTATATATCTTCGCTCCTGAAGAAGCTAAGGTGCTTAGCGAAACGTTGAGCCGAAATATATAAATGTATGTATTGTAATCTGGGGATACATACATTTATATATATTCGCTCCTGAAGAAGCTAAGGTGCTTAGCGAAACGTTGAGCCGAAATAGTGAAGTTTAATTTAACTTTGCAATAAACAAATAATGGTCAAAAAGCCTATTTATACTGCCGTAATTCACACAATTGACCGGCTATCTTTTAATTTAAGAAATAAATTTTTGTCAGTGGATGTCTATTCTTCATTTTGTTTTCTAAAAAAATAGCGCCAACCAACCAGCGAGCAGAAATAGCGCTGGCATGTAAACAAACCCAGTCGGACTTGGTAGCTTTCAAAATTAACGTATCGCATTGTTTTCTTGAATGCATTTAAAAATACTACATGCCTTCAATTAAACAAATCAAACAAAGCTTCATTGTTTTCGTGCAGGTGACCCAAAAATATAACCAAAAATATTACTTCAAAAGTCATTTTACACGAAATTATCGCAGTTGAGTTCCTAATGGGCACAGCAGAATACATTCCTGCGCGATGCGCTTGCCTACGCGTTTTACAAAAACAATTGCGTGAAAGCGCTTATGGGGTGACGACCGCTGCCCTGATGCCTTTATGCCATTTGTACCAAACGCAACGGGAATCTTAGTCAATGCACAGAGACATCACACCCCTAGATCTAGTGGAAAGGAACTATCAAATCTTGGTTTATTTTAAGTTATGCACACAATGCCGAAGACTTTGCAAATCGTGGTTTTTTTAAATTTCAGAGTAGCTTGTTATAATGACTTTTACTTTTGACTTATACTTATATATGTACATTGAAACATGCTTTACAGATGTTGTTGAATTTCGATACATAGGTATTTGCTAGTAACAGTATTCAAGACTGTCCGAGATGTGACTTACTTCATAAAGATATCATTAACATGCTCTAATAAACGAATTCAAGATACTTGTGCATGGTGAAGTAGACAGAGGTCCAAAATTACAAAATATTAAATCACTGATTAGCATAGTTAACCATATCAAGATATGCCGAAATAAATGTATTGCAAAGGCAAGCTTAAATCTGCAAGTGAAATAGTCTCGCAGTCTGAAAATATATATATTTGGGGAAGATCAAGAAATGCCGGGCCTTTGAATAATACAACCACATTTTATGTGTTTTTGATATAAAGAGGAACACTGTGCACAACTATTTGACGTCTACCGTTTCAGGTTTTTAAACGTATTTTTCTCCACATTCACAGCACTATAATCTACAAGAAGCACTTCATTATATTTCTTATTTATGTGGCAATTGATTTCTACTTAACTTTTAAAAAAATTATGCTTATTTTTGTAGAAAATACCAAAATACAGTTTTACAATATAAAATGACAAAACATTGAGTCATAGTTACCGGCGCTATTGAATGGGAGAACCACATTTTGGATTTATGATTGGAAATTATATTTTTGACAATAATATTTTATTCCAATTATGTTTTATAAATGTATTAACTCATTTATTCGTGTTTCTTATTTATTTCAATCAGAACTGAAGCATTTAAAATTTAATTTCATTGATTTGGGGCAAAATTCCCCGAATAAAACTTTTTAGAATCAAACAAAATATTTTAAATGAAATATGGCAGCCCGGTTATTTATAACTATTTTGACACCTTCAAACTAATCGCAGGTATGTTAGCCATCAAAAGTACGAAAGTATCAACCCTGAAAGCGGATATTTCAATGGAAGTGGATGAAAAAGTGATTGCAGTCAACAAATTTTGCAATCACTCGTGAGTGGGAGTGCTCTCGATGCATTCACAATCACGCTGAATGCTTTTTTACAGTCATGAAATCACTAACGGAATTTTTTAATGGAAAAAATGAAATCGCATTCAAACTTGGCTTATATATTTGAAATCACCCAATCATGTTTCTAAAATGAATCTATCTTGATTTATAACTGTATTGATTGAATCATTTTACAGCTCTGATTATCGGAACCATTTTTTTTTTGAGTGTAATAGATTGGATTTTGCTTACCTGTAAACGTTCTGATATCTGCCCAAATTTTTTGTGCGGAAGACTTTGGGTTTATTTTTTGGGTCAGCTCTCCTAAGCAAGAGCGTTTAGAGCAGCTTTTTTGAATTTCGCTTTTGCTTTGTTATACACGGTAATGTGGATTTGACATATCCGGGATTTGTTTGCGGGATAGAAATATTGGCGCCCGATCGAATGATTTTCTGCAAGTTAGCAGCTTCTTTGTTCACATTATTGGATCTGTCAGATCGGTTTGAGAAAACATTGCAGTTCTGCTGAAAGAAAGACCAGTTCGCTAAGTCTGTTTTAAACTTGATCTTGGTTTTGGTTATGTTAGTTCTAAGAGATATTTATATGCGGATAGTTATTGGGAAGTGGTCACTTCCGTGCAAATCTTCAAGTATGTTCCAGGATAGCTTTGGAACTAGAGCAGGGGAACACAGTGATATATCCACGTGTGTGAACGATTTATGTGTGGAAAAATGGGTCGCAGACCCATCGTTCAAGACTATAAGATCTTCACTTAGGATATAGTTTTCGACTGCCTTAACTCTTTCATTTACAGCAACCGAGCACCATAAAAGGCTCCATGCATTGAAGTCTCCGACAAGCAGGACTGGTGAAGTTAAGTTTTGAGAAATCGAGAACAAGTCGATATATTATATCGGGATTTAATTCTTTTATAAGCAGTTGAAGTTCGATGTAGTTATTGATGTAACCTTTAATATTCTACTGTAATATCTTCATACTAGGTGGGTTAAAAGGAACAGAGCAATACAAAAATTTAAGAGTGGGACGAAAGAGTTTATATGTCGTCGACATACATGTGGAGTTCGACTTGGTCGTTTCATCTTAGATCTGTGTTTTCACTTGGAGAAGTGATTGTGTTGAAATCATAATTAGATGTGTTGTTAGGAATAGTATTTGTTTTTAGCCAAGAAAAGAGAGGGCTAGAAGAGAAATTTGACTGAGTAAGAGATGTGTGTTCGATGGTAGTTTTGGGTTCTGATGGTTGTTGTATTGTATGTAAGCTATGTTCTTTGTAGGTGGTTGTGTTCGATAGTTGAGCATTTGTGGAGTTTGAGAGAGAAGCGTTTGTGGTGCTTTGTTGGCGAATGTCAAATTATTGTTTGTGGCTTGTGTGCTTTCCGAAGGTGGGTTGCCTTTGATTATTTTTGTTGTTGGGCCTGCTAAGGCGGACGCATAGGATTGAAGGGGGCCGAAAACCCTGTTTGTGGTTTATGAATTTCCTTTGCTTAACGCTTTGAACACTTGTTTGTTGTTTTTATTTTTAGAATTCTTTTTGTTGAATAAATTTTGTGCATTCTTTTGATAATGCTGGATGCAGCACAGTTTGCTGTATGTACGAGTAAAGTCTTTTGGGGAGTGTGGTGCTAAGTTGCAGTTAACGCAAGCAGCTTCATTATTTCATCGTTTCGCCATATATCCCAATAATTGGCAATTCTTGCAGCGCATGGGATTTGGAATATATACCCTTCCTTTTACTGATCTAGTTTTTCGGGGGGATTTAGCGGTCAAAAGACAGGAGGACTACTCCACTGGGGTGAGGCTTACCTTCGATGAATTTCGGGAATTTATAGGCCGAGACCAGAACTTGTGCACGTAAATCTTTGACATTTTCCTCTTCAGAGACTTTGTTTAGATAACGAGCATATATGGTGACTTTCGTTAAGTTCAATGTGTCATGGAGACTGCATTTCACTTTGCAAAGAATATGACGCTCTTTAGCTGATAGAAATCGATCAGCCACAGATTTATTTTGCACAAGCAGTAACAAATTAATAAATAAAATAAATCATAAACTAATAAACAGATCACGCATTAAAAAATTAGAGAGCTTATAAAACATAGTTAGCTTCGAAATAAATGTACTCGGCGTGACGTCACGTTTTTGACAGCACGTTTCATTGCTGACGCAGTGTTCAGACTTTATTGCAATCGGAGTATCTTATCTCCTACTACATTTGACAGCGATTTAGTTTAGCACCCCCCGAGTTCGGGGTTTAACTTGGTATCAAATGAAAGAGGGAGTTCTCCCGATCACAAATATATATATTTTAAAGTGCGCAAACTTATAATTTAAAAGTTATTTGTTGTTAAAGTTTGCAAATTTCTATACAACTTTTATATGTGTATACGTATATATATTTTATAACATTACATATCTGTGCTGCCACATCTATAAAACGGAACAAGTGCAGAATCTAAAAATAACTTATAAAAATACCTTTCATCTGATGTATATATATCTTTAACTTTTCTAGTCTTTATTTACCGAAAATTTGTTTATTGTTATGTTAGCCGATCCAACACCGGCTGCGCCATGCACAGTAATTCTGCGTAAAACACCTTTTTGCATAGGCGGCCTTCGGCCGCGTTTATAAAAAATAACACTGGGCTACGCCATGCCAAGTTCGGGTGTGTGGTATAACCGTGGCTACCGCCACGGCGATGTCCTTCTGCGTAGTACACCCTTCTGCGCAGAAGGTTGTACTATGCATAAGGACATCACCGTGGCGGTAGCCACGGTTATACCACTCATCCGGACTTGGCATGGCGTAGCCCAGGGTTATTTTTTATAAGCGCGGCCGAAGGCCGCCTACGCGGAAAGGTGTTTCAACTTCTCAAAATGAGTAGTAAAAATATATATTTTCCTTTTTCTTTATTAACTGAAAAGTGGTAAGGTAATATTTATATATTTTTTTTTTTTTGTTTATGTGGCAGCACAGCTTTGTAATGTCATCAATAAAATATATATATATATATGAATGTGCATGTTGCTACAAAAGCGCGATTGATTTAATAAAAACATTTATAATAAGTAAATACAATGCAAAAATTAAATGTGAAATATACAAAAATGCAATTTAAGTTTATCGTTGCCAATTTATATAGATATTTATGTGGATTAAGGTTTTGAAAGATATGTAAATTTTAATTTAAAGTGCTGTAGAAATTTGCTAAATTTGCAAACTTTAACAACAAATAACTTTTAAATTATAAGTTTGCGCACTTTAAAATATATATATTTGTGATCGGGACAACTCCCTCTTTCATTTGATACCAAGTTTTACCCCGAACTCGGGGGGTGCTATTCTAAAATTTTCCCCTACATTTTTTTCTCAAATGTTTATTTAGGTCGAGTTGAAAACTGAATAATAAAATGAATGTAAGGCGCGATAACCTCCGAAGAGATTTAACGCCGAGCTTCTCTTCCAATTCGCGTCGTGCTCCTTTTAATTTTTCCTACAAATTGACGGGGCAGGACCTACTTCCTTTATGCCGTCTCCGAACGGGATCTGCTAGGCAGATGAGTCTTCACTGAGAGCTTTTCATGGCAGAAATACACTCGAAGTGCTTGCCAAACACTGCCGAATAATATTACTACCTTATATTGTCACAGGGGTGCTATCACCTTTGCTGTGGACGCTGGTCATCAACCAACTGCTCAGGTGATTCGATGAGGGACCCGTAAAACTTACGGGTTACGCAGATGACGTTGCAATTGTCATAAGTGGAAAGTGCCTTCCAACGATTAGCTCTTTGATAGATCGGACGGTTCGGGATATTCATACCTGGGCATCAAATGTCGGGTTGAAAGTCAAAGCGGAGAAGACGGATATGGTCTTATTTACAAAGAGCTACAAGGACCCCAATTGGAAGGTCAACCTGAAGGAGAGGGTGAAGAAGGCTTCAATGGCACTTTATGCATGTAAAGTCATGCTGGGGTGTTCGTGGGGTTTTACATCGATTGTAAGCCCTATTCTATACTATGGAGTTCTTGTTTGGTGGAAAGCCACACAAAAAACAACCTATCTCAGAAATTAGGGGTATGCAGACTATCAATGCTTAGCATTACGGGAGCCTTGAAAACAACCCCGACGGCTGCACTGTATGCCATTCTGCACATTCCACCTGTAGACCTGGTAGAAAAGAACTAGGGTTAACAACTGCAACCAGGCTCAGTGCCTCGGGGCAGCTTGAGCGCCAACCATACGGCCATAGTAGTATAGCTTAAGCTGCTACCGTGTTAACTTTTATATTGACAGTCAAGCAGCAATTAAGGCAATAATCTCGCATAGCACAGCATCTAAATGCGTGTTAGAGTGTAAGCAGTCCCTGGAGAGAATCCGGACAGGGATAAGCATACATCTATATTGGGTCCCAGGGCTATGTGAATAGATGGGAATGAAAAAGAGGATGAACTGGCTAAAAAGAGCGCATCCCTTGAAGCTTGCTCTGTAGACGCTTGCTCGTCCCGACTGGGCGAGATTAAGCGAAAACGAGAGGTACACATGATCGACCAAGCAGGAAAGGCGCGGGTTCAAGCACGTGGATGTAAAGTGTCGAAGATTATGTGTAGATCTAACAACCTTAGACTAACAAAGTTGCTTCTATCATTAAAAAGAGAGTACTGTAGACTCATGACGGGTATTCTGACTGGACACTGCCTTCTGGCGTCACATGCCTTTAAATTAGGCTTGGTCAGTGATAGCAGATGTAGGAAGTGCGGGCTGGAGGAGGAAACGATCGAGCACGTTCTGTGCTCATGTCCTGCGCTTGCCAGACTAAGACTCCAGCTATTAGGAGTGATACAGCTGTCAGATCTAGAAGCAGCAAGTGACTTAATTCCTGGGAAGCTTCTAGTATTTGCCATGAGGACAGAGTTATTTTATAACATAGGTTCTGGTTTTTGATAGGGTTTTTCAGATTGGTCGTTAAAACAAACTTCTTGTAACACTACGGACTCATTCTGTCTATGTGAGGTCCTCATGGGCCGGCCGGTTCAACCTAACCTATATTGTTACTCTTAAATTTTATTTATTTTTAATAATCTCTTATTTTACTCTGTATATGTATATGACTCTATTTCACACTCTTATTCAATGTAACGCATCAGAATGGAATATCTTTGTTTTTGTATTCATGAATTCAGTTTACTTATATTATTCAAGCAATAAATACGCCTAAAGGCCAGTGACAAATTCAGAAGTGGGATGCACCAAATATAAATAAAAGAAAAAAATTTAAATAAATTCAATTAAACATGGAACTGAATAAGTTAAGTGTAATTCAGCTAAAAGACGGCCTGCGTAATCTAGACATGAAACATACAGGTAACAAGGTTGAACTAATACGACGACTACACGAAGCTGAAGAGGATGTGTTAGGTCCCATTATGGGTGGAGGTGAAGAGGGACCGGTGGAAGAGGAGGCATCGGATGGTGCTGGAAGCGGAAAACAACTGGAAGCGCAGGTAAGGGAGCTACAAGGGGTAGTGGAATCCCTCACAGCGCAGTTGAAAGTGCTTAAGAATCCTCAAGCACCAACTAGTCTACATAAAGAGGTGTCTATGCAAGCTGCATATTCGTATGCAAATCCATATAGTAACGCACAGCCGTATAACAACGTACAGCCGTATAGTGACGCACACTTACACAGTAGCACGCAGTCATTTTTGTCGACGTCACAAGCAATCCCAGCGGTTCACGCAACAACAACAACGCAATGTCCACAACAAAACGAAATTCAACGAAGTACATCAGTCCCATTTCTCGAAACTTCACAACCGTATTATATGATAACGCAGCCGAATTATATACCAATGCAGCAGAATTATATACCGAGAGAGTTTAGATATATACAATCACAACAAGTGCCAACAGAGCAAGTGGCACATAAACAGCGTCATGGGTACGCAACTCATCAGTCTTCGACTTAAAATTCGAGAGAGAGACAGTCACACACACTAGTTACAAGAAATCACACCAATTCTGCCCGTATACGATCAATGCGAGGATGAGTATACATCGATACAATTCGTGCAAGGAATTGAGCAGCTGAAAGACACATACAATTGGGACGACGCCCTATGGAAAATCGTAGAACAACTGCTGATTAAAAATGGTTTTTTCGATGTCGCTACGGACATGCTTTTTTTATTTCAATCAATAGTTTAAAGACCAAACTAGACTATAATATCGAAAAATTATACATATTATATGAAATGATTTTTTTACAATATAACAAACTTTAAGTTTTGACGGACGTCCATTTTAAGCCCATTCCCTTCATCACTTTCATATTGATTTTAATATTATACGTTACAGGAAAAGGTATGATGTATTATATATTTATTTAAACCTCGTTTTTTGAAGAATACGAAACAACTAATATGTTTTTAATATTATGTTTGTTTACCTTAAAATAATTGTAAAATAAAATATGGTGAAAAAAAGTTTTTTTAAAGTTCATTGAGACTTTTGACAGTTGCCCACGTTTACCCACGCTTTACATTTTATGTTGATTTATAGCCTAGCTATCCATAAACATAATCAAATAAAAAAAGCTGCGGAAATTTGCGATTTTCGGAGTAACTATTAAAAATGTGATAAGTCAGAAAACGGAAAAGCGCTCACTCAGCGGGCTTTTAAATGTTGCTGTTTACATCAATAGTGTGCGGTAAGTTTTGTAATTTTTCATTGATATTAGGAAGTTTATCTCTTTTGCACTCATGTTGCGTGTGAAAATATTAATAAACAAGTTGCACACCAGAGAACAGCGCTGAATGATTCTTCTTTCTTCTCAGTAAAAATCCCAGTTTTCTCGAGTGACCGTGAGGGTTGAATACAGCTTTAAATAAAAAAAAAAATAAAGCATTATCTTTTTAAACATCATAACAAAAACACTAAATGCAGTTTTACCTAAATTTTTAAATTTCAATGGGCGGAAATATATTATTACTATGTATATTTTTTATCAATAAAAATTCAAGTTCTCCCCTGTGACATTGAGCGTTGAATCCTATTTTAAACAATAAAAAAGTAAAGCAAAGTTTTGCATAATATACCTACAATTCGAAACTTTGTTGACGGGGTACTTATGAATGTACACCTTAGGTAGGAAATTAACCAGGTTAAAAGCGATTATAACGGAATTTCCAAAATACCCTTTGTTTCAAAGCACTACCCTATTTCATATAAACAGAATAAAATATTAGTGAATTAACAGAAGTGTAATTGTTACGAATACAAATAACTATGTGTTTTGTTGTCCCTTCAAAATGTCTACTTTCAAGTGTTTTAAACGTGAAATAATACTTTCGTATATCGAAGGAGGGAAATCATTGGAGGCATTATCAACAGTTTTAAAAGAAAATTATCATGTATCTGAAGACAACTTATGTTTCATCCTCAGTGATTTTTAAAGACATATTATTCATACTTTTAATAAACGATGGGCAGAAGCTTCACGGAAAAAGGATAAATTTTTAATGAAAAACAGTAATTGGTTAGAATCAGAATATTCAGTAACTTTACCGAAATCTGAAGACGTTACAACCGACTCCATACCATCTACTTCTTCTGGAAAACGTAGGATACCGTGCGTATCTTATCCAGCTTTGTCAGAATCCAGTAAAAGAAGAAAAAATACAATGCTACTTAATTAATATGGATTTGAACACGTCTATAATGCATATCTTCAAGGGTTACGTTCGATAGGAGAAGGAACAGAATCTAAACTTGTGGAAATATTAAGGTTTGCTGACAGTGAAAATAAGACCTTATTCTCGAGTCTCATAGAAGACGCAAGGCAGACAAAAATATTTACGGATGAAGGAGCATTGAGCGTAGTTAATGAATTGGGTTTAACGAAAGCACAATATTTGTACTACGGGACAAATGAACGATTTGACTAAAGTGACTGCTAGGCCTGAAAATGAACATTCTTATTAATATTGACTGTCTACTTTACACGCCTGGATTCGTTGCATGGAAATGATTTTACATATTTCCTATAATCTATCTTTCCAAACATGGTGAGCATCAAGCGAAGAAAAGAAACGACTATAGCAAGAGAAGAAAACCCTGGTATAAAGGCATTTCCGTGAAGAGCTAGGATTGATCATCGATAAACCAAGACAAGCAAGTGGTTAATACTAATGACGGTAATACTTCCAGAAGAATTTTTCACCATGCATGCTGCACTGCTGCAATTACAGGAGTGGATATAAATTTGATTAAACGACTTCACATAATTCTTTCAATGATAAATGCTGAAAAATTTGGCAGTTATGCTATGTAGACTGCCAGGATCTATGTGAGCAATTATGAATAACACTACATGCAATCTTCAGATCACAAAATTTTGATTCATGGAGAAAGTGTCATAAAGCATTTTGCAGTACTTCCTATTGCTCAACTTTCGGAAGATGCACAAGAATCCCGTTATAAGGATTATAAAAATTTTCATTTACATCATGCTAGAAAATGATCAAAATCCGCTACAAACGAGGACGTATTTCATACTCTTCTTTATACTTCAGATCCTTACATAACCAGCATTAGAAAACTGTATACTAAAAACAAGAAGGAACTTGAAGACACCTTAGATCTTTTGAAAGTGAACAAATTAATTTTAGATCCCGAAGTTCAACAAATATAAATAACATAATAAGCATATGTATATTTACAATAACAATAGTAAACATTAGCCGTGTTTTTTTTACACGCGTATACGTTTCGTTTGCGCGTGAAAAAAACGTTTATCCTCGCTTAGATAATGCTTAGGAGACCCATCTAGCGGCAGTGGTTAAACAACTAGCTACAGCTACAGAGTGTACCGAAAAGTGGAGACACAACCCTCTGTTGTATTTCTGTGTATAACATATAGCTGAATCAGTTGTGATAGATAGTGGACGCGCATAGAATACATGGAATTAGTGCAGAGGGTGAAACATAGACACATATTTCAGTTACACCTGAGTATAATGCGTATTGAAATTTAGTAGTACAAATTTAATGCGTAGCAATTTCAGAGGTGTATTTAAAGTTTGTCGCTTAGTAGTGCATATAAAGCTTAAGCGTAAACGTATATAGACGTGAAAAAAACACAGCTATTACAACTAATTAATTAACCTGTGTTCAATTTCAATCACCATTTTTTTATGTTTTTGTTATTTAAATTGACTTGTATTTTGATGTGATATTTGATATTTGGTTTTGGTAGGCATAAAATAATAGTATTCATTGTTAAAAAATAAATATTGGATATTTTGAATAATTTTGAATTTCTTTTATTTTTTAAGGTATGGTTTTATATTAAGGCATAATAAATTACATTCCATTTCAAGCCATATACCCTATTCTGTATATGTGCAAAATTTTAGAACATAATATTCAGAAATAAAAAAGTTATTGATTTTTAATCAGAAACTGGCCTTTATTTTCCATAGTGCGACGCTCTGCTTATATTCGCTGTATTGCTTAAAGGTGATGCCAAGAGATGGGCAGATGCACAGGCAGTTTTTAGGGAATGGGGTGAGTTTGTGAATAGGTTTTTAATAGATTTTCCATATGTGCATAATGCTGCTGATGCATACATGCGTATGATGAATACGAAAATTGCTAAAAACGAAGCAATATATATAGAATGCTTGCATTAGGTCGTCGTGAGGAACCTGACTACGTTTCAATTAATAGATACATAATAAATGGTATCTTTGATGATAATTTGAAACGCACGTTAAGCGCAATGAGCTTTACACCAGCGGTCACCATTTAAGCTTGAAACAAAATGCCATGACGCCGCGAAATAAACGCGACGAACATCGCCTCGTCAAAAATAGAATCCCCGTAATTACATGAAGGTGAACACAATGAACGCAAAGAGCGAAATTTTTCGCGACGTCATTTTGCGGCGATAGATTTATTTCTATCGTCGTCGCCGGGCAATGGCGACAAACATCCCAAGGGTTGCTGCTGTTCAATTTTTTAAGTATAAAAAAAAAAAAACATAATATCCAAAAACATATTTGTTTTTCTTTACATATAATTTTTAATTTAATTTCTTAACATTTTTGTTTTGTTTTGTTTTTTCTCAACATTTTGGGCGTGTTTTAGCAGTCAAGTGCTAAAGCAGAGAATTAAATAAGTTTTAATTTTTTTCATCTTTATTTCTAAATAATGGCCACTCTGAATAAACAGTGTCAATTTCTCCCGTCATTGTGTTTTAAATAGACGAAATGTCTGGGCGTAATTTGAAAAATGTCATCGCCCGACGCGGCGTATATCGTCGTCGCTCGGCAATGTGTTTCAAGCATTAGTTCAATAATTATTGGAGTCACTTCACACGTATTATTATTCTCCTTCGTCTCTATTCGTATTTAGTTGTCCCTGAACAAGCATAGTAGTAACATCGGGTGAGGCTATTGCTCATGCGCAGAATGCTTTAATGGTTTCATGTTATCAATTTATTTTGTTAACATTTTTCCTTAGGCTCAAGCAATAAAGCAGTATTTATATGGCATATTTACGAATTACTTTTTGTGTGTTAACAAACATGCGTGCATACGTCCTACCTCATTGATTTTTCATCAACAACTAAACTAATACCAATAAGATGATTTTGGTTTTAGTCACACAGCCACAGTTTGAATTTTGTGGACTCCTGCTTAACACGAAGCGCAGACCTACTGCAATCATTAAAATCATTTTAAAAAGAGAGTAAATAGTAGCCGTGTTTTTTTTTACACGCGTATATGTTTACGTTTGAGCGTAAAATAACGCTTATCCTCGCTTAGATAATGCTTAGGAGACCCATCTAGCGGCAGTGGTTAAACAACTAGCTACATCACAGGATGTACCGAAAAGCGGAGACACAACCCTCTGATGGCCATAGTGTATAACATATAGCTGAATCAGTTGAGGTGAATTAGGGTAGAGGTGAAACATAGACACATATTTCAGTTGAATCTGAAATGCGTATTGAAATTTAGTAGTACTAATTTTATGCGCGGCAATTCTAGAAGAGAAGATAAATTTTGACGCTTAAACGTCTATAGATGTAAAAAAGGACCACAGCTAGTGTAGAAAAAAAGTTTCGCCGCAGCGTTCTGCACGTTCCAACGAGTCGTCTGGTATTGGTGTTAGTGAGTTAGGTCCTACTTGGGACACATTGCAAAGAATTGTGTAAAGAAAAAAAAGAGCAACGAAAAAAGAGAGTAAGCGCGTGAACAATGTAGAAGTTCAAGATAGTAAGGAGATAGATACAAGCATAGAAGAGGAAGTAGTCGGTAACAAAATTGAAATTGCAAAGCCGTTGAAAGAACTGTGTAAGAATGTGAGTATCTGGGGCAAGAAGAAAATTTCTTGCAATGCACTAACCGATTCAGGGAGTGTAAAGTCGCTTGTTAAGAAATCGATTGCTAAGAAATGTAACGAATGCTTCATACCGTACGAAGAAAAATTAACGGTTTTACCGGCGGCGAATTAATTTGCAAAGAGAAAATGCTAACGAAAATGAAGTGGTGTACGCGGTCGAGTTATTGGTAATCGACGATTCGATAATGAAATACGATGCACTTGTAGGAATCGATATCTTATCCTTATCCGCCTTGCAAGCGGGCACTGAACAGCAATTAATAAATTTATTAAATTACTTTGGGCATTGTTTTGGTGAGAAGCTATGTGAGTTAGGAAAATCTCGAAATTTCAAAATGAAAATTAAGCTAGCAACACCTAAGTCAATTTCAAAGAAGGTGTATAGTATACCTATTCCAAAGCAGAGGGTTGTCAAAAAGATAGTACAGGAATTAACTAGCATAGGAATAGTTCGTGATTCGAAACCGCTGTATGCATCTCCTATTGTTTTGGTGCGAACGTCAAACGGAGAGGATAGGTTTTGCATCGATTTCCGTGAATTGAATGCTGTCACTGAGGAACATGCCAGCTGTAGATGGGGTACTCGCATCACTAGCTAATAAAAGGTTTTTCACTACACTCGACTTAATGTCAGGTTCTTATCAGATAGAGTTGAGGAAATGTCGAGACACTTCACAGCATTCGTAACTCACAATGGCCACTATGAGTTTACGAGGATGCTGTTTGGGCTGCGGAACGCACCATGTTCGTTTCAACGGATGATGGCAAACTTGGTGTTCCCACTTGGCCAAAGGGTGATAAGTTACGTCGACGAAGTGATCATCGCCAGCCAAACCGAAGAAGAGAACTTACTGTATTTAAAATAATTTCTCGAAATTATTGAACAGAAGGACTAACTCTTCGATTATCAAAGTGTTCGTTCAAGAAGTGTCATTCCTGGGTCACGAAGTAGACAAAGACGGCGTTGGACCAGGCGTAAAGAAGACAGAGGCCGACATTAATTTTCCTGTACCTAGCACTCTGTTATAGGTCCGTATGTTCTTGGGGCTTACTGGCTTCTTTCGTTAGTTTGTCAGCGGGGATGCAATTATTGCGAAACTTCTAACTGAATTGACAAGACAAAATATCAATTTTGAATGGAGTTTCCTGTGCGAAAATGCGTTTCGGAAACGTATTGGGCTAATCGCAAGTTCACCGGTACTTACAATACTTGCACACAGATGCTTCGAGTTTGGGTCTCGCAGCAATCCTTTTGCAGCGTGATGATGATGGTAATATGAGAACATATTTTAGCAAGGCCTGCGTACCGAATTGAACCGAATTACCATGCATAAGAGCTAGAAGTTTTGGCAGTCGTTGAGGCATGCCAGCGATTCCGAATGTTTTTGGTTGGGAAGCATTTCGTTATCATGACCGATTGTAAAGCGATATCTAGTGCTAAAATTACCAAGCCGATGTTGCCGCGAGTTGCACGGTGGCTGCTCAAGCTTCTCGAATACGACTATGATATTGTGCATCGGGCTGGTACATCCATGGGACACGTCGATGTTGAAGATTGGGAGTCGGTGATGCAACAACAAGATGAAAAGATGAAAACAAAATATTTTAAATATTTCGCCGCGGGCGCAAGAAAACCTCACTACGCCACTGGGTGGCGAATAGTAAAGTTGTACCACGACGATTGCGGTCATCCAGGGCTAGATGGAACAGTTGGCAAAGTGTTGAAGAATTTTTGGTTTTCCCGTCTGCGAAATTTTTTAAAGGGGTACATTAAATCGTGCATAGAGTGCTGTTACCACCGCAACCCACATCGTACACAATGTCAACTTTACGGAGTGGATATTCCGAAATTGTCATTCCAGATCTTACACTTGGACCAACTGAACCCATTAGTTAAGAGCAAACGCGTATACGAGTACGTGTTGGTTATAGTCGATGCCCCGACCAGGTACGTAGTAGTTGTTCCGACCAGGTCGACAAAATCGAAGCCAGTGATTGATGCACTGAATCAACTCACGTTATCCTTCGGCTTGACACAGAAAGTGTTGACAGATCGAGGTACGGCCTATACCTCATAAACTTTCACATCGTTTTGCAAATAAAACAGTGTTCAACATATCAAGGTGGCAGTGCGCACACCGAGGTCAAATGGGTTGGCCGAGCGAGTTAACCAGGCAGTGTTGGCATATTTGAAACCGTCCACCGGTGGTCCAAAAGATTGGGACGTACATTTGCGTTCATTGCAGTGGACACTCAATACGAAAGTGAATGCCACAACGAAGTATGCTGCGTTAGGTTTACTATACGCTTTCCCTCTACGCGACATAAGCGGTAATAAAGTATTGGCTGCAATGCATGACGACGAAGCACATCTTGTCATGAACGGTCGGCGAAGCGGCGCAGTTCACAACATCGAAGCTGCTACATCTAAAGGGAAAGCTAAGTTTGATGCTAAACATGCTAAGCCTGAACAATACGAGATAGGCGATTTAATCTTGTTAGCAGTCCGTCTTCCTGCCACCGGCTAATGACGAAAACTCCAACCACAGTACAAAGGTCCATATATCATAACCAAGGAACTGCGTTTCGATCGCTACGTTGTCGAAGATATCGAAGGTCATCAGCTGACACATCGCAAGTATTCGACAGTTGCAACAACCTATAATATGAAGCCATGGTGTGCCTTATTCCATGAGGTTGACGATGATTGCGATGACTCCGAAGATGACATTGAAACATTACCAACTCGGGACGAGCTTGATCTGCAGGAGAGGCCAAGCTGTCACTCTTCAATTTTATTTATTACTAATTGTCTATTATTTTAGTCTGTATATGTACATGACTCAATTTCACACCCTTATTCAATGTAACGCATCAGAATAGAATATCTTTGTTTTGTGTATTCACGAATTCAGTTTATATTATTCAAGCAATAAACACGCCTAAAGGCCAGTGAAAATATCTTTTGCTTGAAATTTTCATTGCATATGTATGAAAAGCGACGATTGGATGACATTTTTTTGACGTGAATTCATTGTTCGTGTCTTAAGACATGTTTGTTTATATTACAGTTTTTGCGTACGGAATGAGAATAGGAGTAAAATGTAAGCAAAAAATGTGTCCGGACGCGATCTGTAGGACCTTCCCAAATTCAACATACAGCACTTCTAGAAGTTTTATATAAAAATTAAGTACGTTGAGTCAGTCGTGGTGGTTTTTGTTTTTATAAAACTAAACGATTTTTAATAAAACAAAAATGCTTGATTTTTCTCAAAGGAAAAACTTAATCCAGCCCTTAAATCACATACAAATTTACATTTTCATCATTATTAATTGGAGCTTAACCGTCTTAGCGATTTTGGCCGTTTCGTAACAAGCGAGGGCATCTATCCCTGTTTCGCGATTACAGTCGCCAACTGGGAGCACCAAGCGAGGTGAGTTAAGCTAATAGTCATCTCATCTTCTCTCGACACCGTCCATGGTTCGATAAATAACCGGTGAGATAGAGCACACCTTTCTTCTAGAATTGGTCAGCCCACAGGTTTTGGTAGACTACAAGTGCATCTGATAAGGCAGATAACTTTTTTGCTGAGAAACATTTCATGGCAGAAACACAATGGGTGGGTTTGCCAAGCCACCAAATCAATTTGATGTTAGTTGTTGGCCCGCTTTCTAAAAAGGAAGAAAAAATATACTCTGAAAATATAGCTCAACTTCGACGTAGTCGTTTACTTAGGTAAAAATTTTAAATACTCCGAACACTGGTAGCTAGCGAAATATGAGAGATATGTAATAAATCGAAAATTTTCAAAAGCCCTACGTCATCAAACTTTTTTCAAATTCGATTACAAATACAACAATTCCGGATGGCGTGATATGGACTCATTTGTTTATGCGTTCCTAACTATTCTCTCTTCTCTGCAATACTATTTTTTGTCAATGTTGTTCGAATTGGGAACTCTGTTCCAACCAACTACTTTGTATGTACAAACACTGATATTTACAATATATGTACGTCTTTATATAAACGTTCAGTCATTTATTCATTTGGTCTTATTATGTTAAATTTTAATTTCCGTACTATTATATGACACAAGTTAATCTTAAGCTTGAATAATTGATATATTTCTTATTATAAAAAATTGGTGTGCTATAAAAGATCATCTGGCGATCTTATTGCACAAATGCATTGTTTCGAATAAATTGAAATTGAAATTAAGGTGTAAATTAAGAAACTATCGAGGTTTTTGCTTTGTTGCCGTATGCTCAAAATTGAATTTGGCTGCTCACTTTTTCGGTACAACTATTTAGAAATTAGATCGTTCATAGATGTGAACGTTACGGCTTGCATAATTGTTCTAACTTTTGCAATTCTTACACATTGCTTTAACAGCAGATTTGGTTGCTAGTTTTACGGTTAGTCCGTCAAGGCTGCACGCCCGGCCGTTGTGAACGAATTTTTTAATTAAAATTTAAGTAACTTCCCGATAAGCTACAAGCTTGAAAATCGTCGCTAGGTGGCGCAAGGATCGAGATATTCACAAAAATCGTATTTGTGGTCCGATTTGGCTCATATCTGAAACACATAATACATAAAGAATAGAAAGCGACCTATGAAAAAAATCGCCGCTAGGTGGCGCATGGAGAATGACATTTGTGCATCGGGCCAGCACTCCAAACCGAGCTCCCAGCAGTATTGTTCAATTGGAGATTATATGAGTTCGCTTTCAACGCCGATGTGCAAAAAGTGTATAGGTGCATCGAAATGCACCCGGATGACAACCATATCAAAAGATGATATGGCGCAACAATCAAGGTCACATAGAGGAATATTGCCTTACAACTGTCACATTTGGTACTGCTTCGGCACCATGTACTGCTATCAGTGTCATAAACAGAATCGCGGACGACGAAAAGGAATGCCACCCACTGGCAGAAAATATATTGAAGAGAGAAATATACGTAGAGGACGTACAATCAGGAGACCATTCTGTTGAATCTGCTTTAAATAAACTAAAGCAAGTGAAATCGGCACTACAGTCAGCCGGCATGGAGTTGAGAAAATGGTCTTCCAATCATCCCCCACTAGTGGAATCAATTCCACTTGAACACCGATACACGAGCTCGTCACGTCAACTGGAAAGCGAGGATAGAGTTAAGACGTTGGGCATGAATTGGCAGCCAATCGAAGATCTGTTGAAGTTTCAATTAAGATTCGACGTGCCAACTATTGCTACAAGACGTACTATTTTGTCAACCACGGTTCGTTTATTCGACCCATTGGGACTCATCGCGCCAATCATCGTGATCGCAAAAATTATTTTAAAAGAAGTTTGGGCATGCAACCATGGCCGAGAGCATATTCCCTTGGGGTGGGACGATAAGGTTTCCGGAAAGCTGAACGAGGCTTGGGCCGAATTCACTACCGAACTGACATCTATAAACGAAATATCCGTTCCACGATGGATCAAATACTCACCAAGAATACAGTCTGCAGAATTGCATACGTTTTGCGATAGCTCCAGCGTTGCATTCGCTGCTTGTACATTCGCATCACAGAAGAAAATGGTAACGTGTACACACGACTGCCAAATCGAATACAACACCAACGAAGCCAACATTAACAATTCCTCGAGTAGAATTGTGTGCCGCAGAATTAGCCACACGCATAGCTTCATGGGCGAAGAAAATCTTGAAGGAGCACGTCGATGAGATTCCAATGTATTTTTGGAGTGACGCAATGTTTGTATTGCACTGGATTCATGGCGACACAACACGATGGAAAGTATTTGTATCGAATCGCGTCAGCAAAATACAGTCAAAGTCAGCCATAGAAAATTGGAGCCACGTTGATACAAAGAACAATCCGGCTGATTGTACAACTCGCGGTTTAATGCCAAAACAGTTATCAACATTCGATTTATGGTGGAACGGGCCAACCTGGCTCCTGCAACCTAGTGATACCTGGGCAAAGTTTCATAAACACGTTCACAAAGTTAATGAAGAGGAATTGGAAGCCAAGTCTGCTAAGGTCCGTGTTCACGTCTGCATACAAGGATATTCAATTCTGTATCATTATTCATCGCTAACCAAACTAACTCGCATATCCGCCTGGATTTATTGATTTTTTACATCTCACTTAAAGACAACAGAGCACAGCGCAAAAATGGGCCGCTTCAAGTGAACGAGTTACACAATAGTTTAATTAAGCTAATTAAGTTAGTGCAACAGGACTCTTTTGCCAGTGATCTGTCCTGTATTAATTCCAATGATCCGTTGCCAGCAAAATCGACAATAAGGGGTTTAGCACCTTTCGTCGAGACTTCAACCGGATTGCTTCGGTTAGGAGGAAGACTACACCGATCAACTTTACCCTACCGTCAGAAGCACCCTATATAATCGTTCCAAGTCATCATCACTTCATCAATTTAGTGATTGACAATGCACATAACAACACGTTGCATGGAGGAGTGCAACTAACTCTGACGAATCTACGACAAGAATATTGTATTGTTCGAGGTCGACAACGTGTAGCTGCAAGAATTCGAAAGTGCATAACATGCTTTCTAAACAAACCTGAAATATCCAATCAAATGATGGGAAACTTACGTTTTCACCGAATCAACCAACCAACAAAACCATTTGAAGCTACTGGCACGGATTATACTGGCGCATTTGATCTAAAATCCTCAAAATTCCGAGGTAACACTGCGTACAAAGGGTATATTGTCATCTTTATCTGCCTGGCAACTAAAGCTGTTCATTTGGAGGTCGTTACCGGAATGCCAACTGAACTTTTTCTCATGGCATTGCATAGATTCATCGGCCGTCGTGGCTTATGTCGTGATATTTTCAGCGACAACGGCACAAATTTCATAGGCCCCGACAATATTTTAAACACAAGGGCGTACCAAGACTCCATCGAGAGGAACATAGTACCTAAACTTGCGGCGATGCGCTACTAGCCCACCTCCAGAGAGAGCAATATCCACACTATCGCTTGGCAGCAGTTATATTGCCTTGCAACGAATGATTCAACAGTTTTGGTCACGTTGGTCATCTGACTGACTGTCGCATCTACAAAATCGTCCGAAATGGCAGGAAGAGCAACATAACCTAGAAGTGAACGACTTGGTGCTCATAAAAGATGATCGCTTAGCACCAAATGACTGAGCAAGAGGTAGAGTAATCGAAGTTCATCCCGGGTCGGATGCACTAGTTCGCGTTGTTACATTGAAAACTAAGGGTGGCACATTGAAACGACCGGTAAGCAAACTGTGCCTTCTGCCAATCCGGCAGCACAACACCACCGCAGAAAGCATTTGAATCAACACACGATTTCGCATTTAATTTACCGAAAGTAGCCACAATACAAGAATTTACAACAATCACAATGAATACAACACAGCACAAACGCAGTATTGGGAGGAGCATGGACGAATTTGCAACCACTCAATTCCTGATGAACTTCCAATTTTTAATTGCTCTAGTTTGCTTTGATTACGTCTACCGGTGTCACCACCGCTTTCGCATTTGACAGTTTCTAAGGTGAAGAACTTGGCTACATCACATCACGAAAAGGCTGCGTTCACAGCTACAGATCTCTGCGTAACCAACTAAAGAGCAAGTTTCTCTTTCTATGATATGTATATAGATACATATTAGCGCAAATGTTCAACGCATACCAATTAACCTTAGAGAGAGTAAGATAGGTACTTTGTATACACTAAAAAGTAAAATAAATCAGAACGTAAATCGACCAACAGTAAACTGGTCATACAGTTGTTTTCAGTCACCAAAGAACTGCATATTAATAAATGTTTTTCTTATATACAGTTACGAACAACGCCATCAACTTGGGTTCCAACACCTTAGCCGATAATATAAATAACTCTTTTGGTGACGTAAACTTCTTTTATTATTTAATCGCTGATTTATCCAGTTTGTACAGCACTTAGTAGATATACCATGTACCGTGTGGTCGCTGCAACCATGGATTCATTTCAGGGATTAGATTAGGATTTCCTACAATGATGTTGCTCCACTGTTCTTGTCAGCATAGAATCGATTCTTTTCGCGCCTGTGTGGCAACAGCACCTCTACTCGCTTGCGATCCATTGTCGTATATTGCTTTTCTTTCCTCAGCGAGAAGATATATTGGTATGGCTCCCGACCACCAGGACAGCTTCAGCCGAGACCGTGCGGTAAGCCAAAGCTATTCGCAGCGCCCCTCTGTGTTGGACCGAGGTGAGGCGACTCGGTTCTTCCGGCCCGTAGCAAACATTTCAAAATCATATTTCCAGTTCTGGTCAACAGGATCTTACTGGTCTCGATCCTGTGGATACCCCATGTATTTTAAGGAGGCATCCTATCGCCCTTTCACCGGAACTTTGGAATGTGCTGCCTTTAAAGCAATGTTTGCGGATCTCCAGTCCTGCATCAAGGCTCGGACCTCTTAATGTTATTGACACTTGATGCATTTTTTTCTGGATCTGCTCTCGATGGTGTGGAGATCCGCCGAATTTTCAACGGGCTTACGCCGCATTTTCGACGAAAATAACTGACGTTTCCAATTTTAATGGCACTATCAGCTGCCCTGCATATAAAATAAGGATCGCTTTTTTCACTGTCGTCAGTAGGATTTTCCACAATATTTTGCGAACCGTGGAATTTATTTACGTGACATAAAAAATAATTATAACCTTTGCACAGGGTATGACCAGTATTTACATTATTAGACGAATGTAATTTTCCGTTGTATAAATATTTTATACACGTTGGACACAAGTATTGTCCGACAAGTTCGCTAAATTTAACATTATCATCACTTATTCGAACTAAATTTGTGTACATTTTATTATGGTTATTTTTGTGAAAAGGGTTCAGCAGTGATTTGGATTCGGCATTTTATTTACCAGTATGGTCGTATTTAATATCAATGCAAACAAAAAAATTATTAATAACTATTTTTATTTTTTTCCTTATTGAAAACAAATTTTTTAGTACTCAAGGTTTCGTAAAACAAAGCAATTTTTCAAGCTATGTCAGATCTCAAGCATTTTTTTTCGCAGATTATCCCAGAAATGGTTTTTACATTGTTTAACTATTCAATTGTTAGCAGAAAATTTATTGCAAACCAACAACAAAAACAATTTTTGCAAAAAAATAATTTTACTTTGTACTTGAATGTCTTTTGAATCTATATCTAAAAAATGTTCCCGTTCGGCCGTTTACTTTCGGATAAACAATTCATTTCCCAAAACAATTGCTAATTAAAATAAAACTATGCAGAATTTTGCAACTAAATTTTCACAGTGTTCTTCTCGACCACAAAACTCGGCGCTGACCAAATATCGCAAAATATTGACTTTGGTGAAAACGGGGATCAGTTGAAAAAGCCTTACCCAATTGTTATCGTGGAATTTTGAGGATTACAGTTACAGTAGTCGTAATCACAAGTTACCAAAATATTGTAAAGTTTCACAGCTCCACGACAAACGATACTAAAGAAACGCTCAAAAATAAACAAAAACAAAAAGTTTAAATATACAAGTGGACCTTTCTAAATCGATTCTGGTTATAGAAACAAGTTCAGAGGTTTTTCCTTCCTGTTGCAAGATTATCATTGAAAGTCGTCTATCATATTTTGGAGGATTTTGTCATACAAATTTCAATATTTAAACGCATTGTTTAATATATATATTATTTATTTGTAGCAGATTGACTCGTGTGTGCGGATAACAGTCCAAATTCCCAAGGATGCGGCCCAACGGTTACGCCAGATGGCAGTGGAGGGCAATCCAGCCCTACGCGCCATCGGCATTATATCTGTGCAGTTGGATGGCGATTCTGTGATATCCATAAAATTACCTGGACAAGAAATCAATCTTAAAACTTCAGGTATGCCTGACAAATATATTTCTATATACTTTCAATAATGATACATACCTTTTTCGTGTAGAAAATGATTCCGATGTTTTGGCAGCAAAAACAAGTGAAGATTTGGGACATTTTGCGCAGTTATTGGAAACTAGAGGAGATTCGATGGATCAATCTACAACTGGTTCATTATTACATTCACAAATACTTTATCGTACCCCCAGCAAAACCATAGGTATGCCCAATAGCAATCTAGTATCACCATCACATATGCAGCAACATCAACTTATACAAGATAAGCGTAACATGTTATTGGGCGGTCCCAGTACAAGCAGCGCAGCTCAAGTCCTTTTTCAAAAACAACAGCAACAGCAAGACCAAGCTCTACGCCATCAAATTCCACAAGGCCAATCTGTTCAACCACTTTTTAAGCCGCCGAATACTGTATGCCCTATGGATGGAAAAGTTCCAGTTCCACCAATTTCCAACTTAAATAGCGGACCGAATACTCGGGACTTCCCATTTGTTAGTATGAGACAAGCTCGCGTTCTACAGGGTCGCGAAAACGCATTGAATAATAATTTTTTAAACAACAATAAAGAGATCCCTTCAAGCGGTTCACAAATATTATCAGCGTCGCAAAATGGGCAACAGGATATTTCAAGGGCCTCCGGTTTCATTTTGTCTCCTAATGTTTCGCTTAAAGTTGTAAAAAACTCGCCTAATGTCGAGCTTTTGTCGAGTACTTCAGTTTTAGCTGCTAATAAATTCTTGCCACCTCCACCTCCTCCATATCCAGGCATGGGAAGCACCTCGTCAAACGTTATAAATAAACATGCCTCCCAGATAAATAAGCCTGTGCAAAATTACATACAAAAGGAAGTTAGCGGACTACCGGTTGGTGCACTTCAGTCTACTACATCCACACCCCCAAGCAATAATAATATTGCTATTTCCTCCCCATTACTTGTAAATTTGTTGCAAAATGATGGAAATTTACTTGCGAGTCAAGTGAAATTGTCCCCACAAACATTAAATCAGCAGCACACGTCGCACCAATCTCAAAACCAGCATCAACAGTTAATGAGCTCACCCATACGCGTGCAAGCTCTATCTGATGATAATTTTATTGATAAAAAACAATCTGAACAACAACAACAGCAAACGCAACCGGCGACACAACTGTTACATTCAGTATCTGAACACACTATGGTTGGATCATCGTCGTCGATAGGTTTATCTGTATCTCCCAGTGCTGCTAATGCAAGCATAAGAAACTTGCAGCAACAACAACCTTTGACAATTCCTAGAAATAATCTATATGGCCATCAACATGTTCAGTCGAACTTTCAACCTAATGTGACGTCTCAGCAAAGCCATTTTCTCCGGCAACAACGCCAACAAGAGATGCAGACATCTATTGTTTCGGGCGGAAGTTCTCCCTCGCAGCATTTTATTCAACAACAACAAAAGCAGCTGCAACAACAACTCTCCCAACAATCCCAGATAATGCAAACACAACAGCTTCCACAAGGTGCCGTTGGAGGAATTATGTTATCTAACATACATCAACAGCAACAAGCTCAAGTCAGACAACTTCAGCAGGGTAGTGGAATGCAAGGACAGGGGGAGCCGCAGCAGAATCAACAGCAACAACAAGCACATAAATTTCTTTCTTCAGGTGGCATGTCACCTACTGCTTCACATTCGCCTACGTCTAGCCATCATTCTCTACATAGTCCATTAATGGGATCTCACCAGCAACAATTAATGTCTCCTTCTACCACTCCAGTTCAATCCCCACACTCTCATTCGGGTCATGCACAAAAACATCTTGGCCAGCAACAACAGGTGAAGTTACGTCAACAGCATCGTCAATTACAACAACAGCAAACATCCAATACTGCACCGCCAACAACATCACCATCATCTCATGGTACTACCATTCTTCATAACTTACAAGTACCTTTGGCAGCCCAGTTATCTGCAACAGGATCAAATAATGGTGGTAATAGGTCAGTCACCAATGTTTTAGTACCACTGTCTAGTTATGATCCCGCCTTAAACACAGCACCGGCAATGCGATGGCCTTCATTAAACAAACCAATGGATTCAGTTACAAAAAGCAGTTTCCAAGAGTTTGCTCGCTATCAAATGCAGTACAATTTGCAGCAGCAGCGGATGGATAATAATCATCAGACACAGCCGCAAAAACAAGATCTTCATCAACAGCAATTAAATGAGCATATAGTAAGTCCCCAAGCAAATACAATCCAGGCGATGGAAGTGTCCTCGTTAGATGGTGTTACTACAGATCCTTTAATAACACTATCTGATTTTGAATCTTTAACAACAAATGATCTTGATGCTTTGTTGCCAACATTGAACTGTGATTTAGACTCTACTCTAACTTTTGATGATAAAAATGAGTTGGAATCGCTTTTGCAGGATGCGAAAGATTTGGACTTAGACCTAATTGAGGAAAATCTATCTGCTGTAGGTGTTGATATTGACGAAACAGCAGCTGCAGCATCGTCCCTATTAAATGCAGAATCCACACAAGTGCCCCCAAACATTGCTTTAGGTCTGAATCCAATACAATTCGGTGAACAAAACTCTCAAATGCCACAAAATATTCCACAAAAATCTGCCTTCATGGTAAACAGTATCGTACTACCAAATGAAAAGAATCACTTGCCCCAACACGGTAGAGTTCAACATGAATATAAGGAAAATGATATTTTATTTACAGAAAATAACTCATTCTCATCTCATTCAGTACAAGCCCTTCAGCATCAGTCGAATCATAACTTGCAACAACATACGTATCTGCTTGAAAAGGAAGATTCTTCTATAGTGAATGAAAATCAAATAAATTTAAAAGAAACGACATCGGTGTATTCTTCAAATAACCAGAAACAATTTCTTATAAATCCCTTAACCGGTGATATGGAACCAATAGAGAGTGATGATAGTGAAACAGAAACAGATGTACAAGTATCTCATAAATCGAGCTCAATATCACCAAAATCCCGTTCAATGTCGTCCCTCATTGAGAGTTTTAATGACAAGCTCCCCCAATCATTTTTCTTAGAAGAAGACTCAAATGCTAGTAGTAATCCAATGTCAAGACCTTCATCAAACGAACGAAATAACGCCATCACACCAGGACCCGGAAGCGACACCGAACGTTCACGCGATTCCTTAATTTCAAATAAATCAAATCGTAGTGCTAAGCATTGTAAACTAGATTGTTTTCAAGTATCTAATAAATCTTTTACTTTGATTAAAAGCAGTGGCGAAATGGCTACTACTAAATCACATGGTTCGAATCTTGTTACAGCAGAATCGACTTCAATAACAACTACATTTATGACCAAAACAAATGTTTCACAAAAAAAATCTAAGTGCAATTCAATTCGCGAAAAACCACAAAACAACGTTAGAGATAAAATGCAAGATGTGAACTCTAATCCCGGTTCTACTAAGTCTAAAAGAACAAAAGGTAACGGAAAAGCGAAAGTAGTTGCTGCCCCCTTATGTACAAATTCAGTTTCTACAATGGAGTCCATACCAGCAATTGGCACTTTGAAATCTCATCCGACGGAGGTGGGTAATTCGAATGAAAAAATAAAGTTACGCTTAAAGTTAGAAAAGAAAGAGCCAGTTTATCCGGCTTATAAAGTAGATGTTTCATTTGTTCCTGCACCAAAACTCACTACATCCGAATCGACATCGAGTAATTTAAGTATAATACCACAGCAAAAGGCAAACATAAATCATAATACACCTCTTCCATCAAACTCCTTAAATCAACAACAAAAACAAATCGAACAAGCCAAACTTGTACAACAACAACCAATTACTTTCAGTAGCTTTGCACCGGCGGAAATATTAAATATTGCGACTTCTTCGTCAAATGATGAACCACGCGTACCACCCTTACACATTAGTCTGCGTGGAGGAAAAAACTCAATTGTCATTAAAAGTAGCCGCAAAGATCGGAAAAAGGCGCAAAGTATATTAAGCTCAGTGGTTGGATCTAGTTGTGAAGGTGAAGGTGATTCGAAACAGAAGTCAAAAATGCAGACATTGCAAGTGCCAGATGTTAATACAGAAACTATTACGCAAGAAAAAATATTACCATTTTCCTGCAGCGTTTCTACAATCTCCACACCAACAGTTTTTACCACCATTGCTGAAAACTGCAATAATTCGGTTCCAGTTTTGGGGTCAATTTGTGTGCCAACACTACCGAATATATTAGTATCACCATCGATAACTACCACGCCTGTATCCACTTCGTCTGCATTCGTGGGTAGCAAAAATGGACTAACAATAAGTGCAATTAAATCTATTGATTCCCAAAACGATATTAATTCATATGACAATAAAAGTATAATTGGCTCAACAAATGTGGGAACGTTGTCATCGCAAGTGATAGCGCAGTCCCAATACCAAACAAATGAGCAATCCGTATCACTATCTCAACAGAAAGCGCAATCGTCTAAAGTTTTGACAAGTTTATCTAACTGCGCAACTCTTAATTCAATACCGCACAATAGTATAGTTACATGTTCCAGTGATAGCTCATTAAATATAACAAATCGCGTTATCAATAGTTTAAATGTGAAAGCAGGTTCGATGTTGACATCTGTTGGCACCGGAGGAGGTAAACCATTGACAAAAAACCTAAAACCCCCATCCTATTTAACAGCTGTACAACAGCTTCAACTTCAAAAGCAAAAGCAAAAACAACACTTTGAAAATTCAACTCAGCATACGGTAGTTTCAGTAACCACTATGCTGCCAAGTGCGACAACACTGAAACGTGTTACCGTGCCAAACACAGCAACAGGCCATGTTGATCTTACTGCCAATGCGGAAAAAATGACTTCACAGGCTGGCGTTAATGTACCTATAAATGCAAAAACTTTGGCTGTTAGCATGCCAATCCCTGTATACATAAAACATGCTCATGAAATTATGGCAAGTGAACCTGCATCCACTGTTTCCATACCTGTAACAAATGGCTGTCCAAGTATAAATACGAATGTTGTTTCTAGTAGCCAAGGAATAACTGTTGGTACCTGTTCAACTGCTGTATCAAATGTAATTTTGCGCAACTCCCCAGCAAGCAACGGAAGCGGAACCCCTGGGCATAATAATGGAAATGGTACTGGTGAAGATAGCGGTATTGATTCAATGGATGCATTATCTGAAAAAAGTCCCAATCAGCAATCATCCAGCAGTCCAACTCAACAGCAGATTATTAGTCGAAGTGGAAGTAGTAGTATTGAAAAATCAACTTCAGCATTAGTTGTAAAGAAAGATTTAACATGTGAAGTAATTGTAAAGAATCTAAATATTGTTAATGCGAATACTAAGGTACCATCACAATCTTCTGATATAAAGGATGTCACGGTAACAAAGAAAGGAAAAAGTACATTAATCGATTATGCAGATGATGAAATTGGAAAGGCTTTAGCCAAAATGGAAGGCTTTATTGAAAACTGTATGGATGCAACATCAGAAGCATTAACAACTGTTAAAAAAGACTCACATGAAGATTCCTTAGTAATGGAGAAAACAGGAAATAGGGCGATACTTCCTTACACGGAAAAAGCCATTGATAGTCCACAATCACAGAGTTTTGTTAAACCAATAACAGAAAGCGACGCTGTTAAAAAAATACAAGGAAAAATTGATCTACCGAAGAATGACAAGACAGTTGAAGCTATAAGTACTGGGACTGAGGACAAAAATAAAAACAATTTAGAAGAAGGAAACAGATTTGACGGCGATAATAATGTTGAGAGAATATTAAGTCTAGATGAGACTCAAGCTATTGAAGACAAGTGCTTTGTACCGAAGAATAAAAACATTAAAATAGAGTTGGAGGAAGCCAACAAAAAGCAGCACGAATACCCTCAATCGCAGGATTCAGATTCTGTTTTCCCGCTTATATCTATTGATATTCCAGTTCACAGCGAATCGGAAATTAATCGTATTAGAACACGTGCTAGTAATCGATTGGGTAGTCCCCTGGATATAAATAAATTAAGTCCAATGATGTTGATGGCCTCAGCCGAACTAAATGCGAACTCCGATATGCAAGTGACTAATAATAAACCTAGCATTGCAACACGAACGTCTGTCCATGATCGCGTTAATATTCATCAACACATATTAAACACCGGAGAAAATGACACTGGCACATATACGGGGCATTGGTCTCCACATATAGCAGGCAATAAGCGTAAACGTCATGAATGTGATACAGCAGCAAATAGCAGTAGCAATGATTGCGTAGAGGAAAAAAGATTACGTAGTAGTGAAACCGTACTAAATGACACCGAAAAGGAAAGCGAATCGCAAAATACTGCAATGTGTAGCGATGTAAAAAAATGTGATGAATCTTCTGATTCTGATGAGCCCTTAATTGAGGTGGCCGAAAAAGTTCGTAATTCCAAAGTTGTTAATGCAACTGTTAACAATAGCGAACCTGCTGCTCATGCAACATTGTCCAATACACCAACGGCAAAGAGCGAGTTCTGTCAGGTATCCAGTCTGGAAAAGAATACTCGAAACAGTCGGACAATAGTACACCAAAATAGTGAGTACTAAAATTGTGTTCTTAACGGATATGGAATTGGAATCTTGAATAAAATTGAGTTAAGTTGAGAGGATGTACCAAGACTTACCTTAAAAAATACCTCTGTTATCTTAGCAAATACTAAAGCCATATATGTAATACTCCTATGTTGCTAATAAAAAATGCTGGCAATGAGTTTTGAATTCGAAATCAAAACAAGACAGCCTACAAATTTTTGTAATTTTAGCAGCATAAATGTGACAAGAAAAATTTTAAATTTAGATACATTCTATTATTGAATACAAAATCAAAAACATTTAAACAGCAATATCACTCTGATGTTTGTGAGTGTACCTAGCCTATAGTAGCAATGTAGAAGTATTACATATATGACTAAAACCTTTCTAGGGCCCAGTTTAATTGCTGATCGTACCCTTGTCGCAATTCATAGTTGGAGGCTTGATCCCGCAAAGGCAGGTTTTAGCTAATATTGCCTTAAAGGTGTTTCAGACTCTCGCTTGATTGCATGCATTTCCTGCCTCTATGATTATATGCAACTTATGTCTCATATTTATTTCTTCTAAACGGATTTGGGCGTCTACCATACATGCACGACTTGAAGATGTGTACGATTATTGCCACAATGACAGCCTGGTTATAAATGTATATATTTGCGCGACTGCATGTTTTGTACGCTTCCTCCAGTATTTCTGCTGCTTTCGTCACGGCTACCATTCCCTACTTTGTGGCTCCAAGACATCTCTCGAAGCTCAGTGTCACGGGACGGTATAGCCTGCCCACCCTGTTTAAAATTATACACACATTCTTAAAACGAAACGTTGTTTGCTTAAAATTTATTAAATGGGGAGAGGAAGGGGAACTCAAAGATACGCATAATGGTAATGCATTAAAATTTTATATTTTAGAAAGTCTAAGTTCGGTCGAATCCGAATATTATAAAAATAAACTAAGTTTGACTAGCAACAACTTGGCAAGATTCATTTATTGTAAAAGAAAGTTTGACCACATGTCGCCACACTCAAAAAATATACTTGGGTTTAGCATAAAAGTATTTTCTCAATGTCCGAAATGTTTTGTGTTTATATAAAACAATTAATTTTCAACAACCTAGATATCTGTATGGTAAACTAAAGTTTGTACAATCTTCGCAAACTCACAACATCGGCTTCTAGATTATTCTAGGTTAGTGCTGTAAAATTGTGGAGTTCTCTACCTATTCCAATAAAATGCTTTAAGTCGTATGGATACTTCAAAACGGCAGTAACAGATCTCTTCAAACGCTAACTAATTCCTCCTGTACAACCTACCTACCTACCACGCCTGTGTCGTATTGTCTAAAACTAATCTTAGCTTAAGCTTAAATTTGAGAAATTATTGTAATTATCCTCTTGAATATGTGCAATGAAAAGACTCCAACTTTTAGTGTACTTTGAGGTAAATAAATAATAATAATTATAAACCCACCTGTGTGCTCTCATATACATATAGTATATTAGTGATATATTTCAAGAGCAATATCGCGAATATTAAATTATATGAAAGCTGAAATATACAACTACTGTTGCTGTCGTAGAAGAGATATGTCCTCCCTTGCAAGAAGGAGACTTCTTGTACGTATCGCGTCCCATTCAGGCCACACGAGCTTAGTGTGGTAGCAGGATTCGATATTGCTCCATCTCACACCCGCTTCCCTAAGGAAAATTCCTTTCAAAGTGACCTTACAGGTAGCGAGCGGCATGTTCAATCCTTTCAAGGACGACGAAAGCGGAACGGATGTGCCGCCTCTTGCAAGTTCGTCAGCCATCCATTGCCAGGAATATCCGAGTGTCCAGGCGTCTATACCAGGCTGAGGAAAGTTTGCTCAGCGATCTCGTTAAGAGATTTACGGCACTTCTCTACTGTCCTGGACTTTCATGTGACCGACCCAAGTACATTTACTGCAGCCTGGCTGTCAGTAAATACAAATTTTATTATAGCTGTGAACAGCATTTCTCAAATGATCAACGGCCTCATTTATAGCAGCCACTGCCGCCTGAAAGACGCTGCAATGATCGGGTAGGCTAAGGGATAGATTCCATCCTAGTTGAGGTTGTTGTTGTCGTAGCGATAAGGTTACTCCCCGTAGGCTTTGGGGAGCGTTATCGGATATAGATCCGGTACGCTCCGGTAACAAAGCGCAAGATTCTTAAGGATGGTTGCATGGCCAACCACGTTGTCACTCCAGCCGAATAACTCTCACAGCCGTAGAGCAGAAAAGGCCGCACATTGCTTGGCCATTAAATCTATTGGCAATACATTAAAAAGAGTATCCCGCGTCTCCGCGGGGTGGTGCGCGGAGCACCTCCACGCAGACTAGAGCACTTCTTTGTATCTTTTGAAAAACTCGTAGGTTCGATTAGTATCCAAGCTCATCCACCAGACCAATGCCCGTATAGAAGAATTGGTCTAAAGACGGCAGTGTAGTACCACACGGTAATATCCGGCGATAGTCCCATCTTCGCGCAACAACTCCCCTTCAGCTGTACAGTGCCACTGTTGATTTCATCACACGCTCCTGAACGTTTTTCCTGCAGGTTATTTTTTTATCCAAAATTACTCCTTATTTGGCAGAGTCCCTCAACGTCAGGGTCGTGCCCGCTAGCACCGGCAGCTGCAACACAGGTATTTTATATTTCTTAGTAAACAGAACCAGTTCAGTTTTGGCTGAATTGACCGATAGACCTTTACTCCTGGCCCAATTCTCCACCAGTCTCAGCTTAGTTTGCATTAGATCGCATAGTATCTGCGGAAACTTCCCGCTAACTAGCAGCGCGAGGTCATCTGCATATGCGATTACCTTGCTGCATCTATCCTTCTCAAGAAGAACCAAAAGCTCATTAAGTGTGGCAACCCATAGAAGTGGAGAAAGTACAACGAGTGTCTTTAGCTGGAAGGATGTAAGACAAATGGGTCTGAAGTTTTTATGGGTCACATGACCAGTCCTTGCAGCTCTTGGTATAAAAGGTGACCCTTGAATCGTTCCAACCCCGTGGAATATGGTTAAGAGCACAAACTCCTTTGAAGATGTTATACAACCACAAAGAACTCAGGTCGATTGTTTGCTGGAGTTGTGCAGAAGCCAATCCATCCGACCCTGGTGCTTTGAAGGGCTTGAACGACATTATAGCACATTTAACTTTACTCACAGTAATGAACTTCCCCTCAAACGGTTCGCCAGTATGAGTTTCCTCCAGTTCATTTTTTCACCACTAGCGCCCGGAAAGTGCGTACTCAGGAGCATGCGAAGGGTGCTCTCTGCCGAATCCATCCATGTCCCATCAGTTCCTAGCAGGCATCCAGGAACACTTTTTGGAGCACCTATCTGAGCCTAGAACCCTCAGACACCCCCTCCATTTCGGTACATTCCGCCAGGAGGTCCTCTTCGACGACCTTAGCAATTTCTTATAATCCTCGAGCATCATTTTGTATGCATCCCATTTTTCAGCCACCCTGGAGGCTTTAGCAAGATTGAATGCTTTCCGACAAGCCCTGCGTAGATTGTCTAGGTCCGCGTTCCACCATGGTGGTTTGGTCTTACTACTAGATTTCTTCCTAGGGCAGGCCTTATCAAGAGCCTCCCCGCATGCCTTCGTATAGAAGTGAACCATCTTTTCCAGCTCTGCAGAGTTCTGGGGAATATGAACACTAGATCCTGAGAGCCTCTTTTGAAACTCCTCACTATAGAAACGCCAATTGGCGTTTTTTAGGTTGATATGCCAGACAGTTCTGAGCGCAACCCCGCCAAGGTCGAAGCGGACAAATCTATGATCCGAAAAAGAATGGTCTTCAAGCACCATCCAATTTTTTATCATGGATTCCCCGCTGCCCGAGATCAGGGTGACGTCCAGAACCTCCTGTCTGTTCCTAGTAACAAACGTGGGCTCCGGAAGTAAAAGGACGTCAGTGTAACATTCGTACCACCGACCGTCAACATCAAAGTTGTAGCATCCTCCTCGCTAAAATGGGGGGGATAAAGAAAGTTTATATCAGATCTTACCAAGATACAAGCTCTCGGCTTCCCAGGTCCCTTAAGCTAGCCCAACCTTTCCCGCCCAATCAAAAAACGAGACCGTACTAAATTGCACAATGTTTAATGCTAATTTAATACGGGCTAATTAAATTTATTACACTTGTTTTTTTAAAAAATATGCCCAACCAAAAACTGAAAACGTATTAATTACAGCATATTTAAAGCTGATTTAATACGGGTTATTTAAACTTATTACACTTGCTTTTTAAAAAATATCGACTTTAACTTAAGCTAGCCCAACCCATATGCCCAATCAAAAAAGGAAAACGTATTTAATTAGAGCATATTTAATGCTAATTTAAGACGGGTTAATTAAATTGATTACACTTGTTTTTTAAAAAATAGCTTAAGCTAGCCCAACCTATATGCCCAATCAAAAACTGAAAACGTTTTTAATTAGAGCATATTTAATGCTAATTTAATACGGGTTATTTAAATTTATTACACTTGTTTTTTAAAAAATATCGAGGGTTGGGCTAGCTTAAGCTTAAGGTAGCCCAACCCATATGCCCAACCAAAAACTGAAAACCTTTTTAATTACAGCATATATGTTTTTTAAAAAATATCGACTTAAACTTAAGCTAGCCCAACCCATATGCCCAACCAAAAACTGAAAACGTATTTAATTACAGAATATTTAATGCCAATTTAATACGGGTGAATTAAATTTATTACACTTGTTTTTTAAAAAATATCGTATGCCCAATCAAAAAACGAAAACGTATTTAATTAGACCATATTTAATGCTTATTTAATACGGGTTAATTAAATTTATTACACTTGTTTTTTTAAAAAATAATAATAAAAGTTTAAGCTTAAACTTAAGCTAGCCCAACCCTCGATATTTAAAAAAAAACAAGTGTAATAAATTTAATTAACCCGTATTAAATTAGCATTAAATATTCTGTAATTAAATACGTTTTCAGTTTTTGGTTGGGCATATGGGTTGGGCTAGCTTAAGTTTAAGCTTAACTTTTATTATTATTTTTTAAAAAACAAATGTAATAAATTTAATTAACCCGTATTAGGTTAGGTTAAATTAGCATTAAATATTGTGCAATTTAGTACGGTCTCCTTTTTTGATTGGGCTGGAAAGGTTGGGCTAGCTTAAGGGACCTCGGTTTCCCATGTGTGGCACCACTCACCAAGGTCAATCCTGCCGTATTCAGTTTGCATATCTTAAGCCCTACTACCCAAGGCTCCTGGATAAGGGCTATGTCAGCCGCCCACTAGAAAACTGGAATAGCAGAGCAGCAGATGCTTCTTTACAATGGTGGAGGTTTATTTGTAGGACTCGCACTAAGCCCAGCACCGACCACCTCCACCACTGTCGAATCGCCGTCTTCATCAGACATTGGCTCCTCTCCAGTGTAAGCACTTCCCAGCGTTAGCGAGGAGATCGAAGACGCGTCCCCGCCCAGCGTGTCATTCGTCGGACTGACCCTGTTAGGTTCTGCGTCCTCTTCCTCCTCGCTCTCCGCTTTCTCAGGCTCTATCACCAGCTCCGGATCATAGGCCGCCTTCAAATCGTTGGAATACACCTTACTTCACGGTGTGAAAAACGAATTTAATAGCGCCATCCGCACGCTCCAAAAAAGGGAGTGACTCCTTTTTGAGAAGCAGTATCGCCAGACGCGTCGCCCTGGTGATATGCGCCAGCTTCAAGACTCCCCAACCAGAGCAAGGCAGGTCTGGGTTGAAGGTCGTTAAGACCTCAAGGGTTCCCTCTGCCCATGCTAGCAGCTCCTTCGGTAGCAAACTACCTACCGAGAGGGTTACTAGCAGAGGCAGCGGGTCCAGTCGCCGCCCCCAAAGCTCCCCAAGGGGAAGTGATGGGCGGTGTGAAAGACTCCGGCGTCGCCTGAAGTCTTTGTGCACCACCCGCAATAGCCGCACCGCGGCTGGTAGAATCCCATGATTTGCGGAGAACGGGGTCATCCACCCCAGGCAGAGATCCGCTATACCTGGGTTAAGGCCAAGATTACAACTGGGTGTGACCTGGTTCCCAGAGGGCTTCATTAGCGAATAGACTATTTGAGGGGGCCCCCAGCCAGCACAACACCACCGGTCCGGCCCCCACCTTGAGACCACGCTCAAGAGCCACTACCATATGCCAAAGATATTAAGGAGCTAAGGCAGCAATGGCACTGATTCCTGAACTTAGCTAGCACTCCTCTAGCGGGGTTACTGTAGTGACTATTACCAGCCGGTACCTTCTAGGAGGGTTCAGCCCAAGGATTTTCGCCTAACCTTTTGGGTGAGAGCGTTCACAAACTGTACTGAGTATCCTCTAAACGAGGTTCACATAGAATCCGATGAATTTTTTTGGATGTCTCTGAGGGCCTTTTTATGCGAAGACAAGAAAGCGCTTCTTCCTTTGGTAGGATAGTTGCTTGAAATGATAATGAGATACTAAGTTTAAATGTGTAAAAGTCATTAACTTTAAGAAAGACAACAGAATTTCAAATATCATTAAAATAGGGCACGAGTATTTGGACGAAGTTTTAAAGTGTAAGAAATTTAGTGTCGTGTGGAATCGATGTTTACGATGGCCAAACGGTAAGAAGGTGCTATAAATGCTTAGGATTTAGCATTGCAATAATAGTTCTCATAAACAGAGATGTAAAATATTGTAACGAATTTGTGGAAATTCCTGATTATTATGCACCTTCTGTTAACGTTCGAATCGCTGAACTGTCGAATAAATAACTCCAATATTCAGTATTGCAAAATGGTCTTTTTGTACAACTTTACTGTGGCAGTAGTACTTCACAATTACAATTATCGTGTACTTCACTAATAGCGTGTTAAAATCAGACTGATTCATTATTCCACAGTGTTTAAGTGACTTAAACTATGAACATTTTTCGTTTGTTTGTTTCATTAGCCATTGAGTGTGCTTGCAATTCTCAACTGGTTAGTGAAATATTCTAAAGACATAGTTTAAATTTTTTATCCCAAAGCGGGGTTTTTCAAAGCAAAACAAGGTGGCTCAACCCGAAGCCAATACCTTGGAGCCCCAATGAATACATACAAGGTGTAACAGGCGCATAGCGACCTCTCTCTAAATAATATAATATACAGCCCACTTAAATAAATAATATAATAAGGTCCAGACTTTTCACGAACAGGTGCTTATTTATGCCTCCTTTATGTATCTGATATTTACGTTTCTCTGGTAGTTGTATGTGTGTTTATGTGTGAACAACAACTTCTGCTCTTAGCTCCTGGCTACATATATGCGTGTGAAATATTCTCTTCACTGTCAGCTTTGATGTTTACATGTACAAATTTGTGGCCGCTTGCTTTATTGCTGTTGTGCATTTATTTAGTAGTAGCATAGTGATGAACCGAAATGCTAATATTCGCCACACTGACCTGCACCTAACTTCTCGATCCAACCGCCTCTCCAAATGAACCAGCCTTCTCTTCGTGGTTTCTCAATTCTTTGTATGTGGTAGACGACATCACTGATCCGCTTCACAACTTTGTACAGACCTTCCCAGCTGCACTGAAAGTTTGATGGAACACCTTTCCGCCGGTGAGGGTTGTATAACAGCACCAAATCTCCCTCCAGGAATCCTTCCGAATTGTTGTTCTTTCGTACCTGTGCTTCATCTTACTACTCATTATCTTGGTTCGTCCCTCATACTCTATTGTTTGGCCAATGAACTGCTTCGCACAGCTTATAATTGACGGATTGGCTTTGCATAATCAGTATCGTTTTGACGTTTCACAGCAGTAATGCGCCCTGGCTTAAAACCTACCTTGCATTCTTTCCTTCATTTTAGTGCGTCCATCTTGGTTTGTCAATGGCAGTGTTCTCCCCGCAGGTACATTCAAGCATTGAAGCATTTGATTACTCCTTTGCGTGCCTCGAATATTGTGTTCAACCAATCTTGTCTTTTTACTTCCACATGGCGTGCTTTGAAAGCTGACTTGCACAGAAGCGATGCTGTTTCCTGAATCAGTGCATGTGATATAGTTTCCGCAAATGTTGGCTTTGGGTTTGCGTATGTAGCTCGCTTAGTTTGGACAATCCGTATTCCATTAATAAAGCTGTGAATTTATAACCTTTCGGTGTATTCCACGGGTGCGTCGACATTCGCCAAATATGCAAGCCGTTGGACATCTGACGCAAATTCCTGCAAAGTCTCATTACCTTTTTGGTAGAGGTTTTGCAACTCTATTTGGTATATCTGCTTCCTGTGTTCGTTTCCGTATCGCGTCTGTAGAGCGCCCATCCATGTTTCGTAGTTGTTCCGCTCTCCCTCGCGAATCGTCTGTAGGATTTCAGCATCCGATCCTTTATCTTAAGCATTCCAGTTGTTCACTGTTGGGTCTTCTCAAACTATAGCAGCGGCGCCTAAACGTTGCCGATGAAGGAATTTAGCAGTTCTCGAAATGGATCTATACAACGAGCTTTGGTAGTTGTCAAATTTTTTCTCTCTGAGTGTTGGATATGTGGCCTGGAACACGTGGAATGTTTTCTACGTTTCCTAGACTGTGAGCATTGCCCTATTATTGCTTTTTTCCGGTCGCCGACGTCGAATGTCATAAATATCGGCGAAGCGGCGGTGGCATTCGGTTCGTTTCTACATTTTGTACATGTTAAATAAAGCCTAGATTTTGTGGTTTTTCGGTCAATTTATTTATAACATTTACTAAGGCTTACTTAGGCTATGTTGACCATTAGCGTTTGGTGCAAATAAAAACAACTTATTTCACCATTCCAACCCGACGTTTCGCTAGTCTCTAGCTATTAGAGCTAATACATTAATATAATACTAATATTAATATACATTAATATAATGTACTGCTTTTTATTATTAAAACACACAGGTCACCCTTGGAAAAGCTAGAGAGACAAGCGAAACGTCGGGTTGGATTAGTGAGATAAGTTGTTTTTATTTGCACCAAACGCTAATGGTCAAAAGAGCCTAAGTAAGCCTTAGAAAGCCTAGGCCGTTTAACAAGTATAAACCTATTACATACCCAACTTCAGCAACTATTTCGGCAAATCTGTTTTATTAATGACTTTAAAAATATATTTTAACGAATTTGATGAATTCTTAATAATTCTGCAATTATAATAGTGTTCGAATCGCTGAACTGTCGAATGTATAAATCAAATATTCAGTGTAGCAAAATATTCTTTATTGAAAATACTATTTTGTTAGTAGTACTTCACAACTAATTTAATCGCGTACTTCACTTATAGCGTGTTGAAATCAAATTCACGTGCTAGAATTATTTTCCTAACTGGTATCTAAGGTGGTTTCGAAAGGTGGCACGCTAAGTTCACATGAAGATGGCGGTGCACCATTAAAAAAAATTTTAATGTTTTTTTCGAATTTATAAAATATACCACTTATCTACGGTAAATTTACGGCAAATTCATATGCAAGAATTATTTTCCTAGCTGGTCTCTAAGGGGGTTTTCTGAGGGTGGCACGCTAACTTCACGTGAAGTTGGCGTGCCACCCTATATTTTCTAAAATATGGCCGCGGCAAATTTTTTTGTTTCACGGATTAATTACGGCAAATTCACAGCAATTTTCCCAATAGGAAACTTTTTCCACGTAAAAGTTGTCTTGCTAACTTCAGAGAGGTGGCCGCAGCAGAGTTACGCAAACATACGACGTTCGTCACAGCAGAATTACGCAGGCATATGACGTTGACCGCAGCAGAGTAACGCAAACACACGACGTTGGCCACATCAGAGTTACGCAAACATACGACGTCAACCATATCAGAGTTACACTTACGCAGACGCACCGACATAAGCCGCAGCAGAGACAGCGCAGCCGCTAACCGTAATAGAAACACGCGACGTAAAGCGCTACTGAGATACATTCACGCATACCTAGGTAGGTAAGGCGCCCTAACGGAACGCTCCTAACGGGACACGAGGGACCCTTAGCCCACCACTAATTATATAGTAAGCATCAAAATCTTTTTCATTAATGACATAAGTTCTTGCTTCTCATCTACCAAATTTCTGCTTTATGCTGATGATCTCAAGATCTATTCTGCGATCAGTTGTTATAACGATGTCGTTGTTCTTCAATCTGAGATTAATACGTTTTCTAGCTGGTGCGTCAAAAACCGTCTTTTCCTTAATATAAGTAAGTGCCACACTGTGACGTATGGTAAACTGCTGAGGCCACTTCATACCTCCTATCATATTGCAGACACTTTTCTTCGAACGACTCTTGAAGTCAAAGACTTGGGTGTATACTTCGACTCGAAAGATTAATTTTAACACTCACGTCAGCTTCACAATTTCTAATGCGCTTTCCATGCTTGCATTTGTCAGACGCCATTCGGCAAATTTCTCTGACCCCTACACACTCAAAATTTTATATACGTCCTTTGTGCGGTCCAAACTTAAGTATGCAGCTTTCATTTGGTGGCCTTACCACGCAGTTCACATCAACCGCCTGGGGCGGGTTAAAAAAATCTGTATGCGCTTCGCGCTTACTTCATTACGATTGTCTGAACCGATCCCGTCTTATGAGTCTCATTGCCAACTATTATCCTTACTATCTCTAAACAACCGGAAAATTCTTTTGGCCTCGTTGTTCATATTCGATCTTTTCACGGGCAAAATTTACTGCGCGTTGCTTCTTGAAAGACTATGCTTAAATACTCCCTGTAGAAACCCCGCCGCTTCGAAATCTTTTTCATAGGGTTGAGTAGAACTGTTTATAACTAAAAGTGCCTATTAACAGAGCCCTATCAGAAATTAATTGCTTCTCAAATCTTTTGGATATTGATTTCTCGGACTCAAAATACGGGTTTCAACTTAAACTAAAAAATTACTTAATCTGTAATAATATAAGCCCTTTTTGCTAATGTGTTCCATAGTTTAATTTAAGCTGGGTTCTGTAATTTAGTCATAAGTGTCTGTACTAAACATTTGTTTCTAGACTAAATAAATAAATAAATTAAGTGCAGAATACGTATAAATTTTTTCTACATTTTATATTATAGTTTAAGGAGTTAATTAATAAAGTGAATTATTACATGAAAACGGTTTGAAAGGTGCCCCGAAATACAAATTTATTGTAAACGAACCTTGGACACGGCGAGTATATCCCAGCAATTATTGTAGAAGCACCGGAGCAAGGAAAAGCTTCGTTACAATTGGCGCCCGAGTAGGGACCCCGCAAATCGTACAACGTCAGAAGGAACATTCCTGACTAGAAACCTAACCGTAAAATTGCCGACCAGATTGACACCACGTGGGTAGACAACATTTCAAAGGAGCAGCTAATATCCATCATAAAGGAATTTGGCATTGAGCAGACAGGCACCACCCGAGAAATCCGAAAGCGCATAGCAGCGCTGGCTTCGAAAGCAAATGTTGACTCGGAAATACACGCAAAATTTTTATCCCTGGAAGCCGCTTATAAGGAAACTACAGACACGAGTTAGGTAAATGACGTTAAGACACCGATTCCGTCGAACGGAGGCGAAACCAAGAAAATCGCCGATAGACTATCAGAGCAAACCCAGTTCGCGTTTCCTTCCAGGAACACAGCACCCTACAACAGTGGTCATCATCAGGAGTTCCGGTACCATCCAACGGTCAGGCACCGACCGTTATATTCGCACCCATCATCGACCAGGTAAGAAAGTGGTCAGTGAAATATGAAGGTGGACGGGACCCTTTAGCTTTCATCGAACGACTAGAAGAATTAGCCGAAGTTCACACGCTAAACGTGGACCTCCTCCAAAAAACGATGCCCGAATTGATGGGTGGCACCGCCCTTCAATGGTATCGCAATAACAACGTACACTGGAGCAACTGGACGACCTTCAAGCGCGACTTTTTAAACTTCTTTCTACCAGCCAGGTACTTCGAGCGTCTCGAGGATGAAATACGGCAACGAAGGCAGCACGCCCGCGAAAGATATAAAGACTATGTACTAGCGATACAGAGCTTGATGAGACACGCCGGATACAGCAACGAGCAACGCCTGGAAATAATCTTCCGCAATATCCATCCCTATTATTTACTCTATATTCGCCGAAGGGATTTCAGCACCCTGGGAAAACTCCTCTCGCCGAGGAATACGAAGGTATTCACGAAGGTTACCGACGGACAGCAGCCGGATCATGTCGCGAAGTATCGAGGCACGTCGTTGGTGACAAAACTACAGGTTCATCACCGCAGTAAGAACGATCATCCCATCAGCAGCCACCTAGTGTACAGCGCCACTCACCACCAGAGACTTGGGTTTCCGATCCGAACAACGTGTGTTGGAGGTGTGCCAAGAAGGACACTTTGCAAGAAGTCGTAACCCACGAAAAATTTTTTGTTGGGAGTGCGTTCGGAACGATATACGCACAATTGAATGCTGCCGTCGACGTCGGGGAAACGACAGAGCGCTTCAGCAGAAGTTATGTACAAGGAACACGGTCGCCTTTACGCCCTAGCTCAGCTTGGAGCAGTATCATCGGAGGCAGTTATCGGCACAGGGGCCTCAAAGGAGTTTCGTTTCAGCCACCCTAGCGAATCACGTGGTGATTTCTGGAAGCGGAGAGAGGGAAAGAGTGGCTATCGAAACAACAATGGCCAACGGAGTTAGCACTACGATCTTCGACGCCGTAAGGACAGAGGTACGCCTCGGAGACTCGTCACTTCACACAGTCCTACCTGTGATGCCCGGGGCAATTGACGACATTATACTTGGCCTAGACACGCTAGGGAGCATAGGAGCAGCCATATCATGTGGAGGAGGCCACCCCGTGCTAACCAGACCCCTGGCTCAGCATACACGGCCTCCTAGAGCCACGTCAGACACCACTCAGAGTATAACACCACCGATTGCGAGTAACGACAGGTACGATATCATTGGAGGCACGTCAGAGACCATTCGGAGTATAACACCACCGAGTAACGCCAGGTGCGACATCACTAACCGAATTAATGACGGGAGACGCAGCAATGAACACAATGGTATAGAAGGCGAGGCGGATCGCATACGAGAATTCCTGGCAGGAGAACTCCAAAAGTTCGAGGCCATAAGCGGAGTGACGACGGTAGCTGAACACAAGATCATCCTTCCTGACGACCGTCCAATCAAGCAACAGTATTTCCCACGCAATCCAGCGATGCATAGCATAATCAACAACGAGATCGACGAACTCGCGAAGAGATGCATCGAGCCATCCTGCAGCCCACACAGCGCCCCGATCGTGTTAGCTAGGAAAAAGAATGGTAAGTGGAGGATGTGCGTGGATTATCGGCAGCTCAATGCTAGGTCAGTTCCCGACGCATACCCGTTGCCGAGGATCCAACACATATTCGACAAACTACGACAAACAAAATACATAAACAGCCTTGACCTGAAAAGTGGCTACTGGCAAATACCACTGGAATCGAACAGTCGCCCCTACACGGCTTTCGCAGTACCAGGACGCGGTCTATTCCAGTGGCGTGTCATGCCCTTTGGCTTGCACTCGGCACCCGCAACGTTTCAGAGGGCGCTCGATCAGATCATTGGGCCAGAAATGGAGCCCCACGCTTTTGCGTATCTCGATGATATCATCGACACATCCAAAATTTACGAGAGGTGATCTGACCGACTGCAGCGCGCCAACCTCAAGATCAATCCAGAGAAGTGTGATTTCTTTAAGTCAGAACTCAAGTATCTAGGTCACGTGGTCAGCAATAAAGGGATTCACACGGACCCAGGTTGCCGCTATCCAAGAACTAAAGCCACCGACCAGCGTGAAAGAGGTACGCCAATACCATAGCCTCGTGGTACCACCGTTTCGTGCCCGATTTCGCCACTATAAGCGAGCCGATCACCGCCCTGCTAAAGAAAGGCAAGCATTGGAAATGGGGAACCGAACAACAAGAAGCCTTCGACATCATCAAACGGAAACTCACCGAAGCACCCATACTTGCATGTCGGGATTTCACGAAAACGTTCACCATACAGACGGACGCGAGTAACTACGGCCTGGGGGCAGTGCTGACACAGGAATTAGAAGAGGGCAAGCGGGTGATCGCTTACGCCAGCCGGAAGCTCAACAAGGCGGACGCCAACTATTCGTCCACCGAAAAGGAGTGTCTGGCAATCGTTTGGGGAATCCGTAAAATGAGGCCATACTTGTAAGGCTACAGGTTTAAAGTAATAAACGACCACATGTCACTGAAGCGGCTAAATACCATTGAAAGCCCTTCTGGACGCATAGAGCGATGGGCTTTGGAACTACAGCTGCACACCTTCGACAATGAGTATCGCAAGGGAAAGCTTAGCATGGTGGCGGACGCTCTTTCTCGACAGCCGCTGGAGACACTACGACTTACAACGACGACGGAGCCACAATCCAAGTAGTGGCACAAGCGTGTCGGCGAAGTACGCACCAACCCGGAGAAATACGCCGACTATGAAATACAGGATGGACAGTTATACCGCCATATTCCCTGCCGGTCACACGACGAAGAGGCGACACCATGGAAATTGTGTGTGCCCACACCACTCAGACAGCGAGTATTAGAGGAAAATCATGGCATACCAAGCGTGGGACACATGGGTATCCGCCGGACAGTAACACGAATCGCCAACCGATATTATTGGCCCGGTATGTTCCGTGATATCAGCCGGTATGTACGTCAATGCGAATCCTGCCAGAAATACAAAGAAACACAACAAAAGCCAGCCGGAAAGATGCTTTCACAGGTAGCCCAGGAACCATTTGCGACGGTATGCGTCGACTTCGTTGGACCCCTACCGCGGTCTACACACGGAAATACTATGTTACTGGTATTCTTCGACCGATTCAGCAAGTGGATGGAATTGATCCCCATGAGGCGTGCTTCCGCAGACGTCCTTCGCCGGGCTTTCAGGGAACGGATCCTCGCAAAGTTTGGCGTACTCAAAGTACTCATATCCGACAACGGCGCAGTTCTGTAGCACGCTCTGGCAGCGCTACTTCAAGGAAGTCGGGGTACGACAACAATACACCGCACCCTATACTCCCCAAGAAACTTACCCGAACGAGCAAACAGAACCATTAAGCGGATCATTGCGCAGCTTACCAACTCAAAACATAAGCGATGGAGGACCTTCTTCCGGAAATTGAGCTAGCGATAAATACAAGTGTCAACGCCTCTACAGGCTACATCCCAGCTTTCCTCGTGCAAGGACGGGAGCCAGGACTGCCAGGAGCCCTATTCGATGAAGTCAACGTTGGGACAGGTGCAACTCTCTCCACGGCCGGAGAGAAGTCCAACAGAATGCAGGAAGCCTTTAGAATAGTGAGGCAGGATATGGAGCGAGCTGCAGTAGATCAAGCACGTCATTATAACCTACGGCGGAGAAAATGGATCCCCGTAGTCGGCGAATTAATCCTTGGCAAGGAGCACCACTTGTCCAAGGAACCGGGGGGTATTGGAGCGAAATTGGCCCCAACTATGACAGCCCCTACCAAATCCTGGGATAAGTCTCCCCAGTAATTGTCAAATTAAGGAAAATCGATGGCGGGAAGGAGAAGCCGGAAAGCATCGCCAAGCTGAAGGCATACCACTCATCGGAAGCCGGCGAAACCACGAAATCAGGAAATAATAAAAATAATCAAAATGAAATAAACTCGAGAAAAGAAAAAAAAAACAAACATGCAGAGATCAGAGGACACCGGACTGACACCAGCCATTCGATCGCAAACCACCGAGGTGATAACACGGCAAGTGCAAAGAATATTCCAGCCAAGTCAAAACCACGTTTAAACAAACTCAACATGAACAAAATTGAAAATTTTGATGAAAAGTTCGCCAAAAGCGCCAAACGGTTGCGCCTACGCTATGAGGAGGAGGAAGCAAAACGCCCCATTCTCTGCTGCTGGAGACGGATGCAGTTGCGAACGCTGACGCTAACTACACACGCGCCCTCGTCGCAATCGCTGACGCCAACGACATGCGACAACGCGCAGCAATCGCTGCCAACTCCAGTGCCGACGGTATGCGTGCCCACGCAGCCGCACGGCAAGCCACCGCAGACGGCAAGGGCCCCACCGCACGCGCAACCGCTCAGGACGCCGCCAACGACCCCAAGGCAATGCAAAGCTGCGGCAAACGTAGCCAATATCAACCGGCCACACAGCTTAATACAGCAGCCCGATACAATCGAACTATCATCAGACGATGAGTCAGTGGTACAGGAGACGGAAGGGCCGTGTACGATTTTCCCACCGGGACCACGCGGCATCACACTACGCGCCCGATCTTCGTTCCCTCGAGGGGAGCCGCTGGCTTACAGACACGGTCATCGACGCATGGGCGAAGGGCCTAGAGATCGAGTACGGGCGACAAGGCACCACATTAAGTCCATTTGTAATCTGGCAGCTCACCCAAAAGGGAAATGAGGAAGAAAACCACCGGCGCATACACCGATGGCTGAGAAATACGGACTTGTTTGGAAAGGGCGTCATACTGGCACCCCACAATGTAGCGAACCACTGGAACCTACTGGCGTTGGGGAATCGGGAGGTGACCCATCACGTGGCCGACTTGGAGTGCAGGAGCACTACATATGGGTAGCGGATTCCAGGGTCAGGGGCAAGGTCCCATACGCGACTGAGGCGTGGCTGAAGTTCCTGCGGTGGGAGTATGAACAGAGGTACGGGAGCGCAGACTTCATGGCCCAGGAATTACATATTTGAGTACCACAGTAAAGTAACAACAACGACTGTAGCATATACGTGCTATAAAGTATCGAAATAATACTGCGCTATACGGGACGGCGAGAGGGAGGATCGGCAACCCGGAAGCGCGCAGAAATTCTAGCCACGATTCGCCGCAGTCATATCCCTAACAGGAAACGGCCAAACACCACCATCACCGTCGACCAGCCATACTCAACACCACAACCACTCGCTAAAACAGTACGCACCCAGCTCAGCAGTAAGTCACTGCAAGCAGAACCTGAGTCGGATCCAGCAAAGGGACCTGAACACGGGCAGGGAACAACAATAATCGCCGAAGATGCAGAGCGCCCAGCGCTAGACCAGTTCACAGAGATAGCAACCAAAGTACGGGAAGTGTTTATCGCCATGGCCGAAGGGAAGCGCAACCCCGGGTTAAATTCCGAACGGACAGATACAAGGTCACGATGATCAGAAGGAAAGCATCAATACAAGTAGCAGACACAGACGGTTAAATCGCCGAACTCGATCAGCAACATAGCCGACACAACACGAAACACAAACAAGTCTCTGAAATATCACTAGCGCAACAAGTTGCCGCAACACTCCACTGCAACACCGTAACCATGGCAACGCAACGAACTAAGCTAGCAACATCAAGAGCATTGGCTATGAAAAGGGCAACACAACAAGACAGCAGGCAGTCAGCACGCGGTTATGGTTATCGGTTTTAACCATTGCAAGCCAGTGCGTTTCATAGGAGAAAGTCGTGGGCTGAGAATGGTGGGTAAGCTGGGTTTAAGCTTTAGACAACGCTCGCTCCCTCGTAAGCACACGTCCTCCACCGCATCGTGATCCCGCGCTCAGCCAAACGCCAACCGCGGCAGAAGTACGTCGGCATCCGCAGTAGAAGTGAAACGTCAAACGTGTCTGTACCGAGGCTAACGGATCTCACCTAACGGGACGCGAAGTGCGATCGTCACCTGAGCAGCAATTGAAGGGCATCTGAAAGGCGTATCGGTTTTAACCATCGCCAGACAGTGCGTTTCATAGGAGAGAGCGTGGGCTGACGATTGTTGGTAAGCTGGTTTTAACCGCTCTACAACGCTTTGGACCCATAGCGTCACGAATCCGCGCATAACCGCCGTAAGCCTCGGCAGAAATAATATACGCCGCTACCATTGGCCGCAGCAGAATCACGCAAACGTACGACGTTGGCCACAGCAGAGTCACACAAGCATACGACGTTGGCCGCAACAGAGTTACGCAAGCATACGACGTTGGTCACAGCAGAATTACGCAAGCATACGACATTGACTGCAGCAAAGTTACGCAAACACACGACATTGGCCACAGCAGAGTTACGCAAACATACGACGTCAACCATATCAGAGTTACACTTACGCAGATGCACCGACATAAGCACCAGCAGAGACAGCGCAGTCGTTAACCGTAGTAGAAACACGCCGACGCAAGGCGTTACTGAGATACATTCACGCATACCTAGGCAGGCGTCAGTAAGGCGCCCTAACGGGACACGAGGGACCGTTATACTATGTTCAAACAGAAAAACAAATTGAGGAAATTTCGATTTGAATTGAGTGCTGTTCATACAACTCGATTTAGCTTACACAGTAGTAATTTGATAGCTGGTTGGCTCATCTCTACAGCAAGAACATACCTTTGTTCAGACTGTCAAAATTAACACGCACATTATTAGGCGAATGAAATGGTATGAAAACACAAAACTTTGAAATTTTTGTGTGTTGTAAGAAAATGTTTTCAATGTTTTGGTTTCATTTTGAGTTTGCCATCTTCTTTTGACAATCCCTACTCCAGTGAAATGAAAGACATAAAATCAGCTGATAAGATGAGCCAACCACATAGTTCAACCATGCGTAACTGACGTTAAAATATACTCAATAAACACACTTTACAATGTTGCATTTGCAGTTTGAAACAATTTATTAAGCAATTTTTTTTAAATTGGCAATTTATTATTACAATTTATTATATGACAAATTGCGTAATAAATTGCCCAAATAGTATAAATTGCCAATTTGGTGTCTGTTTGAACCTAGTATTAGCCCACCACTAATATATAGCAAGCAGCAAATTAAGTGAAGAATACGTATAAATTTTTTCTACATTTTATGTTATAGTTCAAGGAGTTAATTAATAAAGTGAATTATTACATGAAAACGATTTGCAAGGTGCCCCGAAATACAAATTTATTGTAAACGAACCTTGGACACGGCGAGTATACCCCAGCAACTATTGTAGAAGCACCGGGGCAAGGAAAAGTCTCGTTACAGCGCATATGCGTTGACTCTTTGCTCTATGACAGCAGGTACTTCCGGTTGTCCTCATTCACCATCAAACCCATCTTTACCTCTTCTTTTTCATCAGCATATGCCAGTAATTGCACTCTCCTATAGAATATTGTTCCACAACCGTTAAGTTCTGCAGCTAGTATAATTTTCTGCAGCATCAAATTGAAGAAATCGCACGATAGGGGGTCACCCTGTCCGAAACCTCGTTTAGTTTCGAACGGCTCGGAGAGGTCCTTCCCAATTCTGACTGAGCTGATGGTGTTGCTCAACGTCATTTTGCACAGCCGTATAAGTTTTGCGGGGAAACCAAATTCAGAATAGCGGCATATATGCAGCTCTTTTTCGTGCTGTCGAAGGCGGCTTTAAAATCGACGAAGAGGTGATGTTTCGATTCTTTTTCCACCGGTTTTTTCCAAGATGTGGCGTATTGTGAAAATCTGCTCGATGGTAGATTTACCAGGTCTGAAGCCGCTTTGATAAGGTCAAATCAGCCGATTCACGGTGGTCTTCAATCTTTCACACAATACACTTGACAGGACCTTATATGCGATATTACGATATTAAGAAGGCGGATTCCGCAATATTTCTTGTGGACTGAGCAAATAACACTTAGATACCAATCGTCGGGCATGCACTTGTCCGCCCATATTTTGCGAAGAAGCCTTACCAGCTCCTCGCCGCCGTATTTGAATAGCTCCGCAGGCAATCCATCAGCACCCGCGGCTTTGTTGATTTTCAATCTGGTTATTGCTATTCTGACTTCGTCATAATCGGGTGGGGGACATTTATTCCATCATCATCGATTGCGGGATCGGGTTCGTCATCTGTGTGCTGTAAATCGTTGTCTCCATTTAGGAGAGCAGAGAAGTGTGCCCTCCATAATCTAAGGACATCAGTTACAAGGTCGCCGTTTTCGTTCTTACAGTAGTTTTCCCGGACCTAAAACCTTCCGTTTGTCGCCGAATTTTCGGGCGTTATTCCTTATGGCTAGCAGCTCAAGCTCTCCGCATTCACGCCTTTCTGCCTCTGCTTTTTTCTTCCTGAAAAGGCGTCTCGCTTCCCTTATTAACTCGCGGTAGCGTTCACACACTCCTCTTGTTGCGCTCGCTTTTAACGTGCCCTGTAGGAGCGTCTTTTCTTTCGGTTGCAACGCGGCATTCTTCATCGTACCAGTTGTTTTTCCGTGGCCGCCGGTAACCAATTTTTTTCTCGGCGGCAGTACGGAGCAGGTGTGAGAGTCGAGTTGCGAAATAATTGGCAGTCTGTTTCGATTGCAGCCTTTCGACGTCTACCTTTCCTTGTGTTTTCTGTTCCCTGGTTTTAGCCGCGCTGAGGCAGGTGCGTATTTTGGCTGCGACGAGATAATGGTCCGAGTAGATGTTAGGTCCTCGGAGCGTGCGCACATCTAAAACACTAGAGGCACGCCGTCCGTCTATCACAACGTGATCGATCTGATTGCGAGTATTTCGATCAGGGGACAGCCATGTAGCTTGATGTATCTTTTTTGCATGAACGTCGTGCTGGATATGACCATGTTTGGAGCACCGGCAAAGTCAATCAGCCTCAGTCCATTATGAGAAGTTTCATTGTGTAGGCTGAACTTTCCGACTGTAGAGCCAAAAACACCTTCTTTGCCCACCCTGGCGTTAAAGTCGCCAATCACAACTTGTATATCATGGCGGGGGCAGCGCTCGTATGCGCGTTCTAATTCATAAAAAGCATCTTTCACCTCATCGTCTTTCTGCTCTGTCGGTGCATGGGCGCAGATGGATGATCTATTGATAGCGGCGAGACGTTCGTCCACAGGCGTGAACGCCAATACTTCGCGACAAAGTCTCTCTCCCACATATCACAATTTTTAATCTTCTTTCTTGGTTGCTTCGTCCAAAGCATTTCTTGAATGGCGGTGATGTCAGATTTTGCTTTACGAGGACATCAACCTGGCTGCCATCTGCACCAATCCCATTCAGGGAGCGGATGTTCCAGGTGCATGCCCTCAATTCATTGTCTTTCAAACGTTTGCCATGGTCATTATCAATAGAGAGTGATCCTTTTATCCGAGGCTTGTTGTTGCTTTTCATTGGAGTGTGGTTTGACGTGGCGGGTCCCTAGCCCAGCGCGCAACCCGCTCAGCGGGGGTGAAAATATTACTTGCACGTTTATATAGCGAGCCGCTTGATCCAAGACAGACGCCCGCAGATGAATGGCGGTCAGAAGCTTTCCCCACCTTCGTGGACTTCTACACACGGCTCCACCCTCCGAATTCATGCCGAATGTTTTCTCAAGGAAGTTTTGGTTAGTTGTCTTTAACTGCATGCTATATATTTATGCGGTGAAGTGACCTTGCATAATTGCGATTTTTGGAAAGAGAATTAATTAATTAATTCAATGCGTCATTAAAATGAACACAAATACGCCACAAAAATATGTAGAAGGCATTTTTATAAACATATCTGACAAAAAAAACAGCGACTACCTTGAGATAACATCGAGTAAATTGCCAAAGTATCGAGTGACGGCTTTTAACAAATAAAAACTCTTTGTTATAGGTGCACAATTATTAAGAATTCATAAAATTCGTTACAATGTAATTTTAAAGTAACTAGCAAAACAGATTTGCCGAAATAGTTAAAATATATACATAAGCGAGCGACGTTGGGTATATAATAGGTTTAGATGGAACTTACTTGATAAACGGCCTAGGCTTTCTTTAACACGTACAAAATGTAGAAACGAACTGAATGCCGCCGACTGGCCGATATTTATGACATTCGGCGTCGGCGACGAGAAAACGACTAAAAATCAGTGGCGTATACTTTTAGTATGCAATAATAGGGCAATTCTCCCAGACTAGGAAACGTAGAAAATATTCCACGTGTTCTAGGCCAAATATACAACAGTCATAGAATGCACCACTTACACTAGTGGCATCCTTTTTATCTGATTATGCATCTATCGCCAAAAATTTAATGTAAATTGTGTCTTTTACGAATTAAAAAAGTTTACAAAACCAACGCTCACCGAAATTTTTTGTTTTTTTAAATTAAAATTTCAGTTTAAAATTCGTGTCACATTTATAAATTTTCTATTAAAATATACATACATGGGTTTGTGCATAAAACATTTAGAAACCGTACAAAGATTTCCACGAATGTAATATGTTGCTGCGCGTAGAAAACTATTTACAGTATAATATAAAACTTAAGGCAAACACAGATTTTTCCTTATTCTCCTATGCATTTCGGTGCTATTTTGCACCTTCTTCAATGAAGGAATTTAGTAGTTCCCGAAATAGGTCTATGTACACAAAGAGCTTTGACAACTGTCTAAATTTTTTCTTCTATTCTAATTTAAAAATTTTTCAATGTATCATAACAACAATAATGATAAAATAATTATGTTAGGCCTTGAGCTCGATTCGAACCCGTGATCTTACAAAGCAGTAGGCTGATATAAACAAAAATTGATAAAACAGTTACAATAATAATTAACAATCAGCCCTATTCTGCATTTCGACTTGGATTGGAATTTTTTCGATTTGGCAATTTTGGTATTCTGTGTTCCAATCTCTTTCGATACAACTTCGAATCGTTCGATTTTGTGTATTCTGCATTTCGATCGTAGTTCCGTTTTTCTAAGTTGCAAATTTGTTGGCGGAAAAATATTTTTTTTTATTTTTTTATTAATTTATAACAGAATTTTAAAAGTTTTTTTTGAACCTAAATAAGAAAATAAGTCATTAAACTTTACCACTTTTAAGTTCAATTTCTTACAATTCGTCACTCATCTCAAATGGATTACACAAATCTCGCAATATTTGCCACAAATAATGCCGCGGCTATTGATTCCAGTATAATAGACAGCTATATTTTGTGTCTGTTCATTGGGTCCAGTTATATGCCAAAGCAAGCTGCCGGAGTAAAGGAAGGTGAAGCGAAAACGTAAACAGTCCTTGTGGAAAGAATAAATAAACCTTCATAAAGTATTTTAGGCCAGTACAATGAAATTAGCATCCATAAAATTCAGAAAATGTCATCTATATTCGTGCAAAAATCCGTTTTAACAAAACTTGGTGACCACGGCAGGGAATTGGCCAAAAGAACGACAAAAACACACATACAATTATGAAAGCACTTCACTGAAAAAAATATAACACTGCAGCAATATATTCTATTGCTTTTTTTTTACAAAATGTCGTGGATAATAAAATATAAACGTTTTTCAGTGTTTTTTACAAATTTTCTTTAATTTATTTTGTTCCAATGTTCACACCTTCCGTACAAACAGCTGATTTCGAAAAATCATTTGCTCTTCCTCTTCTCGTTACGATTCCGTCGTAATGCAGAATTCCCAACTTCGATTAAAGCGGAGCGTAGAACGGGAACGTAATCGAAATGCAGAATAGGGATGAATATCAACAATTCGTTCGTGTTTTTTTTCCATAGTACGGGGAATTAAAATGTACAGAGGAATCACATATGTATATACCCGGCTTAACGGGCAACAAAACATTAAACAAAATTATGAACAACAACAACACAAGCTTTGAACACTAACTACATTGTACCATGAACAAAATATTTACACAAAAAAAGACAAAATAGACAAAGAACAACAACACTGTTATATACGAGATAAAGTGCAGTGGTAAAGTTGGCGAAAATTGCAAGAAAATATACATTGACACAACAAAGCGAGCATTGGGAATTGGAGCCAATGAATACAAAGCAGATGCGAGAAATGAAAAAAGGAATAAAGCTTTAGCAGACCACCTTACCAACAACAAACATACAGCGGACTTTATTTATGTACGAATACTAGGTATAGAAAGAACAAAAACCCGACTAACACTGGAAGGACTGAAGATACAACAAAAAATAAAAGATGTCAGATTTAAAGAAGACGTGGATAAAATAAATTGAGCCTAATCAACAGCGATGTCAAACGAAAAACATGTATGCGGACGTAAAAAGTCGGATGTTTACATTCATTAAATTTAAATTGTTTTCAATGTTGTTTCTCATGTAATATTGAAATGTGTTAGATGTAAGTGACGTTTTATTGCTGAAATTGTTACTTATTATTGTATTTGTTTTGTTTTTTTTTGAAATATATTAGACTCCCTGAAGAAGGTGCAGAATAGCACCGAAATGCATAGGAGAATAAGGAAAAATTTGTGTTTGCCTTAAGTTTGAAACCAGCCGTAAAGCTTAACAAATAGCTACAAATAAAATTTAATTTTGTTGGTTAAGCATGCCTGATTTAAAGTATTGGCCCAACAACAAAAAATTCACGAAAACTGTTTACGTTTTATATGTTTTCTAGACAGAGAGAATACCCCTAATGTTTTTTTTTTATCAGAATCATCTAAAATTGGCAATGCCACTGCTAATGTATCAACTGCCACATCCTCGGCAAATCCAATGAATACAGCTGTACCTAGCTCTACTATAGCGATGTTAAAAATTGTTACTACGGAATCTAGTTGTGGTAAATATTAACAATATGGTAATATTAATGTAATCACTACAATAGTAACGACTTGTTGCATTTCTAGGAATGTCTAATAGCAGCGTAGTGGTGGATCAAAATACAAATGATCACAATATTTCCTCGATCACTACTTCTACACACGCGCACTCTACACGGGGGAACCCAAATGTTGTTTCAGGATTAACGGGTTGTCTAGGAATAAATAACAGTACCATAAGTGACGAAAAGATTGGCACGCGCCGAAGCGTACGGTCAAATGCAGGTATGCACAAAAATGTATATGGGCGTTCAATTACTCCTGCTACAATCACACTTCTATCGGCTGGAAATAACAATGTAGATGCAACGAAATCAGCCCTAGTGACAAAATCCGTTGGTTTACATGGAAGTGAACACATTGCAGTGGTTGAAGCTCGACGAAAAACCAGAAGTGCAGGTAAGATTTATAGATCAAAAATACTTGTCATGTCAGTTATTATATTCAGATATCCTTCAATCTACCTTAAGTAAAAATTTATAAAGTGTTTCGGGCAAAATTTTGTATATCAATTTTTTTTGTGCGGTCGGCAGGAAAAAGGACATTTATGCTAAGTGAATAAAAGTGATACCCCTAAAAGTGCGGTAAAAGAAAAAAGGCAGTAAAGGCGAGAGCTATAGTTTTTTCCCATTCAAAGTATGATGCATCGACAATATTTTTTTCCATAAGAAGAGGACACAAAATCATTCAATTAAAAGTTGGACACATCTTGACATTCAGTATAGGGGGCGTTCGTGTGCATATCAACTAATATGGAGCTAGGTGTCACAATTGCCCATCTGTAACGAATTGACGGACTTCGATCAAATATTAAAGGGGATGTATCGTATATTCTAAGACCACTTTGCGACTATTTCGTGAACACTTCGGGATGATTTATAATCATTTCGAAACTATTTAGGAGCAATGCCAGGTTAAAAAAAAAATAAATGTAAGGCGCGATAACCTCCGCAGATATTTTAGGCCGAGCTTCTCTTCCCATTTGCGTCATGCTCCTTTAAATTTTTCTTACAAATTGACGGGACAGGACCAGTGCAACCTTTTCAGGTTGCCAGCGCAATATATAGCTTCTCCAAACCCAATTGCCAACCTCACCTATCCGTGGCGAATCCTGTTTCATTAACAGCCGAGGCTCTGGCGACCCCAAACTCCTCATGGATCTAGGGGTGGGAGGGCGGGATGGCCTAGAAGGTCGCATGTGGTCATAACATATCGTTCCCGAGATGGTCGGGCTTGGTACCGGATCTGCATCCGGCAAAGGACCATCAACTCGATAACACTCCCCAAAGCCTTCGGGGAGTGTCCTTATCGCTACAACAACAACAACGGGACCTACTTCTTTTATGTCGACTTAGACCGGCATCTGCAGATGAGTTTTCACTGAGAGCTTTTCAGAGTGCTTGTCAAACACTGCCGAGGGGCGACCCCGTTAGAAACATTTTGTTCTAATGGAAAACACTTTTATTTTTTTAATTTGGATGTTGCTTGGCCGGAGCGTGAACCCAGTATCTTCGGTGTGCGGAGCACGCTACCATCACACCACGGCGGCCACCTGGTTTACTTCTGGATTATTTTCGAAACTATTTCAGGTCCGATTTGGAACAATTTCGGGGTCAATTTATTATTTTAGGTATCACTTTGGAACAACTTCAACAAATTTATTTAAAGCTTTTAATGCAGTCAAAGACTTCAACCATTCCTCCCAAGTCTCAAAAGGTGGACCGCAAATTATCTGTCTGGTCGGGAGGCATCGATGCAATTCAGCAACGTAACATCTAAACCCAGAAGAGTTAAACATTCAACCATTCCTCCCAAGTCTCAAAAGGTGGACCGCAAATTATCTGTCTGGTCGGGAGGCATCGATGCAATTCAGCAACGTAACATCTAAACCCAGAAGAGTTAAACAAGGGGTACCACAGGGTAGGGTCCTATCCCTTCGCCAGCAGAAGGAGTCACCATTGCATCCTATGTCGATGACTGCTCGATAAGGGCTACAGGTCCCGACCCACGCAGATTTTTCGCCTCGCAAAACCTGACACTGTTACCGACCAATCAGCGGCGACCTTGTTTACAACATGGACATGGCAAATGACCGTATTGCACATCCACGTCGATGGCATTACGCTGCCGATGGTCTTACACCCAAAAATACTGGGTGTGACGTTTTGCTTTCCCTGGGTGTGAAATTGCTCTCCCACGGGCTGTCTTCCTATGTCCCCGGAACACCACCTACACAGTGTGGCGAGAGTACTCTCCGTTAGGGAGAGAAATGAAATGCTGAACAACAGTTATTTTGCATACCCATAAGCCTGGGTGTCCCAACAGACATGTGAGTGAAGAGGGCCCACCTTCAAGATACTCAAGAAGTCATATCCAAAAGCACCATGAGGAAATACGGGGGTGTAGCCCCCACGGCAAATGAGAACACTGCCGTATGTAGAAACAAACACGAACATGTTCTCTGTGACATCCACAAAAAAGAGTAGGATTTCTATGGCAGGAGTTGCTCGGCAAACCCAGTTCTTAAAGATAAATACCCCGAACTAACAGAAGAGGAAAGCATTCTCCCTAGGGAGGCGCGCGTCACTCTAGCTCAGCTTCGATCTGGATACTGTAACAATTAAACGCTTACCTATCCTATTCGAGATTATTTGTTGAATTGTTCCAGATTATTTCGGAACCAATTTGCAATGATTTCATTGTAATTATAATATACATTATTTTTTCCACGAAAGATATTTTGCTTCTGGAAAATATCATATCCCACCTATGGACCATGACACACTATTTTTCAATTGATACAAGTAAGGAAGGATAAATTCGGGTGTAACCGAACATTACATACTCAGCTGAGAGCTATGGAGACAAAATAAGGGAAAATCACCATGTAGGAAAATGAACCTAGGGTAACCCTGGAATGTGTTTGTATGACATGTGTATCAAATGGAAGGTATTATTTATTTATTTATTTATTTAATTTAATTTCAAAAATAGTCTAATGTTCTTACAGACTACTTGAGTTTGTACTTAAAAATACAGACCTTAGCAATACAATCAAAAAATTATTACACTCAACAAAGATTTGAAGGTGGTCTTTGGCAAAGAAAAGTCAATGGCCAAAGAATTTGAGATAGTATTGAACTCCCTCAGTGCTCCAAAAATGGGAGCGTTAGAGGCATAGAGGGTCCGGGCGCAATCAATATAAAACATATCCCAATTTCGAAGTGATCTAGGGGGTATATGGAGACAAATACTCTCGAGTAAACGTGGTGAATCAATCACAGCATTAATAATATCATAGACAAAAGTAAGAGAAAGAATGGTCCTCCTACTTTGAAGTTATTGAAGGCTAATGAGTGCACATCTGGCATTATAAGAGGCAATCGGCTCAGAAAAGTTCAGAGACCGCAGGCCAAACCATAAAAAGACTTTTTGGACTCGCTCCAGCCTTTTGATATGGCAGTCATGATAAGGCCTCCAGATAAAGCAAGCATATTCCAACTTAGAGTGTACGAGAGACGTAAACAGCAACTTAAGAGTATAAGGATCTGTTAAGTCAGAGCTAAATCGCCGAATAAAAGCCAAAACCGAGTAGGATTTAGCAATTAATGAGGTTATGTGAGTGGTAAACGAAAACTGCGAGTCGAAAACTACGCCTAAGTCTGAAATCTCAGTACGCGTGGACGGACGAGTGCCGTCAATATAATATGAAGTGGGAATTGTGCCACGAGACTTAGAGAAGGTTACGGAAAGCACTCACCAATATTTAAAGGCAGATTATTATTACGGCACCAATCAGCAACGTTGTTCAGATCAGACTGAATATTTTCTGAATCAGAAGGAGTAAAAACAGTTGTAAACACCTTCAGATCATCAGCGTACAGCAAAAAATGGGAATGCTGAATGCAGGCTGAAATGTCATTAATAAAAATTACAAAAAGCAGTGGCCCCAAAATGCTGCCTTGGGGTACTCCTGAGGATGCAATAAAATGATATTAAAGAGTATTTTAAGAGGGAGTGGGCCATAGTTCTATAGGTGGCCGCCATTTAGTGATATCGCCATAAAGGTGAACCAGGGCTGACTCTAGAATTTGTTTGTACGATATGGGTATCATATGAAAGATGTTAATGAGTATTTTAAAAGGGCCTTATTTCTATAGTTGGACGCCTTTTCGAGATATCTCCATAAAGGTGGACCAGGGGTGACTCTAGAATGCGTTTGTAAAATATGGGTATCAAATGAAAGGTGCTAATGAGTATTTTAAAAGGGAGTGAGCCTTAGTTCTATGGGTGGACGCCTTTTCGAGATATCGCCATAAAGGTGGACCAGGGGTGACTCTTGAATGCGTTTGTACAATATGTGTATCAAATGAAAGGTGATAATGAGTATTTTAAAAGGGAGTGGGCCTTAGTTCTATGGGCGGACGCCTTTTCGAGATATCGCCATAAAGGTGGACCAGGGGTGACTCTAGAATGCGTTTGTACAATATGTGTATCAAATGAAAGGTGATAATGAGTATTTTAAAAGGGAGTGGGCCTTAGTTCTATGGGTGGACGCCTTTTCGATATATCGCCATAAAGGTGGACCAGGGCTAACTATAGAATTTGTTTGTACGATATGGGTATCAAATAAAAGGTGTTAATGAGTATTTTAAAAGGAAATGGGCCTTAGTTCCATAGGTGGACGCATTTTCGAGATATCGCCATAAAGGTGGACCAGGGGTGACTTTAGAATGCGTTTGTACAATATGGATATCAAACAAAAGGTGATAATGAGTATTTTAAAAGGGAGTGGGCCTTAGTTCTATGGGTGGACGCATTTTCGAGATATCGCCATAAAGGTGGACCAGGGGTGACTATAGAATTTGTTTGTACGATATGAGTATCAAATGAAAGGTGTTAATGAGTATTTTAAAAGGGATTGGGCCTTAGTTCCATAGGTGGACGCCTTTTCGAGATATCGCCATAAAGGTGGACCAGGGGTGACTCTAGAATGCGTTTGTACGATATGGGTATCAAACGAAAGGTGATAATGAGTATTTTAAAAGGGAGTGGGCCTTAGTTCTATGGGTGGACGCCTTTTCGAGATATCGCCATAAAGGTGGACCAGGGGTGACTCTAGAATTTGTTTGTACGATATTGGTATCAAATGAAAGGTGTTAATGAGTATTTTAAAAGAGAGTGGGCCTTAGTTCCATAGGTGGACGCCTTTTCGAGATATCGTTATAAAGGTGGACGAGGGTTGACTCTAGAATGCGTGTGTACAATATGGGAATCAAACGAAATGTGATAATGAGTATTTTAAAAGGGAGTGGGCCTTAGTTCTATAGGTGGACGCCTTTTCCAGATATCGCCATAAGGGTGGACCAGGGGTGACTATAATGTGTTTGTACGATATGGGTATCAAATTAAAGGTATAATGAGGGTTTTAAACGGGAGTCGTGGTAGTTGTATATGTGTAGTGGTAGTTGTGTATGGCGTTTTAAAGATATCGACAAAAATGTGGACCAGGGTGACCCAGAACATCATCTGTCGGGTACCGCTAATTTATATATGTAATACCACGAACAGTATTCCTGCCATGATTCCAAGGGCTTTTGATTTCGCCCTGCAGAACTTTTTCATTCTTCTACTTAATATGGTAGGTGTCACACCCATTTTACAAAGTTTTTTTCTAAAGTTATATTTTGCGTCAATAAGCTAAACCAATTACCATGTTTCATCGCTTTTTCGCATTTGGTATAGAATTATGGCATTTTTCGTAATTTTCGAAATCGAAAAAGTGGGCGTGGTCGTAGTCGGATTTCGGGCATTTTTTATACCAATACAAAGTGAGCTCAGATATGTACGTGAACTGAGTTTAGTAAAGATATATTCACCCTTAACGCGAAGTTCACGCGGAAAAGTGTTCGCCTTCACTTCTTTTGTTCGGGTGAACTTTTTCCGCCTATCGGCAATTTCGGGCGAACAAAAGTTCAATTCGAAACAGCTGATGCTGTATTGCGAATTGGCAGTGAACAAATGATTTACTTACAATTGTGTAAATTTTGTAACCAAGCATATATTTCCTTAAAATACAACAAAAATATAAATAAAAAATTAAGAAAATAATGTTTAGTCTTGCACTTAGGTTGGTATTGATTGAGCGCGAGGCGAATATATATGTGAAAGCGATTCGGAGGCAATTAAGGGACAGTTCTAACCCTTTGGAGCTAAATGATTCACTGTAAGCTAAAAATTACTATTTTCAGCACTTTTGAATAACAAGTTAATTTTTGCAATTAGCTTTCGCCAATATTACAGGCTAAACAAGCTGGCATTCTAATATTTGCTAGTTATTCTTACCAACTAGTTGCCACCATTGAAACAAAAATTTGGAGTTCTACCAATTGTAAAGTTGAGTAAATGACTTCGTTTTTTTCGCATAGGGAAAAAGCGTTGGAAAGAACCATGAAGTGGGTTGTGATTGTTGTTGTAGCGATAAGGTTGCTCCCCGAAGGCTTTGGGGAGTGTTATCGATGTAATGGTCCTTTGCCGGATACAGATCCGGCACGCTCCGGTACCACAGCACCATTAAGGTGCTAGCCCGACCATTTCGGGAACGATTTATGTGGCCACATTAAACCTTCAGGCCATTCCCTCCCTCCCCACCCCCAAATTCCATGAGGAGCTTGGGGTCGCCAGAGCCTAGTCTGTTAGTGAAACATATTCGCCGCGGATAGGTGAGGTTGACAATTGGGTTTGTAGAAGCTATATATTGCGCTGGCAACCTGAAAGGCTGCGCTACACAGCCCCTTGAATCTGGTATTTTGGTCGCCTCTTACGACAGGCATACCTACCGCGGGAATACTATGACCCCCTAACCCGCTGGGGTACCATGAAGTGGGTCTTAGGTAATCTTGTTTCTGTGAGGTGATTAACATTTTGGAACCGTTGCTTTGTCCACAATGGATAACTTGGCCGACTGATTCATTGTGAAAAAATAGAATTTACATACTTAGCAATACAGGAATTTCACTTTTTTCCGCTCAGCTTACGATTCTGCATTATTTATTGATTTATTTCTAATAATAGAAGTACATATAATTATAAGAGTATCAAATTTCAAAACAAAAAATTATTTACATTTTGTTTTCCTCTCGTTCGCCTGTAAAATATAAGTGAACAAATTTTGGTTTCCCCGCTGTTCATTTCGCCCGAACAAAGAGTTGCCGATAAGGTGAAATCTTTTTCGAACATGAAAAATTGTTTCGCCACCCTATGCGATAGGGTGAACAAAAACTGTGAATATTTTCGGGTGAAAATTAAACTCGCGATAAGGGTGATTGATTTTTGCTCAAGTTATCGTGTTAACGGCCGAGCGGAAGGACAGACGGCCGACTTGTATAAAAACTAGGCGTGGCTTCAACCGATTCCGCCCTTTTTCACAGAAAACGGTTGTCGTCCTAGAATCTAAGCCCCTACCAAATTTCACAAGGAATGGTAAATTTTTGTTCGACTTATGGCATGGTATCCTAGACAAATTAAATGAAAAAGGGCGGAACCACGCCCATTTTGAAATTTTCTTTTATTTTTGTATTTTGTTGCACCATATCATTACTGGAGTTGAATGTTGACATAATTTCCTTATATACTGTAAAGGTATTAAATTTTTTGTTAAAACTCGACTTTTAAAAAAAAAAAATTTTTAAGTGGGCGTGGTCGTTCTCCGATTTTGCTAATTTTTATTAAGCATACATACAGTAATAGGAGTAACGTTCCTACCAAATTTCATCATGATATCTTAAACGACTTTTTTTTTTTTATTTTTATCTTAAACGACTGCCAAATTACAGCTTGCAAAACTTTTAAATTACCTTCTTTTAAAAGTGTGCGGTGCCTTGCCCATTGTTCAAAATTTTACTAATTTTCTATTCTGCGTCATAAGTTCAACTCACCTACCAAGTTTCATCGCTTTGTCCGTCTTTGGTAATGAATTATCGCACTTTTTGTGTTTTTCGAAATTTTCGAATTGGTAAAAGTGAGCGTGGTTATAGTCCGATTTCGTTTATTTTAAATAGCGATCTGAGATGAGTTCCCAGGAACTACGTACCAAATTTCATCAAGATACCTCAAAATTTACTCAAGTTATCGTGTTAACGGACGAACGGACGGACGGATATGGCTCAATCAAATTTTTTTTCGATACTGATGATTTTGATATATGGAAGTCTATATCTATCTCGATTCCTTTATACCTGTACAACCAACCGTTATCCAACCAAAGTTATTATACACTGTGAGCTCTGCTCAACTGAGTATAAAAATAACTTGGCCATGATTCCATAAGAACATTTACATATATTTTTAGTACGAACCAGTAACGTACTGCTAGAAAAGTTTTATAAAACAAAGTAACTTTCAACTTTTTCATACTGAGGAAAATACCATGGCTACCTTGTCGCTTTTGCTATTGCTACCGACGAATTTCATGCAATATCCATGGTCACTCTCATGGCAAGGTTAGCTTGAACTGCCTGTCCGTAACGACCTGAGTCCATAGCGTTATCAGAAGTTTATTTACCGACTAAACTAAAAAACCCTATCAGAAACCAGGACCTATGTTATAAAATAACTTCGTCCTCTTGGCAAATACTAGAAGTTTTCTGGAGCCTATGCTACTTGCAGCTTCTAGATATGAAAGCTGCCTCACTCTTAGTCTTGCGAGCGCAGGGAACGAGCACAAAACGTTCTCGATTGTTTCCTCCCCCAACCCGCACTTCCTACATCTGGTATCACTGACAAAGCCTAATTTAAAAGCATGATGGCCCAGTAAGAATACCCATCGTAAGCCTTCAGTTTCTTTTCAAGGGACTCATCGAACCGCTATTTCACTGCAAATTTGCGTCTTGCCAATCACCAGCTTGATTTTCGAAAACTACATAGCACTTCCACCGTTACCGTCCAGTTACGCACTGGAAGAAAATTCAGGCCTGCGAAAACACTGCTCTCAGTACCGGTACGGACTGTGTTTTTATGTCCCCAGAACCACCTACACAATGAGGCGAGAGTAGTCCCCATTAGGGAGAGAAATGGAATGATGAACAAATAGTTTGTTGAATACCAAGAAACCTTGACATCCCAATAGACATCTGATTGAAGAGGCCACACCTTCTAGGGGCTTAAGAGGTCATCTCCGTAAGCATTATGAGGAAATACGGCACCGGAGAACACAGCCGTATGAAGCAAAAAAACACAAATAGGTCCTCAGTGATATCCACAAATAGGCGTCGGACCTTTATGCCAGGAATTTCCCGGCGAATCAAGTTCTTAAGGAAAAATACCCAGAACTCGCAGAAGAGGAACGCACTCTCCCTTGGGAGACGGGCGTCACTCTAGCTCAACTTCGATCTGGGTATTGTAACTGGTTAAACTCTTACTTCTCCAGAATATATGTCCTGCTTGTAATGTGTCCCCGCATGGCACCAACCATCTCTTCAATTGCAATGTGGAACCAACCTCTCTAACACCTCTCTCACTATGGTCCATGTTGAAACTACAAGTTTCCTTTGACTACCGATAGAGGATATTGATGACAATTTGTCCTTCAATTTTCTTCTAACGTAAACACGCAAATTTAGCTAGTTGATGATCTCTTAGGTTTCACAAAGCTTTATTTTTACCACCCTTGATTCAATTTTGAACACCTTTTTCGAGAGAAGTAATAGTTTGTTACCCCCGGTTGCCACAATCAAGTTCCCCCGAAAGGAAAATAGGGCACGATGATCAGCTGGGTACGCTTGCGTTATCGTCTTAGCTCGCCGGATGGGGTGGGTGTTACAATCATCATAGGTGTCAAAAACCGCTTAGGTAAACCGCAGAAACAATAAAAAAAAATCGTACCCCTTTGCTGCCACAAACACAACCCCCTTACTCACCTGACCTCAGCCATGATACCTCGTCGCCATCGTCCTCGCAGTTCGCCTCCATGAAACCAAGGCTGGCCTATCTGCTTTCAAAACACCCCCCTACCATTGCCCGCCATGGCCCTTGTTGGCTGGCCCCATCAAGGATACCCGTCCTCACATCCGTCTGTCCATCACCAACAGATCACTCCAATAACCCCCATTCACCACACACTACACTTTTCTATTTAGCAATTCATCATTTAATTAGTAATAATGCTTATATATGTAACAAGATCACATCTATATTTACAGGTGTCATCGCACCTAATCGTTCAATTTCTTACGAATATCTAGTGGCTTATACCAGCCTTATTATCACCTAGCTAAACTACACATAGGTATTGAATGCTTCGACTTGTTCAATTACAATTATGCCCACGATGATTTTTCACCGTGTATCAACTCAAAAGTGTATGAATTCATATATGTATATGTGTGTAGTGTAATATCAATAATCAAAATTATAAAATTGAGTCAAACTTAATTTGATCTAAATCAGGTCCTAAGTGAAAGCGTTTGAGCACGGAATCGTTTATTATCATTCATCACGTCGATTGGCATCTCAAAAGAACTATCAACACAAATGTGCATACATATTTACATACGATGAAATGCTTTTACAACTCCATCCTCGAACGCCCTGCACTTGGCCTTTTATTGTGAGCAAACGAAAATTGCGACCGTCCGATTTGCATACCTCTAAACAAACTAAATGATTGCGCGTTGACCCACGCACTTTCCTACAAAAAAACTGAAAGTGTGAAATATACAAATGTAAATTATAATAAACTGCAAATGTCTAAAAACAGCAGTCTCAACATGAACAAGGGCAACAGACAGGGATGGAATGGAGCGACAATTGCGAGACACAATCTCTTTGTATTGACAACCAAAACAAAACTAATAACCAAACCTCACCAGCTGATTTTTCTAGGGCGCCTTGGAAAGCAGCAAAGGGGTATATAGCGCTTATTGCGCTTGGCTACTATACTTTACACAAACACACCATTCCCTTTCTGTCCTACACGCGCAATAACGATATATCTTGAATGAGTGCACTAACAATAACTACAGCAGATGATAACATTCTCCCTATTGTGTCTACGCCCTTAAAGCTATTCGTTGGCTCTCAATTCTTAGTGTTTATCCCTCGATTTGGATGTCCAGTTTCCGTGCGCTGGTAATAAGCATTCTAACTTGCCAAAAGGTTGTGCTGCTTGCTGAAGAGATTTACGTCGGCTCGCTTTAATAATACACACCCTCGCTATTTCCAATGCACAGCCACACACATCATTACTATTATTACTGTATGTATTATTGTATGTCTATTGCTAACATTTATTCGAGCAGCGCCCATTTGCGAGCACCCGTGTTGCGCGCTCAGCTATATGCCTTTGCCTGCGCTAGCGTTTGCTGCTTATGGCAGATGCGTGTTCGCGCTGCCCAACACGCTCGTCTCTCAAATAGAATTTAAATATGAAATATGTACCTTGTACTTGTGTGTCTAATTCTTATGAACAATCCTACCGAAATATGCCTTATACGTGTATATTTATCGCCGAACGGCTGTGACAACCAACTGAGCTGCTATGACAGTGCGCAGTATCTGCATGACGTCGTTATATTGTTTGGAGATGTTCGGCGATTTCCCCTTTGCGTTGGCGAAACTGATGTGAATAAACCTTGCTGTGGAATACTCCGTACGTTATAGCGCCAGCGATGCTCTGTTCGTTTGAAATTGAAGCTTCCCTCTTCTTTGGAGGATTCTCTCTGTCGGCGCTGCTGCTGACGTATTATGTGTTGGCGTTTTGGTTTCTCGCTGCGTATTACTAGCCGCTTGATGCACTCCCTTCAAACTGCTATTTGAATAGGGTGATGAAATGATTCTAATGGATGAAACACTGTTTATGAGAATTTATTTCCCATTACCTATTATGTTTGCGAAACTTACCAAGTTTTATTTCAGGACGTGTGCTTGGTGCTCGGTGGTTGGTGTTAAAAATACCGGAAGGAAACGAGTCAAGTTGGTCGCGGCAGCCATTTGCTCTAAATTTGACAACTGCCGCAGGGTTGCACCATAGATCAAAAGTTTTCTTTTGATTGACCACTAAAGGTCGTAGCACATCTTTCGCAACAGGACGAGTTCATTGGAGAAACTACGGGGATTCGATGAGCTCGAAAGGCTGGAAGATGTTTTGCTGCATGCCCGCAAGTGTGGGGCCCGAACCCACGTCCCTATGTCAGATCTTGAGGTCCTTGGCATGGAAGACCCCTATGGATCTTCCCTGCAAGTCAGCCAGCTGGTACAGACATTGGCCCACACGCTTTGTCACCACCGCTCTGGTGAACTTCGATGCTAGTTTGGCGTTGAACCCCTGCGCTGCGTCACTTTGGCGGAAGCTCCTTCGGTAGACCAGTTGACCCACTTGGAACGATCTCGGCTTGGCTCGTGTGTTGTAGGCTCTTTGACCCTTCTCGTATGCCAGCCTCAGGTTTCTGGTCACCTTTTCTCTTAGTAGCTTGAGCCTCACATCCCTCGGATGTATCACCGTCTCCGAGTCGGTGGGCTCGCCCAAAGCTCGCAGTATCGGATAGGTTTCCGCATGTTGGACCATAGTCTGCCCGAAAACAACCCTGTATGGCTCCGCTCCAATCGCCTCATGCACCGCGCTGCGCAGCGCAAAAGCTGCCCTTGATACCTGCCTGTCCCAAGACCTCTGATCATCCTCCTCGATGTACGATCGGATGATCGCCAAAAGCGACCGGTTCACCCTCTCTGAGGCATTCGCCTGTGGGGAGTACACTCCCATCTTCACATGTCTCACGCCATAGCTATTCAGGAAGTTTGAAAACACTTCCGACACGAATTGACGCCCGTTGTTGGAATGGATAACCTCTGGCACTCCGAATATTTGAAAGACATCCGCCTCAAGGTATCGAACCATCTCCTTCGCCGTGGCACTCCTCATGGGCTTCAGGAACAGAAACTTGGAGAAGTGATCCAGCACCACAAAAACGCAGCTGTTTCCGTCTCGAGACCGAGGATATGATCCGCAAAAATCCACGTACAAACGCTGGAACGCTCTCTCCGTCACTGTCCGTCCGCCCATGAGAGGTCGGCTTGTGGTATTCGAGGCCTTACAGCGTTTACACACGTCGCAGTTTCCCACTAAGTTTTTGACCGAGGTCACCATTCCTGGCCAATAGTATCTGGCCCTCAAGCGCCTGAGCGTCTTGGCTATGCCTCCATGGCCAGCCGCTGGTCCATCATGCATCTTCTTCAGCAATGTCTCCCGAAGACCTTCCGGTACCCATATCTTCCAGAGGGCCTCCTCATCATCCTCTTCTCTCCTGAACCCGTCTCTCTTGTAGATGATCCCACGTACAACCTTCACGTCCGGCAATCTGTCCGCATTGGCATTCGTGACTCTTATCAAATTCTGGTAGCTGTCTGACTGCTTCCGCAGTCGATTTCATCCATGTGCATTCTGCTTAGCACGTCCGGCACCACATTCTTGGCGCCCTTTGCGATGCACGATGTCAAAATCGTATGCCTGCAGCTTGAGGCTCCAGCGCGCCAGACGACCCGCAAGATCCTTTTGGCCCATGAGCCATTTCCCGAAGTCTGGATTGACGAGCACCTTTGGCGAAGTCAACTCCAACTTGAGCTGTTCGAAAGCGTCCACGGCCTCGGATGTCATCACGAACTCCTTCTTCTTTTTCCGTCTTTACCTTCTCTTGCCCTACTATGAAATCTAGGTACCTTACTTCCTTTTGGCAGAAATGCGATTTTAGCAGATTGATGGTGAGCCCTGCCTTCGAAAGACACTCTGCAACTTCCGCGAGATGTTGCAGATGCGTCGCGAAATCCGGCGAGCAAATCAGCAAATCGTCAATATATAAGTTAAGGTATTCTACTGTATGGCTTTGGTGTGAAAGAGTTTTCTTTGAGATTTTTGATGAGTTTGAAAATGTAAAATGAAAATTTTTGAAATTTCCTGGTAGAATAAAATTGTTACTGAACAACAAAAGATCTCCATAAAATTTTTTTAATAAAATTATTATTTGGCGCCCAACGTGGGGCTGTCTTAAAGTTTTCTTTTCAAAGGATTATAAAATCCTAGATATGAAGCTCCGTTGAATTCGCTTTGTGAAAAATAAAATAGTGACTATTAAAAGGATCATAAAATCCTAAATATTTCTATTGAAACTTTTTTTAAAAAGTAAAATAAAGTAACTCCATAAATTTTGAACGTGCAAAAAAGGTTCATAAAATCCTATACGCCGCATAAATTCATAATCCCTAAAGAACAAGCAATTTTTAACGGAGAAAAAAAGTAAGGCAGCGCTCGAATCCTGAAAAACAATTGCCAATTCCTATAGGCAAAAGTAAGCATATCCTGAAACACAATTGCCGATTCTTATAGGCAAAGGAAAATATATTCCAGACGGGTTAGTCTTTAACGGAAGGATAAGAAAATAATACAATCAACTAACATCATTTAATCAATTTATATTCTTCAATCAAATAATCTTTTAATCGATCAAGTACCTATATCTAAAAATAAAATATAAACTGTAAGTAGATATCAAAATTGATGTGGCTATTTGGTTTAAATATTTAAATTTATTATGAGGGCATAAAAAGTCCTATTGTTAAAAGAAAATATTATCATTTGATTTATATGCGATTTTGAATGTTTTTTTTTTGTGAAAACCATTCTAGGGTACTGCGCAAATATTAAGATTGTTTTTATAAATTTTTTTTTTACAAAGGATCCTTTTCGACTTTACTTATAAAAAAAATAGAATACTTAAATTACATACAATTTGTAATTTAAATTATTTGTGTAATAATTTAGGATAGTTTGGGTTAATAAAATGAGTATAACACGGGAACAGGTATTGGAAATAATTAAGGTAGCAAGTGATAATACTAGACAGGAGTTAGATAATAAAATAGAGGCAAGTGAAAATGCTAGGCGAGAATTAGCGGCTAAACTAGATTCGCTTACTTTGGCTCTTGGGCGATTAGAGGTACCAAATGTAGAGGCTTACAAGCCAGTGGAAATAATTTCTACAATTGATTCAGGGAACTGTAGTTTAGATTTAGTTAAATCTTTACCGGAGTTTGCTGGTGATGCTTCATGTTATCCAGCATGGCGTTCTGCTGCGAATTTCGGAATCAAATATTACCCTAAGGGATCAGAAAAATATTACGTAGCTCTAGGTATACTTAGAAATAAAATTACCGGTTCCGCCAACATGACGTTGTCATCTTTCAATACTGTTTTAAATTTTGAAGCGATCATTGAAAGGCTGGATCAGACGTACGCAGATAAAGGACACATATATGTTCTTGAAAATGAGCTGAGTATCCTTAGGCAGGGTAGTCTATCTATTGCAGAGTATTATGGTAAGGTTGAGGAGCATTTAATTTTGATAATTAACAAGCATATAATGACTTACAGTAACAATAATGAAGTAATAGATGCGCTAAATGAGAAAGCCAGAGAAAATGCTCTACGTGTTTTCATCTCTGGGCTCCGTCGTCCTTTATGTGATATCCTTTTTTCAACAAGGCCAAAGGACCTCCCTACTGCATTAGCCATTGCTAAGGAATTAGAATCGAATCATAAACGGTACGACTTTGCAAACACTTTTGCTATAGGTAATATGATAAAACCTAACAATTTCCGTCCATCTGTAACTCTGAGTAAACGTAGTCCGTTATCAGGCTCAAATTTTAAAAATCAACCGCAGCAAATGGAAGTGGACCCAGGGTCATCATTTTATAAGCAAAGGACACCAGGAAATGGTTTTCTAACTCCAAGTCGGAATGTTAATTCTGCTCACCCGTCAAATACCGCTCATCCTGAGCAATTGCCGAATCGATTAGTACCATTTAAACGCCCTAGGGAACTATCTGGCTCTTTTGAGAGGCCTTTGGAAAAAACTCAACGTATAAATTATAATGAAAATAATATTGGTGGGATTGAATTAGATGATAATGAGTCCCAAATTCAAGTTTCAGATTTTAGTGATGAGATAAATTTTTTTAAACTAAATTCGCACCTGCCATACATTACTAAAAAAATGGTGAATGGACAGGAGCTTCGTTTCTTAATTGATACTGGTACATCGAAAAACTATATTAAAAATTTTTCATTTCTTCGTGGAGTTAAATTAATAAAACATCCGTTTAGATTAAAATCAATAAATTGAGTCAATTTAATAAATCAAAAGTGTCTAGTTAATTTACTTGATCATACTTCAACGTTTTACTTGCTTGAAACATTAAACACGTTTGACGGTATTATAGGATATGACTTTTTAAGAGAAATTGATGCGAAAATGTATACAGAAAGTGGATATTTGTGTTATCGAAATGGTAGAGTTGCAATTGAACAGCTTAATTGTAATCAAGTTAACCTGATTACGATAACAGAAGATTCAGTTCCGGAACATGTACGTGATCATTTCAGAGAAATGATAAATAATAATATTAATGCGTTCGCGAATCCAAACCGAGCCTTGCCTTTTAATACAAATGTAGTAGCTAAAATACGTACAGTAACAGATGATCCTATTTATAGTAGAGGTTATCCTTATCCTATGTCTGCTGCAGATTTCATTAATAATGAAATACTAAGTCTTCTGAAAGATGGCATAATTAGAAAATCGTGTTCTCCATATAATTCTCCAATACACGTTGTAACAAAAAAGGGGTTGGATGAAAATGGAAAGCAAAAGTTGCGAATGGTAATTGATTTCCGAAAAATCAATGAAAAAACTATATCAGATAAATACCCAATACCCGATATTTCTGTAATTTTGTCAAATTTAGGAAAATCACGGTTTTTCACTACTCTTGATTTGAAATCTGGTTTCCACCAGATAAATTTATACGAAAAGGACAGGCAAAAAACTGCTTTCAGCATTAATAATGGAAAATACGAGTTTTGTCGTTTGCCGTTTGGATTGAAAAACGCCCCAAGCATTTTTCAGCGTGCAATTGATGATGTTCTACGCGACGAAATAGGTAAGACATGTCACGTTTACATCGATGACATTATTATTTTTTCACGCGACGAAGATACACACATAAGAGATGTAGATAAAATTTTAAAAATGTTGGAGCAATCAGGAATGAGGGTATCGTTAGATAAGTCGAAATTTTTTAAGACATATGTTGAGTTTTTAGGATTCATGGTTTCACAAAATGGTATTCGAACCTGTCCTGATAAAGTTCGGGATATAGTTAACTATAAAATGCCGGAGACATTACGGGGGTTGCGATCTTTTCTTGGGCTAGCTGGCTATTATCGCAGGTTTGTTAAAAATTATGCTTCAATAGTGAAACCACTAACAAAATTTTTGCGTGGTGAGAATGGCCATATTGACGCAAATAAATCGAAACATGTGAAAATTAATTTTGATCGTGAAGCAGAGTTGGCATTTACAAAAATTAAGAACATACTTGCTTCGGAAGATGTACTTTTACAGTATCCAGATTTTAATTGTCCATTTGAGCTAACAACTGATGCTTCGTCAAATGCATTAGGAGCGGTATTATCTCAAAATAGTAAACCAATCACAATGATTTCTCGAACGCTTTCTTCCACTGAGCAAAACTATGCAACAAACGAACGTGAGATGTTAGCTATTGTTTGGGCATTGAAAGCGTTGAGACATTATTTGTATGGTACAAAAAATGTAAGGATATTTACTGACCATCAGCCACTTATATTCTCTATTTCGGAAAAAAACCCAAATACAAAAATGAAAAGATGGCGTGCATTTATCGAAGAATTTTCTCCAACATTTCATTATAAGCCTGGAAAAGAGAACAAAGTAGCTGATGCTCTTTCAAGACAGTATATTAATAACCATACTATTACTTTGGAAACAGTGCATAGTGAAGAATCTTCAACAGATGTAATTGAAACTGTTAAGTGCCCTGTTAACCAATTTAGAAATCAAATTGTCTTAACAAAAGGACCATCTTTTATTAAAACTTCTAAGGTTGTTTTTAACAAATTTATACGCCATACTATTGTTTTTGATTCTATTGAAAATTTGTTATTGTGTTTAAAAGAAGTCGTTAATCCTAGTAGGACTAATGCTATTCACTGCGATCTACAGACTTTGGCGGAAGTTCAAAATCGTATAGTTTCTTCATTTCCAGGTATAAAATTTAGACATACTGAATTGCTTGTAATAGATTTGACAAATAAAAATGATCAGCTTGAAGTTATAACTGCTGAATATAATCGAGCCCACCGTTGTTTACTTGAGAATTTTAAGCAAATTATTAGTGAGTATTATTTTCCTGATATTAAAAAAACTTTAAAATCAATTATTACAAACTGTAAAATATGTTTGGAGAATAAATATCAGCGAAAGCCCTCTAACCTAGTAATTGGGAGGACTCCAATACCAAATTACCCTGGCGAAATCCTACATCTTGATATTTTCATAACAGATAAACAGTTTTTCTTAACTTGCGTAGATAAATTTTCAAAATTTGCTGTTGTTAAACCAATTGCGTCTCGATCTACTTTGGATATAAAAGATGCTTTACTTGAAATTTTATTAGTTTTCAAAAACACGAAAATAATTGTTTCAGACAATGAAAGGGCTTTTCAGTCAAATGTTATAAAAACTTTGTTAAGGGATAATTTTTCAATAGAGCAATTTTTCATTCCCACACTACACAGTGAAACCAATGGTCAGGTGGAGAGGTTTCACTCAACATTAATGGAAATATCTCGCTGTATTAAAGAGCAACAGCAGTTAAATGAGACAGTGGACCTTGTTTTGTTGGCAACAAATAAATATAATAATAGCATTCATTCAACAATAAACTCTAAACCAATTGAAATTTTTCAAAATAGTTCGGCTAGTGAATTAAGTAAAGTTCGGGAGAGATTATTTAAGGTTCAGGAAGAGACTTTAGAAAGATGCAATAAAGATAAAACAATGAAATCATATGAACCTGGGGAAAAAGTTTTCGTAAGGAGAAATAGGCGACTAGGAAATAAATTTGATAAAATATTTGTGGAAAAAGTAATTGAAAGGGACCTTGGTACATCAGTTTTAATCGAAGGAAAAAAGATTCATAAAAGCAATCTAAGATGAGAAAAAACATATTAAATTTTTTTTTTTTTTTTTTTATTAAATTTTCATATTATTTTTGATTGTAATATCAATTTTGAATATTTACATGTATTTAATTATGTTGTTTAATGGATGTTTGCTGTTAAATTGTGAATTTTAAGTTATTATATCTTATGATATTTCAAACGCTGTAGTCATATAGTAGAATTAATCCTATTAACTAAAACGAGGACGTTTCATATTAAAAAGGGGGAGTAGTTAAGGTATTCAACTGTATGGCTTTGGTGTGAAAGAGTTTTCTTTGAGATTTTTGATGAGTTTGAAAATGTAAAATGAAAATTTTTGAAATTTCCTGGTAGAATAAAATTGTTACTGAACAACAAAAGATCTCCATAAAATTTTTTTAATAAAATTATTATTTTATACAAAGACGTTTTCTCGTAACCTTGAGGGAATGTCGCGATCCATTAGTCGGCAAAGTCGCTGACTGGCGTTACACAGCCCGAATGGCATCACCTTAAAGTGATATAATGGACGCCCGGGGACTGTGAACGCCGTCTTCTCACGCGCCTCCTTCGCTAACGGGATTTGCCAAAAGGCATCTTTCAGATCGATCCCCGTTATGAAATACGTGTCCTGCAGCCGACTAAGGATGCCCTCAACATGCTGGGTCGGGTAAGCGTCCTTCTTCGTGCATTCATTCAACTTACGCATATCTACACAGAGTCGGTTTTTCCCGGGTTTTTGGACAAGTACTATTGGCGAACTCCAAGCACTATTGCTCTCCTCTATTACTCCGAGCTCCAGCATTCGGTCTATCTCCTGATAGGCCAGCTTTTGCCTTACCGGAGACATCGGGTAATAGCGTTGCTTGACTGGTGTGGTCTCGTCATATACCTCGATAGAGTGTTCCATTAAGTGGGTTTTCCCCAACCCTAGTTCGGCCGATGACGGAAACAATAATTTTACCCGCTCTAATTCCACCTTCTGTTTTGGGGTCAATTCCACCATACCTGAACTATCAATGTCAATTTCTGCTATTTCCGACGTCCATAATCCAAAAGCCTCCCAAAAATCTATCCCTAGGTATAATTCCTGTTTCAAGCTGGGCACCAAGTACACATCCAGACACTTTGTCTTGCCACGCCACCTTATCTCAAGCCTTACTTTTCCCACAACTGCCTCTCCCTTTCCGTCCGCTGTCCTTAGCTGCTCATCCATGGCAACGACGCCATCTATGTCCAATCTTCCGATAGCAGGTCCTCCCAGACAACTGACTGAAGCCCCGCTGTCTAACAGTCCGCGTATCCGAGTATCTCCTATTACGACTTCTGCATATGGTCTTCGGTCCACCTCGTCTTTGATTATGGTCGCTGTCATCGCTCTTCTCAGCCGCCTTCGTTCTTCTTGCGCAATGCCTTGATCTTCTCGGCATTCCTCCCTACGGCTCCGGCACTCCACGTGTTCTCGCTATGTCCCACAGTCCCAAATATTCTCTTCCTTGCTTCTCGGTACTGTTTCTCTCTTTCCTACAGTGTCTTGAATGGTATCACCTCCGGTTTGCGTTCCGCCTTTGATGTTGATGTAACTGCCTTCAAAATTGTCTTGTCTGATGCTGGGTGTCCGGGATTTCCTTTTCCTGGCGAGGCTCCCCGGTGTTTCCGCCAGGACGACGGTTTTCCTCCCCGCACTTCTCGCACAGTACTAGTCTCGCACCCGTATTGTCGCATTTGTAACACCGCAGTTCATGGAACTGCGAGTCACATTTCTGCTCACCGTACTTCCGCCTCGTCCCGTCTGATGGTCTTCCCGAGCTCTGCCTTACATTCATCGCGCGTCCTCGGTTTTCCAATGCCTCTACTACTGGTAGCTCCTCGTCCTTGTAGTCCTCTTCCCGGAGTAAGTCAATCTCGTCGACGTCCCTTCTCTTTTCAAACCTACGCTCATGGTCAGCGAAATGTTTCTCTGCACGTCTGCACTCCGATCTCAACTCCGCCAGCGTTGTTATGTGACAACCAAACACGATATTCTTTATCTTCGCCTTCAGGTTTTTGCGCATAAGATTTACCAAACTCCGTTCTGGCATCTGGGTTTTCATGGTTAACGCCATGCCCCTCACGCACGCATAAAACTCGTCAAACGATTCGCGATGATCCTGCTTCCTTTCATTCATCGCTTGACGAATTTCCTCGTCACAGTCCGACTTTCGGAACTGTTCAACGAGCGCCTCACGCAGGTGGGCAAAGGCATCCCCTTCCAGACCAGCGTGTTCCTCCATATACAGCCAGAACCACTCCTGGGCTGCTCCGCTCAACAGCAGGTGAAAGTTGGCATGTAAACCCTCAGACGAGACTGCGTGTTGTCTTTTTAGAGTCTCCACTCTAAACAGAAACCGCTCCATAGGGATTGACTTGGCGCTACCGTCGTACTTCAACCCCCAGTCTCTAATAGTTTTGAATTTGTTTTTGTTACTAGCCGAGTAAGAATGTCTTTTCTGTGGAGATGGAGTGAAGAGCCGATGGCCGGTGAGCTCATCCTGATCCACTGTCTCTCTCTTCTTCTCTCGTTGTACCTTCGCATTCCGCCGATGCGGGATCCCTTAGATCACAATTCGCGTCTGCCCGAGGGCCCTCGCGAGGTTTTTTCGACTTTCGAGACTCGCTACCACAGATATCTGAGCTCTTTCGCATCCCACTCACAGCTTCGCCTATAGCTTCCGCCGTTGTGCGATTTAGTTCCGTTTGGTATTGGGAAAATAATGATTCGAACTTTTGTAAAAGTTCGCCCCCCATTTTATCTAGCACAGTCGCTTCTGGAGTAGCAACATCCCCCACGGTAATCACTCGTTGTCTTGAATGCCCTGAGCCCGATGCCCCTGAACCGATCTCGTTCGAGGATAAGTGCTCCTCCTCTTCTGACTCAATCTCCACCGCCGACTTCGAAGCATCAACCTGGCTTCTCGTGACGGCCCTTTTCTTTCTACCCTTTTTAGGCATAATTAAATTTTGTTAAATGCAAATTAAACGTTTGTTTGTGTTTATGTACGCTTTAGCGCAGTAGTGTTATATAAAAATTTTGAATTCTGTTAATTCCCTGATATGTATATCCACTGAATAGTATGTATTTACGCTTAATAGTGTGTGTGTGATGAACTTAGCTTAGGGTGACCTGTCTCTACCACTCAGTCCTGTCCCGTCGCGTTACCCCCCCCCCCCCCCCCCCCCCAATTTTATAAACATCGTCTCCCCAGAACCAGTGTCCACAACCAAAAGGACTTGAGCCTCATCCTAATGGGCTGGACACGAGGTCCCCTTAGTGCGTGTCCATGGGAAGCTCCCTCATACGAACGCGCTCTTACTAAGCCCGTAGGTAGAAGCCACCTCTCCATCTAAACACCCACTCTGCCAGAGGATCTACCTCATAAAAATCGAACAATGACCCGATAGTTAGTAGCCGATCCTCCCTCAAGAAAAATAATAAGAAAAATTATGTAACAGCGTTCACACATTTATAAGGCACCAACCACAGCCTAGTAAGCTGTCAACGTTGCTCCCCCCTGTCTATTTACGTCACTGTCTAGACGAGCGATGTATCACAGTATTGGTCAACTCATCTAACTTCGAAATATGTGGAAGGCACTTCACGTGGCCCCACGTTGGGCGCCATTTTCTATTGTTACCCCCGGTTGCCGCAATCAAGTTCCCCCGAAAGGAAAATAGGGCACGATGGTCAGCTGGGTACGCTTGCGTTATCGACTTAGCTCGCCGGATGGGGTGGGTGTTACAATCATCATAGGTGTCAAAAACCGCTTAGGTAAACCGCAGAAACAATAAAAAAAATCGTACCCCTTTGCTGCCAGAAACACAACCCCCTTACTCACCTGACCTCAGCCATGATACCTCGTCGCCATCGTCCACGCAGTTCGCCTCCATGAAACCAAGGCTGGCCTATCTGCTTTCAAAACACCCCCCTACCATTGCCCGCCATGGCCCTTGTTGGCTGGCCCCATCAACGATACCCGTCCTCACATCCGTCCGTCCATCACCAACAGATCACTCCAATAACCCCCATTCACCACACACTACGCTTTTCTATTTAGCAATTCATCATTTAATTAGTAATAATGCTTATATATGTAACAAGATCACATCTATATTTACAGGTGTCATCGCACCTAATCGTTCAATTTCTTACGAATATCTAGTGGCTTATACCAGCCTTATTATCACCTAGCTAAACTACACATAGGTATTGAATGCTTCGACTTGTTCAATTACAATTATGCCCACGATGATTTTTCACCCTGTATCAACTCAAAAGTGTATGAATTCATATATGTATATGTGTGTAGTGTAATATCAATAATCAAAATTATAAAATTGAGTCAAACTTAATTTGATCTAAATCAGGTCCTAAGTGAAAGCGTTTGAGCACGGAATCGTTTATTAGCATTCATCACGTCGATTGGCATCTCAAAAGAACTATCAACACAAATGTGCATACATATTTACATACGATGAAATGCTTTTACAACTCCATCCTCGAACGCCCTGCACTTGGCCTTTTATTGTGAGCAAACGGAAATTGCGACCGTCCGATTTGCATACCTCTAAACAAACTAAATGAATGCGCGTTGACCCACGCACTTTCCTACAAAAAAACTGAAAGTGTGAAATATACAAATGTAAATTATAATAGACTGCAAATGTCTAAAAACAGCAGTCTCAACATGAACAAGGGCAACAGACAGGGATGGAATGGAGCGACAATTGCGAGACACAATCTCTTTGTATTGACAACCAAAACAAACCTCACAAGCTGATTTTTCTAAGGCGCCTTGGAAAGCAGCAAAGGGGTATATAGCGCTTATTGCGCTTGGCTACTATACTTTACACAAACGCACCATTCCCTTTCTGTCCTACACGCGCAATAACGATATCTCTTGAATGAGTGCACTAACAATAACTACAGCAGATGATAACATTCTCCCTATTGTGTCTACGCTCTTAAAGCTATTCGTTGGCTCTCAATTCTTAGTGTTTATCCCTCGATTTGGATGTCCAGTTTCCGTGCGCTGGTAATAAGCATTCTAACTTGCCAAAAGGTTGTGCTGCTTGCTGAAGAGATTTACGTCGGCTCGCTTTAATAATACACACCCTCGCTATTTCCAATGCACAGCCACACACATTATTACTATTATTACTGTATGTATTATTGTATGTCTATTGCTAACATTTATTCGAGCAGCGAGCAGCGCCCATTTGCGAGCACCCGTGTTGCGCGCTCAGCTATATGCCTTTGCCTGCGCTAGCGTTTGCTGCTTATGGCAGATGCGTGTTCGCGCTGCCCAACACGCTCGTCTCTCAAATAGAATTTAAATATGAAATATGTACCTTGTACTTGTGTGTCTAATTCTTATGAACAATCCTACCGAAATATGCCTTATACGTGTATATTTATCGCCGAACGGCTGTGAAAACCAACTGAGCTGCTAAGACAGTGCGCAGTATCTGCATGACGTCGTTATATTGTTTGGAGTTGTTCGGCGATTTCCCCTTTGCGTTGGCGAAACTGATGTTAATAAACCTTGCTGTGGAATACTCCGTACGTTATAGCGCCAGCGATGCTCTGTTCGTTTGAAATTGAAGCTTCCCTCTTCTTTGGAGGATTATCTCTGTCGGCGCTGCTGCTGACGTATTATGTGTTGGCGTTTTGGTTTCTCGCTGCGTATTACTAGCCGCTTGATGCACTCCCTTCAAACTGCTATTTGAATAGGATGATGAAATGATTCTAATGGATGAAACACTTTATGAGAATTTATTTCCCATTACCTATTATGTTTGCGAAACTTACCAAGTTTTATTTCAGGACGTGTGCTTGGTGCTCGGTGGTTGGTGTTAAAAAGACCGGAAGGAAACGAGTCAAGTTGGTCGCGGCAGCCATTTGCTCTAAATTTGACAACTGCCGCAGGGTTGCACCATAGATCAAAAGTTTTCTTTTGATTGACCACAAAAGGTCGTAGCACATCTTTCGCAACAAGTTTCGTGTATTTTGTTCAAGTTCTTTATAGGTATGGAAAACTTAAGTGGTAGATTCTCCTCTTTTCAAGCGTTTTTGAACCAAATTGGGTCAAAAACCCTACTCTTATTTTTTTCTTGGATATTTTGCCCTTATATGAGAATTACAGATTTGCCCTAAGCCTCTGGTACAAATAGTTTACCATAAATGTAGATTTTAGCCAAACTTTGTAATTCAAACTGATGACACTGGAACTTTTAGTGATCCCTGTGTTGCTAATATCAAATGCTTTTTTCTTTTCTTTGATACTCTTTGCTTTTTAAGGATTCCAAACGATTTTATTGATTAAATATTAGGCACGATAACCTCCGCTACCATCACACCACGGCGGCCGCCATTATTGATTAGCTAATTTTATTATGGTGCCAATGGTTCTCGACCTTTTCGCTAAATCTCGTACTGATGTGGATTAATTTATATGCATTTAGGTTCCTATCTTCGTTACGTCCGTCATCCTCGAAACACATTTTTCCTTGTTTTGATAAACTTTGCGTTGACAAGTCTTCCGGACCACTTCTACAATTATCTTGCGCAATTTTAGCGGCTTTTATACACAAATATCTATTTTTCTTAGGTAACTGGACACCTTGTTTTCATGCTCTTGTTCTTCAATCCGCGATACACCGAAAATCATGAAAGCTTTATTGGTGAAGAAGATAATAAAAAAAAAGAATAGACCACACTCGCGAATAGTGTTTTACCCATAATGATCCGGCACACATACTGCGAGAAATAATTAATAAAAAAATGCACTTTCTTTTCGGAACATTCCTTAGGTAATCTGGCCAATATTTGATGACGCTATATTACTATAATCGTATGGTCTGCGCTCAAGCTGCCCCTAGACATAGAGTCCCGTTGGCAACTGTTAATTCTGTGTTCTTGGAAACCACAGGTGAAGTGTTCTGACAGTTCAACCGTCGCACAGTGACGCCTCTGCCGTTAAAGCATGGCAAATCATGAAAGCGTTCGCCAAATCTAATACATGTTTCTAATAGAGAATTTTCCAGGGATCAAGAATATACAACTGTTTTTTCACTCCCTTTTTCCAAAATTCGTTGGCTGTTTAATCTTTAGCTCAAATAAAACTTCATTGAACCACTTTCAATAAAAAAAAAAAATAACTTTCAATAACTTTTAGTTATTAATAAAATACATATTTGGCTTGTAAATTAAAAAAAAAAAACATGTAAAATTTTATAATGAATTTTGAAGCACCTTGTTATTGTGGCACCAAAAACGGACATTTGAGTTTTATAAGAGTATTGCCATTTAAAAGAAACAATACGTCTATCGATTTTGGTAGTTATTGATTACGTGATTAGTTAGATACAACTTTTTATCATAAGTGGGCAGTGCCACGCTACGTTATCAAAATCATTAGTTTATAGTATTTAATGCTTAAATACGTCATTATAAGACAAATCTCATTTTTTTTTTTATGTTTTACTAAAAACATTTTGTTTTTGCATTTTTCTAAAAATTTTCGAATTTAACGAATTTTTGTGAAGCACCCTGTATCTGTGACATTCTGAGCTTTCACACAATAAAACTTCAAATAATTAGATTTCATTTGCATTTTAAATTTTTAAGAAAAAACTCAAAAGGCGCCACTGTGCGTCGGGGTTGTTTTCGGGGCTCCCATTATGCTGGGTAATGGCAGCCTACATATCTCCTCAAGTTTTTTGAGGTACGTTGATTTTTTAGTGGCCGTCCATCTAACAAGAACACCAAAGTATAGGATGGACGTTACTATCGCTGTAAATATCAAATGAGAGAGAGAACGTACACCTCACCATATGCGTCTTCTCGGTATGGCGCTCTCCAGGCATTAGATGCGCTAATTGTTGGAAGGCACTATTAACTTATGGCAACTGCATCATATTCTGCGTACGCTAACCGGCAGCCGATTATTCAGAGAAAAGGATTTTCGCCATTTTCCCCCATTTTAATAGGCTTGAAGCTTGAAATTTCGCAAGATGCTACATATGTATACATACATATATATGCCATACAACAAGCTCGCAATCAGTTTTGGATTCGAAATCAAAACAAGACAGCCTACAAAATTTTTGTGATTGTAGCAGCACAAGTGTGACAAGAAAAAAATTAAATTTAGGTACATTCGATTATTGCATACAAAAAGAAAAACATTTAAACAGGAATATGTCGACACTCTGATGTTTGTGAGTGTACCTAGCCTGTAGTAGCAACATAGGAGGTTATTTCCTTTTCTCGTCTTATCCCTTTTGAAAACTAAAATATTTCTGGAAAATAACTATATTTAATAAAAAAGCGCTGCGGTTTTTTATTCCAAATTTTCAAGCATAGAACGTACTCGATCGTTCTCTCTCGCAATACTGTCTTCCTCTGCTATGAGGCACCAGTCAAAATACCCATAATTTTAGTGAGAAAAGGAACCTCGTTAGTCACTTGCAGCCGCAAGGCTCTACGCCTTTGAAAAAAATCGAACTCAATGTGGGGCCGATGAGATTGGAACCTACGCATTTTGGGCTTCTCTATGCAGAAACGGGAGTGGCGCCATAGCCACAACACCACACAACTTTACGTTGTCATAATGCAATGTTATATTATTTGTTCAATGTATGAGTAAGTGGTCTATTTGGTGAATTTTGTTGCTGTTATGTGTTTCTTTTTTTTTTACTTTCGTATATATTTCTAAAATTTGACTCGGGTGAAGTTTAAGCAGTTAAGGCTGGATGTATTTCTATGAAAGGGTCTACCACATTATCCCCAAAATCAAAATCCGCAAAACAAAATCCCCAAATCAAAATCCCCAAACTCATAATCCCCAACACAAAATCCCCATTTTATGTGTGAAATAAATTCAAATTTAAAATCGCCGCGACCAAAAAAGGCTAATAATCCATACCAACTTTCTGCATAGGCGGCCTTCGGCCGCGCTTATAAAAAATAACCCTGGGCTACGCCATGCCAAGTCCGGTTGTGTGGTATAACCGTGGCTACCGCCACGGCGTTGTCCTTCTGCGTAGTACACGCTTCTTTTAGCTTGTTCGAATTAGAGCGACTAGCAGTCGTATACATGGATAAGTAAAAATATGTATTGCCAAAACGTGAATATATAGTTATACATACATAACACCTCATCATCCTCCATACAGCTGCAGCAGGATGGAGTTTCCAGTATATTGGGACGTACCGCATGGATACCCATGAGACAGTGCCCTGTCAAAACCCCTATGACCATCGATAGGTGAGCCTTAGTGAATCCAATTACTACGACAGACCTCCTGCAATCCTCTTTTGGTCAGAAAGTTCTTGCTACCCTGCAAGAGGTGGTGTCCGCCCAATGTTTGCTGAGTTGTACGTTGTTGTACAGTTGGAACTTTTAAGACGCTTGATTTTAAATTTGAGGCCTCGGGCTAGATTCAGCAAATGTGAGTTCAAAACTAACACTTACTGAATCTAGGCTCTGTTATGAAGTTTAAAAGTTAAGAGAAAAAGTTAGTATCTAAAAAATAGCATTAAAATTATTTCGTACGATTTACTGAATTTGCCACAACGCAAATTTTTTAACCGTCCCTAAAACCTTACAGCGCTATACAATTTATCTCATTGCAATCAAGCAAAACTAAGTTCTTATTTTTGGTTGGTGAAAGACATAGAGTTATCCTAGAAACGTGAAAGTGTAACACCTAATGGTACACATAATTCTTGTTTGTGTAGTTTGAATTACTGCCAAATGTCCCACACCTTTCGCTCTGTTTATTAAGACTTTATATAGGAAACAATGCAAGCATCCTAAAATTTTAACCTTTGACAACAAATAGGACACTCTAGTAAATTGCCGAATTCTTTGTATACCAATAAAATAAAACTAAAATTTGGTCCTTTTTTTGGAGATTTGGTCCTTTTTCGATTAATTTTGGTGTATTTAACTTCGGGCGTAGGTTTATAGCAGACATGCTTAACCAACGAACCGATATCATTTCGTTACGATGACTTTGTTTCGTTTATTAACGTTAAGAACGTGAAATTAACGAAATGATTTGTTTCGTTTTCTGCCATATCAAAACGAAATCAAATCGTTTATGTTGATTATTAATTTCAAACTATGCTGGCAAAGCTGATTGATGGCGGAGTCACTAAAGGTGAAAGCATTAGCCAAGCTGATTGCAACTTTTCTCATGAATTTTGACAGTACGAACATTTCTCAGAGTATTTTTGACATTACCGCCAACGAATTACACAAACAAATTACATGGAGTTTGTGTGTGTATGTCCGCTCGCTGTTACCACCTTACGGCTTCGCCATGGCTATGGCATTGCCAGCACAATTCAAACATAAAGTATCACGTTTTTGTTAACGTTTTTAACGTTAACGAAAGCTTTTCGTTTCGGTTAAAAACGAGATACAATTTATCTTGATAATTCCTTTATCGATAATATTTCGAAGTGTTTCAGCGGAAACGGTGGAAATTATTTGATAAACGATTAGCTTAACGTTAAGGTGCATCCCTGGTTTATAGGTATGTATGGATATACATATGTATGTAATTTCGTTTCATATTAGCTTGACATACATTTGTATGCACATATTTATGCGTGTTGCCAATTTAATGCAACATAAACGGTTAAGATCCATAAATCTATTGAAAAATACTCTTTCTTTACAAATTCTAAACAAAAGTTTTATTTATTGGTATACTAGCCTTTACCGCGGCCCCGTCCGCAAGGAGAAAATGAAATATATGGGCTATTCACGTTAGCCTGCTTATCAAGTTATCTGTCTAACATTTTTTTCTGTCTAATGCATTTTATTTTTGTAATTGAGTAAAAAAGATCTAAATGAGCTAATAACCTGACAGGATCCCCAAATGATCCCGAAACTATCTAGAAAAAGCCACGAAATGATCCCGAAAACCATCCAGAAATGCCCCGGAAGGGCTCAAAAAGTTCCCGGAATAGTCCCAAAAAAAACCGATATGACAACGACACGATTCTAGACTTATCCAGAGAACCACACAGAAATGATCCCTAAGGGGACCAAAATGATCCCGAAATAGTCCCGAAAAAGTTCCGAATTGATCCTGATGGATTCCTGGATGGATCTTAGAAACCATCCAGAAAATATCCAGGAAGGGTTCCTAAATTATCCCGACATAGTCCCGAAATGACCCCGACGGGATCCCGGACGTATCCCGAAAACTATCCAGAAATGATGCCGGAAATGATCCCCTCATAGTCCCGAAATGACCCTGATGGGATCCCGGACGGATCCCGAAAACCATTTATAAATGACCATCATAAACGATGCCGAGGGGTCCTGAAATGATCCCGTATTAGTCGAGAAAAGTCCTGAAGTGACCACGACGGGATCCCGGACGGATCCCGAAAACCATCTAGAAATGATGCCGGAAAATACCCCAAATGATCCCGAAATAGTCCCGAAATTACCCCGTCGGAATCCCGGACGGATCCTGAAAACTATCCAGAAATGATGCCGGAAAGGTCCCCAAATGATACCCTAATAGTCCCGAAATGACCCTGACGGGATCGCGGACGGATCCCGAAAACCATCTAGAAATGATGCTGGAAGGTACCCCAAATGATCCCGAAATGACCCCGACGGGATCCCGGACGTATCCCGAAAACTATCCAGAAATGATGCCGGAAATGATCCCCTCATAGTCCCGAAATGACCCTGATGGGATCCCGGACGGATCCCGAAAACCATCCATAAACGATGCCGAGGGGTCCTGAAATGATCCCGTATTAGTCGAGAAAAGTCCTGAAGTGACCACGACGGGATCCCGGACGGATCCCGAAAACCATCTAGAAATGATGCCGGAAAATACCCCAAATGATCCCGAAATAGTCCCGAAATTACCCCGTCGGAATCCCGGACGGATCCTGAAAACTATCCAGAAATGATGCCGGAAAGGTCCCCAAATGATACCCTAATAGTCCCGAAATGACCCTGACGGGATCGCGGACGGATCCCGAAAACCATCTAGAAATGATGCTGGAAGGTACCCCAAATGATCCCGAAATGACCCCGACGGGATCCCGGACGTATCCCGAAAACTATCCAGAAATGATGCCGGAAATGATCCCCTCATAGTCCCGAAATGACCCTGATGGGATCCCGGACGGATCCCGAAAACCATCCATAAATGATGCCGAAAGGGGTCCTGAAATAATCCCGTATTAGTCGAGAAAAGTCCTGAAATGACTCCGACGGGATCCCGGACGGATCCCAAAAACCATCTAGAAATGATGCCGGAAAATAACCCAATAATCCGGAAATATTCCCGAAATTACCCCGTCGGGATCCCGGACGGATCCTGAAAACTATCCAGAAATGATGCCGGAAAGGTCCCCAAATGATCCCCTAATAGTCCCGAAATGACCCCGACGGAATCCCGGACGGATCCCGAAAGCCATCTAGAAATGATGCCGGAAGGGACCCCAAAAGTCCCGAAATGATTCCGACGGGATCTCGGACAGATACCGAAATCCATCCAGATATGATGCCGGAAAGGTCCTCAAATTATCCCCTAATAGTCCCGAAATGATCCCGACGGGATCTCGGACGGATACCGAAAACCATCCAGGTATGGTGCCGGAAAGGTCTTCAAATGACCCCCAATAGTCCCGAAATGACCCTGACGGGATCCCGGACGGACACCGAAAACCATCCAGAAATAATGCCGGAATGGACCCCAAATGATCCCGAAAAAGTCCTGAAATGACCCCGACGGGATCCCGAACGAATCCCGAAAACCATCCAGAAATGATGGCGAAATGGTCCCCAAATGATCCCGTATTAGTCGCGAAAAAGTCCCGAAATTACCCCGACGGGATCCCGGACGGATCCCGAAAACCATCCAGAAATGATGCCGGAAGGGTCCCCAAATGATCGCGAGATAGTCCCGAAATTGTTCCAAAATATACCCCGACGGGATCCCGGACGGATCCCGAAAACCATCCAGAAATGATCCCGGAAGGTCTCGACATGACCCTAACGGGATTACAAATAACGTGAAGCTAATTATAAAACCATGTTAATAAGGCAGCAGGCGCGTTGGAGCGAATGAAGAGTTACAAAGAAACATATAGGTAAAGCTAATAAAAGCGTGCCCCGGGCCCCCGGGGTTCTGAGGGGGCACGCGATTTAGAGGTACTATGACATTTTTTTTTTAATTCAGGAGAGTCTTTAGTTCCATGTGCAATTTTTAAGCCGAATTTCAAAAGCAACGAAAATCTGCATTTCGTTTTAATATTATAGTGAAGTGTGAAAAATAAAAATCTATATACATATATGTATATAAAAGGAAAGGCTAAAATGTGTGTTAGTTGGTCGCCGGTGTTTGAAGAGATGCGTCAGTCGATTTTGTTCAAACGTGGACCAGGGTACCCCTAGAATGTGTTTATAGAATATGGATAACAAATGAAAGCTGTTGATGAGTGCCTTAGTAGAGGGTAATTTCCATACCCCTTGGTGACTAGGGTCTTGAAATATAGGCCAAAACGTGGACCCGTGAATGCCTAGACAGTGTTTATACAATATGGATATCAAAAGAAAGCTGTTGATGAGTGCTTTAGTACAGAGTAATATATATACCGCTGGGTGACTAGGGTCTCGAGATATAGGCCAAAACGTGGACCCCGATACCCCTAGAATGTGTGGATAATACGGATATCAAATGAAAGCCGCTGCTGAGAGCTCTAAAGTAATTTTTATTGTGATATTCGATTAAGTCGCATCAACCTGGTAAAACTGATAAATATGCATGCGTAGCCGAAATAGAGACATGAATTAATAATACCCACATACCTATTTACATACATCCTATTCGATTTGCCTGAAATTTGGTTAGATTTGCCTATATTAGTGTTTACGATCCTTTTTTCCGACCAGAGACGGACTGGGACTGGGATTAGGACTAGGACTGGGACTGAGACTCGGAGCGGGACTGGACTGGGACTGGAACAAAAGAGATAGACTGAGAGAGAGATAGAATGAGACGAAGATGGAGATAGATAAAGCGAAAAAGACGGAGGGAGGAGTGAATAAAAGGATTAGGAAAAACTGAAGAGGGGGAGGGTAGAGTTAGACGGAAAAAGCTTTTTAAAATGTATGCAGGTAGGCCAAATTTAGGGCAGAACAACGTCTGCCGGGTCTGCTGTTGTTGTTGTTGTTGTTGTTGTAGCAATGCTTCGCCCCACCTAACAGCCGCGACCGATCACAAATTGTCATCAATATCCTCTAACGAGAGTCCAAGGAAACTTGCTGTTTCAACAGGGGTGGACCATAAGGAAAAGGGTGTTAGAGGCGTTGGTTCCACATTACAATTAAAGAGATGGTTGGTGTCATGTGGGGACACATTGCAAGCGGGGCATACATTTTGTATGTCGGGGTTGATTCTGAATAGGTAAGAGTTTAACCTGCTACAGTATCCAGAACGAAGTTGAGCAAGAGTGACTCGCGTTTCCCTGGGGAGAATGCGTTCCTCTTGCGCGAGTTTTGGATACTTTTCTTTGAGTACTGGATTCACCGGGCAATTCCCGGCATAAAGGTCCGACGCCTGTTTATGGAGTTCACCAAGGACCTGCTTGTGTTTTTTCGCTTCATACGGCTGGGTTCTCAGGTGCCGTATTTCCTCAAAATGCTTACGGAGATGACTCCTTAAGCCCCTAGGCGGTGCTGGTTCATCAATCAGATGTCTGTTGGGATGCTCAGGTTTCTGGGTATTCAACAGGAACTGTTTGGTCCGCATCTCATTTCTCTCCCTGATGGGGAGTATTCTCGCCTCATTATGCAGATGGTGTTCTGGGGACATAAGAAGACAGCCCGTGGCAATTCTGAGAGCAGTATTTTGGCAGGCCTGTAGCTTCTTCCAGTGGGTAATTTTTAGGCTTGGCGACCATATGGGTGACGCGTAGCACGTAATCGGCTGGCTAATTGCTTTGTATGTAGTCATGAGCGTTTCTTTATCTTTTCCCCAGGTACTGATTGAGGATTTTGTTACGGCTCTGAATTCTCGGAACAATTGCGGCTGCGTGCTCACCAAAATGTAGATCCTGATCAAACGTCACACCCAAGATTTTGGGGTTTAGGACAGTCGGTAGATCAGTGCCATCGACGTGGATGTCCAGAATGGTCGACATTTGGGACGTCCATGTTGTAAATAAGGTCGCGGAAGATTTAGTCGGTGATAATGCTAAGTTTCGCGAGGCGAAAAAACTGGAGAGATCAGGGAGGTAGCCGTTTATTTTATTGCATAGCTCATCGATTTTTGGGCCTGGGCCTGTGGCCATTATTGTGCAGTCATCGGCGTAGGAAACGATTGTGACTCCTTCCGGTGGTGAAGGTAGCTTAGATATGTAGAAATTAAACAAAAGTGGGGATAGGACACCACCCTGTGGCACCCCTTGTTTAATTCTCCTTGGTTTTGATGTTTCGTTTCTAAATTGCACCGATGCCTGCCGACCACCCAGATAATTTGCGGTCCACCTTTTAAGACATGGGGAAGGGTAGACCCTAGTTTATAATATATATTAGATTTGTATGTATATGCTTATGTCTGTGCAGTACGAATACTTAATTCTCCAATATATTTTTTATGCTAATTTGTATGGTGATCGTAAAGACATACTGGTGCTGCATATAATAGTATAGAGCTGGTTACGTTGGATAATAGTTGACGGGTAGCTTCGCCTGGGCCGCCAATGTTGGGCATTATTCGCGTTAGGGCTCCATTAGCCCAAGAAATTTTCTCCCCACCGCCCTGAAGTGCTTAAGGAGCAGTTAGTTTTGAGTCAATGATTACTCCTAGATATTTCGAGAAAGGCTTTGACTAACTCATCCACAGTCCGCTTTGAGCTTACCAAAACTTCTTATTATAGCCATCTCCGGACCATGTTCGTCCAATCCTTTATTCTTCCCACTCGTCATTACATAATGCTTGGAGCAGATGAAGTTTCTTGGCCACTGCTACTACAACATCATATCATCTGCATAGCCGACAATTTCCGCGTCTCCGGGAAGGTCGATTTGTAGTACACCGTCATACATAGCATTCCAAAGAGTTGGACCTAGAACAGATCCCTGAGGGACACCGCCCGTAATGTGGTGCTTTCTTGGTCCTTCAAAAAGGAGTACTCTGTCGCTTAGATAGCTACCAATTATTCGGAGCAGGTAAACAGGTGAGCCAAAATTTCGTAGCGCTGTCATTATCTGCATCCAGTTCGCGGTGTTAAAAGCATTTCTAATATCCAGAGTTATCAGTGCACAGAGCTTCTTTTTACTTTAGCCTCCGGTTGTGGCTCCGCGGGCTATATTGACAACTGTTTGTATTGCATCTATCGTGGATCTCGATTTTCGAAATCCAAACTGACTATTTGACAAGTCACCTGGGCTTTCAGGGGTCTGCTGCAGACGCTCACTGATAATACGTTCGAGAATCTTTCCTATTGAATCCAACATACAAAGTTGCCTGTATGAAGATGGCTGGTCGGGCATCTTACCAGGTTTCAGCAAAAGAACCAGTCTTTGACGTTTCCATGAGCGGGGGAAGATGCCTTCTTGGAAACAGGCGTTGAAGAGATCCGTAAATACCGATGTTCTAGACTTTATATTTGGCCCCCTATCCGGTCCTAGAGACTTACTGTACGCAACTCTTTGTGTTGCATCTAGTACCTCCTGCTCTGTTATTTCTGGGATTTCCATACCTTCGAGGTCCTCACTTTGATAGGTCCAGTAATCTTGTGTCGGAAAGAGTTTCTACGATTCTTCTCATTAGTATCGGGTATGTAGGCTGCTCTAATTTCCGCCCTTTAATTTTCGCAATCACCGTCCTGTAAGCCAATACCCAAAGATCAAGATCGTCACTATCCATCAGTTTCTTGAAGCACACTCTCTTGAACGCACATTTCGGTACGTTGGAGCAGTTCACGGCCTAATGTCCCTCCTGACCGCATTTCCTGCAAAGTTTTGACCTATCTGTAGTCTCATTACTTTTCTGGGCTATATGCCCATAGGCCCAACACCTATAACAGTATATCTCCTGTTTTACCTCTCTAATTCGACAAAATACCCATCCTACTCTATTTGAACCTTCAGAACAACTTTGGTATCATCCCTTGTAAAGCTTACAAGTGCCAATTTTGTACCGCTGTACCCTGTACGTATACTTTTTATGGCAGTTGAATCAGGTCGTTCTATCCTACATTGCTGATGGTCGCATCACAAATCTCATCGGGTGTAGTAATCTCATCGAGGTCTCTGAGCTGTAGCGTGATCATTTGAGACTTTGCTGTGACCTTCACTGACTCCTTTAGCACTGCTTCAATCTCTGCTTGGTACGTGTTTTTTCCCCTCTTGAGCTCTTTTAAGCTGCAAAAACAAATCTTTTGCCGTTCTTCTAATAGTTTCGACGTCACCCCCTAGGGCAACTCCTCACTTTTCGCAGTATATCCGCATACGTAGCATCTCCAGGAATTTATAATTGCATCCATGCCAGGCCGGCTTTAATCATTTTCTTCCTATTCGCCTTTTTGGGTTTGGCTACCCACTCTCCCGTCTTTTGACCTGTGGCGTCTTCTTTCCTTTCGACCTTTTTCTGGTTCAGTGACGCTTGCGATTTAACTCGATTGTGACTCTATTAATGTCTTGGCGTAATGTCGTGGTATTGGCTACTTGATTTTCCCTTGTCGAATTCTTCCTCAGTCTCTTTGCTGGGGGTGACGAGCTTCCATCCTCGGCCGTATCATTGAAAGTTATTTTCTTCTTTGGGTCTTTTACGTCCAGCGCGGATTCTATGTACAATGCCTTGATTATGGAGGCTAAGCGCTTGATTTCAGCGTGTATATTATTACGCTCTTTAAAAAACTCAAACATATCAATTGATCTCCCTAGCTTGGTCATCTTGTTTTCGATCCCTCCTGAGGCCTGAGGATTTTGAAGATCTTCTGCAGCCTTCTTAATGAGGTCACTTAATGAAGTAGTTTCTATTTTAGCCTTCTCCTGTCTTGCCCTTGGAGTAACAGCCGGAGAAGCTTCTTGCCTGCCGTTGGCTTCCGCACGTTTTGGTTTTGTCCCCGTGGGCGACGAAACATTTTGACATACGATAGACCAGGTCCTTCTGGAGAATGAGGTAGCTTTCGTCCCATAAATGTTTTGAACGTACCTTCCCTATCCTGATTTTTATTTTTGTTACTCATTTATGTGATTGGGTCCCCACTTAGGGCCGCTATCTTAGTCCGGATGTCCGGTGACTACCTTGAATGATCCCGTGGTTATCTATACGAAGACAGGGAGGCCACGTGAAGGTTGACGCAGTCCCTTATGAAAACTGCGTTCAGAGCCAGAACAGCGTTAATATGGAGAATCTCAACCTAACCTGCACCACCAACTTAATGGTGACGGACTTCGAACGTACCCCAAGGCCTGCACAGGTTTTAACGGGACGGAGACGAATGTCACATTAGCCGGAAAGTCGTTTTGGCGGGGTTTCAAGCCGATTTCCGAATTTCATACTCGCCAGCCCTTAGCAAACATATCCAAATCGTTATTTCAGTATCTATATATTAATACGCTAACAAAATTTCCATACAATCATTGACAGGCTGTTTCGCATACTTAGCATACGTAATATCATATAAAAGTTATATGAATCGATTCGTATTGATCAGCCGCAGTGCATAGGCCTATTTTTGTTAACAAATATTACTCTATTTGTGTATAATTAATAGAAAAAGTTGTTTGTAAATTCGAACAATTCATACAAATATCGTAAGTCATTTTCGTGCACAAGCGCGCCATCTTTGGGAACAAGTATCTAAGTGTTCTAATGCGAATTTCAAAGGCCTACACCTTTATGCACAAGCGCGCCGTCTTTGGGAACAATTATCTAAGTTTTCTAATGTGAATTTCAAATTTTATGTATACTTGCTAAATTCGAAAGCACAAATGTTTCACCTACATTCAAATATGGTTCCCCATTGTTGCCGCTTTTCTATAATAGTCTCTACCAAAATCCTAAAAAATTGTTCCAAATTATTTTTAGCGTACCAAAAAATTTTAAATAGAATTAATTTTTGACCGGCCCATTTTGCATTTGCAGATTTAATCCTTATTTTAGATAAAGTACGTCGTATACTGAACAAAAAAAAAAGTTACAAAAATATAACATTACATTTTTTATATTGCCTTTTATGCTAATTTATTTTAGTTCTTATTTTATTTTATTATATATTCTCTTATTTCAAATTGGTTTGTTATTATTTAAATGCAACTTGACTGAATCGGAAAATTTCACGTTGTATATTAAACGAAACAAAAAACAATTGACAGGCGGTTTCGCATAGTTAGCATACGTAAAATCACATAAAAGTGATATGAATCGATTCGTATAGATCAGCCGCAGTGCATAGGCCTATTTTTGTTAACAAATATTACTCTATTTGTTTATAATTAATAGAAAAACTTTTTCGTAATTCCAACAATCTCTCCAAATATGGATATTTACTTTCTTGCACAAAAGCGCGCCATCTTTGAACAAATTATGTAAGTGCTCTAAGACACAAACCTACATAAGCGTACGCGCTACACGGTGAAAGATTAAAATATGGTTTCCCATTGTTGCCACTTACCTATAATAGCCTCTACCAAAATCCTAAAAAATTGTTCCAAATTAATTTGTAGCGTACTAAAAAGCTTAAATAGAATTTATTTTTGACCGGCCCATTTTTTGTGGCAAATTTCACTTACACGTAAATACATAAGTCTTTATTTAACAGATTCTTTGTTTTTATTTTAGTTGTTTTCAAAAAAACATGAAATCGCAAATAATGAGTTAACTTTAGTTGAAACTAACTTATTTATTTATAACAATTAATGGCAAATTTGCCCGAAAATGTTTTTGCATTTGCAGATTTAATCCTCATTTTAGATAAAGTACGTCTTATACTGAACGAAAAAAAAAGTTACAAAAATATAACATAAAATTTTTTATATTGCCTTTTATGCTAATTTATTTTACTTCTTATTTTATTTTATTATATATTCTATTTTTTCAAATTGGTTTATTATTATTTAACTGCAACTTGACTGAATCGGAAAATTTCACATTGTATATTAAACGAAACAAAAAAACGTCTCAAAAACGTCTTTGATTTTAGGCCAAAACGGCAACCGGCATCATAGCGGCCTTATTGCATAGGCAGTATATTACCCACTATCTATATATTAATTCGCTAACAAAATTTTCATATAAACAATTGACAGGCGGTTTCGCATAGTTAGCATACGTAAAATCATATAAAGGTGATATGAATCGATTCGTATAGGTCAGCCGCAGTGCATAGGCCTATTTTTGTTAACAAATATTACTCTATTTGTTTATAATTAATAGAAAAACTTTTTCGTAAATCCAACAATCTCTCCAAATATGGATATTTACTTTCTTGCACAAAAGCGCGCCATCTTTGGACAAATTATGTAAGTGCTCTAAGACACAAACCTACATAAGCGTACGCGCTACTCGGTGAAAGATTAAAATATGGTTTCCCATTGTTGCCACTTACCTATAATAGCCTCTACCAAAATCCTAAAAAATTGTTCCAAATTAATTTGTAGCGTACTAAAAAGCTTAAATAGAATTTATTTTTGACCGGCCCATTTTTTGTGGCAAATTTCACTTACACGTAAATACATAAGTCTTTATTTAACAGATTCTTTGTTTTTATTTTAGTTGTTTTCAAAAAAACATGAAATCGCAAATAATGAGTTAACTTTAGTTGAAACTAACTAATTTATTTATAACAATTAATGGCAAATTTGCCCGAAAATGTTTTTGCATTTGCAGATTTAATCCTAATTTTAGATAAAGTACGTCTTATACTGAACGAAAAAAAAAGTTACAAAAATATAACATTAAATTTTTTATATTGCCTTTTATGCTAATTTATTTTACTTCTTATTTTATTTTATTTTATATTCTCTTTTTTAAAATTGGTTTATTATTATTTAAATGCAACTTGACTGAATCGGAAAATTTCACATTGTATATTAAACGAAACAAAAAAACGTCCCAAAAACGTCTTTGATTTTAGGTCAAAACGGCAACCGGCATCATAGCGTGCATAGTCAGTATATTACCCACTATCAATATATTAATACGCTAACAAAATTTCCATACAATCAATTGACAGGCTGTTTCGCATACTTAGCATACGTAAAATCATATAAAAGTTATATGAATCGATTCGTTTTGATCAGCCGCAGTGCATAGGCCTATTTTTGGTAACAAATATTACTCTATTTGTTTATAATTAATAGAAAAAGTTTTTTTGTAAATTCGAACAATTCATACAAATATCGTAAGTCATTTTCGTGCACAAGCGCGCCATCTTTGGGAACAAGGATCTAAGTGTTCTAATGCGAATTTCAAAGACCTAAACCTTTATGCACAAGCGCGCCGTCTTTGGGAACAATTGTCTAAGTTTTCTAATGTGAATTTCAAATTTTATGTATGCTCGCTAAATTCGAAAGCACAAATGTTTCACCTACATTCAAATATGGTTCCCCATTATTGCCGCTTACCTATAAAAGTCTCTACCAAAATCCTAAAAAATTGTTCCAAATTATTTTTAGCGTACGGCAACCGGCATCATAGCGTGCATAGTCAGTATATTACCCACTATATTTATTATTAGGCTAATTTTGTTGGATTATATATCCATTAATCGGATGCTTAGATCCCATAACCCTAATTTTTTTATGTCGCTTAAAGTTATGAAATCAATTTTATTTTAGTAAATATGTTTGCGTGAATAACTTTAATGTTTTTGTTTGTTTTTCTTTTCTTTCTAATTTATTCTGCTTTGTTATATCTTAATATTGTATTGTTCACAGACGATATTTTATCGTAGATATGGTGATATATGTTCATGAAATGGAGTGTTTACAAATTTAATACAAATTAATTACGTACATAGATCTCATCGGGAATCCCAACATTAAATATCCGAACATTAGAATCTTCATATTTCCACAATGATCACATTAAACCCCGGAAAAAGTCTAAGTGTACTTATTGCGTTTTTATATGGAACTGTTTGTTCACTTCACTTAATTTTTTCGCAATTTAAGTACTTTATTTTTTTCTTTGATTAAACATTTTTTAGTAAACTCTGCTTTCTTTCTCATTTCATAATTTTTTTATATTTTAATTTTATTTTTTATGAAGGTATCCGCTATTCTACTCGAAATTTTTTTTTGTGTCACACTTACATATTATATTTGTATTTATACAAAATTAAACGGGTGGCGTGAAATAGGCTAAATTCCTTTAGAAAATTTCTTCGTTTTTAACTAAAAGTTTGTTTTTTTTTTGAATTATGACACAATTGAAGTAAATGGGCGATATATGTATATGGGTTATATAGGCCTACTGGGGAACCGAGCTCCCAAAACTAACTTCGGTAGCGCGCCAACGGGGAACTTCCGGGTGGTGTGGAAAAACCTATTTTTCAATTCAATTTCAAGTAATTTCACCATAATTCTATGTCAATTTCATTTGATTTTACATAATTTTTATATTTTTGATTAAGGAACTCCATACCAAAACGTTATAATTACACGCGAAAAGTTTGTAGAAAATTTAAGAAAATACAATCAAAAAGTACAAGGTCTTAGATCAAATTCAAAATTTTAAGGAAAAAGTTAAGTAAGTTAGACCAGTTTGCTATATTTCCAACACTTGATGCATATACTGAGTTGAAAAAAATACACGTTGGTCGAATTTCGACCACAGGCGATACTAGTACTTCAATTAAGACCTTACTGGGCTCAGTTTTAATATACTATCAAATATAAGCTTTTTAAGAATTGAGCTTTTTTCCTTCCTTAATGTGTATGCCTCGCCGCGTAGTTGCCTCCCTATCTTGGGTAGGTATTCCCTCGGTGTTCGGATATCCGGATACGTAAACGGAATACTGGAATATAAAAGTTGAATATCTGCATATCAGAATTGAAAGAACCAAACATCGAAAAATTATTCACAAAAAAAAATTAAATGTAGTTCGTCCAAACCGAAATTGGTTGAGTCGTGAAATTATATCGGCACTTGTTTTCTTACACCAGAACAAGAAGAAAAAATAACTTTTCTAAAAATAAGCTTTTATTATTGGTTAATAAAATTAACTAAAAAGTAAAAAATAAATTGACTTTAAAGAAATATAACACTTTATAAGTTCATTGTAACTTTTAAAGTTAATTAGGCTTCTTCGTCTGTGACAAAAAAATTCCATATTGTACATAATTATATATTTTTAACATTAAAACTTTACACCTAAATTATTAAATCTTACAGTTTATATCACAGTCCTAATTGTTCTAATAAAAGCGTGTTAAATTTTGATAGTATAATTAAGAACATTTAGGGCCTCCTTTTCTTGCTATCACAATGTAACACGCGTTTATTAGAATCATTAGGACTGTGATATAAACTGTAAGATTTAATAATTTAGGTGTAAAGTTTTAATGTTAAAAATATATAATTATGTACAATATGGAATTTTTTTGTCACAGACGAAGAAGCCTAATTAACTTTAAAAGTTACAATGAACTTATAAAGTGTTATATTTCTTTACAGTCAATTTATTTTTTACTTTTTAGTTAATTTTATTAACCAATAATAAAAGCTTATTTTTAAAAAAGTTTTTTTTTTATTTTATTTTTTACTTTTTAGTTAATTTTATTAACCAATAATAAAAGCTCATTTTTAAAAAAGTTTTTTTTTCTTTAATTTTATTTTTGTTCATTTGGTTCCCACGAGAATAGGACAAAAACGGTCCATCCCCCAGAGGTCCATAGTAGTGCGATAAGTGCTTCAGTACAACAGGGTTCGCCCTTGTACCCTGAGGCGCAACGTTAGCGATAATAAATTTTTATAACCCTCATATCATTCAACCCTCGGTACGTGCTCACCTTGGTATTGGGTCATAAATCTATACTATAATAAATCTCTAGAAAATCGTGTCTGTACATCAAAGGTTTCCAAAAAAAAATGAGTGTACTTGACGTTTTGAATGTCGTAGAATCCATCGGCATGACTTTTTTCTGTTTGTCTGTTTGTCGGTTTGTCTGTATGATATCGGTAATCTCGGAAACTAACGAATGGATTTTAATGAGACTTTCACAGATGAATAGCCTGTAATCCAGAAGGGAATCTAGAACTTATTTCATTAAAATCGCGTGAGAAACAAAAAAGATATAGTTGTTTCAGCTATAATTAAGCTACTTTTAAGGATTTTTTTTTGTTTTGAAAAACGAAGGAAAATGCACTTAGTTTCCAAACAAATATCAAAGAATGCCTTTGCAAAGTTTTTTTCAATTTCATATAAATTAAAAATCAAATTCATGAATAGATACAGTGGCGTACCAAAAAAAATTATTTCACGCTGCCATATTACGATAATCGGTTAAAATGAGGTTACCTAAAACCTCTAAATATGCGTACAATATGGGCATCAAACAATAGAGGAAGGACACAGATTTCATTTGAATTTTGTGATATTTCGAAAAATTAATCGATAACTGAGTTTTCGGTCAAAATGTATTTGCTCCAAAATCTATAAATTTACCTACAATATGAAATACTTTTAGCTAAGATTTTAAACCTTTTACACGCGTTAATCAGGGACTCAAACCTTTTGGTGCAATTCGATTTATCTATTCGCTGACAGGTGGCGCAAAGCTCTGTTGACAAGCGTTATTACCAGTTTTCATGAAACAAATTTCATCAAAGTAGCTGTGATTTTCTTCTTTGATTTTTTGAGGTTTTATAAATTTTAGCTGGACGTAAATTTTAGTTGTTTGAAGAAGTTCAGTTGTGCAGTTGTATTTTGTGTTGTGCAGTTGTATTGTTGTAAGTGAATTTTAAACTGGTGAGTACAAATTGTTTTTCCTTTAATTTTTATTGTTAATCAATTAATGTATTCGTTTAAATAAATAAATCTGTGGCAACAAATCATAACAACTTAAGTCGAGTTAAGAAATTAGACCAATCAGAATTTCTTCTGCCGGTTTTTAAAAAAAAGTTTAGTTTTGTAGAACTTTTATCGGTTTTATATTATTTGGTTTCTAGACCATTAAATCTAATACGTTTGGCTAAGTTATGAAGCAGTTTTCTTTTAAAAAATCGCTGGAGGAAATTTCAACTGGTATAATTTCTTAACTCGACTTAAGTTGTTATGATTTGTCGCCACAGAAATAAATGCGAGGTTTACACTATTATACGAGCTTTTCGAAGCATATACGACTTTAAACGAATACCCTGAATATTTTTAATTACATATTGGTAAACTCAACCTATTGCTATTTGGGAGGTGCATTCGGATGATGTAGTTCAATTTTGGTAGCCTCATCTGAAGAAACGTATTTTTGAACCCCAAGCAATTTTACCAGTAACTAATGGCTCAATTACATAAAACTTTGGAGTTGTCATTTCCATACAAAGTTCGTGAAACGTAAAGCAACTTTGTATGAAAGTGGATCCTTCGAAGTTTTACGTGTTATGGCCGAAATACATACAACTTTGTGCAACTTTGACAGTTGAGCGCTTCGTTTTTTGCTCATGGCTCAAAATTTTTCTCAACCTTACGTTCCACAAACTTTTTTTGACAGGACCGTGTGATAGCCGTGGGAACGCAACTTCTGTCAAAGTTCTCAAAGTTTTATGTAATTGGGCTGTAAGGTATTGACATTATCAGCTGGTATTCGGGCGAGTTTGCCAATGCTTTCCGACATAACAGCATTACAGTAAAATCGAAAAATTGTTTTTCATAAAATTAAATTTGAGTGTTTACTAAAGAGAAACTTAATTCACAAGGACCTCTCTACATAGGAATTGCATTGTAGATAGGGCCTTTGTGAATTAAGGTAGCGATATATAAATCGGCTTGCTTTTTTAAGATCTGATACCGAGGTCTAAACGCGTCTTTTGATAATTCTCCCGTTATATATGAACGGGTATTTCCAGTGACGTTCTGTCGTAAAAAATTGCCCAAAATTTCTTTTAGGTTTTGCCAGTTATTTTTTTTTTTTACTTTGTTTTAGTGAGAGCTCAGCAAACTGAAAAAACAGACGTGAGTAGCAAGTACTCATGAGGTTTGATGTGTGAACATCTGTTAGCAAAAAATTGCACCCTGTATTTTGCTTATATCTTTTAAACAAAACAACCAGGCAATTACCTTTTGGTGCAATTCGATTTATCTATTCGCTGATAGGTGGCGCAAAGTTTTCGTGTGTACTGCGATGCTTTGGTAGGTGTGCGATTGGTTGCCGTACACATACACTAAATAAAATTTTCGTAAATGCTGTAATGCCAAATGTCGGAAAGGTTAATTGTTATGTGCCCATTTAATTTTCATTGCGTTATTTTTAGAAACACTAGGCCCAAAAAGCGTTCAAATTTATCTAAACGCACTAAAGCTGCTAAGAGGTTAAGGCTAATGCGATCACAAGAATCGAGTGAAAATTATGAAAAGAGGCTTTCGGCAAATAGAGAACGTATAGCATTTATCAGGTCTATGGAAACTCCTTCCGAAAGTGATGCGCGCCGACATATTGATAGGGAACGCCATGCTTTGTCGCGCGAATTGGAAGCACCGCACGAAAGAGAAATTCGTCTTAGTTTGCAGCAAGTTAGGACTAATTTAAATCAATTTTTTGAAAGCAGTGAAGGTCGACATACAAGACTCAGCACTGACCGAAAGCACCATGTATTGCCTCGAAATTCTGAACCTGTTGTCGAGAGAGAGTCCCGGCTAAATGATCAGCGTATCCGCTCCGCAAACTTAAGGTCACAGGAAACAAGTGACCAAAGGGACAATAGGTAGATGGCTGATCGTGAAAGTCACGCGCTGTCTCGCGAATTAGAAACCTCCCCTGAGAGAGAAATTCGTTTAAGTACGCAGCAAGTGAGGACAAATTTAAATCGCTTCTTTGAAAATGAAGAAGAACAACTTATACGACTCAGCAATGACCGAGAGCGCCACATATTCACCCTTATCGCGAGTTTTATTTTCACCCGAAAATATTCACAGTTTTCGTTCACCCTATCGCAGAGGGTGGCGAAACAATTTTTCGTGTTCGAAAAAGATTTCACCTTATCGGCAACTCTTTGTTCGGGCGAAATAAACAGCGGGGAACCCGAATTTGTTCACTTATATTTTACAGGCAAACGAAAAGAAAACAAAATGTAAATAATTTTTTGTTTTGAAATTTGATACTCTTATAATTATATGTACTTTTATTATTAGAAATAAATCAATAAATAATGCACAATCGGAAGCTGAGTGGAAAAAAGTGAAATTCCCGTATTGCTAAGTATGTATATTCTATTTTTTATGACAACGTATCAGTCGGCCAAGTTATCCATTGTGGACAAAGCAAAATGTTGATCACCTCACTGAAACAAGATTACCTAACACCCACTTCATGGTACCCCAGCGGGTTAGGGGGTCAGAATATTCCCGCGTTAGGTATGCCTGTCGTAAGAGGCGACTAAAATACCAGATTCAAGGGGATGTGTAGCGCAACCTTTCAGGTTGCCAGCGCAATACATACGCAATACATATACGCTTCTCCAAACCCAATTGTCAACCTCACCTATCCGCGTCGAATCCTGTTTCACTAACAGACGAGGCTCTGGCGACCCCAAGCTCCTCATGGAACTTGGGGGTGGGGAGGGAGGGAATGGCCTGAAGGTTTAATGTGGCCACATAAATCGTTTCCGAAATGGTCGGGCGAGCACCTTAATGGTGCTGTGGTACCGGAGAGTACCGGATCTGTATCCGGCAAAGGACCATTACATCGATAACACTCCCCAAAGCCTTCGGGGAGCAACCTTATCGCTACAACAACAACCACAACCCATGGTCCTTTCCAACGCTTTTTCCCTATGCGAAAAAAACAAAGACATTTATTCAACTTTACAATTGGTGGAACTCCAAATTTTTGCTTCAATGGTGGCAACGAGTTTGTAAGAATAACTAGCAATTATTAGAATACCAGCTTGTTTAGCCTGTAATATTGGCGAAAGCTAATTGAAAAAAATTAACTTGTTATTCAAAAGTGCTGAAAATAGTAATTTTTAGCTTACAGTGAATCATTTAGCTCCAAAGGGTTAGAACTGTCCCTTAATTGCCTCCGAATCGCTTTCACATATATATTCGCCTCGCGCTCAATCAATACCAACCTAAGTGCAAGACTAAACATTATTTTCTTAATTTTTTATTTATATTGTTGTTGTATTTTAAGGAAATATATGTTTGGTTACAAAATGTATACAATTGTAAGTAAATTATTTGTTCACTGCCAATTCGCAATACAGCATCAGCTGTTTCGAAGTAAACTTTTGTTCGCCCGAAATTGCCGATAGGCGGAAAAAGTTCACCCGAACAAAAAAATGTGAAGGCGAACACTTTTCCGCGTGAACTTCGCGATAAGGGTGATTGTCTCGAGGTTCTGAACCTGTTGTCGAAAAGGAATGCCGTTTAAATGATCAACGCATCCGCTCAGCAAACTTAAGGTCACAGGAAACAAGTGACCAAAGAGCCAATAGGCAGATGGCTGATCGCGAAAGTCACCCCATGTCTCGCGAATTAGAAACCTCCCCTGAGAGAAAAATTCGTTTAAGTACGCAGCAAGTTAGGACAAATTTAAATCGCTTCTTTGAAAATGAAGAACAACTTATACGACTCAGCAATGACCGAGAGCGCCACATATTGTCTCAAGGTTCTGAACCTGTTGTCGAAAGAGAATGCCATTTAAATGATCAACGCATCCGCTCAGCAAACTTAAGGTCACAGGGAACAAGTGACCAAAGCGCCAATAGGCAATTGGCTGATCGTGAACGTCACGCGCTGTCGCGCGAATTAGAAACCTCCCCTGAGAGAGAAATTCGTTTAAGTACGCAGCAAATTAGGACAAATTTAAATCGCTTCTGTGAAAATGAAGAACATATACGACTCAGCAATGACCGAGAGCGCCACATATTGTCTCGAGGTTCTGAACCTGTTGTCGAAAGGGAGTCCCGGTTAAATGAGCAGCTCATCCGCTCAGCATGTCCAAGGTTATGCCAAACAAGTAATGAAAGGGTCGATATGTTGAACGCCGATTGTGAGCATAGGACATCCGAAACGTTTTCGCATCGTGAGGAACGTTTGATAAATGATCGACATCGCCATAACATTACTAGAATGCTGGAAAGTAGCAACCAACAACGCAGCAGTATAGTTATGACTGCAGAAAATTACGAACGCCTACGTGAAGATCAAGAAACATACAGGGCCAACGAGAGGGAAAGAATACGCAGAATACGGCAGTTGGAGGCAGAGGAAAATCGCCAAGTTCGCCTGCATGTTGACCGCGTGCGACATACGCTAAATAGGGAACAAAATGACTGAAGAGCTTCCCCAAAATATTGATGTAGGTAACGGCTTACTCTCCTGGATTACTAAGACAAAAAGTGCTTTTGCATATAACCCTTAGTAGATTATGCTAAATACTCATTAATTGGCGAAATGAATTTGAAATGCAGATTTTGTGAAGCCCTTAAATTCCAAAAAGAAACGGTTGGAATGTGTTGGTCCAATGAAAGGTCAGTTACGAAATTTTCCTAAATCCGCCTGAAGTTTTGAAAGCTCTGCTCAACGGTGATCACTCGCAGTCAAAGCACTTTTTAGAAAACATTCGTGCGTATAACAGTGCATTTCAAATGACATCTTTTGGAGCAAAACAAGTGACGGAAGGACCTTTTATGCCTACCTTCAAAGTCCAAGGGTAGGTTTATCACCTTATTGGTTCATTGTTACCCGAGAATGAGCCAAAGTTCCTGCAAATATATTTCGTAGCGAATTATGAAGATAAGGCGGCTATTAGAAACGAAAACTTTCCACAACTTAATCGTAGTCTGATATCTATTCTGCAAAATATGCTACATGATGTAAATCCATACGTTCGCGATTTTAAAAATGCCCTTGATCTCGTTCCCGAAGAGCAAACTAAAAGGGCCGCAACAGAACATCCAAGAAGGTACAATCCTCCTACTACAAATGAAGTTGCAGTTGTTTTAGTTGACCAAGAGTGTGAAAGGCGCGATATTGTTTTGCGCACTCATGACGATCGTCTTCATCGTATATACGAGACACATCGATCATACGATGCGCTTCAATACCCATTAATTTTTTGTCACGGGGAAGATGGATATAACTTTGAATTACATGGGAATCTGTTTGGGTCAGCTTTGTGCTTTATGTACAGCGTGAGTGGCAAAAACGAGGTCTACCACATGCACATGTACTTCTCTGGTTGGAAGACAAAATACGCCCTAACGATATTGCTAATGTGATAAGTGCCGAATTTCCAGACAGCAACACATATGCCACACTATTTGACATAGTAAGAACACACATGGTGATGGTCCTTGCGGGATATTAAATAGCAACTCTCCATGCATGCAGGATGGCCGATGCTCGAAAGATTATCCACGGGCACTTATAGAACACACCATAACGGGAGAGGATGGATATCCCTCTTAGCGGCGACGATCCCCAGAAAACGGTGGGTTTACTGTCACTTTAAGATTACGTGGTGAAGATATAATTTTGGACAATAGATGGGTCGTACCATATTCACCTGTACTCTCCAAACCGTTTCAGGCCCACATCAACGTGGAAGTGTGCAGTAGTGTATCATCCATTACATATATATGCAAGTATATAAATAAGGGCAGTGACCAGGCAACGATTGCGTTAAGGAATGAGAAAGACGAAATAACTAGATTTCAATCAGGGCGTTATATAAGCTGTTCAGAGGCCGTTTGGAGAAAATTAAGATTTCCCATTCATGAGCGATATCCCCCTGTTGGGCATTTGGAGGTTCATCTAGAAGGAGGGCAAAGGATATACTTCAATTGCGAAAACGTGACAAATCGAGTAGAAAACCCGAGGCAAAGCACTTTACTGGCATACTTTCGGCTTTGCGAAAGAGACAGGTTTGCGAGGACATTAATGTATTAGGAGGTTCCCTCTTATTTCACGTATGATAAGCAAAGAGGTGTTTTTAAACGCGGGAAACGGGGCAGATCTGTAGATGGGGAGCCCGGCATTTTTAAGGAGTATATACGGTTCATCCGAGCAATGCCGAGTGTTTTTACTTGCGGTTGTTGTTGCATACAGTACGAGGACCTACTTCCTTTTCGGACCTTCGCACTTTTTTGGGAGTTGAATATCCCACTTTCCGCGATGCTTGCCGAGAACGCCACTTGCTTAACGATGGCAAGCATTGGGATGATGCTATTACTATCCCAATACGGCTTACCCGAACCATCTATAGACGGTGAACGCGTGAACGGGGAATACGCAAGCGAAATTTCGTATAATCCTACAGAACTTGCGGACACTCTACATAATGGCATTCAACGTTTAACGGATGAGCAAAGAGGAGTATTCGAACGCGTTTGTCATAGTGTCGATAATGAAGTAGGTGAGATTTTGTTTTTAGATGCCCCTGGTGGGACAGGAAAAACTTTCCTAACTAAAATTGTTTTGCCAAAGGTGCGAGCTCAAGGCAAAATAGCTCTGGCAGTGGCTTCATCTGGTATAGCTGCAACTTTATTACCTGGTGGTAAGGTAAAACTGCCCATTCCATGTTCAAAATCCCCATACACTTAGATATCAATGAATATCCAATGTACAACATAGCAAGAAATTGCGAAAAAGCCAGCGTTATTCGTGACTGTGTGTTGGTAATATGGGATGAATGCACCATGCCGAACCGGACAGCCGTAGAAGCTGTGGACAGAACGCTGAGGGATATACGCCAAAATGACCAAGTTATGGGTGGTGTTACTGTTCTCTTTTGTGGAAATTTTCGGCAGATACTACCGGTCATACCACGCGGTACAAGAGCAGATGAAATACGAGCGTGTTTGAAGAGCTCATATTTATGGTGTAACATTAAAAGAATGCATTTAACAGAAAATATGCGCGCTCGAATCGGAGGCAACATAAATGCGCAGAACTTCTCCGAAACTTTGCTAAAAATTGGAAATGGTACATACCCCGAAGAAGAGGGCAAAATTACACTGCCCGATAATTTGTGCCGTACCGTACATTCTTTGCAAGAACTAATTTCTACTGTTTATAATGATCTAGGAGTCTGTCATGATAACTTTTGGCTTTGCGAGAGGGCTATCTTGACGCCACGAAATGACCAGGTTTTGAAAATCAATTCGTATATACTCAACGATATTCAGGGAGAGGAGATCGAATACTTTTCAATCAACAGAGTTTTGGAGCAAGATGACTCAACAAATTTCCCTGTGGAGTTTTTAAATAGCCGTAGTGCACCTGGACTTCCATCCCATAAAATTATTTTGAAAATCGGCGCACCAATTATTCTGTTGCGTAACCTAAGCCCACCAAAATTGTGCAATGGAACGAGGCTCAAAGTTGTTTCTCTAAAACAAAATATAATTGAAGCAGAAATTTTGGCAGGCAGTGGCAGAGGAGAGAGAGTTTATACCACGTATCCCCCTTATACCAAACAACTTTCCCTTTAGATTTAAACGTATTCAATTCCCGGTGAGCCTTTGCTATGCTATGACAATCAACAAAGCACAAGTCTAGACGATGAGTGTTGTGGGCGTTGATCTGACTGTGAGTTGCTTTTCTCATGGCCAGCTTTACGTGGCGCTCTCACGTGTTAGTGAAGCAGACAAATTAATCGTCTATGTTCCTAACACTTCCACATCAAACATTGTTTATAAGGAAGCATTATAAAACAACAATTCTTTTTTTTAAATACGCATTAAAAATGTTAAATTTTGTATTACAAGTTAACTCTCCACACATACACATACATTCACACTGAAGAGCTTGGAATAATTTTGTTTTATCTGTGCTAAGTATGTAAAAGCATTCACTTTTATAACAATCATAATGCTATATATGTCTATGTATGCGCATACGTTATTCTATAACAGTTTTATATAATTCGCCTTAATGTATGCAACAATTAAAAATTAGAAAGTCGTAAAAGCTATCAAAATGAATTCTTTTAAAATTATTCACTCAACAAAAAAGTATTATTTTTTCCAACCTAATTTGTAAAAACTAACAATTTTAAAAATGTGTACGTAGTTTTTTTTGTCAAACTCAACGATTTTGCAAGCGAAATAAACATGTATGTACCCATATATAAAAAAAAAACTTTCTTTTATTCTCTGGTATATCAACAGGATCTGTAAGTATTTTCTGTTTTATATTTTGAATGTGTATGTACATATATCCATATATGTATTTAAGTTACGGCTTATAACTTTTAACCGATTGAAGCAATATTTACTGATTTTATTGCATGCTTTAGCGGTAAGCCTAGACAAAAGAACTGAAAATAAGATATGGTAATAGGAATGTGGGGGAAGAGTGAAGAAAATACCCAAACGAGGCTGAGCGCGAGATAAGAAGAATGGGATCGCCAGAAAAAGGCACAGAGTAAAGTAAGTGGGATGGACCAAGCAATAAAAGGGGAGGAGGGATAATGTGGGAAAATAAAAATTGTTTCATATAAACGGAGCCTGCACATGGTTTCGTGATTTAGGTTAGCAGAAATGTTTTAAAATTTGTTAAGTTAAAGACCCAAGATATCGATATTTAAAAAAAAATAAGGGCCACTTTAATATAAATACGCATCCCGAACAACGTCGGGTACCCTGCTAGTACTAATAATAAATCAGAAAAAATCCACATTCATAACCAAACAATTTTCTATGTGGCAGAGCAGCAATTTGAGTATGAGTACGTATAAGGTAACCAAGCGCAGATAGCCATCTATTCGTTTACATACAAAAATTGATGTGTAAGTATAAGCTATGATGCATATGGATAAAAGCGACAACGGTCTCTCACGAACTATTCTCGTGTTTGGTCTGCTTTCGTATGAAATTTTATTGAAATACGAGGCAAAAGTTTGCTTCGTAGGGTGAATTTCAAAGCGCAACTGCTAGCTCAGCTAATCAGTTATCAGCTGAGTGAAAGAAATTGTGCTTTTGAAACGATACGTTGAGCCAGGGATGCACCTTAACGTTAAGCTAATCGTTTATCAAAAAATTTCCACCGTTTCCGTTGGTTGAAACACTTCGAAATATTATCGATAAAGAAATTATCAAGATAAATTGTATCTCGTTTTTAACCGAAACGAAAAGCTTTCGTTATCGTTAAAAACGTTAACAAAAACGTGATACTTTATGTTTGAATTGTGCTGGCAATATTATAGCCATGGTCAAGCCGTAAGGTGGGAAAAGCGAGCGCACACAGACACACAAAAACTCCATGTAATTTGTTTGTGTAATTCGTTGGTGGTAATGTCAAAAATACTCTGAGAAATATTCGTACTGTCAAAATTCATGAGAAAAGTTGCAATCAGCTTGGCTAATGCTTTCACGTTTAATGACTCCGCAATCAATCAGCTTTGCCAGCATAGTTTGAAATTAATAATCAACATAAACGATTTGATTTCGTTTTGATATGGCAGAAAACGAAACAAAATTATTTCGTTAATTTGACGTTCTTAACGTTAATAAACGAAACGAAATGACTTTGTTTCGTTTATTAACGTTAATTATCGTAACGAAATGATATCGGTTCGTTGGTTAAGCATGCCTGCGTTGAGCCAACTGACAACAACCAATCGATAAAAACGTTGAGTGAATGGAGCGGAACATTTTTATGCTCACTAATTTGTCGTAAAGTTGCCACTGTGCGTTCCAAGAAGTTATCACTAATCAACTTCGCCAGCAGGTGTGCTTTTGGAATGCGCCCCATGCTTTTTTCAACTCATTCAAATGAATTTGTACATATGTGCATACACATGTTCACGTGTTCTTGTAACAACAAAACGTTAAATATATACATACTAGGGCTGTGAACTGCATCCGGATTTTTCTGCAAAAAATCTGGCTATCCGGATATCCGAATTCGTAAATGGAAAATCCGGATATCCGTATGTACATATGCATATCGTTAGCTTAATGTGAAAATGTGCTTAGTCACTTTTTTTGAAAAATTACATTTTAATGCAGTTTTAAAACTGAATTTAAAACACATCGATCACAAAAAAAAAAATATTTAAATTTTTCATTTTTACGTGCTGTGGGCAATGATGTGTAAATGTGCTAAGTCGTCAGCTGTTAAAAAAATGTGCTAAGTCAACCTGTCAATAATATCAATCTGAATTACTAGTCATTTCTTGGTGCGCGCATTTTATTTATTTTTCAATTCATTCAGTCTAAAAGTACATGCTTTGTTGTTGGTGTTGTATTAACTATAAAGACACTCCCCGAAGGCTTTGGCCCTTTGATGGCCCTTTGCCGGATATGGATCCCGTACGTTCCGGTAACAAAGCACTATTAAGGTACTACTAGCTCGACCATCTCGGGAACGATTTATATGACCACATTAAACCTTCTAGGCCATACCGCCCTCCCCACCCCCTAGTTCCATGAGGAGCTTGGGGTCGCCAGAGCCTCGACAGTCAATGAAACAGCATTCGCCACGGTTAGGTGAGTTGACAATTGGGTTGGAGAAGCTATATATTGTGCTGGCAAACCCTTGAAATTGGATTTACCCAATTGAGACATGCCTTTGGTGTATGATAAATGCTTTGCGCTGACTATAATCTACTTCAATTATTACATGTCGATAAGTACATGCTTTCTTACAGACTAGTAAAAATAGAAAACAATTCAAGCTTAAACTTATATAAGCTGTTATTAAAATTAATAACACTACTGACTTGAGTTGCTAGATGTATAGTCCTATATATAGGTTCATTTATAGCATAATTCGTTTTATGAGTTATTTCGATAAATGTATACCGATCTTCACGCAGTGGAATATATGGAATGAACAAAGTAGATAAATCAGGGCAATTTAAGCTCAAGTTTATTACATTATAGGCAAGCATGAATGAGATAAAAGTTCTTCTGTCATGCAAAGCCTGAAGACCAACCAATTTGTGACTGCTGGTATATGATGGGAGGCCGTCTGGCCAGTGAAGCATACATAAAGCAATTTTGTAAAAAATTTTAGAACTTTCTCAATTTTATAGGAGTTAGATTCATAGTAAGGATTACATATTATAGAGCAATATTCAATACCACTTCTGACCAAAGATATATAAAGTGCCTTCAACGTCATAGGGTCTTTAAAGTCACTGGTATTACATCTACTGAACCCAACCATTGCAACAATTTTTGAAACAACGAAATCAATGTGACTAGAAAAAGAGAGTTTGGAGTCAAAAATTACAACCAAGTCTCTACTCTCTTGACAACGATTAAAGATTTAGCATTTAGTTTGTAGATAAAGTATGTGGCAGTTGTCTTTATGGAATAAGACACAACAAAGCATTTGTTTGAATTTAAAAATAAGTTATTGTCTTCGCACCATCCGGCAAAAGAGTCCAGGTCAGAACCGTTAGAAATAAAGTAAATAAATAAATGTAAGGCGCGATAACCTCCGAATAGATTTTAGGCCTAGCTTCTCTTCCAATTTACGTCGTGCTCCTTTTTTTTTAATTTTTCCTACAAATTGGCGGGACGAGACCCACTTGTTTTATGCCGACTCCGAACGGCGTCTGCAAGGCAGATGAGTTTTGACTGAGAGCTTTTCATGGCAGAAATATACTCGGAGTGTTTGCCAAACACTGCCGAGGGGCGACCCCGCTTAGAAAAATTGTCTTCTAATTGAAAAACCTTATTTCTAAAATTTTGATGTTGCTTTGCCCGTGGTGTGAACCCAGGGCATTCGATGTGGTAGGCGGAGCACGCTACTATCACACCACGGTGATCGCCAGTAGTTAGAAATTGTTTGACAAATAAACAGTATTTTTTGTGAAATATGTATATAGTTTTAGTGTTATATTTCAATCATTAAAGGGGAGGAGAGATGGGGAAACATATTCAGACCAATTCTAAATATTCTCGCGGAATTTTGTTCTCGCGGATTTTTTATTCCCGCGGAAAAATTCCTCCAATTCTTTTCTCCCAATGAGAAGAATAATTGGGGAATAGGAATTTCGAATTTTCGAAGTCAGCTGTTTTGTCAATTTCATTGCGCATTTCTTATTTTGTTTAAAAATTTGAATAGTTTAATTATTGTTGCGAATTTGTTTGAAATTAAGAAATAAGGTATAAACAATGCACATTATTGCATTTCATGTGGTATTCACTGAAAGAAGACGGCGGGATAACACAAATCCGCCGGAGTTGCCTGCTTTCATTCAGCAAAACTATTTTCTGGCGGCCAAGTCGAGTTGAATTAGTCTTTCATCATATGCCAAAATCTATTTAATCCTTCTTAAAAATCCTTGCGCAATTTCTGGATGGCTGCATCAAATATACGAAGAGCTCTTCCGTTGCTTATGATATACTTTTCGACTTAAAATAAAGAATATTGCGGTTGTTGTTGTTGTTGTATTAAGAGTGAGAATATTGTGGTAGAATGTAAATACATATTTTAGCACAAATTTGTACAAATAAGTGTTCTTTCTTAAAAGAACCAATTTCCTTTAACTATTTTTATACATTCCCTTTAATTTAACAAGTGAAAAAAATCCTGGCAGAGAAATCTCCCTCTCCCTCACATTCATAATACCTACTTTTCTCCCATAACCGGTTTCCGCTTTTTCGAACATTGTTTAGAATAGGAGGAAAGGGAGAAGTGAAAAAACTCACAAGGAATTTTTATTTAGAATACGAGGAATGGGAGAAGGGAAAAAGCTCGCACGGAATTTTCGTTTAGAATTGGGCTGATTGAGTAAAAAGTGCTAAATCAGGAGAAAAAATTTGTTTTGAGGAAATTGTGCTAAGTCATAAAATCGCTGCTGGGTTAGCATACATGATTTTTATTTATCTTTTTCAAAGCTCCTACACTCAAAAGTATTGCAACTAAGGTATCCTGATTCACAGTTTTGAAAAAAAGGTTATTTCAAAAATTATTCATTTTTTTCGTCTCATGTAAAATTCGTAAAAAGTGACTTTGCACATTTTCACATTAAACTAACGATATGAGAATTGAGCGAAGCAAGTATCGAAAAATTATTCACAAAATATGTTTGTAGATTATTAAATTAACGTCAAAAATTAAAGAACTACAATTTTACAAACATCAACAATTTCACAAAGCGTCAATTTAAACTAATAATGAGTGCTAAAATGGTCAGCAAAATTTGGGATCATTTACGAAAAAGTGAAAATAAGAACAGTGCCATTTGTTTATATTGTGAAAAAGCGCTACAAAACAAAGGATCGACATCAAGTCTATGGAGCCACTATCGGTTTTCCATCTTCAAGGGAACGGTATGGACGCAGCTTTTCTCTCTGAATCTGCGCCAGAATATAAGCCAAGTAGCAGTTCATCACAAAGTAATTTTGATCACAATTCGGAATGTTCAGAACCCCCAATGAAGAAAGTTCGAACATCACGCGTAGCTCAAACTGTACAAATAACGTCAAGAGATAATAACACAAGCCTTGGCTAATATGATTGCTGTTGACTTATTGCCTATTTCATTGGTGAAATGTGATGGATTCAAGAAGTTTGTTAATGTCCTCGAACCAGAGTATGTAATTTTCCTTGTTGCAAAACAATTTCCGGTAGAATTCAAGCCACAGCTGAGAATTTAGAAGACTCGCTTCGAGATGGCATGGAAGAATGGGATATCAAAGAAAAAGTCACAACTATTGTACACGACACGCGAAAAAATAACATGCTGTTCCTCACATAACCAGTCATCAGTGCAGTGCGCATACACTTCAACTGAGTGTTAATTTAGTAATGAAACTACCGGAATGTTGGGAGTCATCCAAAAGGTTTCGAAACTGGTGACGAGTTTCAATCATTCGAATAAACGAACATATGATCCCGAGAAACATTTAATACAAACTGAAAAGACAGTTAAAAAACTAATCCAAAGTTGTCCATATAGATGGAATTCAGTTCTTTTTTATGTTCGAAAGAGTTAAAGAGCTTAGATCTTCTATTGTTGCAGTAATTGCTGATCGTTCAATTTTCAACAACAAGGCCGCTCAAAATATCGCAATTTCGGACAGTGACTGGAATGCAGTTGATGTTCTAATAGATTTATGGCCCGATTCTGTGCACTTGACAAATTGTCAATAAGTTGACAGGTAATCAAGATTTTTATCAAGTTGACAAATATTTTTATTCTGTGCATGACTTGACAACTCTAAAAAGCTCTACGACCTGTGCTTTTCACCATACTGTGGTGACCTAAATAAAGTAAACCGAAATCAGCTGTTTAGTGCAACAATCGCGAAATGGAATAAACGGAAGAATTAAATATTGTTCATTATTTTTGTAACAAATCAAATCATGGTTTTTTCAAGGAAATCAAGAGTGGAACGTGCTACTCATGAGCAATTGGAGCGATATGTCTCATTTTATGCTGCTAACCCCGAAATGGGAATAGGAAAAAATAATCCGCGGGGTTTTTTCAGGATCATTTCGGCATGGCTTTGGAGACTCCCTTTGGGGGACATTCTAGGATGGTTTTTGGGACTTCCTCTTGGTGATTTTGGGGACTCCCTCGTGATAATTTGGGGGACATTCTGGGATGGTTTTGGGGACTCTATCGGGTCGTCCCAGCGTCATTTAGTGGTCGTTCCGGGATGTTTTGAGGGCTCCCTCGGGGTCATTTGGGGGACATTGTGGGATGGTTTTGGGGACTCCATCGGGGTCATTCCGGGATGTCTTTGGGGACTCCCTCGGGACCTCCCGGGGTCATTCTGGGATGGTTTTGGGGACTCCATTGGGGTCATTCTGGGATGATTTTGGGGACTCCCTCGGGGTCATTTGGGGGTAGCTCTTGGATCTTTTTGGGACTCCCTCGAGGTAATTTGGGGGATATTCCGGGATGGTTTTGGGGACTCCCTCGGGATAATTTGGGGGACATTCTGGGATGGTTTTGGGGACTACCTCGGGGTATTTTGGCGGTCATTGGATGGTTGGATCCGGAATATACCTCAAATTACCCCGAGGGAGTCCCCAAAACCATCTCCCAATGACCCTTAAAATGACCCAGAGGGAGTCCGCAAAACCATACCAGAATGTCCCCCAAATGACCCCGGGAGGACCCGATGTAGTCCACAAAACCATCCCGGAATATCCCCCGAGAGAGTCCCCAAAAATATCCAAGAACGACCCCCAAATGACCCCGAGAAAGTACCCAAAACCATCCCAGAATGTCCTCCAAATGACTCCGGGAGGACCCGATGGAGTCCCCAAAACCATCCCGGAATGTCCACCAAATGACCCCGAGAGAGTCCTCAAAAAGATCCAAGAACGACCCCTAAATAACCTCGGGAGGACCCCGAGGGAGTCTCAAACACCATCCCGAAATTACCCCCAACAAAACCAGGAGGATCTTCCCACAATAATAGCAAAAGTAATAAATGTTCTTCCATTTTCCCTCGATCGCACAATAACAGAATTCTAATTTAAATTTATCCGTATAAATTAAATTATCAAGAGCGTTTGACTTATTGACAATTTGTCAGCGAAAAAGCTTTTTATTTTTTACATAGAATAGCAATTACTTGATAAATTGTCAAACTTGACAAATAAGCAAGATGGTGAATTTGTCAAGTGCACAGAATAGGGCTGTTACTCACCCCTTCCGAAATTGCGACAAACGTGCTTAGCAGTGACAGAGAGATAACAATTTCTAAAGTGAAACCCGTCATTCATAAAATTATTAATAAGCATCTGAAATTTAAAAACATTGATACGAGGATATACTCCTAAATGATAATGGCAGTGACACAAGGGAGGATGACGAGTTTCAGCGCTACTTATTCGAAAAACAAATAAACCACAGTCTCAGTGCCAGCAATTGGTTGCAAGACCATGAAAAAATATATCCCAATCTGTCGAAAATCGCCAAAAGATATCATGCGGTACCTGCCACTTCAACAGCTTCTGAAAGGGTATTTTTAATTGCTGGAAATGTAGTTCGTCCCACACGAAATTGTTTGAGTCGGGAAATGATATCGGCACTTGTTTTCTTACACCAGAACAAGAAGAAAATAGTTTAACATCATATTACATATTTCTCAATACGAGCCTTTTTTGTATTCATAGTTAATTGATTTAAATGTCCCACGAATTTATTGTTATGAATTTTAAATAAACATATATGGTACATCATTTGTTGCTTTCACTGGATATCCAAAAATACCGTTGTTAACCGGATCTTAATAAATCCGGATATCCGGATAGTTTCACAAACGAATATTAACCGGATATCCATGCCGTCCGGATTTTATCCGTGTCAACGGATATCCGTTTGGTTATCCGGATATTTGAATATACGGATAGTCCCAGCCCTACATACATACATATGAATATACAGATTTTCGAGAAAACATATCGTATGTGTTTGCCAAAAGTGGCTTCACTTCGGATATCAGCATCTCCGGTTGTCAGATCTTTCGCGTTCAACGCTAACGCGGTGTCAGGATGAAAAAGACTCTCAACCAAATTACTGATACGAATCGCTACGTTTAAATACCCCTGACTGAGTATGAGTACACGATTTTTTATATCATGATCCGAATACATTGGGGCGTATTCATGATCCAAATAAAATGTGACTAAGTTAGTTGAAGCGTTTTTGACAGAGAGCACATATAAAATTGTGGCAAACAGTGTTAACTTACTTAAAATCATATTTTATTGTGACTTTGCCTATGGCGCGTTCAGTTTACAAGTACTCATTGCAGATCTCTGCTCTGTGGGTTAAATCTGTTTTAAAATAAAATTCCAACTTTCGCTTATGCAATTTCTACCTTCGAGGGTTAATAAAACAGCAGAAAGGTCCGGATTAATTAACTTAATACTTTATTTTTCAGTCTTCAATCCAATAATGAACCGGAAGTCCACCATCTTCTCTTTCTTCCATTTCTTTCCTTTACAGTGATGTATTTTTGCTTATTCTATTAATTAGTTGACATGGTTGCATTTATGATCTTACAACTCGGCCAACCTGAAACTGTATCGACCTCGATACATTATCTTAATTTCTATTTTCACTGTCGTACATTTCTTAATCTGATACAATTCGCTATTTGTGTTAAAAAGAGTTACAGTCGCACTGTATTGACCTTGATACATTATAACTTAATTTCTATCTTCACTATCGTACATTTCTTAATCTAATACCTAATCTAAATCTAATACCTAATTTAATACAATTCGCTCTTTGTGTTCAGAGTTACAGCTTGGCCAATCTGACACTGTAATCGACCTCGATACAGTATAACTTAATTTCTAACAAATATTAGTCTGTTTCTTCTGTGAAATATTTTCTTTGAAAACGGCTCACTAATGCCTTCAACTCATCAAGTTTTTTGGCCGGTAACAGTAGATATGCATTTGGCTCTACATTGCTTATGCCGTCTATAATGAAATCGATGATTTCTGTTTCGCATATGTTTGCCCGTTTTCCTGTTGCCTGCATCAATAGAACGTAGCAATGTAATGACTCCTCTTTTTATCCCACTTGCGTCTTGCCAACATTTTATAAACTTCGTTCCTCTGTATCGGTACATCAAATTCCATCGTAAGGGCCCTTTTTAACTCTGCATAGCTTAACGCTTTGGTGGTGGTAAGGAAAACTTTGGCTGTTCCCACCAGGCAGCGACGAAGAGCCAGCAATTTAAATCGTTCGTCTACTCTTGACGACTCCATTACTTCTTCGAAGTCTTGAAGAAAATGTCCCACCGTCACTGATATATCATCACCACTGAACTTGAAGATAGCATGCTCTATATCGGCAAAATTCAGTCTACGTTGCTGTTGTACCTCAGTACTAGCTCTTAGCTCGTCGATTTCCTTCATTAATTTTAACATCTCCATACGTTTTCGTAGCGCCACCAGTTCGTCATCCACACTTATGGTCGTAGCTCTTACGTCAATTGGGACAGAGTTTGATGGGGCAGCAGCAAAAACATCGTGAACGGCAGGTGTTGAATTGAATTCAACCAAAACATCGGTAGTAGAGGCAGTTGGAACGGCAGTGGCGGCAGAGCAGACAGTAGCGGCGGCAGAATAGACGGCAGTGGCAGCAGCAAAAACATCGTGAACGGCAGGTGTTGAATAGAATTCAACCAAAACATCGGTAGTTCAGGCAGTTGGAACGGCAGTGGCGGCAGCATGAACGGCGGTGAGGGCAGTAGCGGCAGTAGAATAGACGGCAGTGGCGGCAGCAAAAACATCGTGAACGGCAGGTGTTGAATTGAATTCAACCAAAACATCGGTAGTAGACGCATTTGGAATGGCAGTATGAACGGCGGTGATGGAAGTGGCGGCAGAACAGGTGAAAGCGGCAGTAGAATAGACGACAGTGGCGGCAGTATGAACGGCGGTAACGGCAGTGGCGGCATAGGAATCAATAGAAACGGCAGCGTTTATCTCAATCATTTCGTATGGAATATTCTCCAATGTATCCGTGTTCGGAGCGGCATTCATCGCACTTGCGGAGCTATTATCTCCCACGCCAACCACATTTTGCAGTAATCTGCGTAATTGTATAATGTTGGCAGTAAGAGGGAAATCCGCATTATTTTCAGTTAAAACTTTGATAATGCCTTCTCGAGCATCCATTTTACAAAATTGTTGTTTATAATAGTGCGCGAGGTTCGTTAACACACCTGAGATGTAATTTCTACCTTCGATGGTTAATAAAACAGCAGAAACGTCCGGATTAATTAACTTAATACTTTATTTTTCAGTCTTCAATCCAATAATGAACCGGAAGTCCACCATCTTCTCTTTCTTCCATTTATTTCCTTTACAGTGATGTATTTTTGCTTATTCTATTAATTAGTTGACATGGTTGCATTTATGATCTTACACTTAGCTAAAATTCCATCGCCAAAAATCTGTTAAAACAAAATCAAGTGCGCAGAAAAGTATGCAACATTTGGCGATTACAGCATAACTTCTACGTTCGTTGTATACACAAACAAAGCTAAGTTACCTGCGTTCTTGAGCCGCTGTAGGTTATTCACCATCCCTCTAAACAAAGAACATGGAAGCGTGGGATTCACCACGTGGTAAGAAAATTGTGTCATATAAAATGGCATGGTGAATCCCATACCCACGTAGTAATGGCATGGAATTGCTACAGCGGTTCGTGTCCGTGGTTCTCGCAGTTCGTTAATATGCAATATAAATATCTATGGTTACAAGCAACAATCGCCTAAGTCTCAGACTCCACGGATAAGTACCGAGCTAGGCCGGGTTTGCCTGGGACTTAGGCTTTTATTGCTTGTGAGCACTGTTATCGATTAATTTATCGAATTATCGCAAGGTAATATTGAATTGTCATCGGAGTTATACATGCGTGTAAAATTTCAGCTCAATCGGACACCGGGAAGTGTATCAAATTTAACTTGCAAGATTTGATTACAGACAACAGCCAAGTGAAACTAAATAAAAGCTTATAAAAATATTTTAACCTCATATTACATATTTCTCAATACAAGCCTTTTTTATATTCACTGTTAATTGATTTAAATGCCCCACGAATTGTTTGTTGTTAATGTTAAATAAACATATATGGAACATCAATTTGTTGCTTTCACTGGATATCCAAAAATACGGTTATTAATCGGATCTTCATATATCCGGATAGTTTCACAAACGAATATATACCGGATATCAATGCCGTCCGGATTTTATCCGTGTCAACGGATATCCGTATGGATATCCGGATATTCGAATATGCGGATAGTCCCAGCCCTAATATATACATACGTTAAATCAAAAAAGATCTAAAAAATAAAAACTCCAATTACAATATATATATATATATATATATATATATATATATATATATATATATATATATATATATATATATATATTAGGGCGGATCGATTTAAAAATCGCTCATTGCTCTATGAAAATCGTATTCTAGGGATCAAAGTAAAAAACTTTGCCGAAGGAACCATACCTCTAAAACGAATTCTGATGTCCCCCCGTTCGGGTCGAACTTTTGGGTAGGGGCAATTTCAATTCTACCTGCTGTGTCTTGTGGTGGCTTAAAAAAAACAACACAAGCAATTTTACGATCTGCAATTGTGTCACAGTGATACCTTCATTTTTTAAAACGTTTGAATAAAAAACCCACACAACTATGTTTACGACAAGCAAATGCATCACAGTGGTGCCTTGGTTTTAAAAGGGGGTTGTAAAAACGCTAATTTCTAATAATTTTTTTTAATTTCTTTTCTATTACTAAGTTAAATTCATTTTTTCATTTACATATGTTTTGACTAAATAAATTTCTAAAGAGAAAAATAAACACCAAAAAGAAAAAACATAGGCATTTCAAAGTGGGATTTTTCAAAATTTGCCCCTACTACCCAAAGGGGGGACATCAGAATTCGTTTTAGAGGTATGGTTCCTTCGGCAAAGTTTCTTATTTTGATCCCTAGAATATGATTTTCACAGAGCAATGGGCGATTTTTCTGCCTCCCCACAAATCGACCCAGCCCAATATATATATGTAGGAATGGTTCTGAAGGGCTGCGGATTTATTCATACTCTTTACTTTACTTTAAAACTACTGTTGTATCTATGTGTTTGATTTTATAAAATCGTAACGTTAGTTTTTGGAATACTTGTAGAATTTTTTCAGTTGTAACGAATATTAAAAAACTGATAGTATGTACATCGAGAGAAATTATCACATTTACAAAATAATTTTAAATAAATTTTAAAATACAGTGGACCCTCGGTTAACGTACACAATTGGTTCTAGCATCTTGCTCGTTATGCAAAACGTTCGTTAAGCAAAACCATTATTCCTATAAGAATCAATGTAAACTAAAATAATGCGTTCCAGGTCGAAAAAAAATACAGTCTTATATGTTTCAATTTGAATTTTTATTGAAAGAAACCTAGTACCTAGCATTATTAATCTACATTAAGCAAAAAACTGTCTAGAGTCGTTTGTTTCTGACGTCCCTTCAAAATTTGTTCAAAATGGGACACAGCATTATCGTTGAATAATTCTGTTGCACGTACTGCCGCTGTCTGACTGGGGTGATGCTTTTTAACGTATGATGCCACAAACTCCCATGCTTTGAGCATTTCTCTGATTGCACTAGACGGTTGCTGTTCTTCGGTTATCTCCTCGTCTGATAAAGTTTGCTTCTTAACATCTTGTTGTAAATCACATTGCAATTCTATAAGCTCGTCGGTAGTCAGATCTTCACTGTGCTCTGCCACAAGTTCAGCGATGTCATTTCCATCCACCTCTAGCCCAATACGGTCAGCCAAAAATATTATTTCGTTGGTTATTGGATCCGTAGATACTGCGTCGAGTCCTTCAAATGTGCATTCGGCAAAGCGGTCGGGCCAAAGATTTTTCCAGGAAGATTCGAGTGTTCTCTTAGTAACGCCTTTCCATGCCTTATCAATAATTTTGAGACAGGCAACAATGTGGAAGTGATCTTTCCAAAACTCTTTTAGAGTAAGATTTGTTTTTTCAGTCACGTCAAAGCAATGCTGGAAAAGTTCTTTTGTGTAAAGCTTCTTGAAGTTAGAAATCACTTGCTGATCCATGGGCTGAAGCAATGGGGTTGTATTAGGTGGCAAAAAGTGAATTTTGATGAATTTAAACTCTTCAATGAGTTCATCTTGTAAACTTGGTGGATGTGAAGGAGCGTTATCCATAATAAGCAGGACACGAAGAGGCAAATCCATCTCAATCAAATATTTCAGCACAGAGGGGCCAAAAACATTATTGATCCACTCAGTAAAAAGAACACGTGTCACCCAAGCTTTACTGTTCGACTTCCACATGACATTTAGCTTACTCTTGTCAACATTATGCTTTTTGAAGGCACGTGGATTCTCTGAATGATAGACAAGTAGCGGTTTTATTTTCAAGTCGCCACTTGCATTGGAACAAAAAAGCAGAGTAAGGCGGTCTTTCATTGGCTTATGGCCGGGCATTGCTTTCTCCTCTACTGTTATGTAAGTTCGCTTGGGCATCTTTTTCCAAAAAAGACCCGTTTCGTCGCAATTAAACACCTGCTGGGGCAAGTAACCCTCAGTATCCACAAGCTTCTTGAATTCGCCTACATAACTCTCGGCAGCCTTAGCGTCTGAGCTTGCTGCTTCACCATGCCTTATAACGCTATGAATACCAGTACGTTTTTTGAAATTCTCGAACCACCCCTTACTTGCTTTGAAGTCTTCCCTTCTTGCTGTTGATGTTCCTGGCGACTTTTCAATCAGAGTAGTGAATATCGTTTTAGCCTTCTCACAAATTATATTCTACGAAATTGTGTCAGCTTGCATTTGCTTTTCGTTAATCCATATCAAAAGCAATCTTTCAACATCATCGAGAATTTGTGGTCGTTGCGAAGAAACTCTTGATACTCCCTTTGAAGCGTTTAGCACCTCAAGCTTGTCCTGATTCTTGAGGATAGTAGAAATCGTTGATTTCGACAAGTTGAACGCACGTCCTAAATCAGCCACACCCAAACCTCCTTTATGTTTTTGAATGATCTTGAGTTTCATTTCAATAGTTATTTTGGTCCTTGTATTTTTCTCCTTTTCCGAATTTTTTTTTTGAGGGCATTTTATGTTAGTTATTTTGCAATTTTTATAAAAGCAAAATTAAAAATAAAAAATTTGTATGTTTCAACACGTCTTGTTAATTTTACGAACAATTCTGCACTAAAATAAAACAAAATTCTGAACTATGAAGCAAAAGCTAAACGCAGACAGCCCAATAATGTGAATTCGGGGTTTCCCCTGTTTAGGTTGTTATGCGAGACTTCGTTCGTAAAGCGAAACTTTTTTCCCAAAAAAATGTATTCGTTATGCGAAATGTTCGTTATGCGGGGCGTTCATTAACCGAGGGTCCACTGTACTTATATACTAATAAAATATTTGAATGTTTATATAACCTACTAATTTAATTCAATAAATTATATCTCATTTTAAATTAAAACAACGTTTAATCTACAAATTGGGATCTCAGTCGTAGAGTCAGTCGTGAATGAGTCATTAAAATGAACTATTTATGTGAATAAGATTAATTTAAAAAAACTAATTAGAAAGAATATTACTTAATACTTATATGAAGAAATATAATTAAAGAAGAAAGAAGTTATAATCGTGAATCGTCGGGTAAAGGCAGAAAAAGGTCAGACAGCAATGCAATCATAGAGGAACGAATCATTGGTTGGATGAAGACGGGAAAAGGTCAGAAAGCAATGAAATCATAGAAGGAATGATTGATTGGATGAAAACAGAAAAGGTCAGAAAGCAATGAAATCATATAGGAACGAATCATTGGGCGAATAAAGAGAAAATAAGGGAGTTTATAATATTGAAGCGAAGAAATCATTCAAAGCTATCGAAACCTGCATCATCGGGTGAGAGGTCCAGACAATTAAGTAAGTTATTTGTTCAAGTCCGCATAATAGGCTAAGTAGAGAATGAAAACAACGAAGAAATTTTGGAATTATGATTTTATGAAGATTTCTGGTAAAAAAAAAGAAGACGAAATATTGAATGAAACTAAGCTGTTGAATTTGAACACTAAAAAAAAGGCACGAACGTTATTTTGTGAATTTTTTTTTTTTTACATAAAGCATAGATTTTCAGATTGGTGTTGTGAAGTTTTTACAATTTTGAGAATGGATAAGGCACAGATAGAATGTATGACAATTGAACAGTTGAAAGAGAAATTAAGAGAGGAGAATTTTTTGACCACGGGTCGTAAAAAAGAACTTCAAGAAAGATTGTTCCAACATTTTGGCCATTCTGCGAATGATGATAATGATGATGAATCGGTTCAATTGGTGTATGAAGAAATTGCTAATGAACGAGTGTTGCCAAATGTTGTAGTTCATCAACCTCAGTTCAATCCAAAGGATTTAATTGATATTCTTACGCAGTTTAAGGGAGTAGGTAGACCAGATGTTCATCAATTTTTAAAGGAGTTTGAACAAAATGCTCAAATTGTAGGATGGAGTGATCTTCAGAAATTCATTTATGCAAAACAATTGCTGTCAGGGGCTGCAAAGCTTTTTATTCGAAGTCAGTTTGATATTCAAACATGGTCAGCTTTGAAAAGTGCCTTAATAAATGAGTGTGGAGAGCACGGAATCTTCGGCTGATATCCATAGATTATTGAGAAATCGTAAAAAACATTCTAATGAAAGTTTTTTAGAATATCTTTACTCTTTGATGGAAATAGGTGGCCGAATTAATCTAGAAGAGCTAAGTATAATTGAATATTTTATTGAAGGTATAGCTGATTCACGAGCAAACAAGGCTGTATTATTTATATCAGGCAAAGGATATTGCAGAATTAAAACTTCAAATGCGTGTGTATGAAAGAATTCGTGGTAGTCAAGTTCGACAAAGCAGACTATTTTCAAATGGAACAATGAGTAGTAAAGATAAAAGATGTTTCAAATGTGGAAGTGATTCCCAAACGTGATTCCTAAACGTTGCCGATGAAGGAATTTAGCAGTTCCCGAAATGGATCTATACAACGAGCTTTGGCAGTTGTCTAAATTTTTTCTTTCTTCTATTCTAATTTAAAATTTTTTCAATTAAGAAAAAATATATTATAACAATAATAATGATAAAATAATTATTGTTAGGCCTTGAGCTCGATTCAAACTCGCGATCTTATAAACCAAAAAATTATTAGAGAGAATTTTCCAATGGCATTAATTGATGATATTGTTGATAGATTACAAGAAGCTAAAGTTTATACTACTCTTGATTTAAAAATGGATATTTCCATGTGCCCATTCACGAGGAGTCGAAGAAGTACACAGCTTTCATAACACACAATGGTCAGTTTGAATTTAACTGTGTACCGTTTGGTCTTTCAAATGCTCCATCAGTGTTTTGTAGATACGTTAACGTTGTCCTTAGACCGTTAATCCAAAGTGGACATGTGATTGTCTACATGGACGATGTTATTATACCAGCTAAAGATGAGCTTGAATGATTAAATAAGTTACGCACGGTTCTTAAGGTGGCAGCTGAAAATGGGTTAAAGATGAAATGGTCAAAGTGTCAATTTCTGAAAAGGAGAGTAGAATTTTTAGGATATGTAATTGAAAATAGTACAATTACTCCATCGGAGAATAAAACGAAAGCAGTATCAGATTTTCCTTTCCCGAAAGATAGGAAGGCATTACAGCGATTCATAGGTCTTACTTCTTACTTTCGGAGATTCATAGAAAACTATGCTATTATTGCTAAGCCGCTGACAGATCTCTTAAAGAAGAATGTACAATTTAAATTAGAGAAAAAGGGATAACAGCATTTAAACAATTGAATGATGCTCTTGGGAAAGCGCCTGTTTTAAAATTGTACGATCCTACGGCATATTGCGAAATTCATACAGACGCTTGTAAGTATGGGTATGGAGCCGTGCTTCTACAAAAAGATATTGATGACCAGATTTTACATCCAGTACAATTTATGAGTCGCAAAACTACACCGGTGGAAGAGAATTATCATTCTTATGAATTGGAGGTTTTGGCTATTATTAACCTACTGAAGAAATGGAAAATATATGTTATGGGTAGAAATTTTAAAATAGTCACTGATTGAAATGCATTTACCATGACTGTGAAAAAGAAGGATGTACCAGTTCAGGTTTCTAGATGGGCTTTATTTTTGCAGGGTTTTGATTACGTGTTGGAGCATCGTTCTGGATCTAAAATGAGGCATGTAGATGCTCTCAGTCGTATGTATTGTTCGTTTATAGAAGATTCACTAAAGCATAAATTGAAACAAGCACAAAAAATTCATAAATGGGTTAAAGCAGTACGGCAGATAGTTGAAAAGGAGAATTATGAAGATTATTATTTGAAACATGATATTTTATTTAAAGACCCAAATAAGGAGTTGGTGGTAGTACCAGAAGCAATGGAGGAGGAAATAATAAGAGATGCACATCAGAAAGGACATTTTTCTGTGAAAAAGACACAGGATGATATTGAAAAGACGTTTTATATACCAAAATTCAATAGAAAAGTGCATACAGTTGTACAAAGTTGCATTGAATGTATAGTGGCAAATGCTAAAACGGGGCGTAAGGAAGGTTATGTAAACCCGATAGATAAAGATGATAGGCCTCTGGTAACATTTCATTTTGATCACGTAGGTTCAATGCAGACGACAAATTATGCATATATTTTAGTAATTGTTGATGGATTCACGAAGTTTACTTGGCTCTATCCAACGACGAACTGTGGTTCTGAGACTGTTAGCGATAGGATAAAAAAACAATCAGCTGTGTTTGGTAATCCAAAGCGGATTATAACCGACAGAGGAACAGCATTCACTAGTGATGCGTTTAAAAAATACTGTGTAGAATCTGATATTCAGCACTTGTTAATTGCAACGGGTGTGGTAATGGGCAAGTGGAAAGGGTGCATCGAATAGTAGTTCCAATGCTAGCTAAGCTTAGTTATAAAAATCCTTCAATGTGGTACAAATATACAGATAAAGTTCAACAATTTATGAATAGCACGCCACCTCGCAGTACAAAAATATCTCCATTTAAATTACTCACAGGGGGGTTTAGTTGAGGAATCGGATTTAGCAGATTTTAATTTTGAAAGGGATGAAACTAAAGAATTATAAATAAAATAAATGTAAGGCGCGATAACCTCCGAGAGATCTAATACCGAGCTTATCTTCCAATTTGCGTCGTGCTCCTCTTGTTTTTCCCTACAAATTGGCCGGACGGGACCTACATGTTTTATGCCGACTCCGAACGGCATCTGCAATGCAGATGAGTTTTCACTGAGAGCTTTTCATAGCAGAAATACACTCGGAGCGCTTTCCAAACACTTCCGAGGGGCGACCCCGCTTAGAAAAATTTTCTTCTAATTGAAAAACCTTATTTCTAAAATTTAGATGTTGCTTTGTCCGGGGTGTGGACCCAGGGCATGCGGCGTGGTAGGCGGAGCACGCTACCATCACACCACGGTGGCCGGTGGAAACTAGAGAATTGGCTAAGGAAAATACAGCAAAAATACAAGCAGAAAATTAATAGAATTGTTGGCAGAATAAATTTTATTTCATGACAATTGATAAACTACAAACAAAGAATACTTAATTATATGAAGTACAATTTCGTAAAGTGTATTAAATCTAAGTATGTGATTCAATTAATTCAATACCCCCACTCGAAATATACTTATATAATTTGCAGTCCTATTTGTTTACAAAATAATTTATGTTTATCAATACAAACTGGTTTAGTCAAAAAATCTGCTATCATTTTATCTGTTGAAATACTGCAAAAGAAAACTTCGTTCATGTTCTTTTTTTCTCTAATAAAATGATGTCGTATGTCTATATGTTTAGTTCTTGGATGATATGCATCGTTATTAGCAATATGAATAGCGCTTTGATTATCACAAAATATTTTTGTTGGAGATTTCGATTCGAACTTTGAATTAAGTTCCTTTTCAAGACCTCTTAACCATATGACCTCTTGTGTGGTAGCTGACAGCGCCATATATTCAGCTTCACTAGTGGATAAAGCTACGGTTGGTTGCCGCTTACTGTTCCATGATATTGCTCCATTTTGTAAAATGTTGACATATCCTGTGACAGAACGTCGTTCACTTTTATCATTGGCCCAATCTGCATCCGAATAAGCAACTATCTCTTGATTTCCCGATGCAGAATAAACTAATTTCATTTGAAGAGTACCCTTTAGATATCTAAAAATACGTTTCACAGCATTCCAATGAACACGATTTGGATTATTGTTGAAGCGGCTTAGAAAATTCACTGCTTGACAAATATCCGGTCTTGTACATTGGGCAGCAAGCAAAAGACTGCCAATAGCTTGCTGATAAGGAACCTCCCTCATTGTTTCATCAATTGCATCTGACTTCATTAGTTTCTGGTTCATATCGAATGGAGTAGAAATAGGGTTGCAATTGTCCATGTTATATCTTCGAAGCATGGAATTTATATACTCCTCTTGATCAATATATATTTTGTTATCTCTCTGCGTAATTCTCATACCCAAACATTGTTTTGCTTCTCCTAAAAATTTCATCTTCAAGTTTTTCATTAACCTCTCTTTCAACTCATTTAAGTAAAAAAAATCATTACTAAATAACAACATGTCATCAACATATAATGCAAGAAATGTCATTTTATCATTAGATGTGTTAAAATAAATACAAGGGTCATACTGAGACTGATTTAGGCCATATTTTTTTAAAGCTGTATCAAGTTTGAGATTCCAAACATGACTAGCCTGCTTCAGGCCATAAAAAGCCTTTTTAAGCTTAAGTACATGTCCTTTTGGAACTTCTATTACCGATGGCGATTCTACGTAGATATCTCCTGACAACTCACTTTGCAGAAAAGCAGTTACTGCATCCATTTGCTCTATTTTCAAACCATGCCGTACTGATAACGCCAACAAATAACGAATGGATGTATGACGAACGACTGGAGAAAAAACTTCTTCATAGTCTATACCCTTTCGCTGAGTAAAACCCTTCACAACAAGTCGAGCTTTGTATCGGATGCTTTCATCAGGTTCCTTCTTCTTCTTGAAAATCCACTTTGTTTTTATTAAATTGTGATTTTCAGGTTTCGGGACTACTTCCCATGTCTGGTTCTCCTTTAAAGAATTAAGTTCACTCTCCACAGCAAGATTCCATTGATCAGCATCTTCACTGGATAGAGCTTCTTCAATTGTGTTTGGATCATCAATTGTTGTAAGACTACAATAGTTAAGCTCTTGCCTCTTTGCGATTCTTTCACTTTGTCCTGGAATTTCTACTATCCCAACTGCCTCCTTCGTATCATTTTCTTCATCAGTTAGAATTTCCCCCACTTCATCGTCATTTTCTGGCAAAGAATCAAATGACGATGAATTCGAACTACAATCAATTTCGTCGGTATAATTTTGATTTTTGTCATTACTTTCAGAATATTTAAAGAAATAAAAATTATCATCTTTTTCTTTCAACCATGAATATCCAATAATATTCTCATTGAACTGAACATCCCTATATGTAAAAACTTGTCTCTTCTTTACATCATATACACGATACCCTTTACAATTTATACCATAACCGACAAAAATTCCATGCTGAGATTTTGCATCCCATTTTAATCGTTTCTGTTTAGGTATAAAAGTCATTGCAGCGCATCCAAAAATTCGCATGTTTCTGACATCTGGTTTACGCTGACTCCACATTTCCTCTGGTGTCAAATCTAATGAATTGTGGGAACTTCTATTTGTAACATATACAGAAGTATTGACTGCTTCAGCCCAAAAACGCTTTGGGAGTTTTGAGTCGTACAATAAACACCTGGCTTTTTCAGTTATAGTTCTATTTACGCGTTCTGCCATACCATTTTGTTCCGGATTATATGGAACAGACTTCTGGTGAACTATTCCGGATTCTCTCAAACACTTACTAAAGGTATTGTTACAATATTCTGTGCCATTATCGCTTCGCAAGATTTTGATCTTTTCACCAGATTGAGTCTCAGCCATTTATTTGAACTCTAGAAACTTATCTTTGACTTCACTTTTGCTTTTAATAAAATATACAAATACTTTACGTGTTAAGTCATCTATAAAAACAACGTAGTATTTACTACCACCCATAGATTTTACTTCCATGGGTCCACACAGATCAGAATGCACAATTTCCAATTTCTTTCTAGCACGATAACCGTCAGATGGGAAACTACATCGAGTATGTCTTCCTTGCGCACAACCCTCACAAAAATTGTCTGGCAATTTTCCCTCATTAAATTTGACACCTGACACCAAACCATGTTTTAGTACTTTTAGAGAATTAATATTCAAGTGACCAAATCGCTTGTGCCACATCTCTAATGATTCTGCAAACTTGTTCGCAAAAAATATATCTCTTACCGAAGTATCCAAAACATACATACTGTCAACCAAAGTTGCTGTAGCAATAATATTGTTATCACAGTTCCAAATTTTACAGCATTTTTCTTCAAAAATTACTCGATTTCCTTTTCTTACCATCTGACTAACCGACAGCAAATTTTCTGCAACTCCAGGAACATATAAAACATCTCTCACTGTTATGAATGGATTATCCTTGCCAACCGTTAAATTGAGATAAACGTCACCTTTCGACTTGACATTCAAAACACTGTCATCAGCCACCTTTACACTTCCAGCGTATGATTTTGGATTCATAATCCAAGATTCATCCTTCGTCAAATGAGCTGAAGCTCCACTGTCTACATACCAAATATTTTTTGAAGTATCTTGAACAGAATAAGCAGCATATAGTGAGGATTTTTGTGACCCCAATTTCTTATTACCAACCTTTTTCCGACTTGGGCAATCAGCTATAAAATGGCCAACGCCATCGCAGCCATAACACTTTTTATTTGTATTTTTCACACCCTTTTTTACGAAAGACTTCTTGCTAACCAATGCTTGTTGTGAAGACTCCATTCTAACATCTTGCAATAATTTCATTTTTATTTAATCTGCACTCAATTTCTTCCCACAGCTCACAAGCGACATTATCATTGGACGATATATCTCAGGTAATCCCTTCAATAGCAAACAACCTAGCCATTCATCATTTACCTCAAAACCAATTGACCCCAACTTGTGCGAAGTCGTCACAATCTGTGACACATAATCCTCAATTGAGCTGCAATCCTCTAGTTGAACAGAACAAAGCTTTTGCAGTAAACCAACTTTTCTGTCTAACCCTGAATCTTCAAAAAGGTCCTTTAACGCCTTCCAAACTGCTTTTGCCGTCGTACAATTTCTTATGTAGACATACAATGTTTTGTCTACTGAAAGTACCAACCGACATCTTGCTTTATCTTCCTTTGCTGCATCAGCGGCCGGATCAGATCCAACAATGAACTCCCACAAACCTTCAAGACGTAATTGCGATTAGATCGCAAAACTCCATGTCAGCCAATTCTCTGATCCCACAAGCTTTTAAAAACGTTCCGATTCTGCGCCTCTATTCATTTTGATTTTAAAATATTTTATTTGAAAATTTTCAATTATATTATAAAGAAAATTCAATCTAAGTATGTAATTCAATTAATTCAATAAAAATCGTAGACATTTTGATAAGAAAAGAAAACCAGATTCTAATTTTAAAGTAAATGATTTAGTAGCGATATTGAGAACCCAATATGGAGTGGGAATGAAGTTAAGACCAAAATTTGTACGTCCTTATAAAGTTACAAAATGCTTTAATTATGGGAGATACGAGGTAGAACGAGTTGGAGATACTGAGGGTCCGAGAAAAACTACAACTGTTTCTGAATATCTTAAATCATGGCCGCCATCATTCGAGGCCGAATGAACGCAGGATGGCCGAATGTAGGAATGGTTCTGAAGGGCTGCGGATTTATTCATACTCTTTACTTTACTTTAAAACTACTGTTATATCTATGTGTTTGATTTTATAAAATCGTCACGTTAGTTTTTGGAATACTTGTAGAATTTGTTCAGTTGTAACGAATATTAAAAAACTGATCGTACATACATCGAGAGAAATGATCACATTTACAAAATAATTATAAATAAATTTTAAAATACTTTAATATTAAAATATTAAAATACTTTAATATTAAAATATTTGAATGTTTATATAACCTACTAATTTAATTCAATAAATTATATCTTATTTTAAATTAAAACAACGTTTAATCTACATATATATATTTTTTTAAAATTAAAAATACATAAAAGACCGATAGAAATACATCAAAAGGCCAAAAATGAATCAAAAACTTCATAACTAATATTCAGCGATGTGCAATGATGATAGGTATTAGAATCAACGTTTAAAACTGGGGATTTATTCGATTTGATCTAGCTGATTGCAGAAAGCGAGCGCCACATCAAATTCTAGGGCTAACCGCTTCCCTTGAACACCTTTGTCAAGCTTTTCCAAGATCTGAACTTTGGTTTCCAAGGTCAAAGTATTTTTCTTACACTTATTTGTCATTTCAGCGAATTACTTTTACTTGTAAACAAACAATGCCAAAACACGTGCACACATAGAATTTCACACAAAACTTACCAAAACTGTACAGAACCGCGACGACAATCCAACCACTACCGAGCGAAGTATGAATAAATTGGGGATTCCTTTTTTATATCTATTTTGTAACAAAAAAAAAACATACGCTCAGATATTACAATTTTCGATTCTAATTTCAGAAAGTGTAATGTATTGAAAAAGTTGATTCTAATTTCTGGACATTCTAATTACTGAAGGTTCTAATTTGTGAGCGACTACTGTATTATTTTATCAAATTACGAGCCATGAAAGTCTTATAGGTCACATCACATTTCTGTGGTTCATATTTATCACTCAATTCGGACTCATATCGGATCTAAGAACTGTAAGCGTTTCGGGAATATTTGTGTAGTACACATATTTACGCAAATAAAGTCGCCTCTCCAACATTCTAAGGGCGCTCATAATTTAAGAATCCGAAATGAGTCCGAAATAAGTGGGATATGTAAGAATCAGAAAAATTATTAATATAGACGTTGTTCTGCCCTAAATTTGGCCTATCTGCATACATTTTAATAAGCTTTTTCTGTCGAATTCTGCCCTATCCCTCTACACTTTTTCCTAATCTTTTTAACAATTGTTTTTGTTTTTATCGGCCTATTGATAAATCATTCAAGGTTCGAATCGAGCTCAAGGCCAGAACAATAATTTTTCTCTAATGATAATTAATGTTATTTTTAATTTTTCTAAATTTGAAAAATTGTATTTTGTTTTTGGAATAGTAAGTAGAAAATTTTTCAGACAACCTGCCATAGCTGCGCAGATAGATCCATTTCGAAGGGTGCTAAGGCTTCATCATCAGTACGCTTTAGGCATGCTGTGCTAACCATTTAGCTATACAGCGGTGGTTTGTTTGACTGGTTAATTTGCTGGCAGGTTGTCTGAAAATTTTTATACTTACTATTCCAAAAACAAAATACAATTTTTCAAATTTAGAAAAATTAAAAAATAACAATAATTATCATTAGGGAAAAATTATTGTTCTGGCCTTGAGCTCGATTCGAACCTTGAATGATTTATCAATAGGCCGATAAAAACAAAAACAATTGTTAATAAACCATGAGCACTTGGGAATGTCAAACAAAGTAATTGACAATAAACAAAAATCCAGCATTATCAGTGATTTGCACCAGATGGCGCAACACTGAATAAATATAGTTGGTAAAAAGGAATAGAAGTAGCAAATTTGCCAGTCAAACAAACCACCGCTGTATAGCTAAATGGTTAGCACAGCATGCCTAAAGCGTACTGATGATGAAGGCTTAGCACCCTTCGAAATGGATCTATCTGCGCAGCTATGGCAGGTTGTCTGAAAAATTTTCTACTTACTATTCCAAAAACAAAATACAAGTTTTCAAATTTAGAAAAATTAAAAAATAACAATAATTATCATTAGAGAAAAATTATTGTTCTGGCCTTGAGCTCGATTCGAACTTTGAATGATTTATCAATAGGCCGATAAAAACAAAAACAATTGTTAATAAACCATGAGCACTTGGGAATGTCAAACAAAGTAATTGACAATAAACAAAAATCCAGCATTATCAGTGATTTGCACCAGATGGCGCAACACTGAATAAATATAGTTGGTAAAAAGGAATAGAAGTAGCAAATTTGCCAGTCAAACAAACCACCGCTGTATAGCTAAATGGTTAGCACAGCATGCCTAAAGCGTACTGATGATGAAGGCTTAGCACCCTTCGAAATGGATCTATCTGCGCAGCTATGGCAGGTTGTCTGAAAAATTTTCTACCTACTATTCCAAAAACAAATTAAAATTTTTCAAATTTAGAAAAATTAAAAAATAACAATAATTATCATTAGAGAAAAATTATTGTTCTGGCCTTGAGCTCGATTCGAACCTTGAATGATTTATCAATAGGCCGATAAAAACAAAAACAATTGTTAATAAACCATGAGCACTTGGGAATGTCAAACAAAGTAATTGACAATAAACAAAAATCCAGCATTATCAGTGATTTGCACCAGATGGCGCAACACTGAATAAATATAGTTGGTAAAAAGGAATAGAAGTAGCAAATTTGCCAGTCAAACAAACCACCGCTGTATAGCTAAATGGTTAGCACAGCATGCCTAAAGCGTACTGATGATGAAGGCTTAGCACCCTTCGAAATGGATCTATCTGCGCAGCTATGGCAGGTTGTCTGAAAAATTTTCTACTTACTATTCCAAAAACAAAATACAATTTTCCTAATCTTTTTATTCACTCCTCCCTCCGTCTTTTTCGCTTCATCTCCATCTTCGTCTCATTCTATCTCGTTCTCAGTCTCCTTCTCTCTTTTCTCTTCTCTCAAGTTTTTCTCCTTCTTATTGATCTCTTATTGCCAGTCACAGAGGGTGGTATGTATTTTGTTCCAGTCCCATTCCGAGTCTCAGTCCCAGTCCCACTCCGAGTCTCAGTCTCAGTCCCAGTCCTAGTCCTAATCCCAGTCCCAGCCCGTCTCTGGTATACTTCCCGGAAACAAGCATCGTAAATACTAATATAGGCAAATTTATATACGAAATTTCAGGCAAATCGAATAAGACGTATGTAAATAGGTATGTGGGTATTATTAATTATTGTCTTTATTTCGGCTTCGCATGCATATTTATCAGTTTTGCCAGGCTGATGCGATTAAATCGAATATCACAATGAACTTTAGAGCTCTCAGCAACATCTTTCATTTGATATCCATAATACACACACACTCTAGGGGTATCCGGGTCCATGTTTTGGCCTATATCTCGAGACCCTAGTCACTCAGCGGTGTAAAACTTACTCTGTATTATAGCACACATCAGCAGCTTCAATTTGATACCCATAATATAAAAACATATTCTAGGTGTATCCGGGTCCATGTTTTGGCCTATATCTCGAGACCATAGTCACCCAGCGGTGTAAAAATTACTCTGTACTAAAGCATACATACATCAACAGCTTCAATTTGATACCCATAATGTAAAAACACATGCTAGGTGTATCCGGGTCCACGTTTTGGGCTATATCTCGAGCCCCTAGCCTCCCAGTTGTAAGAAAATTATCCTGTACTATAGCACTCATCAACAGCTTTCATTTGATATCCATATTGTATAAACACATTCTAGGGGTACCCTTTTCCACGTTTTGGGCTATATGTCGAGACCCTAGCCTCCCAGTTGTATGAAAAATATCCTATACTATAGCACTCATCAACAGCTTTTATTTGATATCCATATTGTATAAACACATTCTAAGGGTACCCGGGTCTACGTTTTGGACAATATCTCGGGACCCTAGCCTCCCAGTTGTATGAAAATTATCCTGTACTATAGCACTCATCAACAGTTTTCATTTGATATCCATATTGTATAAACACATTCTAGGGGTACCCGGGTCCACGTTTTGGGCTATATCTCGAAACCCTAGCCTCCCAATTGTATGAAAATTATCCTGTACTATAGCACTCATCAACAGTTTTCATTTGATATCCATATTGTATAAACACATTCTAGGGGTACCCGGGTCCACGTTTTGGGCTAAATCTCGAGACCCTAGCCTCCCAGTTGTAAAAAAATTATCCTGTACTATAGCACTCATCAACAGCTTTCATTTGATATCCATATTGTATAAACACATTCTAGGGGTACCCGGGTCCACGTTTTGGGCTATATCTCGAGACCCTAGCCTCCCAATTGTATGAAAATTATCCTGTACTATAGCACTCATCAACAGTTTTCATTTGATATCCATTTTGTATAAACACATTCTAGGGGTACCCGGGTCCACGTTTTGGGCTATATCTCGAGACCTTAGCCTCCCAGTTGTATGAAAATTATCCTGTACTATAGCACTCATCAACAGCTTTCATTTGATATCCATATTGTATAAACACATTCTAGGGGTACCCGGGTCCACGTTTTGGCCTATATCTCGAGACCATAGTCACCCATGGGTATGAAAACTATTCTGTACTATAGCACTCATCAACAGATTTAATTTGATATCCATATTGTATAAACACATTCTAGGGGTACCCGGGTCCACGTTTTGATCTCAAAACCCTACGCACGTAGCGCAAAAGAAGGTAGACGTTGGCCGATTCTCAGATCTACCCAATATGCTCACAAAATTGCATGAGAATTGGATCAGCCATTTCGGAGGAGTTCAGCCTCTAAAGCCGTGACAGAAGAATTTTATATATTAGATTAAACACATTTTTGCTGCCCTTGTTATTTTTTTTATACTCAGTTGAGCAGAGCTCACAGAGTATAATAACTTTGATTGCATAACGGTTGGTTGTACAGGTATAAAGGAATCGAGATAGATATAGACTTCCATATATCAAAATCATCAGTATCGAAAAAAATTTGATTGAGCCGTCCGTCCGTCCGTTAACACGATAACTTAAGTAAATTTTGAGGTATCTTGATGAAATTTGGTATGTAGGTTCCTGGGCACTCATCTCAGATCGCTATTTAAAATGAACGATGTCGGACTATAACCACGCCCACTTTTTCGATATCGAAAATTTCGAAAAACCGAAAATGTGCGATAATTCATTACCAAGGACGGACAAAGCGATGAAACTTGGTAGGTGAGTTGAACTTATGACGCAGAATAGAAAATTAGTAAAACTTTGGACAATGGGCGTGGCACCGCCCACTTTTAAAAGAAGGTAATTTAAAAGTTTTGCATCTGTAATTTGGCAGTCGTTGAAGATATCATGATGAAATTTGGCAGGAACGTTACTCCTATTAGTATATGTATGCTTAATAAAAATAAGCAAAATAGGAGAACGACGACGCCCATTTTTAAAAAAAAAATTTTTTTAAGTCAAATTTTAACAAAAAATGTAATATCTTTACGGTAAATAAGTAAATTATTTCAACATTCAATTCCAGTAATGATATGGTGCAACAAAATACAAAAATAAAAGAAAATTTCAAAATGGGCGTGGCTCCGCCCTTTTTCATTTAATTTGTCTAGGATACTTTTAATGCCATAGGTCGAACAAAAATTTACCAGTCCTTGTGAAATTTAGTAGGGGCTTAGATTCTAGAACGATAACTGTTTTCTGTGAAAAAGGGCGAAATCGGTTAAAGCCACGCCCAGTTTTTAAACACAGTCGACCGTCTGTCCTTCCACTCGGCCGTTAACACGATAACTTGAGCAAAAATCGATATATCTTTACTAAACTCAGTTCACGTACTTATCTGATCTCACTTTGTATTGGTATAAATAATGGCCGAAATGCGACCACTTTTTCGATATCGAAAATTACGAAAATTGAAAAAAAATGCCATAATTCTATACCAAATACGAAAAAAGGAATGAAACATGGTAATTGGATTGGTTTATTGACGCAAAATATAAATTTAGAAAAAACTTTGTAAAATGTGTGTGACAGCCACCATATTAAGTAGAAGAAAATGAAAAAGTTCTGCAGGGCGAAATCAAAAGCCCTTGGAAGCTTTGCAGGAATACTGTTTGTGGTATTACATATATAAATAAATTAGCGGTACCCGACAGATGATGTTCTGGGACACCTTGGTCCACATTTTGGTCGATATCTCGAAAACGCCTTCACATATACAACTACCACGACTCCCTTCTAAAACCCTCATTAATACCTTTAATTTGATACCCATATCGTACAAACACATTATAGTCACCCCTGGTCCAACTTTATTGCGATATCTCGAAAAGGCGTCCACCTATAGACTTAAGGCACACTCCCTTTTAAAATACTTATTAACACCTTTCATTTGATACCCATATCGTACAAACACATTCTGGAGTCACTCCTGGTCCACCTTTATGGTGATATCTCGAAAAGGCGTCCACCTATAGAACTAAGGCCTATTCCCTTTTAAAATACTCATTAACACCTTTCATTTGATACCCATATCATCAAACAAATTCTAGAGTCACCCCTGGTCCACCTTTATCGATATCTCGAAAAGGCGTCCACCTATAGAACTAAGGCCCACTCCCTTTTAAAATACTCATTAACACCTTTCATTTGACACCCATATCGTACAAACACATTCTAGAGGCAACCCTGGTCCACCTTTATGGCGACAACCCGAAATGGCGTCCACCTATAGATCTATGGCCCACTCACTTTTAAAATACTCTTTAATACCTTCCATTTGATACCCATGTCATACAAACACATTTCAGCGTTATTCTAGGTTCATTTTCCTACATGGTAATTTCCCTTATTTTGTCTCCAAAGCTCTCAGCTGAGTATGTAATGTTCGGTTACACCCGAACATGGCCTTCCTTACTTGTTTGTATTGACATCGGCGTTTTTTCGCTCATGGACGCTTCTCTTTAGTCGACTACATTTTAACAATGTAAGTTTTTTGAACATTTTTTAATGTACCCCAAAACTATCGCGCTTTGTTCCTGTATATGCCTCCAATAATCGCTGACGTCGGTGTACCCTAATTTTAAGGGTTTCGTCCTAACCATCCATTTTCTAAACATGCCTTCAAGGTATACTTTCTCAACTCCAGTGCAAAAAATGTGTTTTTTACCATTACTTTTTGACATTTCCCTAATAATTCTCCTACATGCATTCAAAATGAAAATAAATAGGCAAAATAGGTGTCATACAATAACTGCTCATTAGTCATAAATTACGACCTAATGAGATCGAAATATCTTCTGCGTATGAGTGTTTTAGAAGTTATATCAGACTCTTATTTAGGCTCATAAGATAGATGAAAATATGCTCATATAGGACGATCATCGTAACAAGTGAAATACATTTATTCCGGATTTCAAAATGTGCTCATAACGAGTGTTAACCCTCCGAGTTAGATACTTTTTCTGACTAATTTTTGACTTCAAATCTTTGCTGGGTAAATTGCAATTTTTAGATCGGTATGCATTTCAGAGTGAATATTTCTGAAAAACACTGGATTACAATTTAAATCTAAGTCAACCGATGGCGCAATGGATAACTACTTTTGAATGCAAGCGGTATAGTATACATTGGATTTATTTTCGATTTGTTTTGTGTGTTTATTTGCCATATTTTCTAAAAAATAATTTATATCCATCTTTTGGGTAAACATTTTAGTATTAACCCATTTTTAACATATTGAACCAATTTACCGAGTATTAACAATTTGGGTATTTACCTTATTCCCATATCTAACCTGTAGGGAAAATATCTGAAATCAAACCTTCAAAACTAGTGCGCTTCTAGTGCATTTTGAGCCACTACTAGCTCGCCATCTATCTCTTTTACATGCTTTCAGCTTGCGAATTTAACGTGGCGATGTCCTAGGCGGTGGAAATTTTGGAAAAGATAGATTCAATATTTGGAAAAAACATTAGCTATTAAAGCTTCAGATGATTTCATAATTTCGCAAAAACTTCCAGGAAAAGAAATCAAATCTGAAAGTAAAGAAATAAGAATTTTGCCATAATCAATTTCAAGAAGTAGTTTAACAAAAGCTGCTGTTGAAGTGTTTCCGCCAAAATGCGCTCTCATATTTCTAAAGAGAGTAAATTTTTGTACGTAAAGCCATCGATAGACGAAAAAGCACGTATGTTTGTTTAATGGTGTGTTCAGTTTATACTTATATTTAAGAATTCATGAGCTTAACACCGGCTTATAATAATTGAATTTCAATTATTATGTTTTCTAAGAGAAACTGAAAAGAAAGAAACATTTACTGGTATATTGCGATGGACCCATTTCGAAAACCGCCAACGTAATCATCATCAGGCAATTTTGTAATGTTGTCAAAGGTTTCACCGGCATTCGAACCATGAATCACATGGTGAAACTGCAGTAGCCTTTAACCACTAGGCCACCCTGCTGGTATTTGTTTTCATGCTTAATTCAGTTTTTCTCATTTCTACACTAACAACACAATTGAGACAATTGGTTGTTTTTGTAACAAATCTACATGGCACACAAATCAGTATAGAGACAAAATGTCTCAATTGTGTTGTTAGTGTAGAAATGTGAAAAACTGAATTAAGCATGAAAACAAATACCAGCAGGATGGCCTAGTGGTTAAAGGCCACTGCAGTTTCACCATGTGATTCATGGTTCGAATCCCGGTGAAACCTTTGACAACATTACAAAATTGCCTGATGATGATCACGTTGGCGGTTTTAGAAATGGGTCCATCGCAATATGCCAGTAAATGTTTCTTTCTTTTCAGTGTCTCTTAGAAAACATAATAATTGAAATTCAATTATTATAAGCCGGTGTTAAACTCATGAATTCTTAAATATAAGAAGAAGCACGCATTTACTTCATCTGCAGCTGTTCCAGCAAGTAAGAGGAAAGCACCACCCGTGGGATGATCATTGCACCTTAAGGGTTCGGTCTAAAACTTGCAGCGATTGTTTATGAGTCATGGTGCACTCATTCCACACACTCACTTTGGCCTGACCGTTTGCTTATGTTGCACATCGGTGTATCAGATGTTTGTAGACAGTGGTAATTTAAATGCGGAGTGAGCTGTACGTGCACGACAAAAAGGGTATCCGCGGCACCTGGGAAACAACTGCCATAGTGATTTCTCTTTTTGCTCTTACTTCAATTAATGTTCCTCCAGGCGCATTCAAAAATACCAACCCCTCAAGAGGCGGCCATAGTTTTGAAAAATCCCATTTATCATTTTCTCAATTCCATATATCCTGGTGCTGTTAGGACTTAACGTCATATAGCTCCATACTAGTTTTCATTATCCTATCATTACTAAATCCAGAGATATGCAGTATGAAATATTCCATTTGTATGGGAGGTGCCACGCCCCTTCTCACTCACCCCTTTTTAAACGGTTTTATTTAGCTTGAGTTAACAGGCAGGCCGCACGGCCGTTGTGAACGAATCTTGTAATTGAAATTTAAGTAACTTCCCGATAAGCTACAAGCTTGAAACTTGGAATATAGTTCAGAACCCGATGACAATGCAATAATAAGAACAAAAATCGCCACTAGGTGGCGCAAGGATCGAGATATTCGCAAAATTCGCATTTGTGGTCCGATTTGGCTCATATTTGGAACACATTATACATACAAGAATAGAAAGCGACCTATCAAAAAAATAGCCGCTAGGTGGCGCAAGGATCGAGATATTCACAAAAATCGTATTTGTGGTCCGATTTGATTTGGTCCATATTTGGAACACATAATACATACATTAATAGAAAGCGACCTATGATGCCCGATTTGGCTCATATTTGGAACAAATGTTATATACAGTCCGGTAGAAGTGACATCAAAATATTTTGGAGTTGGAGGAGGGACAAGCATACGTGGCGCAGAGTCGAGTAAAGTCTTTGGAAGGATTATGTATTGAGGACTTAGGTTGTAACAAATTGTCAGGAAAGACTCCTTGTAATAATGAGTCACTAAATTAACTAAATAGAATGAGAAATAATAGGCAATTAAATAAAGACTAAAAACTTGAAAATAAAATAATTAAAAAAAATGTTTAAGTTAAACGGTTTTATTGAAAACAATACTTACATGAAGTAATAAAAATACGAAAAGCTAGAAAATAATTAGGTAGGTCCTAGGTACTAGTCATCACACTCCTATCAATCTAGGGCGTTGATCATACAATTAAATAAAAGCGTTGGACGCGTAAATTTCTGTTGATAGTCATAAGTAAAACCAACTGAACCTTAATCAGGTTATGCTACGCCTCACATATTTAGAAATTTCACGCGCCCAACGCTTTTATTTAATTGTCTGATCAACGCCCTAGATTGATAAGGAGTGTGATGACTAGTACCTAGGACCTACCTAATTATTTTCTAGCTTTTCGTATTATTATTACTTCATGTAAGTATTGTTTTCAATAAAACCGTTTAACTTAAAAATTTTTTTTTTATTATTTTATTTCTTAGTGGTGTTAGGTAGACTGGGTTGGTCCCCATACAAAAAAAAATGTTGCTAATGTCCGCCCCTAAATTTGAAGATTATGTTGAGAGGGTTTCGGAAAATTTTTTTTTTTAATTTTTTTGATCCTTCGAAATACAGCCAAAAAGGTTTTTTCGTTGTAACTTGGTTATTTGACGTCCGATTTTTATTTTGGCCTTGAGAAGCTTCACATTTCCGCTTAATGCCCTTTTAAGCTATGAAGTCGTTTATGATTAGGTCAGCTAACAAAATTTTACCCCTCTCTAGTGTATGTTCTTTTCCTTACCAAACGAAAGTACTTGAAAATTCAAGAAAATGTTGCTTTGAAACCATATTACTAAAATAATAAACAAAGAAGTTATAGCACTTTCAGTATTTATTGCAACTCTTATTTTACCTGATTCTTATTATACCTAGACCTGAAAGTCATGATATTTTTGGAGGAAAAATTGCAGGGTTTAAATTGAAAAGTTAATAAAGATATGCCAAATATCATGAATAGGGGAAGTCAAAGTAAATAAGTGAGTCAAACCTGTTGTTTCGTATTTATAATAATAACACTATGGGACAAAATCAACTTTTTTTCTGAGTATTGGACAAATCCACTTTTTCGTAGAGATTGACGCTTAAGTAAACAAAGTACTATCTCCGTTTTTCGAATTTAGCCTCCAAAAAATAGATATCGACTTACGATGTTCGTTTTTGTTTTGTTTGATGTTCGAAATTCTACATTTCGAAATTTTATTTTATTTTTTGTTAACGCGTTCCGCAAATTGAAGAAGTAAAAATGTGGGCGTGGTCCGCCCTTTTTCCTTATTAGAAGAGCTGGATTCTTTTTTTGAGACATTTAGTACAACAGCTGTTATACGAGGTGAAAAGTCAGACTCTGACTTCTGAATACAGTCAGACTCTGATTTCTGACTTTTCACCTTTAGAACCACTTTACGTCAAAACTATTTTCAATTCAACAATAAAATATATAGACAAACAAACGGTCTTGGAATGGGAAGCCCCACATCAGCAATTCTTATGGAAGTGTTCATGCAAAATCTGGAAGAAAAGTACATACAGGAGCTGAAGTCCAAATTAGGCGTGTCATTTTATGCTAGATACGTGGATGACATAATATGCGTTTTAACTACTAATAACGAAGAGCTTGTACTGGAGTACCTCAACAAGCAGCACGGAAATATAAAATTTACAATGGAAACCGAAAAAGACGGAGGAATCAACTATCTAGACCTCACGATATATATTGATAAAGAAGCCAAAAGATTTAACTATGACATATATAGAAAGTCAACCGCAACCGACACAATAATACACAATACCTCAAATCAGCCCCAACAGCATAAAAATGCAGCATTAAGGCACTTGGTACATAGACTTGAAAGAACACCTCTTACACAAGAGGCATATAAGAGAGAACTTGAGGTCATATATAATATCGATGCAAACAACGGATATAAAAAAGCACTAGTAGATAAGCTCAGAAAGACAAATGGAGAACCAAAAAGAAATAATGAAAAGGAAAATAATAGCTGAACGACTATGACATATACTGGAAAAGGAACATATAAATTGGCAAACTTCTTTAAAAAATACAACATTAACACAGCATTCAAAACATCGAACAATCTAGGGCGAAAACTAAGAACTAACACTAACACAGAGGATCCATTTAGCAGCCACGGCGTATACAAGCTTACCTGCAGATGCCAGCATAGTTACATAGGACAAACAGGACGGCAAATAAGAACTAGGTTCAGAGAACATATTAGAGATTACAACAAAAAAATACGGAATCCAAACATTATACCCGAGTTTAACTTCGCGAATCACATGGTCGAGAATGAATGTTCCCCAGCAAACATCAATAAAACAGTTAGAGTTCTTCACATACAAGAAAATGGCCGACGTCTCAACGTACTCGAAAACATGGAAATCTACAAACAGAAAACATTCGACGGTAGAATAATAAACGAACAGATAAACACAATTTCTGACACAATATTCGAGCCTTTAAATCTTGTTTACAGGAAACAAAGTAATCACACAGGTACAACTGACAAACACACAACAAAAAATAAACACAAAACAATTAACACACCAAAACAAAAAACCGACAAAGAAGATCAAACGACTAAAATCACAGATTTTTACCTACCCCAGTCAGCCACACAAATCGATTAGTAAACCAAACTAGGTTCTGAATGAACACACAGCACATACACATAACTAAATATACACAAGCATCAATTTGACAATACCCGCTCATATACCTACGAACTATATATACAGGAAAAACGACAACAACAGATCAGAACGAAAATCGACACTGATGATGGCACAACGCCGAAACCGGTTTGTCTCAAAACCAAATTTGACAAGGGATGACGGAAAATCGTTCCAATATACATCATTTATCCACCCTGTCGGAAAATCAACCAAACAAGATAAGTCAGTTATTGCTTGTCAGGCTTTTAACTTGAACGCGAACGGACTACTAACAATTTACAAGCGACGCCTACTGAAAATATATAAAACAAAGGCGAGCATTTGGTTCAACAAACAATGCCTGGAGTTGAATGTTACTCCGAAATTCGCTAAAATAACAATAAAGGCAAATACCAAATCTAGCATGAAAACAGTTAGAAAAGCGGAAAAGGATTTTTTAAAATATGAGTTGGAAAGCTTATACCCGAAGAAGGATGAGATAAATGCCGAGTTATTATCTATCCATTTAAGATTGGCAGAACAACTACTTCGACAGCATTAATGGAATGTTTCGACCGCATTGAGACAGAGGTCGATCAGGAACTACAACAAAAATACAGGTCGCTGAACCGAAAATTGGACAAGCTGGCAGGACGACGAGAGGGTAACCAAAACCAAAACACTCACCAGTTTCATGACAAGTCCGTTAACCTCACAACAGTGGCCATTACCAAGGAAGAGGCACAACTTGTCGAAAAGGGCCTGAAGCACAATATGATGGACCAGAAGACAGTAAGAAAAACGGAGCAAGCGATTGTGGATGCGGGGATCGCAATATCATTGATAACACAGGAAGAACAGGAGCACGCAAGACACATGTGCAGGGAAATCATAAAAAAGGAGGTGAAAGTACAGGAAGGACAAAAATCGAATACAGAGGAGAAAACAATAAAGAATCTACGGCATAAACTAAGGAAAAACAATATTGTCACAACGAAAGCGGACAAAGGAAACACCACTGTACTAATCGAAAAAGAGCAATATATATCCAAAACCGAGGATCTCATAGAGGAAATGAAATGTCGTAGAATGAGAGAGGATCCCACAAATGAATACCAAAAACAAATCAAAGTTTCTATAAAAAATGCAACAAATATAGTAGATTCTAGCACATAGATTGATCCGAATGAACCCTCCTCCACTGATTGCGCTACCAAAAATCCACAAGCCGGACACGCCAATGAGGCCCGTCATTAATTTTAAATCGGCACCATGTTACAAACTGTCCAAATATTTAAAAACGATATTGAAAATACTTTGGAGCTAAGGAACGAATATGCAATAGCTAACACAACAGAACTAATAGAGAGACTTGAGACCGTAGAGCTAACAAGGAACAGCAAATTGGTATCTTTTGACTTCATTCTTCGCTTATGGAAAATGATATTATTAAGTATATAGAAGATAAGCTAGACCTTTCACAACCTATTAAAATAGGCGTTTATAAATTTAATTTTAGATATGATAGGGATATTTCATCATTTAAAATATCAGTGCCAGACGCTTATTTTGATAGAGTTCTTGAACATACATTCTGGCCGGAACATTCAGTTGTGCATTTGTTTACAAAAAAACCTAACGCCGCAGGAGCTTCAAAAAACTCAAAAATCCCTGCGGAAACAGTGAAAAAATAACCATCACGTACCAAAATGTTCGTGGCCTAAGATCGAAATTAAGTACCTTTTATCTGAATATTTTTATTTTTACTTCTCAAGTTATAGCTTTTACTGAAACCTGGTTAAAAGCTGACAATTTTAACTCTGAACTCTTTTCACGTAAATATGTAGTTTATCGGCGTGATCGTGAATCTAGAGCAGGTGGTGTCCTTATTGCTGTTGACTCGACGCTTCCATCTGAGTTGCTGCTATTGGACACCACAAATGACATTGAATTTATAGCAGTAAAGCTTGCCTTGCACAATTTTAGTTTGTTTATCTGCTGCTCGTATATACCGCCACGATCGGATATACACGTTTATACATGTCATAGCACTGTTATTTGCAGTTTGTACTCGCAATTGCGAGACAAAGACCGCCTAGTAGTTCTTGGTGATTTCAATTTATCATCAGTAAATTGGATCAATACCATCGACTCAAATTTCATGACTCCCACTACTCAGCACGAGTTTTTAAACAGCCTGCTAGATACATCTCTTCTCCAAATTAATAATGTTTTAAATTCCAAAAGGAAAATCTTAGACTTAGTTTTTACAGATGACTCTGCGGGTATTACTCTAACCCGAACTCCCCCATTATCCCTTCCTGAAGACCCTCTTCATCCTACGCTTGAGATAGTACTGGATGTTGTTCAACCTGTGATGCTCGATGTTTCTAAGCCCAATTCCCGACCCCGGTCGAGATGTTTTTCAAAGACGAATTTTAGTGAGCTCAATAATTTGATCTCTGCCCATGACTGGTCGAGTCTTTATGCGTGTACAGACGTTGAAACAGCGACTTCCTTGTTTTATAGTTCTCTTGATGCTTTGTTTGAAAGCTGTGTCCCCCTTCAGATATATGTTGTACAGATTTGTTAATTCCAAAAGGAAAATTTCTGGTTTCCCATCTACTTTTATTTATGGGTGCAAAAACGCAAATTCTGATCACGAAATCGCTGATTTATTTGCTGAATTCTTTAAATCAACCTATTCATCCCAATGTGTCCAGTCTAATCCTTACCCATATTGCTTGGAAAGTTCTAATAATATTTTAAACCCATTTATTGATAAAGATACTGTTCTTAATAAACTTCTTCCATTGAAACCGATATCTTCGCCGGGTCCGGATGGTGTTCCTAGTTGTGTACTTAAGTACTGTGCTGTCAGCTTATCAGAGCCTATCTTTAAATTATTTAAACTGTCTCTGGAATCCGCATCATTCCCATCTATTTGGAAACAATCGTTTATTATACCTTTGCATAAAAAAGGTAGTAGGTCTAATATTGAGAACTACAGAGGCATAGCTAAGCTCTCAGCTATCCCTAAAACTTTTGAGCAGATAATTACATACCAGCTTCAATACTTGTGTAGCTCTTTAATATCACCTTGTCAACATGGTTTTGTTCATCGGAGATCAACTACTACCAACTTGCTTGAATTTACGTCTTTTGTTATGAATGGTTTTTTAGTTTGCAAACAAACAGATGTAATTTACACCGACTTTAGTAAAGCATTTGACTCTGTTAATCACGAGCTCTTAGTTACCAAACTTGATCTTCTGGGTTTTCCAGCGCCTTTATTAAGTTGGATTTCAAGTTATCTTGAAAATAGGACTCAGCGAGTTTTCTTTAACAACAATCTTTCAAAGTCGTTTGATGTAACTTCTGGCGTGCCCTAGGGTAGCCATTTGGGTCCATTACTCTTTAACCTGTTCATTAACGACTTACCAAAGGTTATATTACATTCTAGAGTTTTTATGTATGCAGATGATGTAAAACTTTGTTACACATATCTGCCTTCGAACTTGTTCTGTTTTAATCAGCTTCAGGCCGATCTGGACTCATTTCAAAGCTGGTGTACTGCAAATTTACTTTTTTTGAATTACTCTAAATGTAAGCAAATGACTTTTCACCGTGTGAAGCCGGTCCTATCATCTTATACACTTAACGGCGACCCCTTGGAGCGGATATCTATTGTTACTGATCTAGGAGTTATTTTTGATCCGAAATTAAGTTTTACCACACATATTTCAACCGCTATAAACAAAGCAACTGGTGTATTAGGTTTTATCAAACGTTGGGCTAAAGAGTTTGATGACCCTTATTTCACAAAGATCCTTTATACCTCGCTGGTACGTCCTATTCTCGAGTACTGTTCATGTGTCTGGTCTCCGATCTATCAAATCCATGTTGATCGGATTGAGTCGGTCCAGAGACGGTTTTTAATTTTTGCATTACGAGGTCTCAACTGGGAATCAAGTACTCATCTTCCACCATACAGGAATAGACTTCTTCTAATTAATTTGCCATCTCTAGAGAATCGTAGAGTATTACTTGGCGTTATGTTCATTCACAAGCTCATCATTGGTGTGATTGACTCCCCTGACCTAATCAGTCAACTAAATTTTGCGGTTCCTGCTAGGGCGTCCAGGCATTTTGTGCCTTTTCATTTACCTCTATGCCGGCAAAATTTTGCTAGAAACAGTCCCCTGCGCCATTGGTGCTCGCGGTACAATGATTTGTATAACTGCATTGGCTTTGAATGTTCGTTTGCTGCTTTACATACTGCTATACTCTTATGTTTAGCCTGATATTTTAATTTTATTTTTTCTTATACAATGCGATGTCAAATGTTTATAACATACAAATTTTCTATGTACCTTTTTTGAATTTTTTAATTTTAAGAATGGCTCTGTATTTTACATATATATCTGTCTATTACAATAATTAGTCGACCGCTTTGTGTTTGTGTCGACTTTAAATAAATAAATAAATAAATAAATAAATAAAAGATTTATAACCATCTATACCACTATCGGAGACTTTGGACATAGTTAGCTCAACAATAGTTCATAACACAAAAAACAAAGTGAAAAGTATGCAAATCACAAATACGCTAAGAACCACTTTACGTCAAAACTATTTTCAATTCAACAATAAAATATATAGACAAACAAACGGTCTTGGAATGGGAATCCCCACATCAGCAATTCTTATGGAAGTGTTCATGCAAAATCTGGAAGAAAAGTACATACAGGAGCTGAAGTCCAAATTAGGCGTGTCATTTTATGCTAGATACGTGGATGACATAATATGCGTTTTAACTACTAATAACGAAGAGCTTGTACTGGAGTACCTCAACAAGCAACACGGAAATATAAAATTTACAATGGAAACCGAAAAAGACGGAGGAATCAACTATCTAGACCTCTAGATTTAACTATGACATATATAGAAAGTCAACGGCCACCGACACAATAATACACAATACCTCATATCACCCCCAACAGCATAAAAATGCAGCATTAAGGCACTTGCTACATAGACTTGAAAGAACACCTCTTACACAAGAGGCATATAAGAGAGAACTTGAGGTCATATATAATATCGCTGCAAACAACGGATATAAAAAAGCACTAGTAGATAAGCTCAGAAGGACAAATGGAGAACCAAAAAGAAATAATGAAAAGGAAGATAATAGCTGGACGACTATTACATATACTGGAAAAGCAACATATAAATTGGCAAACTTCTTTACAAAATACAACATTAACACAGCATTCAAAACATCGAACAATCTAGGGCGAAAACTAAGAACTAACACTAACTCAGAGGATCCGTTTAGCAGCCACGGCGTATACAAGCTTACCTGCGGATGCCATCATAGTTACATAGGACAAACACGACGGCAAATAAGAACGAGGTTCAGAGAACATATTAGAGATTACAACAAAAAAATAGGGAATCCAAACATTATACCCGAATCTAACTTCGCGAATCACATGGTCGAGAATGAATGTTCCCCAGCAAACATCAATAAAACAGTTAGAGTTGTTCACATACAAGAAAAGGGCCGACGTCTCAACGTACTCGAAAACATAGAAATCTACAAACAGAAAACATTCGACGGTAGAATAATAAACGAACAGATAAACACAATTTCTGACACAATATTCGAGCCTTTAAATCTTGTTTACAGAAAACAAAGTAATCACACAGGTACAACAGACAAATAAACACAAAAGAATTAACACACCAAAACAAAAAACCGACAAACAAGGTCAATCGACTAAAATCACAGATTTTTACCTACCCCAGTCAGCCACACAAATCGATTAGTAAACCACCCTCGGTTCTGAATGAACAGACAGCACATACATATAACTAAATATACACAAGCATCAATTTGACAATACCTGCTTATATACCTACGAACTATAAATACGGGACAAACGACAACAGCAGATCAGAACGAAAATCGACACTGATGATGGCACAACGCCGAAACCGGTTTGTCTCAAAATCAAATTTGACAAGGGATGACGGAAAATCGTTCCAATATACATCATGATTTTTTCCGATTATTGAAAAAAATAAAAATAATGATCAAAAGTAATCAATGATTTTTTCGATTATTTTTGATTTTTTAATTACTTTTGACCATTTTCCACCTTGTTGAAAGAAAAGTTCTTGTTTGTTGCATGCACGGAATAATTTCTACACACAAGTACATTTTAGGATGCAATATTAAATCGTAACCGCTTATCGAGGCAAATATATACGTGCAACATATAGGGCGAATGGTATATGAGCGTTGATCTAAACATATTCTCCGGTAAGTATATATACATGTGCATTATTACACTCATTATATAAAATAATGGTGTCAATGGATGGCTTGTAAAATAATGTAAAATAAGATTAAAAAAAAAAAATAGAACATAAAAAAATTGTTTTAAAAAACTTCGGTGTGAAGTTGATCGAACTCGCACCACACGATCGCAACCGCAACATCATAGCTGCTGGGCCACTACAACTGCTTGATAGCTTGTGCCAAATGTTGTATTTAACATTGTAGTGCACACGAATTGTACCTTTTCTTTTTTCTTGAACTTTATTTAAGAACATTGCTCTTAATTTAAGAACATCGTTCTCATTAATAGAACATTTGTTCATATTTTAAGACCAGTCATTCTCTTTTCAAGAAAATGGTGTCAGTTCAAGAACAAGGTTGTTATTTTAAGAACAGGTCGTTCGTTTTTCTAGAACAAAAAAGTAAGAACATGAAAAGCTTGAATTGAGTGCGGTGGTGCTGGATTTGAGAACGGCGTATTTCTCTGGGTGTATGATGATATACAGCGTTCACCGGGTGCGGCCAAGCGAAGGTATTTACCGCCTCCTTATGTTTATCTGGGTCAACCGGCTGTGTTGGTAGGTGGCGAAACACATCGTAGTGCTAACGGAGATGTTTCCTTATTCCTCTGGGCGGCGTTGCTAGATCAAGCATTTATTTGCCTTATAACAATTCAGCAAAACTCCTCTTTCGCCTCACTATGTAGGTGGTGTTCAGGGGTCATAAGAAGCTTTTAACAGGCCAAACTGCATAAACACCGTCCTATGATGAGTGTCAATGGAGTTTAGCACGCTGATAGTGATATGCACTTTACGGAAGTCATGCCGATGGCTGGATTACCGAAGAGTTGCGTTTAAATGCGGGAAGCAGAACAGTTTCCAACGACTCACCATCGCTGACTGAGTTCCCGGGCTTTGGTAGTGGGATTATCCTTGCAATCCTCCGTTATTCGGGAATGACAAAAGCAAATAGAAAACATGTGTTAGTCTACTGATGCCTTTATGGACAAGATGTTTTGGTATCGGCATAGGTATTCCGTCTATGCCTATTGATATGGAAGGCTTGGCCTTTTTAATGGCTTCTTTAATCTTTTTAGATTTAACTGAACACTAAATACGGCTTGTGACTGCAGGGTAATAAACAATATTCTCTGAACAGTATAGTGATTTTCGATCCCGATATTCATACTAAACACGAATAAACGAATAAAAAATTAATATAAATATTGTCACGGATATTAGCATCACTAAGCTATACCATCACTAAGGCGATGCTAAGCGATGTTTACGTCAATAATCAAATCATGTATACACATATATAAGGCAGCCGAGAGATGTCACACACAGATGCATTTACTTATACGCCTATGTGTGTGGGAGAGACTGTAAACTACAAACTCACATACATCTGAGAGACGCTGAAAAGTAGAAAATTGTAAACAAGTAGAAACTATATGAGAACTATAAACACTCGAAATAGTTGGTAAGTTCTGGAAATAGAAGAGCCTAGATGTATGCAGCGTAAACTATAAAAGCGGCACAAGCGAGTAAAATGTAATTCAGTTTGAGTTGAGCTATCAATCAGTTTGATTAAGCACGCGATCTGGCGGCCAATAGTGGAGTTTCATTTGAGTTATCAATCAGTTTGGTTATTAAGCCAGCGAGTAGCAAAGTATAAGTGTTATTGTGAAGTACTTTAATAAAGGCCATTTTTCCATTATTCAATATTGGAGTTATTTATTCAACAGTTTAGTGATTCGAACTTAGCAGAGGATAGCAAATAAGAGGATTTGCAGCAAATTCGTTACAATTGGTGTCAGAAGAGGAATTGTTGAATAAATTCCAGAGGACAACAAGGACATGGCAAAGTTCAGTGAATTGAAGATCCAACAACTAAAGAAGGAGTTGGAGAGCCGTGGATTGAATACAAGCGGCATTAAACTCGAACTTCAGGCACGGCTACGAGAGGCAATGGAAGCAGAAGGAATTGATGTGGGCGACTATGTCTTTTATCCTGATGAGGACGAGACAACAGCAAAAATTGAAGAGAAAAATGAAACACCGCAGACAATGGCGAACACAGACCTGAACATGATGTTGGCTGCAATATCGGCACAAATGTCCGAAATGTCATCACAAATATCTAACAACATGTCGTCACAATTGGCATCCCAACTGGAATCGCAAAAGACAGAAATAACATCTCAAATGTCATCTCAGCTGGAATCGCAGTCGACACAGATAACATCAAAGATGGAAGAACAAAAGGAGCGCTTATCATTGCAGGTGGCACAAATGTCTTCACAGTTAGAAGCACAGGAAGCAAGGGTAAAATCAAAGCTGGAAGCGCAGGATGCAAAAATCGCTCAATTTCAGGCAGAAGTCGATGATTTGAAGGGTCGTATGGAGCAGTTACAATTAAATCGTCCAGCAGTTTCAGCGAGTAATCCAAAGGTAAAAACACCATCCTTTGACGGTTCTGTTCCTTTCCAGGTCTTTAAGCTACAGTTTGAGAAGACCGCAGCAGTGAACAACTGGAATGTGGAAGATAAAGTTGCCGCACTCTTCGTGGCATTGAAAGGACCAGCTGCCGAAATCTTACAGACTATTCCAGAGTACGAACGGAACAGTTATGACGCATTGATGGCTGCTGTAGAACGGCGATACGGAAGCGAGCACAGGAAACAGATATTTCAAATAGAATTGCAAAACCGCTACCAAAAAGCTAACGAGACTTTGCAGGAGTTTGCTTCGGACATTGAAAGATTGGCTCATCCTGCAAATGCGGATGCACCCGTGGAATACACTGAAAGGGTAAAGATTCAGAGCTTTATAAATGGCATACGGGACGTCGAAACAAAGCGAGCTACATACGCAAACCCAAAGCCAACATTCGCAGGAACGGTGTCACAAGCTCTGATTCAGGAAACAGCGTCGCTTCTGTGTAAGCCAGTTTTCAAAGCACGCCGTGTGAAAGTAGAAAGGCCAGAGTGGGTAGACGCAATATTGGAGGCACTGAAAGGATCGCAAAAGCGAAGTGAAAAAGTTATCAAATGCTTCAAATGCGGGAATTCCGGTCACATAGCACGTCATTGCGATCTTGGTCTTAATAGTTCCAACAATGTGGGTGGCCGTAAACGCAAAGCTGGAGGAGATGAGCAAGAGCGAGTAAGAGGTAGAGAGCTAGACCCAGCTATTGAATGCCCTGTGATATCTGTGTCGCAAATTGGAAGGAAATCAAGCAGTGTTACCGTCAGAGGGAATGTGGATGGCAAAGAACGAGTACTGACTGTAGATACGGGCGCATCTCATTCCTTGATCCGATCTGACTTGGTCAACAGGAGAGTAAAACCGTTACCTGGAGCAAAGTTGCGTACGGTCACTGGCGAGTATAACCAATTTCAGGGAGAAGTGATATGTGAAGTATTGATTGGGAAGGTCATGGTTCTACACAAATTTGTTGTGGCGGAGATTGTTGATGAAGTTATATTGGGAGTGGATTTCTTGGTTGACCATGACATCAGGATCGATATGCAGAGAAGGGTGATGCGTTATGAGAACCAAGATGTGCCACTTAACTTTAGTTTGGAAAAAGAGTTCAGCAGTAATCGGGTACTGGTGGAGAAGACTCGACGAAGGCCACGAAATTCAAACGTAAAGGTTGATGGAACAAATGGGCCAAACAAATCAAAATCGAAGGTACCTGTGAGAGAAACACTGGCATTGAAAAGCCCTAACGGACGTACTGAAACGAAGAAAGAATGCAAGGGTGGTTTCAAGCCAAGGCACACTACTGTTGTGAAGCGTCGGAACGATACTGATTATGCAAAGGAAATCCGTTCAGCGCAAGCTCTGCGAAGTAGTTCTTCATTGGTCAAGCAACAGAGTGCGATAATGAGTAGTAAGATGAAACACAGGTACGACAAGGAAAATAATTCGAAAGGTTTCTTGGCGGGAGATTTGGTACTGTTATACAACCCTCACCGGCGGAAAGGTGTTCCATCCAAATTTCGGTGCAGTTGGGAAGGCCCGTACAAGGTTGTGAAGAAGATCAGTGATACCATCTACCCCATACAAAGCATTGAGAAACCACGGAGTAGAAGAGTGGTACATTTGGCGATGCTAGCGGCGTTTAGATCGAGAGATTTGTCTGATCGGGACGATCAGACTTAGGTGGAGGGCAGTGTCACGGATATTAGCATCACTAAGCTATACCATCACTAAGGCGATGCTAAGCGATGTTTACGTCAATAATCAAATCATGTATACGCATATATAAGGCAGCCGACAGATATCACACACAGATGCATTTACTTATACGCCTATGTGTGTGCGAGAGACTGTAAACTACAAACTCACATACATCTGAGAGACGCTGAAAAGTAGAAAATTGTAAACAAGTAGAAACTATATGAGTACTATAAACACTCCAAATAGTTGGTAAGTTCTGGAAATAGAAGAGCCTAGATGTATGCAGCGTAAACTATAAAAGCGGCACAAGCGAGTAAAATGTAATTCAGTTTGAGTTGAGCTATCAATCAGTTTGATTAAGCACGAGATCTGGCGGCCAATAGTAGAGTTTCATTTGAGTTATCAATCAGTTTGGTTATTAAGCCAGCGAGTAGGAAAGTATAAGTGTTATTGTAAAGTACTTTAATAAAGGCCATTTTTCCATTATTCAATATTGGAGTTATTTATTCAACAGTTTAGTGATTCGAACTTAGCAGAGGATTGCAAATAAGAGGATTTGCAGCAAATTCGTTACAACATTATTCGAATTATTTGATATGAATAATTTTATTCGTTTACTCGAATTACGTTTATTCGAATATTTCTCGAAGGTCGAGCTTCTGCTCCAGATCTTATGGGACATATTTAATTTTTATCTACACGTAATAAACCACAAAAGAAAAGTATTTCAAAATGCATTTGACAATTTTTTGTCTCACTGAGAGAAGCGTAAGAAGGCATATATCTTTCAACAGCTTCCTGAAACCGAAATGTATATAACTATTGTGCTACTTGCAAATGCTCAATCGATGTTTCGTTTTTCTTTATATTTTTTGATTCGTTGAAAAAAATATTTATATTTAACCATTTATGATGAAGGAAAATCCAAATGTTAACAGTAACCAAATATGCTTTAAACCAATTTTCATATTCACTTACTAGAAATTTTGTGCTCCTGATACATACATATACATAAATGTAATATTGTACATAACAAGTTAAATTTCTAGAAAAAAAATTCAACTATGCCAAAAAGGGAAATACAATATACTGCATACTGTGGCAGAGTAGGTATGTACATATCAGGAGCGCAAAATTTCAAGTAAGTGAATATGAAAAAATTTCAAATGAATATTGGCAAAAGTCTACTTGTCGCAGCAAAGCAACTTTCATTTGTGTGACAAATGTATGTATTCTGCATACTTTTGAATATAAATTTAGAATTGAGGCGCGAGTTTTCATTTACTTTTTCAATAGCTGATATAGCTAAGCCAATTATAGGTTCTCAGGTGTTGCGTAAATATAGCCTAGTTATCGATATTTAAAACAAACGTTTAGTTGATCCGTTGACTTTTTCAATAGCTGATATAGCTAAGCCAATTATGGGTTCTGAGGTGTTGCGTAAATATAGCCTAATTATCGATATTTAAAACAAACGTTTAGTTGATCCGTTGACTGACAAGTCTTTTACAGACTTGTTACTGGAAGAAACCCTCCAGCCCATGTGCTTAGGTTCAAAGTGGCCAAAATCAAGTTTGCTTTTTTGTAAAAAACTGGAATTCTTAGACCTTTGAATTCCTTTGTGGCATCTCCACTATATTTATTATCAAAAAATTACGTGAACGATTGGCGTCCTTGTGGTCATTTCCGAAGGCTATATATTTTAACAATACCCGATCTTACCCTTTACCTCACATCCACAATTTCAATTGAATCTTCGAAACAAAAATATATATTCCAAAATTTATTTAGTAAGATCATACCCCCAATTATAGAAAAAAAAAAACAATTATCTTAGAGTTTCTGTTTTGGCCTTGAGCTCGAATCTGGAATCTTGGAATTATTTATCAAGAGGCCGATAAAACAGAAACAATTGTTAATAAACCAAAACCACATGGAAAATGTCAAAAAATAATTGAAAGTAAAGAGAATAGAAGAAGCAATTTATGAGCAAACCAACGCCGCTTTTTAGCTAAATGATTAGCGCAGCGTGCCCAAAAGCGTACTGATGATGAAGGCTAAGCAACCTTCGAAATGGATCTATTTGTTCAGTTATGACAGGTGTCTGAAAATTTTTCTATCTACTATTCCAAGAATAAAAAAGAAATACAAAGTATTTTTCAACGATAGAAAAAATATAACAAAAAAAAAAAATTATAAGATTATAAAAAAGAAATACAAAGTATTTTTCAACGATAGAAAAAATATAACAAAAAAAAAATTATAAGAATTATTGTTCTGGCCTTGAGCTTGAATCGAGCCTGGAATCCTTTATCAATAGGCAGATAAAACAAGAACAGTTGATGACCGATGAAGATATTTACAAAACGGCAATAACCACAGCTATTGCTATAATTGAGTTTTTGAGTATGGCTGAGGAACTCAGCACAATCTTTCCAGAAGTTTATTAGTAAAGTGATCACCTCTGTGTAGTTGGCCCCTACATGTGCGGTTAATTAAGAAACGTTTATCCAGGAAAATTTTTGGTTTGTCCAACTTTTGTTAAAAAGTTATTCCAAAACAAGTAAGGAAGGATAAGTTCGGGTGTAAACGAACATTACTGCTAAATTACAGCTTGCAAAACTTTTAAATTGCCTTCTTTTAAAAGTGGGCGGTGCCGCCCCCATTGTCCAAAATTTTACTAATTTCCTATTCTGCGTCATAAGTTCAACCCACCTACCAAGTTTCATCGCTTTATCCGTCTTTGGTAATGAATTATCGCACTTTTTGGGTTTTTCGAAATTTTCGATATCGAAAAAGTGGGCAGGGTTATAGTTTGATTTCGTTCATTTTAAATAGCGAGGGACTTACATACATGCCAAATTTCATTAAGATACCTCAAAATTTACTCAAGTAATCGTGTTTACGGATAAACGGACGGACATGGCTAAATGAATTTCTTTTTTTTGCCCAGATCATTTTGATATATAGAAATCTATATCTATCTCGATTAGTTTATGCCGTTACGGGGTACCGTTATGCGAACAAAATTAATATACTCTGTGAGCTCTGCTCATGTTAGTAAAAAAACATTGACTAGCATATTGCGATGGTTCTGCTTCGCAAACGACTACGTTATCATCGTCAGGCGATTTCGTCATGTTATCAAATCATTCACCGATATTCGAACCTCGGGTGAAACTGCACTTGTCTAAACCACTAGTTGTAGTTGTTTTCTTGCTTAATTTAGTTTAAACATATTTACGCCAGCAACAGAATTTGAGACATTTAGACATAATTGTAGAAGAGGGTTTTTTGCATACTCGTGTTCAGTTTTGCATATTAATGTTAGAATGTGTAATGGTGTGCTCAATTTTTACTTAATATCTAAGAATTCATAAGCTTTCATGTTTATTTACTTTTCAGTTTTTCTAAGTACCAAACATAATAACAGAATATTCAATTATTATAAACGGGCGTTAAACTGTTGAATTCTTAAATAATAAGTCGAAATAAACACACCATTAAACATAAAAACATAAATATATAAAACTGAGCATACAAATCTAGTATGTCTCACACAAATTATAAGAGACAGAATGTCTCAAATTTTGTTGTTAACTTAAATATTTGGTTAAACTGATTTAAACAATAAAATAACTACAGGCAGGACAGATATTTAAGCAACCGTGGCTCGAATCTCATTAAAACCTTTGATAACAATACGAAAGTGTCTGACGATGACTAAGTGGCGGTAAATGTTTCTGTGCTTTTCAGTTCTCCTAATAAAAAAATATAATAATTGAATATTAATATAAACCTGTGCTAAGCTCATGAATTCTTAAATATATTTGAGATGTTTATATCTGATTGTAATTTATGTATGCTTTATAGTTATAGGCGAAGCACAGTTGACTGAAGGACGTAGAAGAAGAAGTTCACGCGATTGCAAGTGACCATTATATTGCGCCTCGGCTGTTAGTTCAAGTGTATGCGATAATGGAAGAGATTTAGGCGCATTTGAAGTTATCAATGGCAAAAATATCTTTTTATTGGCCGAGACGCAGGATGAGCTCTCAATGGTTGGTTTTGTTGATAGATTGAGTGCCAGTATGAACAGTTTCGATTGCGATGATGGAGTTGCACGCAAAACATCAGTGGTCACACTAAATAAAAGTACTAGTAGTACTGCAACTTCTAGTTCGCATAAGGCATGGAAGTCAGATGAACCATTATTAGGTTACAACATCACTATAGAATCGGACAGCGAAAGCGTTTTACTTCCAGAGATCTCACATACAAATTTTGCAAATGCAGAAATCAATGAATTAAATTTGTGCTTGAATAGCATACTCAGTTATGATGAAAAGGACACTATTGTTGAGGCTTTATCACCTAATAGTATAATTTCTACTGATAATAATGTCTACGTAGACGGCCAAAGTTAAATAGCAAAAAGATATTGAGAAACAAACAAGATGCATTCGTACAAGATCGTATGGGTAATTGGATCAATGACCTCATGCCAAAAAGTGATAATTAGCTTCACAAAATGTTTGACATCGTTCTCTTAAGTGAAGGCATAGATGTTCAGTCTTTTCCAACGAGCGCACAAATGAAAGCATAACTAATGAGAGTGAAACGCACATGGTGCCAACATCAGGATTGATAAATTATGAAATAAGTGGAACTCAAGAAAGACAAATAACATGATGTCTTGTACGAGTATTTATCCAGCATCAAAAGGAGTATTTTATTAGCCTTAAAGGAAATGTTTATAGTTATTTAAAATACATCATAGTGGCAATAAGTTCGTATTTATTGTAATGATTCATGTAAATATTAGTAATGTTTTAAAATATGTATTATTTTTTTTACCTTTTAATCATTTTTGAAGCAAAAATGCTTATTTGTAAATTTATTAAATTTACTAAGGTAATGAAAAATGTATAACTTTTTTTTATCAATTTAAGAACAAATAGGGCAAGAAAAAAGAGCCGAGCTGCATATAATATGTGCGTGATGAATTTCATTAATGTCGATTAATTTTAAAAGTGGTTTCATTTCTAAATATTTAAAATGGGAAGATTTAAGCCCCTTTTAGGCCTTATCTATATTTCTAGTCAAGAGGTTTAATGTAATATAACTATAACGTAATAAACGAAGAGGGTTTTCATTAGTACCTTTATTTTTGTAAATGTACATATCTAGAAATTGTAAATGCTTCTCATTTTATTAGGTAATTACGAAACAACGTCAACCAAGAGCAAAACAGTAAAGTTTTGCTTACAACAATTGAATAGATGTCAATCATTGGCCTAATTAGTTAACGGTTAATCAAGAATAAATAATTTCTTGAAAATTTTTTGGTGGCTGATTGGCTTCAACCAATAGTCCTTAAGATTGGAACACAGCTATGAATACAATTTTCGATACATTTGTTCATCACACACTATATTCTGACTAACCAATAGTAAAACACGGCATAAAAAAATGCTTATTAAAGCTTAAAATGCTTCATATTTCATGTTTAAAAAAGAGCCTAGCAGTGATGTATAGGCATTTTAAGGTACAGTCATGATAGCATAATTTGGGGAGCGTGTCATTATTCTGTATTACAAAATTCTGGGTGACAAAATTCTGTAAATTGCAAAAAAATTCTGCTTGAACAAAATTCTGCTTTTTTAAAATTCTGCTTTTTAAAATTCTGCTGTCTAAAATTCTGCATGTTTAACTCTGGAAGTCAAAATTCCGGAATCATGGCTTGGCGTAGCCGGTGTTGGATCGGCTAAGGGTTATTTTTTTAAAGTGCGGCCAAAGGCCGCCTACGCAGAAGGACATCACCGTGGCGGTAGCCACGGTTATACCACACACCCGGACTTGGCATGGCGTACAGGGTTATTTTTTATAAGCGCGGCCGAAGGCCGCCTATGCAGAAAGGTGTTCTACGCAGAATTACTGTGCATGGCGCACTTTTTCAAAATAATTACATGGCCTCTTTAACATTGCTAACATTATATTTTAATAAAGAATTTTGTAATACAGAATTTTGAAAGCAGAATTTTAAAAAAGCAAAATTTTGTTTTTAGAATTTTGTACACACAGAATTTCGACACCAACCCCATAATTTGTTTTATTTTTCGAGAAGAAAATATTCAAGATTGAATGTCCTGGGTTTTCAGTGTGAGTTTATAAGGAGATGTGCAGTAAAGTTTTATGTAAACGGTCGAAATGGCAAGGCTAAACTGAGCCCAACAGTGTTTGCTGCAGACTCACACTGAAAACCGGTCCTAAGCATACAATTACAGGGGAACACTTAAGACGACTTCAACTATAGTTTAATCTCGCAGAGTTTGGTTTAACCTGAACAGAAAAATTGGGAGTATATTTAGAACTGTGTAGAATTGTAATTTTTTAAATTAATTTGAAACGATTTTCTCATATTTGAATAGTGAAGTCGGACGATTCATTCGGCTGAAATAAATGTATTATCGACATTATCAGACTTGCAGAAAATTCTTTTTGGTTGATATTTTCGGGTTTACAGTTTTGAAAATCGGGTTTTCTATCGGTTCTGGAAATCGGAGTCATTCAAATGTTCCTATTATGTTTAAATCTCCGAAAAGTGTTGTCAACTAGGGCAAAACCAACTTGGATTTTGAGATTTAAAAATGTCCCCATTGGTTAAGCGGTAAATCAGTCTTTCCAGCAATATTTTTAACTAGCCTTTACCCGCGGCCCCGTTCACAAGGAGAAAGTAAAGTATATAGGCTATTCGCATTCAAATATCATGATTGTCGTTAAGGATTCAGATTCGGCCCTTACCTCGAAAACTAGAAAAAATCACTGGCGGTAGGTAAATATTGATAGCATTACCACATCCATATTCTTTTTTTGTGTTGATTTGTATTTTAAATGAACCGATATACTGCTTTTATGATTCAATTCAATGTTGTGGCGAATATTAGCAGTTCTATACATCACTATGCTGCTAGAAAATAAATGCACAGCAACAGCAAAGTAAGCAACCACATATGTATATGTACATGTAAACATCAAAGCAGCCACACATTCATGTAAACAGCGAAGCTAACAGTGAAGAGAATATTTCACATACATAGATGTAGTCAGCAGCTAAGAGTAGCAGTTATTACTCGCACATACGTACGCATATAACTAGAAGACAAACGTGAATATCAGATACATTAAGGATAAATAAACCAGCAGCAGTTTGCGAAAAGTGGAGAAACTGGAGAAATATGCGAACGAGGTAAAAAGGAGTTGGAACCCCCAGGTTGAGTACTACTGGCAATAAATTCGAACTACAGTCACGCCTACGGTCAGCACTAAAATGGAGGAGAAGATAGAGACTCCGAATCCATTGGCAAGTGTGGACCCTAATCCGAAGAGACAAAGAGGAAACTCAGATGAAATCGGAGGAGACACGTATAACATCCAAGGTGGAAGCACAAGAAGAGCGCTTATCATTACAGGTGGCCAAAATGTCTTCGCATGTAGAAGCACAGGAAGCAAGGGTATCATCAAAACTGGAAGCGAAGGATGCAAAAATCGCTCAATTTCAGGCAGAGGTCGATGACTTAAAAAGACAAATGCAGGAGTTGCAGCTAAATCGGCCAGCTGTTTCAGCAATCAATCCGAAGATAATAACTCCTCTTTTGACGGCTCTATTCCATTCCAGGTATTTCTTAAATATACGGAGGCGAGCATAGGAAACAGAGCTTCCAAATAATATTGCAAAACCGCTACCAAAAAAGCTAACGAGACTTCACAGGAGTTTGCTTCGGATGTTAAAAGATTGGCTCATCTCGCAAATGCGGACGCACCCGTGAAATACACCGAGGGGGTAAAAATTCAGAGCTTTATAAATGGAATATGAGACGTCGAACCTTACCCAAAGCCAAGGTTGGCAGAAACGGTATCACATGCACTGACTACAGGATGTAACAAAATAGAGATTCGCATCTCTCATTCGTATCTCCTCCCCACGCATTGCGGTGCGCATTTGCATCCGCGCCTATGACCAACCGACGTTTGCGTCCTTCATCCTGTACTAGCGTCTTGCTCTATATCGATGGAACTTCCGCAATATGGGCTATATAGCAGGATGCCAGGATAAATGCCTGCCCACTGCGATGTCCTCAGTAGAGGTCCTCTACCATTTCTTGCAAATTACGGTTGTTATCCTCGGGACTTCTTTTCCCCGAGGCGTGAATGCTGTGCTGGGTGTTCCTCTGTGCGACTCGCAGCACCATTTGGATTTTATCCTTTTCTAACACCTTCGTAGTGACGTCCGCCACCAACCCCTTTGCTCTAAGGCTTTTGAGGGCCTTTTCGACTTCTCCCACTACTAGCGTGTTAGGATTGTTACCCTCGGGGACTTGTTTTCCTGAGTCGCATGTAAATTTTGCCAGTGCAAAAGGACATTTTGCCAAGCTAAGTGCAGCTTGTTTATTTGGAGGATGTAGAACTGACCCTCCGTAGGCCAGTAAGTACCTTCTAATCCTGTGTCGGTATATTCGGATTCTGACTGCAGAAGTCGCATAATATCCTCCGACTTCATCACGCATGGTATCCATACTTTAACTTTGGGTATCATGGGGTCCGCGCTATATCCACCACCTCAAACCGCGCGTTCGCGCCTTGCCTTTGGAGGTTTGGAACTACTTTCTTCAGGGACCACACGCTCGCGATGTTGTCACACGCTATCATCTTCACTTTATTCTACCATCCCCCTGCTTTCTTATTGCTATTGGGTGCCCAAATAAATTCAGAAACAAATTTTTTCAGAAAACATTAATCAGAACCCTTTTTTCAGAAAGAAAAAATTCAGAGGTCAAAACTCAGAAGTCAAATCTCAGAAGTCAAATTTCAGAAGTCGAATTTCAGAAGTCAAATTTCAGAAGTCAAATTGCAGAAGTTAAATTTCAGAAGTGAAAATTCAGAAGTCAGATTTCAGAAGGCAAAATTCAGAAGTCAAAATTCAGAAAATAATCAGACAACAGAAAGAACAATACATTTTTCTCAAAATTCAGAAAAGTTTATTTATTTGGAAGGAATTATGGATAAAGAAAAAGTAGTACAATCTAAAATTTTTAATTATTCGCAATAGAAAGCATGTAATTAATTAAATCTTTTCGCGTTTCTCTTTTTCAAATGAAATTATAATATTAAAAAAACTAAGGGCTGCATTCTCTATTGCGAAACTAATGTCCGTTGCGCCTCAGAGGCGAATTGCAAGTGTATTTGAACTATGTTAAACAACAGCAACATATCATTTGACAATTGCTTTCGCCTTCTTGTTGAACATAAAGTAAGAAACGCAAAGGCAGAACAAAAATGATAGAGAATACCATTGCTAGACGATATCGTTTTGAGGCGAATCGTTCGTCTGAGCTATCGTTGGCAATTCAGAATAAAGCCTAAGTCTTTATATTTTATCTTGCGTTTCCGATATGACTCGCCGCCAGCTGAAAATTGCTGCAGTTTTGTTTCTGTTATTGCCTGTTCGTTTGTTATTTTATTTATGAAATTAAATATGTTAGGGTGTGTTCCAAACAGACCTGTTAGATTTGAATTAGCATTAGTAATCAATTAATTAGATGCCTATTTTAATGGCCAATGATTATTTCAATTGTTTTCCGTAAAAAGCAATTACTAATTGATTACCATTAGAAAAAAATCAAAAAAAAATCATGACTCCGATTATTGAAAAAAATCAAAAATAATCAAAACTAATCGAAAAAGGCCCTTTTGATTACTTTTGATTATTTTTGATTTTTTCGATTTTTTTTGATTTTTTTTTTTTTTGATTTTTTTGATTATTTTTAATTATTTTTCTGCTTTGTTGAAAGAAAAATTCTCGTTTGTTGCATGCATATCGTGAGCGCTTATGCTCATACAATAGGTATGAGTAATACTACTTAGGTTGATAGATTCACTTCCAACTGGAGCGATCCTCTAAGTTGTCATTCATCATCATGATTAGCTGTCTAACCGAAGGTTGTTATGTCCCAGATAAATTTATTAACAGATGTCCATGTACATTAGATTAAAGTTTCTTTTTATTTCCTTTTGATTACGTCTCGGATATTTCCTATAAAATCTTAAGTTTTGCATAGTGAACCATATTTTTAGTATTAACCACGGAAATTACAGAAAAGTGAGGTTTCGTTCTAATCTAATGTGCATGTTCAATGGTACAGTTAGGAAATGTAAGCTGTGGTAATTTCATATTATTTTTTGTTAATTTTATATATATGTGTTTTTGTAAATATAAAAATTGCATAAGTTGATGTTTTAAAAGGAAGTAGTGATGTTATGAAATGTGTATCTAATTAATAATTATTTGAATCAATTACAAATTTTTTCATTAAATTAACATTGCCAAAGATAACGATATTTCGATGGAAATTAAAACTTAAAAGAAAGTAAAATAAGAGGTATATTCATTATCTAAAAGTTGTTTTAGTCTTTATAACAAATTTGCATTTGCTTTCAGTAAAGTTAAGGTTTCGAATGAAACGTCCGACAAAGATGACGCCTTTGAGCATTTATAATTCCTGCAAAGGAAAATAGTCGCTCAATAGGAGCAGAAGAAGTTAAGGGCGTGTTGAAGAGTTTTGCAGCTTCTTTCAACGCACTTCGTGTTTTCCAAATGTCCGTGCTAGTACATGAATCACCCAGATAGCTATACAGCTCATTTTGTACCAAATTTTTCAGCCCACCTTTTGTTGGAGAACATTGCCCCACACTGGAAATATTTTCGTCGTCTGGAAAAAAAAGAATTAACCTTTTAAAATAGGTATTTTCAATTTTATATGCACATGCAAATGTGTGTATATATACCATCGTCATCAAAACTGAAATATGCACTCCGCATTGTAGAACACTCTGTTTTTATGTAATTGTTAGGGAAAGAAATTTTTCCATTGTGGATGTGCAAATTTATTGTTTGCAATACTCTTCTTAAAATTTTTTCTTCGCTGGCGTCTTTGTTGTCCTTTTGCAATACTCTTAACCAGTTTAACTTAACATCAGATGTCAAAACCGATGCAGTGATGGCAATGTTTGCTTCAGATGACAATTTAAAAAAAATATCGAATCGTTGCCTTAAACGCATCTCCAGTTTTCCAGCAATAAAACATAGCAGATTCTTATTTAGTTTACTTATTTTCATTAATTTGTTACTTAAGGTCATAAGTATAGGTAAAAGATATCCATAAAATACATTTTCTTCGCCTTGTAAAAAGTCCAAAGCTTCGGAAATTGGCTTCATTAAAGATATAAAAGACTCCAAATAATCAATCTCCTCTAACGATATATGCGGAAGACTTAGTCTATCGTGAAGGTCGTTCAGAGTTTCTTTATAATAAAGAAGCTTTGCAACAGGATCGTAGAGGGAGTTCCAGCGTGTAACCACTGGTACAATCAACGTACAGCCTAAAGTATCTATAATTATTTCCGAGGACTTTGGCCACTTACATTTCTTCCACAAATTATTGCACTTTTCAAAAACCTGTAAAAAAAGTGCGTTTCAATTATGTGATTATCGAAAACATACTTAGAGTGACGAGTGGGACTTATGATAAACAAGTTAAATAAGAAACGAAAAATGTGTAATTTTTGCTTTGGACGCACTATATTAAGTGGGATCTATTCAATCTGAAGGTAATAATGTGGCCACCATTGTATAAAGTTATGACCACAGAGCCGCCGAGACAAAATCCGGGCCCGGGGGCAAAATAAATACGGGTCCACATACTAAAATGAACAAATTCTCAAAATCAAATTTACCACCTTTTACATATTTAAATGCATTTGTATATACATGCTGTGGAACTTTTTTCCCTGAGCCCAAATCCTATAGAAAAATCGATGGCGCGATATCGGTTAATAAATTGACCAGTCTAATGTATATCGCTGTATAGGAATTTGCATCATATCGAATTTTTCTGCTGCAACGACGCCAAAAACCAGCAACACCTTATGCGGGGTGCAGACCCGTTACGAAATTTATAAAATTTGTTCAAATTTAAAATGATTGCTATCTACGAAAGGTGATAAAGGTGTGGTTTGTTTATTTTCTGTACGCAAAAAGCTTGGATAGCATTTTGAGATTCCCGGGCCCCTCCAAAGCCTGGGCCCGGGCTAAATGACACCCTCACCCCCCCCCCCCCCCACCCCCTCAAATAGCATTAAACTTTAAACAAGTTTTATTAATGAATGGTAAACGTAAATTATGTAAACTAACGGGTATGAACCGTTTCAGGAAAGTTCGAAAATTCAAAAATGTACAATGTGAGTTCGTGTCTTGAGTCTTTGGTTTTCTTAACGAATATTTTAAAAAATATTAAACTAGCACACAAAATAAAAAAGTGGACATGTATTTCGCGGTACTAGGAGTTGCTTTAAATTAGGAACAAGCACGTTGAAATACACGTCGCTCCATGAGTTGTTTTAATTTAAAATATTTACCATTGTATGTCTACTATACAGAGATTCATTGCTCTTTAAAATGTTCATGAAATCACTTGTTGCTAGTAAATTTAAAGTATGGCTCGAGCATCGGTGGTGTTTTCCCAAAAAGTCATCATTTTCGAAAACTGGTAACTCTTCTTCGTTTTCGTCTGCAAGTTGTTCGAAGCTTTCGCCGATTCCATAATCTTTAAACGCTTTGACAAAATTAGACCCGTTATCAGTAACTGTCATAATTACATTACAGCAGTTAAGGCCGAATGAACAATTGATGTCTTTGATCATTTGAGCAATTTTTTCCGCAGAATGTACTCCCTTTATCCTCTTGCATGACAGGGCCATTGATTTTCTCTCAAAATTTTCCGATACCCAATGGCATGTATATCCCAAAAAGCTTCGATGGTTTCCCGACCAAATATCACTTGTCGTACAAAAATATTTTGCCATAGATATATTTTGCTTTATTTTTGTCAACATCTTGCCGTACATACCATCCAGCCTTTTCACAGCTGTTTGCCTACTCATTACCTTAAGCCCTGTGTCTGCAAACAAATCTATAATGGATCGCTCCAGTTGGAAGTGAATCTATCAACCTAAGTAGTATTACTCATACCTATTGTATGAGCATAAGCGCTCACGATATACCGGTACATCCTCCAATGTTCTGGTATGTACAAAACAATCAGTGCATAGCCATAACGTAATCCAAAATAGTGGATATATTACTTTTGTATACAAAACAAAATTGGCTTTCCTTAAGGATGAACCATAACGTTATTATTTTTGATAATGAGTGTAGCAAATTATGCACGTGTATATACTTATCCTATATGGTGCATGTATATATTTGCCTCGATAAGCGGTTACGATTTAATATTGCATCCTAAAATGTACTTGTATGTAGAAATTATTCCGTGCATGCACCAAACGAGAATTTTTCTTTCAACAAAGCAGAAAAATAATTAAAAATAATCAAAAAAAATCAAAAAAAAATCAAAAAAAATCGACAAATTAAAAATAATCAAAAGTAATCAAAAGGGCCTTTTTTGATTACTTTTGATTATTTTTGATTTTTTTGATTTTTTTTTCAATAATCGGAAAAAGTCATGATTTTTTTTTTGATTTTTTTCTAATGGTAATCAATTAGTAATTGCTTTTTACGGAAAACAATTGAAATAATCATTGGCCATTAAAATAGGCATCTAATTAATTCATTACTAATGCTAATTCAAATTTAACAGGTCTGATATAGATATATATATATATATTTATGCTTCAGTTATATACATTTTTTACATGTGCATAAAACTGAAAGAATTACACAGTGCTACAGTTATTTTACACTTTTATAGTGACCTAGTTTCCGTTGTAGGCCTTGACGAGTACATCATGATAATGTGTTTCAAAATTGTCCAACACCCTCAAATTTTCAAGTTATTGTATAAAAATCCTTTTTCGCCTACTGCGCGCACTCTAAAAATCATAATGTCTTCATGTTTTAACCGATTTTCGATCGCTTTACGGTTTCGGAAAGAAGATTATATATATTTGGTTATACTATATACAAAAAAATTGGGACATTCTCCAAAAGTTATCTAAGATTTACCATTTTTTCCCCGTTTTTCACAGTTTGACATCTTTTTATGTAACGTATAATAAAAAAAATAATTTTTTTTTACATTAATTTTCCAAGAACTATTTATCCAGAGAAAGAAATGTCATGGTTTATCAAAATCGGTTGATAAATCTTTAAGTTACGACGCTTATTGTAAACAAGAAAATTAATAAAAAAAATTCTATCAGCGGTCTGTACTCTGTTAGTTGCTGTGAATCACATGTATAAATTGAAAATACTTTCATACCTTCCTTGATTTATGCGTCATTTAGTTTTGGAAACACGACTTTCAAGTACAAAGAAGTCTCGCTGTTTTTGTCAAGTCGTTTGACAAACTGCTTCTTGTAGCCCAACTTTAGGTGTAGCGGTGGCAAAATAACTTAATCGTTCTGAACGAGTGGAATGTTAACGGCGTTTTTTTTTCTTCCTATTTTGAGTGTTTTCCTACACGGCCATTCACTGATTTTGAAATTATCTTTCCTCGACTGTCCCATTCTCTCAGATAACAGGATATTTTGTGTATCAAACCGTAAAGCAATCGAAAATCGGTTAAAACATGTCAACGTTATGATTGTTAGAGTGCGCGCAGTACACGAAAAACGGTTTTTGGACAATAAGTTGAAAATTTGGGGGTTTTAGACAATTTTGAAACACATTATCATGATGTACTCGTCAAGGCCTACAACGGAAACTAGGTCACTATAAAAGTGTAAAATAACTGTAGCACTGTGTAATTCATTCAATTTTATGCACATGTAAAAAATGTATATAACTGAAGCATAAATATATATATATATTTTTTTTTTGTGTAGAAAGTTCCTTTGTATAGTATGTCTTGTAGATACATAGAATCTTCGAAACTAAAATTCAATTGTATACATATCTTAACGCTTTTTGAAATTTCATGAAAATTAATTGCACTATATGTGTATTCGGGTGGAATTATTTTATTTTTTAGTAGAAAATGTCAACTTTTTTAGCAAGATAATATGCACCATTGTGAATTTCTACAAGTGGCGAATGTTTGAAAAAAAAAAACGTTCACAATAGTAAACAGCCTGGATTTGGCAAGCACTCCGAGTGCATTTCTGCCATAAAAGCTCTCAGTGAAAATTCGTCTGCCTTGCAGATGCCGTTCTGAGTCTGTATAAAACATTTAGGTCCCGTCCCTTCAATTTATAGGAAAGATTAAAAAGGGCACGATGCAAATTGAAAGAGAAGCTCGGCCTTAAATCTCTTCGGAAGTTATCGCGCCTTTCATTTATTTATTTATAAAATGTTTTTTTTAACAGTGCACGGACTTTACCACTTTATTGGTAGAACTACCAACTTTTTAGCCCATTTTCATTTTCTACCACTTCTACCACCAAAGCCCAAAAATCTACCAACATTGCAATATATTCGCATTGGAACCAAATACTGTGATCATTAGGTAAACGTTTTTAATTGCCAAGCACACCCAAATAACGTTAAGAGAAGGCACTAACCAATTTTGAAAAATTTGTGCAAAAATTCAAACAAGAAATAAATTTGTTTATGAAATAAATGTAGTAAATGAGCAGACTAATAATTTCGTGCACTATTTTCATCAGTTTTTTGTGAATAATTTTGAACGAAAATAAACAAGTTTTAAGTAAACAATAGTATGCAGAAGTCGGTTACTTTGTGGCAGTTGTGGACATTGGAAAATTGTTGTTGTAATTAGACGTTTCGGTAAATTTTCGTTAGTATTTCAAGCTCGAAATACAGGAAAAAAGCAAGTATCATACAGGCATAAATAAGCTATGTATATACAAATTTACATATATTTTCTTGTTGAGTTTACATGTTTTTTTTAAGTGTTATTTCCGTGAAATGTGCTTTATTTGTTTTACAATAAATTATGAATTGTTTTGTACAAATATAAACTGCAGCTATTGTTTTCTTGGAAAAAATCTACCAACTTCTACCACTTTTTTTAATTTTTCGCCTACAAACATTCTTTTTTTAAAAGTCCGTGCACTACCTGCCTACGTGCCTACAACGTTTATTTGAAGCAATTTTTAATTTATTTAATAATGAAACCGCCTTACCAACGCATAACTTTACCATGTGATTCCATACGAAGTATGGACTATGAATAAAGAAAATATGCAAAGACGGCAATTGGGATAAGGTTTACAACAACTAAGGCACGACGTGGCTGAATGCGTTTATAACACTTCAACCATCGTAGGAGTGCAGGGTTCCAATCCCACTCCCGGGAGAAAAGGCTTTGAAGAGATTTAAAAAAGGTATAATCGAAACAGTTGTCGCCTTGTCCGTCCTGTTGTTGTTGTTGTAGCAATGCTCGCCCCACCTAATAGCCGCGACCGATCACAAATTGTCATCAATATCCTCTAACGGGAGTCCAAGGAAACTTGCCGTTTCAACAGGGGTGGACCATAAGGAAAGGGGTGTTAGAGGCGTTGGTTCCACATTACAATTAAAGAGATGGTTGGTGTCATGTGGGGACACATTGCAAGCAGGGCATACATTTTGTATGTCGGGGTTGATTCTGGATAGGTAAGAGTTTAACCTGTTACAGTATCCAGAACGAAGTTGAGCAAGAGTGACACGCGTTTCCCTGGGGAGTATGCGTTCCTCTTCTGCGAGTTCTGGATATTTTTCTTCAAGTACTGGATTCACCGGGCAATTCCCGACATAAAGGTCCGACGCCTGTCTATGGAGTTCACCAAGGACCTGCTTGTGTTTTTCCGCTTCGTACGGCCGGGTTCTCAGGTGCCGTATTTCCTCAAAATGCTTACGGAGATGACTCCTTAGGCCCCTAGGCGGTGCTGGTTCGTCAATCAGATGTCTGTTGGGATGCCCAGGTTTCTGGGTATTCAACAGAAACTGTTTGGTCAGCATCTCATTTCTCTCCCTGATGGGGAGTATTCTCGCCTCATTATGCAGATGGTGTTCTGGGGACATAAGAAGACAGCCCGTGGCGATTCTGAGAGCAGTATTTTGGCAGGCCTGTAGTTTCTTCCAGTGGGTGGTTTTTAGGCTTGGCGACCATATGGGTGACGCGTAGCACGTAATCGGCTGGCTAATTGCTTTGTATGTGGTCAAGAGCGTTTCTTTATCTTTTCCCCAGGTACTGCCAACAACGGATTTGAGGATTTTATTACGGCTCTGAATTCTTGGAACAATTGCGGTTGCGTGCGCACCAAAATATAGATCCTGATCAAACGTCACACCCAAGATTTTGGGGTGTAGGACAGTCGGTAGCGTAGTGCCATCGACGTGGATGTTCAATATGGTCGACATTTGGGGCGTCCATGTTGTAAATAAGGTCGCGGAAGATTTAGTCGGTGACAATGCCAGGTTTCGCGAGGCGAAAAAACTGGAGAGATCAGGGAGATAGCCGTTTATTTTATTGCATAGCTCATCGATCTTTGGGCCTTGGCCTGTGGCCATTATTGTGCAGTCATCGGCGTAGGAAACGATTGTGACTCCTTCCGGTGGTGAAGGTAGCTTAGATATGTAGAAATTAAACAAAAGCGGGGATAGGACACCACCCTGTGGCACCCCTTGTTTAATTCTCCTTTGTTTTGATGTTTCGTTTCTGAATTGCACCGATGCCTGCCGACCACCCAGATAATTTGCGGTCCACCTTTCAAGACATGGGGGAAGGGTGGACCCTTCCAGGTCCTGCAGTAACGAGCCATGGTTGACCGTATCAAAAGCTTTTGATAGGTCTAACGTTACGAGTACTGTTCTATGGTGGGGATATTGATTCAAACCGCAATTTATCTGGGTGCTAATGACATTTAGCGCGGAGGTAGTGCTATGGAGTTTTCTGAAGCCATGCTGATGAGGGGCTAGCTGCAAATGTGCTTGGAAATAAGGGAACAAAATGGCTTCAAGCGTCTTTGCCACTGGCGATAGGAGAGATATCGGACGATATGACTCACCTACGTTAGCTGGTTTCCCAGGCTTTAGTAGCGGGACCACCTTGGCCATTTTCCATTTCTCAGGTATGACAAAGGTGGAAAGAGACAGGTTGAAGACATGCGCTAAGTATTTGAAACCCTCTTTCCCTAGGTTTTTAAGCATCGGCATGGCTATGCCGTCTGGGCCCACTGCTTTGGATGGTTTAGCGCGACCAATGGCGTCCTCAACCTCTCTAGCGGTGATGGTAATTGGTGACGCGCTGAGTTTGTGTTGGCTCTCCGTCTATCTTTGTCGACCGTAGGATGCATTATATATTGTCGGCAGAAAGCGCTCGCGCATTTTTTCGCATCCGACAGCACCTTATCGCCAAAGGCGATGGAAACTTTGTCTTTGTGCTTAGTCGGATTCGATAGGGACTTTACGGTGGACCAAAGTTTACCTACACCGGTAGAGAGGTTACAACCTCTTAGGTGCTCTTCCCAATTCGCCCGCTTGTGTTCGTCCACAAGCAATCTGATGCGTTGGTTTATATCCCTTATTTGGGGGTCGCCTGGATCAAGCTGTCTTATAAGGTCGCGTTCCCTCGCTAAGCTCGCGGCCTCCGCCGGGAAGTGGGGCCGGATTTCGGGAATTCTCCCGGCGGGAATGAAATGTGCCGAGGCGGATTCAATGACCTTACGGAAGGCACGCTCCCCTTGGCGGGCATCAGTCGGGATAGGGAGGGCAGCAAAGCTGCTGTCTGTTGCAGATTTATATTCTTCCCACTTTCCTTTTTTGAAGTTTATGAAAGTACGTTTTTCGGTGACGATGAAGTCGGCGGTACGCTCGAACGAAATAAGTATGGGCAGGTGGTCGGATGCCAATGTTACCATCGGCTGCCAGTTGGCGCAGTTTACGAGTTCTGCGCTTATGATTGAGACATCTGGCGAGCTATGACAGCTTCCTACCATACGTGTGGGGGCGTCTCCGTTTATTGTGCAGAACGTCGTTTCGTCTATTTGATCCGCCAACATCTCACCCCTACTGTCCGCCCGCAAGTTTGAATGCCATAGGTCGTGATGGGCATTGAAATCGCCTAAGATAATGCGATTGTTGCCAGTGAGTAAGGCCTCGATATTAGGGCGGTATCCACTGGGGCAACAGGTGACAGGAGGGATGTAGATGTTGATGATTTCTAGATTTGCATCGCCTGACCGGACAGATAGGCCTTGACGTTCTAAGACATTGTCACTGCGGTCGATGCCAGGATCAAATATATGATATTGCACAGAGTGGTGTATAATAAACGCGAGGCCGCCTCCATTTCCGCTCTCGCGGTCTTTCCTGTGGACATTATAACCAGAGCAGGTCTGCAATGCAGATCTTGCCGTGAGTTTAGTCTCTTGAATCGCAGCAATGCGGATGTTGTGCCGCTTCATGAAATCGACTATCTCCGTAATCTTCCCAGTTAGTCCATTACAGTTGAACTGCAGAATTCTGAAGTGCATGAGGGGTGACGCCGCCACTCTAGGGGTAAGTGAGGGGTGACTACGCCTAGGTTGTGGAAGGCCAGGACGCAATTGCTGTTGTGGCCTTGGGACTGGGCGCCCTTGGGCAAGCATTGGGATACCCGGATGATTTGGGTTTGCGACCTGGCAACATGGCGCGATGAAACCCGTCGGGGGGTTGCCGTCGCGGAGACCAGAACATCTAGGAAAGTGGCACCACCCAAGGCAGGAGCTGCATTGAGCGGATGTCGCAAACCTATATATTCTGTGCTGGCAGACGGTGCAAACGGAGGCAGGGACTAAGAGTCTGTTTCCCTGACCTGCACGATTGCTGCCAGAAAAGAGGGGGGGAGAAGAAGACGGGGGCAGGGGCTGATGCTCAGCATTGCTACCAGCTCTACTACGAAGGTAGTAGTTATGAGTGGTATCAGCTGTTTGAGTTGTTGGCGCCGTGGGGCGCGAGCAGCAGCGGGTACTTGTTGTGGCTTGCTGAGCAGCGAAGCTGCTGGAAGGTAGTGGGGATACGCTTAGGCGTAGACTACGGGACGCCCTTGGGCGTGAGCAGCAAGGAGCCACAAAAGATTTATAAAAGTTACGTGGACGTCGGGTTTTAGGATCAAGCCCAGAACAACCTGTCCGATGCAACCATCCCTTGCACGAGACACACTGAACAGAGTATGACCGTCCTAAAAAGATTCTTTTCTGGCAAATGCAGCAAAACCATTTCTCATGACCGGGGTCAGGATACGGACCCGGATTGGGTTCGATACCTTCCCGGAGTAAGAGAATATGTAGCAGTCCTGCTGCAAGGAGCTGCTGGGAGGATGACAATTTGTGGGAGGGACGAAACAAATTAAATGGGGTCACACTGAAATGACAGTCCTTGGTCGGGAAAAATCCCGAGTCGCTCCGGTACATAGAACCGACTGCCATGGGAAGCGTCCTTGTCCGTCCTGATGTCACGTTGTTTAAATTTTTCCCAAATTATTAAATAAATTATAAATTAAAAATTGCTTCAAATAAATGTTTTCATACATTTAAAGCAATAAGGGTAATCACCGCTTAAAAACTCATACAATTAGACAACATAGGTGTTAATTCGTTGTAGTTCTATAAATAGAACAAAGCAACAACACCAAGTTTCTCTGCAACCGCCTTACCAACGCATAACTTTACCATGTGATTCCATACGAAGTATGGACTATGAATAAAGAAAATATGCAAAGAAGGCAATTAGGAAAAGGTTTACAACAACTAAGGCATGACGTGGCTGAATGCGTTTATAACACTTCAACCATCGTAGGAGTGCAGGGTTCGAATCCCACTCCCGGGAGAAAAGGCTTTGAAGAGATTTAAAAAAGGTATAATCGAAACAGTTGTCGCCTTGTCCGTCCTGATGTCACGTTGTTTAAATTTTTCCCAAATTATTAAATAAATTATAAATTGCTTCAAATAAATGTTTTCATACATTTAAAGCAATAAGGGTAATCCCCGCTTAAAAACTCATACAAATAGACAACATTGGTGTTAATTCGTTGTAGTTCTATAAATAGAAGAAAGCAACAACACCAAGTTTCTCTGAAACCGCCTTACCAACGCATAACTTTACCATGTGATTCCATACGAAGTATGGACTATGAATAAAGAAAATATGCAAAGAAGGCAATTGGGATAAGGTTTACAACAACTAAGGCATGACGTGGCTGAATGCGTTTATAACACTTCAACCATCGTAGGAGTGCAGGGTTCGAATCCCACTCCCGGGAGAAAAGGCTTTGGAGAGATTTAAAAAAGGTATAAATAATCGTAAGGTACGACGTACATTGTACATAGTTAGAACGAATAAAACAAAAAAACTATGGAAATTAAAATGTTTCTCCGTGCTTTGTTTTTTTCACAAGCAGAAGAAACAAGTGAAGAGATGACACTGCCAATTTAATAGTTAATGCTTTTTATCTCGAAAAAAAAGATTCAACAGATTTCATAGGCGATCTAGTTAACGGCGGCCACCGTGGTGTGATGGTAGCGTGCTCCGCCTACCACACCGTATGCCTTGGATTCGCACCCCGGGCAAAGCAACATTAAAATTTTAGAAATGAGGTTTCTCAATTAGAAGAAAATTTGTATAAGCGTGGTCGCCCCTCGGCAGTGTTTGGCAAGCGCTCCGAGTGTATTTCTACCATGAAAAGCTCTCAGTGAAAACTTATCTGCCTTGCAGACGCCGTTCGGAGTCGGCATAAAGCATGTAGGTCCCGTCCGGCCAATTTGGAGGGTAAATCAAGAGGAGCACGACGCAAATTGGAAGAGAAGCTCGGCCTTAGATCTCTTCTGAGGTTATCGCGCTTTACATTTATTTATTTTTATTTATTTACTCTGTTAATTTAACCCCTCACTAGAGTAAAAGCCTTGTCGTTAGTGTGAGGGCTTAACGAAACTCCATTGCGCCAGACTATGAGGCTGAGCGGTTTAGGGCTGGCATCTACGCCGTTTCGCCTCATAGCAAGGCGGCGGAATGTCCTTGACCAAGAACTGCCAACCTCCTAATCCAGGGTGTTATGAGGACCATTCCTATTGGGCAATTTGCAGCCAGCGGATATATTAGGCTATATTCCAGCGGAGCCTTCTCGATACCGGACCACCTCGGGAAGTATTGGCGACCTTCCCACAGTAAGAGGCGCTGCTGAGGCGGACGGTTTTTTCTCTATACTTAATACTGGGCCGCTGAGTCCGCCTTGTCGGACAGGTGGTGATACGACCAAGATTAATGACGCAATTTTTAATATTAATAAGGACAATGATAACGGGAGGACTAAGTTGCTAGCTAAGGACAACAAAAACGTGAGGGTAGTGGAGTCAATGAACTCTGTGTTGAAAAAGCATACAAATGCAAACGTAGAAGTAGAGTGGAGAAGGGTACGGAGCAGAGGAAGTAAGACAGCTCTGTCGCAGGGCCATGCAGCACTAAGAATTGTCGAACGCTTGGTAGCACTGGTCGACCCAACAGAACTGGAGATCGAGCGCATGGAATGGGCCCGTAAGGCGGTAGAAGTAGGTCAAGAGGTTTGCTGAAACCCTGGGTACTGCAACCGGTACGAGAGGAAGAAGCGTCGAAAGTCAAAATGAACAGGCAACGTTCCGCGGAAGGCGACAAGGCTGCTTTCAAGAGGCTGAAAGGACCCAGTCCCAGAGCCACGAGGTAAGGCAGCCGCATAGACAAGACAAGTGAGATTAAAGCTGTAGAACTGATGTGCCCTAGTAGCGAGGTAGCCACTACCTCGAAAGCAATAGCAGGCTTCCCCCATAAATTCAGAAAACAAAAATTCAGAAACACGTTTTTTCAGAAAACATTTCAGAAGTCAAAATTCGGAAGTCAAATTTTAGAAGTTCAAATTCAGAAAGTAATCAGACAGCAAAAAAACATTAAACTTTGCGCAAAATTTTATGTTTTTTTGTGTCTGACTACTTTCTGAATTTTGACTTCTGAATTTTTTTTTTTCAGCCTAGAACACAGCAACGTCGAAATAAGGTGTTATATCCAACCGAATTACGGAATATGTATAATATCAACAAATTGGGTGAAGTCCGTACAAATAATTCTATCGAAAGGTGGCACAACGATGTTCGAAGTGTGTTTGGAACCAGACTTGCTAAATAATGATTACTAATGGTAATCATTAGCCGTTCCATTGATTATTTTCTTTAAATGCCATTTAATGATTACTTGCAATTATTTTCTATTTTTAATGATTACTTTTCAATTAATTAAAAAAAATAATCAAAAAAAATCATGATTTTTTCCGATTATTGAAAAAAAATCATCTCGATCTCTTTCAATTTGCATCGTGCCCTTTTTAATCTTTCCTATAAATTGAAGGGACGGGACCTAAATGTTTTATACAGACTCAGAACGGCATCTGCAAGGCAGACGAATTTTCACTGAGAGCTTTTATGGCAGAAATGCACTCGGAGTGCTTGCCAAATCCAGGCTGTTTACTATTGTGAACGTTTTTTTTTCAAACATTCGCCACTTGTAGAAATTCACAATGGTGCATATTATCTTGCTAAAAAAGTTGACATTTTCTACTAAAAAATAAAATAATTCCACCCGAATACACATATAGTGCAATTAATTTTCATGAAATTTCAAAAAGCGTTAAGATATGTATACAATTGAATTTTAGTTTCGAAGATTCTACAAGACATACTATACAAAGGAACTTTCTACACAAAAAAAAAATATATATATATATTTATGCTTCAGTTATATACATTTTTTACATGTGCATAAAATTGAATGAATTACACAGTGCTACAGTTATTTTACACTTTTATAGTGACCTAGTTTCCGTTGTAGGCCTTGACGAGTACATCATGATAATGTGTTTCAAAATTGTCTAAAACCCCAAAATTTTCAACTTATTGTCCAAAAACCGTTTTTCGTGTACTGCGCGGACTCTAACAATCATAACGTTGACATGTTTTAACCGATTTTCGATTGCTTTACGGTTTGATACACAAAATATCCTGTTATCTGAGGGAATGGGACAGTCGAGGAAAGATAATTTCAAAATCTGTGAATGGCCGTGTAAGAAAACACTCAAAATAGGAAGAAAAAAAAACGCCGTTAACATTCCACTCGTTCAGAACGATAAAGTTATTTTGCCACCGCTACACCTAAAGTTGGGCTACAAGAAGCAGTTTGTCAAACGACTTGACAAAAACACCGAGGCTTCTTTGTACTTGAAAGTCGTGTTTCCAAAACTAAATGACGCATAAATCAAGGAAGGTATGAAAGTATTTTCAATTTATACATCTGATTCACAGCAACTAACAGAGTACAGACCGCTGATAGAATTTTTTTTATTAATTTTCCTGTTTACAATAAGCGTCGTAACTTAAAGATTTATCAACCGATTTTGATAAACCATGACTTTTCTTTCTCTGGATAAATAGTTCTTGGAAAATTAATGTAAAAAAATAATTATTTTTTTTTATTATACGTTACATAAAAAAGACGTCAAACTGTGAAAAAAGGGGAAAAAATGGTAAATCTTAGATAACTTTTGGAAAATGTCCCAATTTTTTTGTATATAGTATAACCAAATATATATATAATCTTCTTTCCGAAACCGTAAAGCGATCGAAAATCGGTTAAAACATGAAGACATTATGATTGTTAGAGTGCGCGCAGTAGGCGAAAAAGGATTTTTATACAATAACTTGAAAATTTGAGGATGTTGGACAATTTTGAAACACATTATCATGATGTACTCGTCAAGGCCTACAACGGAAACTAGGTCACTATAAAAGTGTAAAATAACTGTAGCACTGTGTAATTCTTTCAGTTTTATGCACATGTAAAAAATGTATATAACTGAAGCATAAATATATATATATATCTATATATATATTTTTTTTTGTAGAAAGTTCCTTTGTATAGTATGTCTTGCAGATACATAGAATCTTCGAAACTAAAATTCAATTGTATACATATCTTAACGCTTTCTGAAATTTCATGAAAATTAATTGCACTATAGGTGTATTCGGGTGGAATTATTTAATTTTTTAGTAGAAAATATCAGCTTTTTTACCAAGAGAATATGCACCATTGTGAATTTCTACAAGTGGCGAATGTTTGAAAAAAAACGTTCACAATAGTAAACAGCCTGGATTTGGCAAGCACTTCGAGTGCATTTCTGCCATAAAAGCTCTCAGTGAAAATTGCCTTGCAGATGCCGTTCTGAGTCTGTATAAAACATTTAGGTCCCGTACCTTCAATTTGTAGGAAAGATTAAAAAGAGCACGATGCAAATTGGAAGAGAAGCTCGGCCTTAAATCTCTTCGGAAGTTATCGCGCCTTTCATTTATTTATTTATAAAATGTTTTTTTAACTGACTGCTCATATATTATATATTAACAACATTTTAAAAATTAATATTAATTTGTAGTCTCATTTTCTATGGATACGTTTGTAACACAAATGAGCAATTTATGGTACTTCAATTTCTTAACCGCGAGCAAAAAACAAATCTTTCTTCCATTCTCTGGGCATTCGCGACAGCCATTCTCCCTGCCAGAAATTATTTGACAGGTATGTATGGCAATTGAGGAATAGAAAGATTTTCCACGTGTCCGAATTCACAATGATATGCACTATTACGTCTAGAGTTGCAAGACCCAACAAACATTTAGGTTAGAAAACGATTAGAAGACGAATCAATTTCTAATGTATTTCTCTAAGGTAGAAGGTTAGAGGACGATTTGCAAAACTGTCGCGAATTATAGCATTCTCGACAAAAAGGAGACTTCGTTCTCGATATCGAGAAAAGGGTTAGAGTTTTACTCGAATTCTAACGTCAATTTCTAATGAGAATTTTTAAGTGATGCGCAATGAAGTTCAATTATTTAAAATATCAAATACTTTTATTAATTCCAATGTAAAATAACAATATATCTCTAACGTTAGAAACTGTGTTTGCTGGGTATCCGTGTACCTGCGATTTTGTCACAGCTACTGAGATATCAGAGTATATTACAGCGACAGCTTAGAAGGAATAACCGTGACAGATTGCCTGCGCCAGCATTTATGACCCGTTACCGATCACGCTTACCAATAAACTCAATCACAGACTAAAACAAATCACAGGAACAAATCGCTTCTATGCTATGAGCCAATACAATGAGCGTATTATTTAAGCTGCGAATGAATAACAGTAGATGTTTAGCTCACAGACCTAAATATATCTGCCCCCTCGTAACATAATTAACTGCCACCCACACATGCTTGTGGTCACTAGCACACAGGCATGTGTGAGTGGTAGTATGTGTGCGTATTTATACTTTTACCGCTGTGAGCCTGCGGTGTAGCAACTGGGAAACCCAACGAAGGTGCTGCGTCGTGGGTTCATGGGCTTTTGTTGCAAAGGGGCTCGTCCTCTTTTCCAAGACTGTACCGGAGCGACTCGGGATTTTCCCCGACCAAGGACTGTCATTTCAGTGTAACCCCATTTAATTAGTTTTAATTCCTCTTTCAATCCAGCAGCCAGCAAGAAACCACGGATTATCACATCCACGTAAGTGCTAATTATCATAATCTATATTTTAGTATAATGTTTCCACAACATTTCTTGATTTTCCATAACGCCTGTTGTTTTCTTTTATCATTTAATAAAAAAAAATCCATTATATTTCCGTGAATTAATACGAAACCCTTTTGGTGTCTTCATTTTTCTTCTTTTTTCTCGCCTAAACACTTCTTTCAACAATCACGTGGGTGCGCGCCGTTGCCACCACGCAATTGTTCATGGTCCTTCATATTTCGAATCAGCCAAAACCCACAAATACTTCAGACAATATCGGAGCATCAACGTCACGAGAAGCTCAATTACGACGCAATGCTGAAAGAGAAAATACTCCGATTAATAATGTGAACTCATGTTTAGCAAATACAAGTAAAGGGGTATTATTAGAGACAGCTTAGGTTAATATTCATTTTAATGGTATTGACTATTCAGCGAGAGCCCTAATAGACTCTGGATCTGAATGCTAGTTCATTACCGAGAAACTCAAGCGCAGAATTAATCTGCCATCCAAACACCTGCAGCCCAAGTTTCGGGCATCAATAATACAATTTCTGCACAAGTAAAAGAAGCGTGCAACATACAACTGCGGTCAGCAACAGACCCATTAATCGAGATCAATACGAGCAGGTTGGTTTTACCACAACTAACAGGGAATATTCCAACTTGCCACATAAACGAAATGACTAGGCAAGCATTCCCTGACTTAGTGCTGGCTGCAAAAGATTCTTTGTCAATGAGCCAGTCGATCTAATTCTGGGCGGATACATATACCCCCAAATTATCTTACGCACATTAGGAAAGATGTGCTAAAATCTATTCCGCCAGACTCAACCGACTGTTACTTCCTGCCTCACCATACTGTCATAAAGGAGGGAAGTACACAACACGAACGGCAAAGTCTAAATGATGCTCTATATCCAGGTCCGATTCTTAAATCCGACCTAACAATCTTAATACTTCGTTGGAGACTTTCAAATACGTCTTCAACAGCGACATAGAGAAAATGTATCGCCAAATATGGGTCAACGCAGACCAAACAAAATACCAGCGAATTTTATTTCTCAAGTGCCTCAAGACCCCAATTAACTTATATGAATTATTCGGACACTGCACCAACTCGCTGATGACGTGGAGACCTCGCATCCAATGGCAGCAGATATCCTGCAAAATTATATGTACGTTGATGACGTACTCGCCGGTGGGCACAGCATCGAAACTGCGATAAGGGCAAGGGATGAAATATCATCGGCATTACAATCGGCAGGTTTCCCATTGCAAAAATGGACGTCCAATTGGAGAAAAATTCTACAGGGTATACCGAAACAGCACTTATTAAACGAGGATTTTCCAGAGTTTGAAGACACTAGCACGGTAAAAGCACTCAGTATAAGGTGGAACGCCCATTTCGATTTCTTTTACTGTGCTGTGAAACCCTTTGAGAATACCAAAAAAGGTCAATAATTCCTGCGATCGCAAAACTTTTCGACCCTCTTGGCTGGCTGGCACTAATCATAGTTGTATCCAAGATGATGAAGACGTGTCAGAAACCACTTTATATCGGTGGCAATCATTCATGACTGACTACAATAAAATTAACGACATACGCATACTGCGATGGGTTCACTATACAATGAAGGACAATATCCAAATACATGGCTTCAGCGACCCCTCACAAACTTGCTGATGGCCAAGACGAGAGTAGCCCCGGTCAAAACCATATCGTTGCCTCGACTTGAACTCTGCGGTCCAGTTCTACTAGCAGAAATAATATAATCAGTTATTGAAAATATGAAACTTTCGAACATATAAGTAACCCTCTGGACAGATTCAACTATAGTGCTGGCATGGATCCGAAAACCACCATGTTCGTGGTCAACGTTCATGGAACATCGAATAACAAAAATCCTCGACAAAGTAGAAGACAAAGTATGGCGGCACGTAGACTCCGCGTCAAATCCTGCCTCTTCGTTTCGGATCTAATCGACAATTCTTTGTGGTGGAAGGGACCTCCAATACAAATAACACGAATATTGAGGAAAAGAGGGTAAAGGTTCATGAAAGGTCAGTTAATAATAATTCTAACATCCTTAATAGGTTCTCCGACTTTTCAAGTGCTTTGCGGGTTATATCATATTTTTCGGTTTTTCCGAAAACTAAAGCTTTTTTCAAAATAGCACCTGATGAAATAAAAACAACGACAGAACGATTGATAGCAATACACCAAAGGCAATACTATCAAGAAGAGTACGCAAATTTGAAGCTAGGGAAACTAATTCATGGGAAGAGTGAGATTTTACCCTTAAACTCATTATCCTTCAATATAATCAGAACTGGTGGGACGGTTCACGCATCTAAAGATATGTCCTACAATTAGCGTCACCCCATTATCCTTCCACACACCTGTAGGTTAACCAGACTCATAGTTAAATTTATGCATATAAGATCTCCCTCCATGGAGAAAACCAGCTGATGCTGCGCCTTATTCGCACTCAGTGCTATTACAAGAAGCGGGCACAAACTCAACTTATGGGAATCCTTCCAAAGGGGCGCACTACCTTTACTAGAGCCTTCACAAACTGAAAAGGTGTTTAATTTTAAAAATGAAAGAAGCTAAGACGTTCGTAGTCAAAACATGAATCTTTTTTATTAAATAATTGCTTTCTCTTTTATAGTAATTTACTTAACCTATACATTCATAATAATCTTAATACTAATAAACTAAAAATATGTACATTGATAATAGGGTATGCATATCTGTAAGTTTGCATACAGTCTTTGTATACATGTAGAATTTTATGCATGACTCCATAATGTAGGTTTGTATACATTGTTAGCAACGTCAGCAGATCAATGCAAGTACTTTGGTTAATGTTAGGCATACATGTAAATTTGTATGCCTGTCTCACAACGTCTGGTGAATGCTATGCATATATGTAAGTTTGTATGCCTGTCTCGCAACCTAAGCAGATCAATGCGGGAATTTGGTTAGTTCCCATAATTGGTTGTATGTAAATAATAAGCAAAATTTATTAGCTGTGAACGGACACGGGTTTCATATTCGGCATTCCATTAATGTTAGTTAACCGTCTGGGTTAGTTCAATAATTTATGTTGTATAATATTGTAATATGATTGCTATTAAAATATATTTGGCATGGAGGTTCATGATGCGTAATGCCGCAAGTGTATTACATAGATGGGTATGACGCATAATGCTACAAAACACAGGGGTAGATTTCGACGGACCGTTTGACATAAAGTCTTACGGAGGGAGAGGGTGTCGGACCTCAAAGGGATATGTTTGTTCGTCTGCTTTTCGAGGAAAGCTATTCATCTTGAAGCGACAAACGACTTTAGTACCGGGTTATTTCTTGCTGCCTTCGCCAGATTTGTATCCAGACGAGGATGCCCAAAAAATATCTACTCCGACAATGGTACTAACTTTGTCGGAGCTTCGCGATCTTTACGATCCGAGTTTAAGGCATTTCTGCTCGAAGCAAGGGACGAAAAAATGAATAAATATAGCCATCAAACTCTTGCATGAGATTTCATACCCCAAAAATTTTAAAACCCATTATAAAAAGATCGCGTCTGATCACAAATATATATTTGAAGATTTTACGACTCTATTATGCCGATTTGAGGCATGCCTCAACTCCAGACCACTCACTCACTCATCCAACAAACCTTCCGACCTGGAGCCGCTTACTCCAGGCCACTTTCCCGTTGGTGGGCATCTGTTAGCTCCACCCGAAATCGACTTTAATGAGAATCCTTCAACAGTAAATCTATGGCAAAAAACGAATGCCCTGCCCCAGACATTTTGCAAAAGATGGAAATCGGAATATCTCACCGAGATCCAAAAACGATATAAGTGGAAACATCCACAATCCAACTTAAAGCCCGGGGACCTAGTCGTCATAAAGGACAACCTCCAACCCAACGAGTGGAGAATGGGGAGAATCGCCAACATACACCCGGGCTCTGATAACCGTGTACGTGTTGTTGACGTCAATACAATCAGGGGACAAATTACCAGACCAATTGCGAAATTGGTACTACTTCCGTCCAAGGACAAGGAAGATGAACTTTAATAGTCCAAATTCCTCTATACCAAATAACCCCTCCCCCATCAGACACTATACAGAACGAACGTTATTCTGAACAATTATCCCACAATTCACTCACTAACCCATAGCGAGGACACCAGAACCGATAACCCGGCTCTCGTTCCCCCGAACGAGGCCAACATACCGATAACCCCGCTCTCGCTCACCCCGAACGAGGCCAACAGAGCCCTAACGCAGATACAGTATCTGCCAATATTTCTTTCAACAATTACGTGGGTACGCCGTTGCCACCACGCAATTGTTCAGAAAATAATGAGATATAGCGATTAATACTAAAAAATATACACACAACATTACTCGATGAAGAGCTTTACGCTCATCACCTGAGTCGAAGTAAGTTCGAATGCCAACTATTACGCAGAAATATTTGTTGGAACTGCGCATTATTATTGCGCTACCAGCATGACGACGACCCTCACATATTACTTTAAACTATTTTCGAAATTTATTATTAGGCAAATTTTTTTCTTCATATTTACAAATACATTGTTCGGAAAACATTGATAGATACAACAGGAGGGAAAGACAAAAAAATGTTTCTACTGGTCCCACCTTTTACCAATTAAACTTTCAAAGTTTTTGAATACTAGCTTTCATTTAAAAAATTCATTTATGTCAAAAATTGTTAACCAATTTTCGAATAAAAATTCAAATTTCAATTTGGAACCTTGAATTAGAAAAAAACTACGTTATGCTTCTAAGGTTATAACTTAGGGCTAGAAATGGCGATAAATTGTTTCGATATCAACACATAAGTAAATTAAATTCAATTAAAATGTCGATACGATTGCCAGAACAACAAAAAAGAAAAGGTGCAATGAGGATTCAGAATCGACTCGACATTTTCTGAAAAACAAATAAATTTATAAACAATTAAAATCGTTGTTTTAATAGGCTACTTGAGTTGTAATGAACTTTCCCTGGCAGTTTGCAAGAAAGTGTTGAGCAACGATTAAGTTCTAGCATGGGTAATAACATGGGACGACCCAACCAGATTGAGCAAATGGCAAATGCATGGCAATTAAGGGGGGAGGTTGTGCTCGTACTCCGTTTTTGAAGACCAGACGCAAGTATTGTTATGATTATGCACAAATTACATTCACCTCGATGACAACGTTACGTGCAAGTCTGTAGACCACAAGTCAAAGGTTTTGGCATGTGTCGCCGCAAGGCTCAATAGCTTCTGTACACGTCAAAACTTTTTGAGTTTTTCCACACGGGCAGGAGCGGGGCAAACTCAATAGACAGTCGCCACAAGGTCCAAAATAACAAATACGGTTGCAAATATGTGAACCAAACGAATATTTAGAGCCGCCTATCTTATTGCAATGCCATTTTAGTTCTAAACAGTTGCGTTTCTTTACTTCACTTCCACATTCACAGATTGCATACTATTACTAGTATGTACACGATGGGCATTGATTTGGCTTAGGGCAGAATTCTTTGCACTTATGCCCGCCACAACGCAGTACTGCATTATACTTTCTATTGCATTTCCATTCTTTATCTGTACAACTTTCAGATTTCTGTGCCGATTTACCGCACATACAACTTGTATTGGCATATTACGAGCAAGGTGGATATGGCCCTGGAGGACAGAGTAGCGTGCAAGTATGACATGTTGGTTGCAACAACTTACAACACCATTCTCCACATGAATAGGGTAAAAGAAGTGGTGTTGATTGTAGATTTTTTTCTCTATCACAAGAACACTTACACTTGGTGGGTCTTTCTTTTGTGGTACAAGTTTTCCGACACTGGGGACTGCTCCATTGTAGTGTGCGAATACGTTTTAGTGGAATAAATTCACCCATATTATTGTAATGACCTTGCACATTGGGCTGCAATTTTGCCTTTAATTGTGCAATACTATCTTTAGAACAGCTTTGAATGCAGTTGAAGTGAAAAAATCAATGGCAATAGTTGCAAGCCCATACCGCTTCGGCTCGTTTTATACTACCAATACATATTAGACATGTTGCTGATCCTGAATGCAAAGCATTTGCAAAGAAAGAAGCACTCTTGTGTGGTACAAGCGCGGGAGTACCAGTAACGTCGATAACGTTGGCTACGGGTTTGTAATGTTTAAAGGAAGTCCAAAATTGTTCCTTCATCCAATTCCTCCTCATCATCGTCTGAGCTAGGTGTGTATTGTTCAAGAATTTTTTGAGCAGCAGCAGCGTGTATGGCATGAGATTGATCAAAACGTTTAATTTCATTTGGCTTTTGCTGTGTGGATTCTGTAGTGCCTGCACTCATTTTGTCTTTTATTAGAAAGTTCAGACATTTTTTGACTAATTCTTATATTCCTGACGTGATTAAAAAATAAAATACATATTAAGACAAATGTAAACGTATCGACTATTGTGTATAAAACACTAAAAATAGCTTCATTTCACACAACCAAACTTAACCACAAAGAGACTTACAACACCACCACACGAGCGTACAACGCTCCACTAACTAAAGAACAGCGCAAGTATTCAATTGAAAAACTTTAAACGACTGGTGCTTTGGTGCAGCAAATCGTTGCTGGGCTCAAGTCGCGAAACCGCAGCGTACAAAGCAAAGCGGCGCAGGATTTGTTTTTGTATGTAAAAACAGAAATGCGCGAAACGTCGCAAGAGGATTTGGTGGCATTCCCTGACGATTTCGATCACCAAATATTTAGCATGGTTAACTCGGCTGATATCAATGATAAGAAAGGTGATGTATTGGCAATAAAATGTTTAATAAGTGGCGATGTTGTGAATACAATGAAACGTATATTACCCTATTACAATAATTTGCGCATATTACTACAATCAAATGATACCACTGTAGTGGAAATAGCAGCGCGTACTTTGGTAAAACTAGCTAACTTACTTGGACCTAAGAGTGCGGAGTCGATTGAGATTGATATAAAGCGTGCCCTTGAAATGTTAAGTGGTAATCGACAAGCAGGGGCGGATCGTGACATTGTGGGGCCCTGGGCTAATGTTACTCGGGGCCCTTTTTTCTATGGTGATGCACTATATAGTTATCAGAAAAAAAATCAGCTTATAAAAATATTTATTTATCAAAACAAATATGACAATAAAGAATATTAAATTACAAATCAACCTTTCTGCATTTTTGTGCAGCGAATTCCTTTATTTGCTCATTAACTGCTAAATCCTTTGTTAGATAACAAGCTCAAAAGTTTCGATAATTTCTCGATAAGAAATTCCTTGGAATTAATCGAAAAGATTAAAAATTTACATTTGACTTCCAAAGATTGTTTTGCCTCATTCGATATAACTTCGTAATTTTCGAATGTACCAAGAAATGGCGCCTTAGATTCGTTGCGTATTTGGCTTGATAAACAAAATATTAATCCGACGATTGCCAACGCACTATTTGACTTAACTTTTACTTGCATTAACCAATCCTTTTTCCAGTTTAGAGGTGAGTTCTATGAACAAACGGATGGTTTACCAATGGGGTTAAATATAAGCCCCTTTCTTTGCAATTTGTTCATGAACACAATAGAAGAACATCTAATTCGAAGCTCTCTTTTTCCGCGTGTTTACACTCGATATGTTGATGACTGCTTTATTATCATTTAGAGAAACAAAATCCAGCAGACACTAAACTTATTTAATTCAATGAATAATTCCATATAATTTACATGCGAGCACGAAACCAATAACGAGTTGCCCTTTTTGGACTTAAAACTAAAACACACTACTGATGGAGCTATCGAATTTAATATTTATCGGAAGCCGACATCGACTGAGCGCTTTATCCCAATTGAGTCGAACCATCACTACTCTCACAAATTAGCTGCTTTCAATTCGATGGTGCATCGTCTTGTAAATGTCCCACTGAGCGATGACGCATTTAAAAAAGAAAAGCAGACAATAATACATATTGCAGAAACAAATGGGTATAGCTCTAGCAGTATAGAACAGCTAGTGAGAAAACACCGAACCAAAAAAGATAGACGTGAGAGCAGTTCTTTTTTCGAAACGGTAGGCGGGGAAGATAAAAGTAGGTCTTGATGTAGCATGACATATGATTCGCGATCTTTTGATAATATTAAAAAAATATTTAATGCAGTAGATTTAAAAGTCGCTCCGAAAACGACAACAAAACTCAAATCCTTACTGAATTCAGCCAAAGATAAGTGTGGAGGTCTGGACAAACCGGGAATTTACTCCATCACTTGCTCATACAAAGATGACGACGGGAAAGAATGTGGAGCGAAATACATTGGCCAATCGACACGCACTGTTCGGACCAGGTTCAACGAACACTTGATATACATAAAAAATATTGAACCGAAAAGTGGAATCGCTGAACACGCTTTATCGAATCAGCACTCGATAAGTTTTGACGATTGCAAATTAATTAAATCTGAATCTAATATAAATAGATTGAATATTTTAAAATCGTTACATATTTATGTAAACAAAAATGTCTCAGTAAATCGTGATACTGGTCCCCTGTATTCTAGTCTCTTCACATTGTTGCAGTAAACTTCGCTAGTTCCGTGTCTTGTTAGTACATATTAGTTTTGTTATGGCATATTAATTTTTTTATCTTTATTTCATTTCTCTTTACATTGTATCAGTTTTTTTTTTTGTTTTTGTTTTAATGCTTCACTGAGTGATTTTGTTAGGCTTATTTGTTAATTTCTGTTGACAATGGTTAGTTGAAAACTAACAACTGATGATGACACCACGCGCGTGTCGAAACAATTGTATTGTTATAAATAAAACAATTTAAACGAATGAAAGGTGTTGTTTTAATTTTATATGTTGTAGCAATTCTAAATATTCTCGCGGAATTTTGTTCTCGCGGATTTTTTTATTCCCGCGGAAAAATTTCTCCAATTCTTTTCTCCTTGGGAGAAGAATAATTGGGGAAAAGGAATTTCGAATTTTCGAAGTCAGCTGTTTTGTCAATTGAAATTTCGTTGCGCATTTCTTATTTTGTTTAAAAAATTGTAAAGTTTAATTATTGTTGCCAATTTGTTTGAAATTAAGAAATAATGTATAAACAATGCACATTATTGCATTTCATGTGGTATTCACTGAAATGAGTAATGAATTGGTGCCACAGCAACATCAACAGAGGAGCATAAGAAGAAGACCGGCGGGATAACACAAATCCGCCGGAGTTGCCTGCATTCATTCTGCAAAGCCATTTTCTGGCGGCCAAGTCGAGTTGAGTTCGCCTTTCGTCATGTGCTAAGATCTATTTAAGCCTTCTTAAAAAATCCTTGCGCAATTTCTGGATGGCTGCATCAAATATGCGAAGAGCTCTTCCGTTGCTTATGATATACTTTTCGACTTAAAATAAAGAATATTGTGGTTGTTGTTGTTGTTGTATTAACAGTGAGAATATTGTGGTAGAACGTAAATACATATTTTAGCACAGATTTGTACAAATAAGTGTTCTTTCTTAAAAGAACCAATTTACTTTAACTATTTTGATGCATTCCCTTTAATTTAACTAGTGAAAAAACTCCTATGAAATGGCAAAGAAATCTCCCTCTCCCTCACATTCATAATACCTACTTTTTTCCCATAACCGGTTTCCTCTTTTTCGAACATTGTTCAGAATAGGAGGAAAGGGAGAAGTGAAAAAACTCACAAGGAATTTTTATTTAGAATACGAGGAATGGGAGAAGGGAAAAAACTCGCACGGAATTTTCGTTTAGAATTGGGCTGATAGAAAGAAGAGATAAATGATTAAGTCGATCGTTCGACGTTGTTGTCCTATACTTATTTGCATTATATGACATCCTGGAGAAAGAGCGCTCCGCTTCGCAGCTGGTGATGGGCAACGTCAAAAAATTTTTAAAATGGTGTAACAATTAGGAAATACACCAACAAGTTCCTTTTCATAGATAAGCTTATAAATTTCACTGCAAGAGGTGTAACAATCTGATTTAGATTGTAGTAAATATGATTTTATTTGAATCATTCATTTACTAAATTTTCATCTACGTCATCTGAATAATATTTCACAATATTGCGTACACTTTCCAGATCAACGCTTTCCTGGTTTTTATTCTGCAAATCCATTAAAAAATTAAATTTTTTGCTGGTTGTCTCATAGACTTGACCCCTTTCATTTAAATCCATAATCAGCTTATCCAATGCAACGTTTAGCGTGTCTCTTAAATTTTTCTGCGCCGCACACTGAGACTTTAGCTGCAAACTTATCGGCAAATTTTGAAGTAATTTGTCTCTTGTAAACGTCGCTGTAATTTGTTTCCACACTAGTACTTAATTTTTTAGCTTTCTCTTCGTACTCTTTTAGCTTCTGATCTGAATGCTGTCGTATGTTGTACACGAACTCTTTCAACGAAACAATTATGTATTGCCTTGGCATATATTTAAGCCAGGGCTCTGTATTTTTTTATTTACTACTTGAAATCTCTCCAAAATTTCTTCCTAAAATGTGATCAAAATTGCAAATGAGAGTTCGCAAGTTTATTAAATAAACTTCGTGCCTCTTTTCTGAAATCAGCTTTCTCATCCTCATTTTCGCTAAAAGTTTTTAAAATTTTCACCATTTTAGAATAAGGATTTTTTAAAGCTTTGACAGCCTCATAATAATAAGACCATCTGGTTTGGCTTGAACTTTTTAACGTAAATTTTAGTTGCATTTCACGATGTAACAATTCCCACCTATGGGTTGAAGATGAAAAGAAAACATATATTTTTTGCACCACTCGAAAAAAATTTCGGTTGCAACTTTAACACATTCTTCACTAAATAGGTTAAGGGAATGCGCAGCTTGGACACCTTTGTACTGACCCGACATATTGGCTGCGTTGTCATAAGACTGTCCCCTACAATTTTCCAGTATCAGCCCATTTTTTTTTTAAAAAGTCTTGTAGAATATTAAATAAGTGTACCAGTATGACTACTAATTTTGATGAACGAGACACATCTTTCGTACACATTTCCCTGAACACAGACGAGACACATCTTTCGTACACATTTCCCTGAACACAGTATCGTAATACAATATCAAGTTGGTCATTGTGAGACAGATCTGGAGTTGAATCCATCACGATTGAATAATAATATGTGTCGTCGTTATTTGATTTATAATTTGTTTCACTATCTGTTTGCCCATAATATCAATAACTTTCTCATATACTGTTTTTGGTAAGTACGATATTGTTGATTTCGGTTGCAGTTCTCGCTGTTCAATATGTTCCCGAATGAATGGGTCAAACTCTGCCAATAGATCCAGAGCTCCCATGAAATTACCATTATGTGGTGAACCAAATACTTCTTCGGAACCTCTAAATGCTAAGCCTCTTATACTTAAAAATTTTATCACAGCAATAACCCGTTTCATGGCATTATGATAGTACTCTGTTTCTTTCTTTGATTGATCCTGGAGCTGATTATCTACAACAGACTTATTTTCTTTTCGTGTCAGCCAAGCTAACACAGAAATTTTATGTTCATTCGAATTTTCGTGATTTTCTAAAGACGTTCCTACGTGTTTCCAATCAGAAAATCCCGTTGTGTATTGAGAAAGTGTTTTAGAAAAAAGTTTGCAAGTCAAACAAAAAATAGTCCCAAGGCTGGGTGAATAGCACAACCAAGGTCGTTCCAGTAATTGGCCGTTTTTCATTTTCTTAATGAAATATCTGTCTGAGAATGATCTATTTTGATCTTTATATTTTTTTGTTGAAGCTGGATATTTATTTTCTGGATCTTTATTTTGAAAATCTGTCATTTCATGAGAGAGGATGTGATTAATGAAGTCACTATTTAGCGACACTGGCCACCAGCCCACGTCAATATGTTTCCCAAACTCAAATTTAATGTTTTCTGGATTTCTTTCAGTCTCAATATAAGCGTCCTTATGTTGAGTATTAATATCGTTTTCAGTTGGATCAGAGGGTTGTTGGTAGTCAGATACTTGTTCATTTGCTTCACTAATATTTTTCTCCTGGTGTTGGGGTTCCTTACTCTCTGTAGATATGTTCTCTTTGGATAAGGTTCCTTCCTTTTCGCTTGATAATAGATTTTTAGATCTTTCATCGTCATTTTTATGTTCTATTTCAAAAAAAGTATGTACTTTTGCACATTTATTTTTTTATTTTTCTCGGCTTAATTGTAATTTTCGTTTTTCAGCTCCACTTTTATATTTTCTTGTAGATATTGATATGATTTTGTTATTCTAAAAATAATCAAAGAACATAATTAACCTATAATCGATGAGATAATCTAATAAGTACTAATATTTTGTACAAGTAACGGGTGTACTAATTCATAAAATTATCATTATAATCGGCAGAGATGGGAGTAGTCCATTTATGCAGCAGCTTGCACGAACAGATGAATGGTGAGAGCAAAAATTGCAGCCTTGCTCAGAAATAGTGGTAGTGAAGCTAAAAAATTGTTCACTAAAATTGAAAAACTGGTAGTGAAAATAGGTAGACTCAGGCACAAACATTTTTGTTCACTAATTTGAGTGAAACCCAGAAAATTTCCAATATATTTTTGTTTTATTTCAGATTGAACACGCAATTACCTAGTGGGAAAGAGGAAACTATTAAATTTTTTTATAAAAAAATGTGTACGAAAACTATTGCAAGTAAATTGAGCCCTGAGCGCAAAAAAGACGAAAGAGTCAAGATTTCCAATTCTAGGTTTCCTACAAAAATCTAAATTTTTTTTTTACAACGATATTTATTCCCTTGTGGACTTTGCTCCTCTTGGATTTCTCTAAAAGTATAATTTTTTATTAACTAGTTTGTAACGTAGCGTTACAATAACGTAACCCCCTGTATTTCCTTATTCACTTAAACCTGAACCTCCCTGTACTTATTTTTCTATAGCATAGCCAACAACCACTTGTACTTATTCTTTTATAGCATAGTCAACAACCACTGATAGCAACTGAAAATCACAATAATTGTGTGTTGACTTCTCAACCAGTTTGCGGCACAACCCATATAAACATCGAATTTGCATTTTGGCAATTCAGTCCTCGCAGGTGAGCCAGCGGGAGTGGTTGTCTTTTTAAAGACAAAATAACCAGCTAGCTGAGTGGAAGGGGCGCTGTCATGGCGCGGGTCACCCTCCACCAGGGCTGGATGACGCGAGCGGTGTCTTCGGACTACTTTTCCCTCCGTCGCCCACCTTGGTGCTTGAGCGGCCCGCCGTCTCAAAGACCCAAAGCACCCCTCCCCCTCAGCTCTGGTTTAATAGGCTGGCCGGAGCGGTGGGACCACTCCCACTAGTTAGCTAGGGAGAAGAGGGTGCGGCCGTGGCACGAGTCACCCCTTGCTGCACCAGGACGACGAGAGTGGTGTCTTCGGGCTACTTTTCCCTCCGTCGCCCTGGTCCGGTAAGGAATGACCCGCTGCCCGAACGACCGCACGACCCCTCTCCATAGCTCTGGTTTCAGCCGTGAGCCGATGCGTGCGCACAGGGGCTACCGCTGTGCCGTTAAGGTGCACTTCCTCTCCGCCCATGGGTCGACCCACGGTGCCCCGGCTGGTACAACTCCGCCCCCCTTACGCACCTTCTACTAGTGTGCAAGTAGGGAGGCGGGAGTGTCCAGCGGTGAAACCAGCACTAACGAGCCTTCGCAGGCTCTTCCCCAGGTGGCCGACCCCGGAGGACTACCGATCCTGCCGAAAGCTACCGATCAATCCCATCCCTCCGATACCGTCAACCGACCCGCCCGGAACGAGCCGCCGCTGTCCAGGTAAACACCATCGCCAGCCTACTTCCCCTCTCTCCCCGGCCCTGGTACGCTCTCCGTAGCCCATCGCCGCTGCCGTCGCATCGTCGCCCCTCTGGTGCCGACGCTGCTTCCATCCCGCCGGTGCTACGCCGACCGCTGGCCGTCCGCAATACTACTGCCGTGCCCATCCCGCCTTGCAGGTGCCGCCGCTGCCCCACTAACCGTTGGCCGTTCGCCATCCTACCGCCGTTAAGCCGGTGCATCCGTCACGCCGCTGCTACGACGACCGTTGGCCGTTTGCCATCCTACCGCTGTTGAGCCGCTGCATCCGTCACGCCGTTGCTACGACGACCGTTGGCCGTCTGCCATCCTACCGCCGTTAAGCCGCTGCATCAGTCCTGCCGCTGCTACGACGACCGTTGGTCGTTCGCCGTTCTCCCGCCGTTAAGCTGCTGCATCCGTCACGCCGCTGCTACGACGACCGTTGTCCGTCTGTCATCCTACCGCCGTTGAGCCGCTGCATCCGTCCCGCCGCTGCTACGACGACCGTTGGTCGTTCGCCGTCCTACCGCCGTTAAGCTGCTGCATCCGGCGCGCCGCTGCTACGACGACCGTTGGCCGTCTGCCACCCTACCGCCGCTAAGCCGCGGCATCCGTCCGGCCGCTGCTACACTAGCCACTGGCCGCCTGCCATCCTACCGCCGTTAATCCGCCACGGCGGTACGGAAGCCGTACGAGTTCGTCCGTTACCCAGCCGTTCAACCGCCCTACCACACCTACTCTACTCCAACGACCTTTAGCCGCCGCTCCGCCCCTCGCCATCTTGCGACGGAAAGCTGCTGTCCGCCTCATATCACCAGCCGTGTGTGCGTGTGTTCGTAACCCATAAATATCGTGTATTTATTCAGTAGGGGTTTGTGGGACCTTTACTCGACTCTGGATTGACTGAGCGTTACCCCAGCCTTAGACAAAACCCACCTCATAAATGGCGCCCGAGCAGGGCCCCTCCTCCGCAGATCACCGTGGAAAAACAAATACAACAACCACCACCACTGCCGGGGCGGGTTTGACGAACACACAACAAATACCGACTCACTCAATTGGATCTACTTACTGAAAAGGGAGGGGCTGATAGAGGAGTGTAAGAAGCATAGCATTTCCGTGGAAGGCCAAACCGTAGCCGATCTACGCCGCGCACTGAGCACGTACGTGCAAGCAAAACGTACGAGGAAGTCAAGTGAAGGCCTACTGAAGGAGTTGGAGAAGGAAGTAGAAGAGGACGAAGGGAAACCAGTTAAACTACCAACACCGACACTAAACATCACCCGAACACAACCGACCAAGTCAATAACCGCCATCCAGGTACAAAATTCCCTTTCGCATGCGCATGAGAGAGAACGCGAGCAACCGAAAGGAGACGAAAAGAGCACCAGTGAGCTAATGAATACCGTCCGCTACTGGGATCTGCATTTTCGGGAGAGGAGTCGCTGCATGAATTTCTGGAGAGAATAGAGGAGCTCGCCGAATGTAACCGCATCCCCGTCGACCGGCTCCTCCTAACGCTGCCGGAACTGCTGCGTGGCAAAGCACTCCAATGGTACCGCATCCGTAAGCAACAAATCAACCACTGGAGCAATTTTCGAAGGGAGGTGACAATTTTTTTTCTGCCTAAGCGTCATCTTCAACATTTAGAAGAGGCCATCCGAAAACGCAGGCAACAAGGCCGAGAAAAAGCCGAGGACTACGTCCTCGAATTTGGAACGCTAATCCGCCAGCACCCGACAATGTGCAAGGAAAATCACCTCGAGCTAATATACGATGGCCTACGCATTGAATACCGCCTCTTCGTCAAGCGCAGCGAGTTTAAGACGAACGATGAGCTCCTGGAAATAACGGAGGAATATGAGCTGCTAAAAAGAGAGGAAGCGAAACAGGACAAAGAGGCGATCCACAGCTTGTATCATCTTCAAAAGGAGTACGATAGCAAGGAGTGCTTCTGGCGCTGCAAGGAACGCGGGCACCGCCGCTTCCAATGCAGGGGCCGCTGGAGAATGTTCTGCTCCAGGTGTGGACAAGACAACATCCTCTCCAGGGACTGCCTATGCCCTTCGACCAACCAATCCACCGACAACAACACATCCAGGATGCCGTCAAGTTATGTGAGGAAGAAAAGAGGGTACAAAAGCATCTGCAGCAGGACTAAACTTCGGCGGAATAAAACAACGTCAGAGCGGGTGCGCACGGAGGGAGCAGTACCAGTGGCCCGCCAACCGAACAAAACCACGAAGGGGACCTATTTTTTTCGGGTCACATTTTACCGAATACCTGATAGCCATGATGAAATCACGACCCGAGGAAGATGGAAACGAAGAAGAAGAAGTATTATAATGAATTATATGAAATATACTCTGTTAGTTTTAAGAACAATGAAATGAGCCGTTTATTTTGAAAGTGGCATAAGTCATTTCATGTCGTTTAGGTTCAGTGATAATTTGTTGGTATCTCTCCTCGCCTCCAGTTTGTTAGAGTCCAATATCCCAAAGATGCAATTCTTATTATTATTTTATAATTGTAGAACCATTTATATATGCATTCGTTCAAAAATAACAATGCATTTAAGACCATGAGTTGGAAATGACTTATGCCACTTTCGAAATAAACGGCTCAAATGTAGTTATTCTTACGTTATACAAATGAATTAAAAACATAAACTCTGTTGGATATAAGTGGAATGACTCTGTATATTTTTGAGAGAAAAAAAAAAATTATTAATAAAGTGCTTGGCCCACATGCACACCGGCATAAGACCTAGGCCATGCCTGGAGATCCATCTCTACCCACCGCAGCTTTCCGTCAACCGAAGTGAGAGAGGGATTGTAACGTAGCGTTACAATGACGTAACCCCCTATATTTCCTTATTCACTTAAACCTGAACCTCCCTGTACTTATTTTTCTATAGCATAGCCAACAACCACTTGTACTTATTCTTTCATAGCATAGTCAACAACCACTGATAGCAAACCAATGAAAATCACAATAATTGTGTGTTGACTTCTCAACCAGTTTGCGGCACAATCCATATAAACATCGAATTTGCATTTTGGCAATTCAGTCCTCGCAGGTGAGCCAGCGGGAGTGGTTGTATTTTTAAAGACAAAATAACCAGCTAGCTGAGTGGAAGGGGCGCTGTCATGGCGCTGTCATGGTGCGGGTCACCCTCCACCAGGGCTGGACGACGCGAGTGGTGTCTTCGGACTACTTTTCCCTCCGTCGCCCACCTTGGTGCTTGAGCGGCCCGCTGCCTCAATGACCAAATTCCCCTTCCCCCCTCAGCTCGGACTACGTGGCAGGGGCGCGTCATGGCGCGGGTCAGCCTCCACCAGGGCTGGACGACGCGAGCGCTGTCTTCGGACTACTTTTCCCTCCGTCGCCCACCTTGGTGCTTGAGCGTCCGCCACCTCAATGACCCAAAGCACCCCTCACCCTCAGCTCTGGTTTAATAGGCTGGCCAGAGCGGTGGGACCACTCCCACTAGTTAGCTAGGGAGAAGAGGGTGTGGCCGTGGCGCGAGTCACCCTTTGCTGCACCAGGACGACGAGAGTGGTGTCTTCGGGCTACTTTTCCCTCCGTCGCCCTGGTCCGGTAAGGAATGACCCGCTGTCCTAACGACCGCACGACCCCTCTCCATAGCTCTGGTTTCAGCCGTGAGCCGATGCGTGCGCACAGGGGCTACCGCTGTGCCGTTAAGGTGCACTTCCCCTCCGCCCACGGGTCGACCCACGGTGCCCCGGCTGGTACTACTCCGCCCCCTTACGCACCTTCTACTAGTGTGCAAGTAGGGAGGCGGGAGTGTCCAGCGGTGAAACCAGCACTAACGAGTCCTCGCAGTCTCTTCCCCAGGTGACCGACCCCAGAGGACTACCGATCCTGCCGAAGGCTACCGATCAATCTCATCCCGCCGATACCGTCAACCGACCCGCCCGGTACGAGCCGCCGCTGTCCAGGTAAACACCATCGCCAGCCTACTTCCCCTCTCTCCCCGGCCCTGGTACGCGCTCCGTAGCCCACCGCCGCTGCCTTCGCATCGTCGCCCCTCTGGTGCCGCCGCTGCTTCCATCCCGCCGGTGCTACGCCGATCGCTGGCCGTCCGCCATACTACTGCTGTGCCCATCCCGCCTTGCAGGTGCCGCCGCTGCCCCACTAACCGTTGGCCGTTCGCAATCCTGCCGCCGTTAAGCCGGTGCATCCGTCACGCCGCTGCTATGACGACCGTTGGCCGTTTGCCAACCTACCGCTGTTAAGCCGCTGCATCCGTCACGCCGTTGCTACGACGACCGTTGGTCGTCTGCCATTATATCGCCGTTAAGCCGCTGCATCTGTCCCGCCGCTGCTACGACGACCGTTGGTCGTTCGCCGTCCTACCGCCGGTAAGCTGCTGCATCCGTCACGCCGCTGCTACGACGACCGTTGGCCGTCTGCCATCCTACCGCCGTTGAGCCGCTGCATCCGTCCCGTCGCTGCTGCGACGACCGTTGGTCGTTCACCGTCCTACCGCCGTTAAGCTGCTGCATCCGGCACGCCGCTGCTACGACGACCGTTGGCCGTCTGCCACCCTACCGCCGCTAAGCCGCGGCATCCGTCCGGCCGCTGCTACACTAGCCACTGGCCGCCTGCCATCCTACCGCCGTTAAGCCGCCGCGGCGGTATGGAAGCCGTACGAGTTTGTCCGTTACCCGGCCGTTCAACCGCCCTACCGTACCTCCTCTACTCCAACGACCGTTAGCCGCCGCTCCGCCGCTCCGCCCCTCTCCATCTTGCGACGGAAAGCTGCTGTCCGCCTCATATCTCCAGCCGTGTGTGCGTGTGTTCGTAACACATAAATATCGTGTATTTATTCAGTAGGGGTTTGTGGGACCTTTACTCGACTCTGGATTGACTGAGCGTTACCCCAGCCTTAGACAAAACCCACCTCATAAGTTGTTGTAGCTGAAGCTTTTTATTACAACTGAAAGCATTGTGCCAAGCATCACTACATTATCTTTATTTAAAAGCAATTTATTAGAAAAAACATGCGAATAAATTTTTTAACGGATGAACCCGGACCGCTGGATGAGGAATAATTTTGTTAACAACTCCTGTCGATTTGTTCGGTTGAAGCCACCGCATTTTTCTATAAACTTAAATTGTTGTAGAAACTGATTGGCGCTACTATTATTTCACAAATCATAAATCGCTAGCCTCTACAAATTTTTGGGTCCATGTAGCGCTGGCCATAATTCGAATTCCCATCCACCCTTACAGAAATTACAGAGATCACTTATAACTAGATTTACTTACGAAGTTGATGCAATTGCCGTTGCTTTGTTCTGAATATTCCATGGAACTTCACTGTCTCTTCAAAATTCGAGACGCACTACACTATTGTCACTACAAAATCATCTAATTCCATTTATTATAACTTTTTTTTGCCATGATTTTGTACAATAAGATACAATAAATTAACTTATTATCGCACCAATTAAGTTATTGGTAGTGAATAATAAAATGACTGCAACAAATATTTTTAGTCGTAGTGAAGAAAGGCTGCAATATCACGATATTGCAAAAAAAAAAAAAAAAAAAAAAAATAGTGCGCACTCAAATTTTGTCAATATAGTGTAATTCCAATGGAAGTGTATTGTACTCAAAATTTAGTGCACTACTCCTAACTATGATAATCGTTAAAGAGTTCAATTTACAAAAAAATATTGAGATTTTATAATTAATATTGTTTACTTACCCTTACCTACTAAAATCGGGAAACATTTACAAGCTAGTCGCAGAATCTATATTTAAGTTATATAGTCACTTTATTAGCAGCATACAGCCAGTTTTTGTTTATTTTTGAATTTCCAAGACAAGCATGAACTAAATTCTTGATCTACGGGGAGTACCCCAAACGTATACGCAATACACACGCACGCTATAAAATGCACGTCTATAGACAAGCGAAGTTGCAGGTGAATTCCCCATTCGTTTGATACTCGCGCACTCGAGTTGATCGATTTTAGTTGCTAAACTTAGGATTTTTTTTCGTTACAAGTAACGTTCGCACACGTGTGCAAACAAAAGAACATATATAAAGTCAAGTATCAATGTTTATGTCAGCACAGGATCAGCATTGTCAATTGAAAGTGTGAGTACTTACTTAGTTGTCACTTAACCGTTTAAACGGTTCTGGCCGTCTAGTGTTAGTAGTAGTAAAATAATGTTAGTGTGGTAGTAAAGTATCAGTGCGTCTTGTAGGGTATTCCTCTTTTATTTTTATTGGTGGCTGGGGGCCCTTTGCATCCACGGGGCCCTGGGCTGAAGCCCAAAAAGCCATTAAGTAGATCCGCCTATGTCGACAAGAGTATCGCCGCCACGCTCGGTTCAGCTCATATGGATCATGATCGTCAACATGGTGGTACGCATAAGTTTTCGTCGGCCACCGTATTAGAATCAGCCTCCTCACGTGCTATCCTAAAAGAAAATTACATAAATATTTGCGACAATGGGCTTGAACAACGCACTTCAAAATCACATTATGTTCAGCAAGCACTGCTCCAAATACTACCACGCCCTGCTGCCTTCAATGGATCGTGAGGTGTTTGTACAATGTTATTTACAAGAATGTGTCAATAATTTCATTAGCATTATACCACGCAAAAGAAGGATCGTAATATAGCATATATAACTATTGGATATATAGCTGTGTCTGTGGAACGGGATATTGACAAAAATTTTAGAACAATTATGTGCGCTATGAAAATAGCATTACCACCTAAGAATACCCCAAGTAAACGCAAGGCAGATATTGGTATTACGCTACTAGCACAGGCTTTAAAATCTGGCATTACAGAAGATGTACGTAATATACTAGAGCAAATGTCTTTTAGCGGTCTTTCGTCTGCTCAGAAAGCTCTAATAGCCTGAGTGAAATAGTATCGCATACCATTGAAAGCTTGGTTATTTTCGCTATCACCTATAGGGATTGTCATGTATATACGCATGTTGCGTTCCTTAGTTGAAACATTTGATACCGAGTTTGCGCAACCGGAATCACTGAGAGCGGTATTTAGTATGTTGAACGATGAAATATTTGAAATACGGGAATTCGCCATGGTTACAGTGGGTCGTTTGCCTGCAATGAATCCGCTTATGTAGTGCGGAAGTTGAGGAAAATAATGATACAATTTTTAACTAAATTGGAACATTCAGGTAGTACCGTATGAAGAATTACCACTCGCAGTGTTTTAGTCATACTATGATTGCTCATTAAAATATTGTAACTATACCTGAAAAGAAAGGAGATATCAATTAATAAAAAAGAAAGCCAAGTCTATTAGTATACTTACCACCGCGTGCTGTAAATGAATGAGTTTTACCTTTCAGGAAATGAAAAAGCGTAGCAAACGTCAGGATTTCTACACTCATGTCTGACAGTCAACGCACTGCCATACCGACATTAGACCTAATGCGCTGCTACACGCGCTACACGCACTACATGTCCCGCATTACATATCTCGATCAATCATTCATTTGGTCGAGATTTAAAATACTTAATTCCACCAATCTCAATATTATCGACAAAACACGTAGAAAATAATGTTGAACGGTGGAAATGCAACTGCACAAGCAGTCTTTTATACCTTTTCAGCCAAGTTGCGAACCGTTCCGTGTGGTGGCAGCCCACTTGTGGTAAAACAAAATACACCACAAATTATGTAGCACAAGATTCAGCGACATCGACCGAAAAAAGTCGAACTATTTAAAGTAAAACACTAAACCCCATCCCGATTGAATGCATGAGTGCTTTTCGTTTTTTTGTGCGCATAAATATTTACTTATGGGCTTTAATCTATTATTTCAATTAACTTTTCTCGCTTTCTTTTGCGAAAATACATGGGATATCTTTGTTTTTACCCCACCCGAACACCATTGGCCACTCAACAAGGCCAATACGATCATAATAATAAACGATGCCATTTCCAGAAATGACTGGATTCACTCTGAAACGCTCCAAAACGGAAGCACGCGCCAATGCTTTTACTACTGCTTACCGTTTGTGCAACAAACCTCACGGAGTGAGACTTTGTCCAATATACCCGGGTATGTCGACCGAAGCGCGTATACGCGAAATACTTATACATAGATATTGCCCAAATTGCTTATCGCCATTTCACCGCCTTGAGATACGCCCCAGCAAGGATCGATGCCGACGTGGTAATAAGCAACATCATACGACGCTCCATATGGATGACGACCAGCCGCTGCCAGGTAATAACGATGCCGACGATGGGAGCTCGGATGGAGTACACTCCATCCACGTTACCGAACAATACAAGTCATGGGCACAGCAGGTAGAAGAAAAAGAGGAAGAAGAGAGGCTTGCCAATGCAGCAGATGTAACTGCGACGACACAACAGGGCGGCTTAGAGACGCAGCGATTCCGACCACCACTACGCCAAGAGAGACCTGAGTTCCGCTCGATGATGCACGGCACATTGGTGCGCCCACAAGACGGGGATGGCGCGGAGACACGTCCTTTCCGCCCATCGTACTAGTAAACAGAACCGGAACCGCGTCCGTCCCGCTTTCACGACGGTTTGCTGGGAGGGCGGCCCGTAATAAAGTGCGCAACAATCACAAGACTCTCGTTCGACAACGACAAACACCTACGGGCTTCAGGAGTAGCCGAATCCGAGATACTCTAGTGGCACCAACCAAAACGCGAGCACTTATCGCCATTGCCCCGACGGCAATAGTCCGCATTGAATTCGGAGGCCGTTTTCATTTGGTCCGCGCCCTTTTAGACGCCTGCGCTCCCACCACCATTATAGATGCCAATTTGGCCAAGGATCTTTGCCTAGAACGCTCCAACACCGCGCGCTATTCGCGGTGCACCGTAGTATTGAGAGGGAAGTATGGGGTAGCTGTGAAAGTTACAACACAAGCCACTGTAGTGGCGAACTATGCCAGAATGAATCCAACGGCGAATATGGACGCGTCGATAGCTGCCCCATTTCAGTTCATGAAGCTGGCCGATCCGACGCTCTACCGATCATCACCGGTGTGCTCACTTTGGGCGCCGATGTCTACTTCAATATTATGGTCAACGGCACACCCTCATGGACTGTTGGCGGGCTACTCACACAAGCCACGATTTTCGGCCTCGTTGTGTCTGAAGCCCACCCACTATAAATATTTGTGCATATTCCAACGCGCATACTCTAATACATATTTAAGTAAATATTGCACGGAATTACAAAACCACGTACTTTTACCTAATAATTTCCTCTCTCTTTCCACAGGAGAGCGAAACGTGAGGTTAATCACACGGCGTTCGCATCTGCATATCGATGCATCGCCTTACGGGACATGTGATGACGTGGCATTCCTTTATTTCTCGTTTTTTCTTTGTTGCTTACGGCAAGGGGACCGGTATGTTTAAGTCACATACCTAAATATATCTGACCCTTCCCCCCTCGTAACATAATTAACTGCCCCACACATGTTTGCAGTCACTAGCCCACATATGTGTGAGTTGTAGTACGTATGTGTATTTAGAGAGGCTCGTCCTCTTTCAATCCAGCAGCCAGCAAGGAAACACGGTGTCATCACAGGTTCACGTAATTGCTAATTTTTCATATTGTATAATTTATATATCATTTTTCCACAATATCTGTTAAAGAACCCTTTCTTAACACTTGTTGTTTTTCATTCATTTGTACATTCCTTTTATTAACACGAAAATCCTTTTAGGTGTTTTTCCCGCCTAAACATATTCATCTACAATTACGTGGGTGCGCACCGTTGCCACCACGATTTTGTACATCCACAAAAGGCACCTGCGAACTGACTGACTGATGAAGGCTGTCAACGTTGTGCAAATCAAACCAATCAACGTTCTCATCTATGAGATGTTAGTGATGGTATATGCTGCGATTGAATGTTTAAAGCGGAAGTCATTGGTGCCGTATGTCGTATCGCTGTAGTCGTATCCCTAACGTAATCAGCTGTTTGTCGTTACGACGGTAACCAAAAACCAATTGGTTGGCTACGATACGGTTACGACCTTAGCAGCACCAATAATCGATTGCATTTATTCCCATAAGGCTGGTCGAATCAGCTGTTATAAGGTTACTGATACCGTTACCGATAAAGCACCAATGTCTGCAGCTTAAACCATAAACGTCAGATTTTGCCAGTATATGCCGCGACACAATGACATTTTTCATATAGATGCGTTTAACAAAAGCTTATGTATTCCAATAACATCGCCACAATCAACCAAGATGTTGCGTTTGTAAATATGAATGAACTTCAGATTTGGCAATTGAAGTTTATTTCGGCTTGCCCATTCACATACAAAATTTCGCGAAGCACTGGTATAAACATTCTCCCTATACAATAAAAATACTTGCTAACATATTTGTGTCGTATTCGATTGTTATAATGCAGTTTTTTATTGCGAAAAATGTTAGAAAATTTACCAACCAGTGGGAAAAATATTTTCACTTGCAAAGTGTGCCACCACCCTTAGCCAAGCAAATGTCAAATTCTTCTTATGAATCAGTTAGCAACCCTGTTCGGCAAAGAAGTGAAATTCCAAAGTGTCCTCAAGTAGTTTCTAAAAATATTCATATCTTCGTGAAAAACACCTAATTTTATAAACTGAATGGCTTCTAGGTGATAACCTGATAGTCATCCACGTTATTGTTCTAATAATCGCCAGTGACATTGTTCAGTTCGTGTGTATAATAAATAATTTTGTGAGCAAGTGCGGAAAATCGCTTTACAAGAAAATACCAATAACTTCCATAGAAGCCTTATAGCGATAAGGAAAGTGAGAAGAACAAATAGTAAACAACAAATACAAAGTTGTAGACCGTATCCAAAGGCCAGCTGCCTTAAAGTATGCAACATTTTGATGATATTATAAATAACATAAATTAGAGTTGCCGCGTGTCCGGGAGTAAAGGCCATAAAATAATCCGTAAAATATCATATATTGTTGAGCGGTGCGGAAGTGTAATTACGCTGATCTGGCCTATCCGCTTTTGTTACTATTTTCTCGTTATGTCAGCCCCCCTTGCACCTCTTAAGCGTCGGGCAAGTAAAGGTTCTCCGCTGGCGAAAGCAGCCAAACTTGATTAAAGTGCCATTATCTCATCTGTCTTGGCTGCACTAAAGGATTTGGAAGAAAAACTTAAACTCCAATCTGATAAGCTTGAGTCGCGGTTTGAGAGTATTTCCAACAAAATTCTAGACGTAGAGAATTGTATTGCAAAGAGATTCGTCGAAGAGATTGCTTTGCTCAACGCTAAAGTTGATGAATTTACAGCACGTATCATCGCACTTGAAGAAAACTCCATTAAACTCCAGCAGCATATTAACAAACTGCAAGAGCAAACCAATAACGTGCACGCAAGCAGAACCACCAATGAATTCTCTTCCGATGCGGTCGTATTTGGAGTGCCATTTGCTGAGGCGGAAAACCTCAAAACTGTGTTTAACAGAATTTGCCTTCATATAGATTTTCTGGCGCCACAAGTAAGAGATATTTTTCGCATCTCTCGGTCAGAAAAAAGTGCCATAATTATAAAGTTTCACTCCACTCTCGACCGTAATCGTACGCTTAAAGCCTTCCGTGATTACCGCAAGCGGATGAAGTCCCCATTATCTTTGGATGTTATTGGGCTTGAGGGAGAGCTCACGATATATGAAAGCCTAGCTCCCGATAGTAGAAAGCTGTTGCAACAGGCGATCAAGCTGAGACGAGCAGGCAAGGTAGCATCTGAATTTTCTTTGAGAGGAGCTGTATTTAGCAGAGTTACGAGGGATTCTGAGGCAGTTAAGATCACTGAGCTGAGCGAGTTGCAAAGTCTGGAGTGATATGCGCCGATTTTTACTATATACCATTTTACTTATTTAAATTTTAAGTTTATTTCAATTGTATTTTTAATAGTTCGCTTATTTTTCTCCATTGTGCCTTATTCAGATAACTGTAAACACGGTCCTTCTATTCTCTTTTTTCCTTCAGTTTTGAATTGTGCATTGATATGTCTGTTAATAACGATGGATATGGTTTTCGGAAGAATAGCTTAGCCATGATAAACATTCTTTGCAATCGTCATTAGGCATGCTTAACCAACGAACCGATATCATTTCGTTACGATAATTAACGTTAATAAACGAAACAAAGTCATTTCGTTTCGTTTATTAACGTTAAGAACGTCAAATTAACGAAATAATTTTGTTTCGTTTTCTGCCATATCAAAACGAAATCAAGTCGTTTATGTTGATTATTAATTTCAAACCATGCTGGCAAAGCTGATTGATTGCGGAGTCATTAAACGTGAAAGCATTAGCCAAGCTGATTGCAACTTTTCTCATGAATTTTGACAGTACGAATATTTCTCAGAGTATTTTTGACATTACCACCAACGAATTACACAAACAAATTACATGGAGTTTTTGTGTATCTGTGTGCGCTCGCTTTTCCCACCTTACGGCTTGACCATGGCTATAATATTGCCAGCACAATTCAAACATAAAGTATCACGTTTTTGTTAACGTTTTTAACGATAACGAAAGCTTTTCGCTTCGGTTAAAAACGAGATACAATTTATCTTGATAATTTCTTTATCGATAATATTTCGAAGTGTTTCAACGGAAACGGTGGAAATTTTTTGATAAACGATTAGCTTAACGTTAAGGTGCATCCCTGATCGTCATAAAGGCTTCAATATTATGCACTTTAATTCTACGAGTCTTAATCCAGAAAAATTTGATATTGTTAGATATGCATTTGAGTGTTCTGTGGTCGACGTAATCTGTGTAACTGAAACTTGGTTCTCAAGTTGCATTAATGACATGCACTTTTCCCTTGAAAATTATACAATGGTTCGTCATGACAGATGTAGTAAAAAAGGAGGCGGAACAGATATTTACTGCAAAAATAATATTAATATGAAAGTATTATCCCGATCTGAGCCCTGTGCTGAAGAATATTTGTTTGTTGAGCTGTCTGATAGATTATCCAAAGCCCTCCTGTCATGTGTATACAACCAAAAAAGGGATATAAATGAATCGTTCTTTGCCTCCCTATCTCCGCTTGTTGTTGATTACCAAAGTATAATCTTATGCGGTGATTTTAACGTTAATCTTCTTGTTCGTGACTCCAATACTTCTAGCTTGTTGAACAATTTGTCTGTGTTTGGTCTCTCTGTAGTAAATTCATCCATTCCCACAAGGTATTCCAACATAAACAACCCAAGATTATTGGACTATTTTATTGTCTCTGAACTTTCCTCTGCCTCTGCGTTTGACCAATTTGAATTTATATCGGATCATGACTTAATATTTTGTACACTTGACATAAATCTTGGACAATGTGAGTCTGAAGTCACGTTCTCATTTAAGGACTTTCGAAACATTGACATGAACTTATTGGCTATGGATGTTAGCTCTGTGAACTGGTCCCATTGTTGGTATTTTAGTAATGTTAATGATAAGCTTGAGTTCCTAAATGAGAATCTGCTAAGTATTTTTAACAAGCATGTCCCCGAGCGATTTGGTAAGAAAAAATCATCGGTGTCGCCCTGGTTCACGCCTAGAGTGTTGGCAGCAATCAAGGCGCGTAACAAGGCTTTATGTAAAGGGAAAGCAAACCCTTACCAGTCTAACTGGAATTCGTTCAAAGCCGAAAGCCGCCAGGAACAGAGCAACTTCCGTTAACAGATGTGAAAATCGTAATTTTTATGTTGCCAAGCTTGACCCCTCCCTGCTTCCTAATGTTTTATGGTATAACCTTAAACGCCTGCGTGTATGTGGTAGTGACAATGATGAAGCTTACACACTAGATCCTGACCTGCTTAATGAAGCCTTTGTTATCTGCCCTACACCCGGCGCTCGCAGTGCGTTTATCCCCCCCCCCCCCCCTCCTCCCCAACGCCTGTTATCCCAGTAATACGTTTGAATTTGAAGCTGTATCGGACTTGGACGTCATAAAGTGTATATCAAAAATTAAATCGAATGCTACTGGTGTAGATGGGATTCCCATAAGATTTATAAAAATGGTGTTCCCATTCATCATTGGAGCCGTAACTCATATTGTGAATCACTGCATTACTTCGTCTTGCTTCCCTAATCAATGGAAGATTGCATCAGTTCGACCCATTGCAAAGAAGAAGTATGCCGACACTCCTTCTGAGTTCCGTCCTATTAGTATACTACCTGCCCTTTCCAAAGCATTTGAGGCATTAATAGCCGAACAAATCTCAAACCACGTGCAGAGATATCAACTTCTGTCACCTTTGCAGTCTGGATTTAGGGCTAATCATGGATGTGCAACAGCTATGCTTAAGATCCTCGACGATATTCGTAGTCACTTCGATGAAAACTTACTAACGTTGCTGTGTCTGCTTGACTTTTCCTAGGCATTTGACTCAGTTGACCACGATTTGCTCTGCGCTAAGCTGAAGTCCTACTTTGGTTTTAGTTACAATTCATTAGCGTTAATTAAAAGTTATTTAGCCAACCGATACCAACGGATAGTTATTGGGTCCCAAATGTCACGACTTAGTGCAGTAGTTTGCGGTGTGCCTCAGGGGTCAATTCTTAGGCCGTTGCTGTGTAGCTTATTTATCAACGACATTTTTGCAGTCTGTAAATCTATGCACGCTTATGCAGACGATGTTCAGCTTTACCTTTCTAGTCGTATTGATGACGTCGATGATCTCTGTTCTAAACTTAACGCTGACATCTCAGAAATTTTCCATTGGGTTAATCACAACGGGCTTCGTCGTAACGCAAATAAAACTTACGTCTTACCTATATCAAAGAACAAGTTGGCTGAGACGGGTATTCCACCGATTTGTATTGGTACCGACCAAATTAAACTGGTGAGTAAAATTACAAACCTTGGCTTTTTTAATTAAATTTTATATTCGTATGTTTTGAAATGAACTATAGCTAAAGTTCAATGTTTGTGAGTTAAGCTTAATTCCAAATGTCAAACGAGAATGCAACTTGAAACCAAAAAATCTCTTAACATTCAAAGTTGGACTACTTTCCCTTTTCTTTTTTAAAAGATAAAAAATATGTCAGTGTAAATACCATTTCGTACATTGTACATATGTACATACATGTATAGGTATTGCACTTCAATATACAAATTTTGAGGAGCACTGATTTAGAAAATCTAAATTATAAAGGTATATAATGGAGATTTTCTGAAATATGGTAACGGCGAATATGTCTATATTCATTAAGTACGAAATATGATGAATATGACACACAATTAATTATTACTTTTCTAAGATTAAACTTTGTCTGGAACCTAAATACCCTTTGTATTATTTGGTTAAACAATTGTTGTAGGAGGCGCAAGGAGGGTGCCCAGGAATGAGGAATTTGGAATATCAAATTTCATTTTCCTTTCGTTGGACTGAAGTAGGACCATTTCGATGTCAACAACACGTACAGGGTTATCAGAGCCTGGATGTATGTTGACGATTCTCACCATTCTCACTCTTTGGGTTGAAGGTTGTCCTCTTTTATGACCACTAGGTCGACGGGTTTTAAGTTGTTTTGTGGATGTTTCCACTTATATCGTTTTTGGATATTGGTGAGATATACCGATTTCCACATTTTGCAAAATTTCTGGTGCAGGGATTTAATTTTTTGACATCGATTGACTATTGAGGCAGGATTCTACTTATAGTCGACTTCAGGAGGGACTTACAGATGCCCACCTACGAGAAAGTTGCCCGGAGTAAGCGGCTCCACATCGCAAGGTCCGTTGGATGAGGGACTGAGTGGTCTGGGGTTGAGGCATGCCTCAATTCGGCATAAGAGGGGCGCAAATGTAAATTTGCGATAGGACGCAATCTTTTTAAAATGGGCTTCAAAACTTTTTACTCCTGTTTCCCCCAAAACTCCCATGTGAGAATCACTTGGGGGTAGAAAAAGCCAAGCTAGATGGTTATATTTACTTATTGTTTTGTCCCTTGCTTCACGCAGAGATGCTTTGAACTCGGAACCCGGAAATATCGCGAAGCCACGAAAAAGTTAGTACCATTTTCGGAATAACTATTTTTTGGGAACCCGGTCGGCATATAAATCTGGCGAAGGCAGCTAAAAAGAACCCGGTACTAAGATCGTATGTCGCTTAAAGATGATTACCTTTCGTGGGAAAGCAGATGAACAGACTGACATGCCCCAGAAAGTTGGGGGCTTAGAATATACCCGCCGTAGGTATGCCTGTCGTAAGAGAAGACTAAAATACCGGATTCAAGGGGTTTTTATAGCTTCTTCAAACCCTATTGTCAACCTCACCTATCCGTGGCGAATCCTGTTCCAGTAACAGCCGAGGCTGTGGCGACCCCGAACTCCTCATGGAACTAGGGGGTGGGAGGGCGCGATGGCCTAGAAGGTCGCACGAGGTCATAACAAATTGTTCCCGAGATGGTCAGGCCTGGTACCGGAACGTACCGGATCTGCACCAGGCAAAGGACCATCAAGTCGATAACACTCTCCAAGGCCTTCGGGGAGTGTCCTTATCGCTACAACAACAGACTGACATATCCCCTGGAGGTCGGACATCCTCTCCCTCGGTAAGACCATAGCGGAATGAGTCTACGTGTCGCCATACTTTTCCTCCTACTTTGTCTATGATTTTGATTATTCGATATGACCACGAACTTGCTGGTTTTCGGATCCATGCCAGCACTATAGTTAAATCTGTCCAGAAGGTGACTTTAATGTTGGAAAGTTGCATGTTTTCATTAACAGATTCTATCATTTCTGCCAGTAGAATTTCACTGCAGAGTTCGAGTCGAGGCAACGATAAAATTTTCAACGTGGCGACTCTCGTTTGAAACCTATGCAATCGTTTAGATCGCAGAATAATTCTGCGCTTAAGAGTCTCGGTTATAAATGAGACCCCGAGTCCAGTAAGGCTGTCATCGAATAATCAATACCATTAAAATGAATATTAACCTGAGCTGTCCCTAATAATACCCCTTTATTTGTATGCGCGAAACATGTTTTCACATTGTTATTAGTCGGAGTGGTTTCTATTTCAGCATTGCGTCATACTTGAGCTTCTCGTGACGTTGATGCTCCGATAGTGTATAAAAAATTTGTGGGTGTTGGCTGATATTGAGCAAAAGAAGAAGCAGGCATTTATCCTGGCATCCTGCTACATGGCCCACGCTGCGGAGGCTCATGGAGTGCAAGAGGATAGTACAGTACGAAGGGCGCAAAGGGCGGTTGGTCAAAAGCGCGGATGCAAATGCGCACCACAATGCGTGGGGAGAACGAGAGAGGCGAATCTCTATTTTGTTACATCCTGCAAACCGCTTTGCAGATAGCCAACAGGGGAAATGTCCCTACATACATTGGTCCAACATCCAGCAATGTTCTGGATATTATATTGAGCTCCGAACGTGATATATCAAGGTATGATGGGATGGTTCTTGATAGACCATCCTTCTCCGACCATGCGTATATCAGCTTCAGCAACCCCCGTAAAGAGGGGAGAGAAGGGAGGAACCTTTAGAAACCCAAGGTCAACGAACTGGACTAAATTCCAGAAACAGGTAGAAACAAAACTGGGACAACCCAAAGAGGTTGCCAATATGGAGGAACTAGAGGAGTGTAATGAATTCCTAACAAGGACGCTTATGACTGCGTATAACAAAGCTTGCCATCTAAGAAGATTCAGAGGAAACGCAAATCCGCCATGGTGGAGCAATGAGCTGAGCCTTCTAAGAAGATAGGTAAAAGAAATGTTTAAGCTAGCAAAGACCGCGGAAAGCAAAGCGCGTCGAGACGAGTGCAGGGATCTACTGAGGATCTACAGGCGTGAAATTTCCAGGGCGAAGGTAATTTCATGGAAAAGTTTCTGTACGGACATAGAGTGCTCCAGCGAAACAGCACGGCTGAAAAAAGTCCTAGCAAGGGGAAATATAGTCCGGGGACTAATAAAGAAAGAGAACGGGGAATGGTCACGTAATAGTGAGGAATCCCTTGAGGTGCTTTTCGATACACATTTCCCATCGGGAGATGGTTTAGAAGAGCCAGCGCACAGCACTCACACTTCGATCACGGAGCGGGTAGTCCCGGGCTTGGTAACATATACCAAGATCGAGTGGGCATTGAAGACGTTTTCCAAGTTTAAATCGCCGGGCCCAGCTGGTATATTCCCAGCCATGCCACAAGTTTCAGGTAGAGCGTGGGTGGAATGGCTTAAAATAATATTCGATGAGGGATATGACTGAATCATGTACCGCACTTTTGGAGAACTGCTCGTGTAGCTTTCCTATCCAAGGCGGGGAAGATCGGTCCCGTGTATCCCAAAGACTATAGACCCATTAGCTTAACAGCATTTCTGCTCAAAAACTTTGAGAGGCTGATAGATGTGTACATAAAGTCCAAAGTGAATGAAAAGCTGCTCTCAACAGCACAGCATGCGTACACCAAAGGCAAGTCGGTAGACACCGAATTGCATAGGGTGGTGATAAGCATAGAGAAAGCCCTGGAATATAAGGAATATGCTCTAGGAGTCTTCTTAGAAATTGCCGGGGCTTTCAAAAATTTTTCTAAATGGGCGATTATGGATGGTCTTAATTACATTAAAGTATATCCAGCCTTAACCAGATGGATCGGCTGCTTGTTAAATTGCAGGAAGATTACATCACAATGGGGAGGCCGCGAAATCAGTGGACAGGGGCACGTCGCAGGAAGGGGTTCTATAACCTCTGCTGTGGACGCTGGTCATCAACCAACTACTCAGGCGATTTGACGAGGGACTCGTAAAACTTACGGCTTACGCAGATGACGTTCCAATTGTCATAAGTGGAAAGTGCCTTCCAACGATTAGTTCTTTGATGGATCGGGTGCTTCGGTAAATTCATACCTGGGCATCTAATGTCGGGTTGAAAGCCAACGCGCAGAAGACGGATAAATAAATAAATAAATGTAAGGCGCGATAACCTCCGAAGAGATCTAAGGCCGAGCTTCTCTTCCAATTTGCGTCGTGCTCCTCTTGATTTTCCCTACAAATTGGCCGGAAGGGACCTACATGTTTTATGCCGACTCCGAACGGCATCTGCAAGGCAGATGAGTTTTCACTGAGAGCTTTTCATGGCGGAAATACACCCGGAGCGCTTGCCAAACACTACCGAGGGGCGACTCCGCTTAGAAAAATTTTCTTCTAATTGAAAAATCTTATTTCTAAAATTTTGATGTTGCTTTGCCCGGGGTTTGAACCCAGGGCATACGGTGTGGTAGGCGGAGTACGCTACCATCACACCACGGTGGACGGATATGGTCTTGTTTACAAAGAAGTGCAAGGTCCCAAATTGGACCAGGCCTAAGTTAGGAGGGGTAACCCTACAGGAGAAGCCTTGCACAAAGTAGTATAGCGTCATCAATCACAAGACGAACAGACTACCTGATTCCATATCAGCGCTTCGAGGGAGATCTTAAGGCCACAATAGAGGTGGACGGTTGGCGCAAGGGTGCTCAAATGGCGGACGAGGCGATACATGTGTACACAGATTGTTCCAAAGTGGTGGAAGGAGTAGGGTCTGCGGTATACTGTGCTGATCCGGAAATAAACAGATCCTACAGGCTGCCGGATTACTGCAGCGTTTTCCAAGCGGAAATAGTAGCCGTACCCAAAGCAGTAGAAACGCTGGAAGAAAATAGCCCAAGCTGCAATCGTGTTAACTTTTATATTGACAGTCAAGCAGCAATTAAGGCAATAATTTCGCATAGCACATCACCTAAATGCGTGTTAGAGTGTAAGCAGTCTCTGGAGAGAATAAGGACAGGGAGAAGCATACATCAATATTGGGTCCCAGGGCATACGGGCATAGATGGGAATGAAAAAGAGTACGAACTAGCTAAAAAGGGCGTAACCATTGAAGCTTGCTCCGTAGACGTCCCAATTAGACTGGGCGAGATTAAGCAAAGGCGAGAGGTGCACATGACCCACTAAGCGGGAGAGGCGTGGGTTCAAGCGCGGGGCTGTAAATTGTCGAAGATTATGTGTAGGTCTTACAACCTTAGACTAACAAAGTTGCTTCAATCATTAAAAAGAGGACTGTAGACTCATGACGGATATTCTGACTGTACACTGCCTTCTGGCGTCATTTGCTTTTAAATTAGGCTTGGTCAGTGATAACAGATGTAGAAAGTGCGGGTTGGAAGAGAAAACGATCGACCACGTTCTGTGCTCATGCCCTGCGGCGTGCCAGGCTAAGACTCCAGATATTAGGAGTGATACAGCTGTCAGATCTAGAAGCAGCAAGTGGCTTAAGTCCTAGGAAGCTTGTGAGGCGGGTTTTGTCGAAGGCTGAGATAAGCTCAGCCGCTCCAGGGTGAAGCGAAGGTCCCACTAACCTCTACCAATTAATAACACAATTAGATGTTGTTTTGCTCCGAACACGCACACACACACGATGCGGCTTTGACTTTCGATGCTGACAGCCTTTTATGCCAGAGAGAGAGAGGGAGGGAGACGCACATACACACGGTGCGGCTTTGACTTTCGATGCTGACAGCCTTTTATGCCAGAGAGAGAGGGAGGGAGATGCACATACACACGATGCGGCTTTGACTTTCGATGCCGACAGCCTTTTATGCCAGAGAGAAAGAGACGGAGAGAGATGCCACGGATGATAGCGCAGGAGCGACGGAAGCGGGTCTCGGAAATGAATGTACGGGTCGCGGTTGTCAGGGAACGGTGATGATGATCCTCAAATAGTATCTTACTCCCAGAGAAAGATTGCTCTGATTGGTTCAGGCGGGTTACGGTGGTCCTCCTATGGCTAACGATTGACGGCCGCGGGCAGAAAGGGCGCGGTTTGACCTAGGTGAAGTATATCGGTTAGTAATACCCAACGGACAAATATATGTGTATACATGGGTGCTGGGTAGATTCAGTACTCCTCTCAGGGAGCCTCGGACAAGAGTCCTAGCGACCATCAGCTGTGTAGTGAAGTCCACCGTTGTATTCGGCTCGGCACCCCAATCAGGAGGCGGGGGATGGAGATGCTCCTCGGCCACCCTGAGTGAACTGTCCGCGCCTCATGCCATCACCATTTGTTGCTGGGTAGACTCAGTGCTCCTCTCAGAGAGCCTCGAACAAGAGTCCTAGCGACCCTGAGCGGTGTAGTAAAGTCCACCGTTGCATATGGCTCGGCACTTCAACCAGGGAGCGGGGGAGCGAGATGATACTCGGCAACCCTGGGTGAACTGTCCGCGACAAATGCCACCCGTATTGATATTTACTGGGCCTGGCATGTCCCTCAAGTGTAGCCCAGGACTGGTAGAAGGGGATGTATCCCCTCCTACCCCGTGGAACGTTGTGCAAAAGGTTGGTTTCCCATAGGTGGGGGGGGGGGGGGGGGGCGGTGGGATCCATGAGCCCGATGGGTTCGCTGAGAATCTTCCCCGTTCACCTTGGGACCCCTTTGATACCTACCATCGTAAGTTGGCCTCGGCCTTACTTACCTAGGTGAAGTATGCAGTAAGTCCTGGCGTTTGCCATTATATACTTCGCAGCGTATAAGGTTGTTAAGTATTTAGCTCATCAATAACTCCTCGTTAGGATAGCGAATGAAAAATGCACATCAGATAGTCAGTACCATGCGTGCTGAGTATGTTTGGTTGTCCACTGTTGGTACTTGGCATGCCATGTGCGATGGTTGTTCGCTGTGAAAGGCGAACGTATGGTATGTATATATACATTTAATTTTAGGGTATGTATATATTTAAAGTTAGGGCTGTGGGTAGGTTATTGTGGCGTAGTATTTTGCTACGTTACAGCCCCCCTCCCACTTCAGGGAAAAAGAAACTTCGGCATTCGGGAGTTTGTGGCCTTAAGGCCTACACTGCCGTGGACCAAGTGGTGCCGGTACATTTTACCACCTCGCAGGTGGCGCGGCCGACGTACGTGTGTGTGTTTGTAGTCCGGTATTTTCCTTTGTTCATATCGCATTTATCTAGTTGTATCTTCATGTTCGCTTCTTCTAATGTTTTAAATACTAATTTAATATTCCTTAAGTATTCCTCTTCGGTTTTACCGAATATTATAACGTCATCAATATAGACGTAGCATCTAATTCCGATGTGCTGGCGAAGTATGTCATCTAATGCCCTTTGGAACGTAGAAGGGGCATTTTTAAGCCCTAAAGGTAATCGGAGAAATTCGTATTTTCCGTTATTCACGGAAAATGCCGTTTTCTCTATATCAGATTCACGAAAGGGGAATTTGATGGAAACCGCTCTTAAGATCTATAACGGTAAATATTTTATTGTTTCCGAGGTTGGCCAGGACCTCGTTAATTTCGGGTATTGGATATTTGTCTGGGATAGTTACGGCGTTAAGTTTCCGGTAGTCGATGACCATTCGATATTTTTTTTCACCTGAACCGTCGGTTTTCTTATTGACTATCCAGACCGGGGAGCTGTAAGGACATTTAGATCTCCTTATTATTGCATTAGCAAGAAGTTCTTCGACTTGACGTTCTATTTCTTCTTTCAGAGCCATTGGGTATGGGTACGGTTTGGAGTAGACCGGGGTGTCTGTCGTTGTTCTAATTTCGCCTTTGACCAGCGCAGTATACGTCAGTTTTTCGTCTGGTCCGAAAATAAATTTGGGCATTTTGCTATTACGTCCTTGATCTTATCTTTTTGTTTTTCAGAAAGATGGGGAACCCTTATTACCGCGTTATTAACTTCTTCGGATAATCGTTGTTTTAGAGGTATAATTGTATTCGTAAGTATGGTCATAATATTTTAATCGGTATGGATGGTGGCTTTTAATTGTTTTAATGTGTCATTACCGATAATCCCGTGAAATGATTTTAATGACGGAAGTATAAAGAATTTTATTTTTCCTACCTCTGGTCCTAGGATGTCTCTGAATGTGTGGTGTGTAATTTCGATATCACCAGCTACCGACTTTACCTTAAAAGGGACTTCGTTTGGAATTGGGTTCCTAATTCTGGTAGATTGTATATAATTTTTGTTAGACCCGGTGTCTATCAAAAAGTCTAGTGCGTCTCCACTTCTAGATACGAATTCGTAATAAGGAAGTGAAGACGGGGTAAATCTAAAAAATGAATGATGTCGAGGTTGTAGCATTCCTGTTTGCAATTCTCCATTCCATTTTGTCTTATTACATTATCATCTGATTTTGGAAATTGGTTCGACGTTCCATAGCTATTGGGGTTTGTGCTCCCCCGTATATGTGGTCAGGATCTTTATATACTTGTTGCTCATTTGGATTCGCTGATCCCGTATCAACATGGAAGTTCCTTTGAATCTTATTGGGTTGATGCATATGTTGAGATGAGAGGGGACGCTTCTGTGCGTAATTATTTTGATTGTTATTTGGCCTGTTTTGGTAATTTACCTGTCTTGAGTGGATAGAATGATCTACGTCCATAGACACAGGTGGTTTAGGGGGTAAATTAGGCCTATTCGTATTAGGATGGTTCGCTTGATTGTTATAACCGAATTGATTCATACGGAATCCTTGGTTGAAGGTAATTGTAGTTATTAGGTGATGTAAATGGTTGTTGTTGACGATACGTTTGTAGTTGATATCTATTCGGTTGTCGATTAAATGTTTGCGTTCTTGGTATAAAATTAGTTCTAGACGTCGTAGAATATGTCAATTCGGAATAAAATGGTCTATTGTTATTATAATTTGCGTTTTGTCGAGGAGGTCGGGGTGGTGCGTAGTTGAATGCTTTGTTCATGCTATGTGCATGATTCATACGAAATGCCATATTGTCAAGTTTCTGACACAGGTGTAATGCCTGTGGTAGTGTGGTTGGTTGGCGGATGCTAAGGAGACGAGGAAGGTCTCCGTTAAGTCCGCGAACGAAGGTATCGAGGGCTTTATCTCTGTACGAGTTTGTCGTGGTTGTAATTGATTCCTCTCCTAAGTCTAGGCAGGATATCTTGTCTAGGATAAGGGACAGATGTTGGTAAACTTTTTGGTAAAACGTCGGGATGTCGTCGCTTCTTTGGGTCAGAGTTGTCATTTGGTACTCGAGAGTACCAATGTCTCTTTTATCTGAATAATGCATCATAAGGCATTTCCTAATTTGTGCCCAATCGAGCGGTGTGCTATACGATTCTAGCGCAGTGTCGGCGTCGCCGACAATTTTGTGCCTAACTGTATGGAGTATAGAAAAGTACTTTGGTGTATCCCTCAATCCTTCGTAAACCTTAAATATTCTGTCGACGCTTTTTCGCCAGGAGTTAAATTCTCCTGGACGTCCCGAGAACTCGCGTTGGCATTTGACCATATCTGGTATTTTTTCTAATTCATTAATGTTATTTTCGTTCACTGTCACGTTATGGTCGGGTTGCTGAAAATCATTTATTGGTGGAGTTTTAATTCTCTCCATCACTTCTTTAACGATTGTCTCTACTAATGAGGAATTAGAGGTAGAGGGGGTTTCTTGTTGTGGGGGATTTCCATGCTGCGAAACCCATATTCTAGCCTGAGTTGATTCAATTGATTAACCAATTCTTCCGCGGTATCCGGCATTTTTCTCAACAGAGCCATTAGATTTCCTTAAAAATTTTAAGTTTTTATTATTTTTAATTAATTTTTACTAAAACGCTTTTGATCCGTTTTTTTTTCTAAAAAAATCTTTACCTTTCTTAAACTTGCAAGAATAGTTCTTTAAATTTCACTTTTTGTTTCCTTTTTTCTAATATTTCTTATTATTCTTCTTCTTAAATTTTTTATACGAATTTTTCTTTTCTTTCCTTTTTTTGTTTCCTTTTTTCTGAAAAAAATCTTTTCCTTTCAAAAATTTGCAAGTCAATTGTTGAAATTTCACTTATTATTTTTGCTTTTGTTTCTTTTTTTTTTAAGTTTTATTATTATTCTTCTTTATAAACTTTTTATCTGAATTTTTCCTTTTCACAGTTGTATCTTCGATAATAATTTTTTTTTATCTCGCAATTTCTTTTACATAAAAACGATTTCACTTTTTGTTCCTTTTTGCTTTCTTACATAGCTAAATCTTACATAAAAAACATTGGTCCAGCGAAGGTCCTTGGGGCTGATGAGTGGTTCGAATTTATCCTGTTTCCTTTCCGGTACGGAGGGTTCTAGCCGCTACTTTTATCCAGGTCCTTGTAAAGTGTATGCCGCGTTTAATTTACACACGCGTAGCCGTACTTTTTGTTTTTCGGGCTAATACTACTTTCGCACGCCGGTCCCTGCTCGGGCGCCAGTTAAACTTTTACAAATTGGAAATGCTAAAAAAATATATTTTTTACATGGGAGACGTGCTCCTTTATTGAATGCAAACTTACACAATAATAATGCTTACAATCTAACCTACGTTTGCCTTACCGCGATGAAATTGAAAACTGCTGATCACGCGCTTCCCACAGGTGAGTTTGTTTATTTTAATTTGGTTTCCATTTACCGCTTACTGCTCACACGGTTTGCTTCGTGTGTGTTGCCGCTTCAGCAATTTTGTCAGTTTGTTATGTCTGGAGTATTATGTGTCTGAATGTTTGTTTTTTTATATTATATAAATATGTGCCGTGGTAACATATATTGGAACAACATGTTTTTTTCTTAGTTTTAGAGGTAAATGTTTATGATATATATGTAACGTACAATCATTCATAAAAAAAATTGCTTTCAACTTATATTTACAATTGTTAACAAAAAAGATTTGTGACAATGATTTGCTCAAGCTAACAATAAAGTCGCAACGGCAATTATGCGATTTAAGGAATGGTGTGTATTACTTAGGAAATAAATCTCTTTCTCCACGTGTGGTTTTTTTTTTGGTTTTTTTTTTTGGTAGTAACAATTCATATAAAAGTATATTCTTTTCTTCTTACTAGTAGCGTGTATAAAAAAATTGTTCTAGGTGTGTATGACTTTATATAAATAAAAAAGAAATTTAACTCCTTTGTTTTCTAAGGTTGCATGGATTTTTGTTTTTTTTTTACAATTTTTGTTACCATGCAATAAAATAAATAAAAAAAAAATAATTAAAAAAAAAATATTGAATGCATCGGAGCCTAAGATTACGGTGGTGCCCAGGTTAATCCTTATATTTCATTATTCTCTTGTGCCCCGCGATCTTCACTAAAGCGTGGTCCGCGTCGATCTGCGTGCAGTACACATGCTGTTTGCCATATCGAAAGTGCCATTGGGGCGTACTTATTCTTCTTTGGTCGCTTCACGCAGTCCATTTTTTGAATGTTTTCTCCGCTTTATCTTCGCTGATCTTCTCCGGTACCTCTGTTTCGGTGGGTCGAGCTGTTTCGCCTTCTACCTTTTTACGGTCGGTTATGTTGTTTGCGCACTCGCTTATGCGGGTGTACTGTTTGCATCAAGTTGGGATAAAGCGGGGGCCGTGAAATATTTGTATCTGCTGTATGATCGCCTTGTTGCGTGGCCATGGCCTTGCCTCGAATGGGGGTACCCATTCCTTTACCTTTTGTGGCGAATCCGGTGGGGCTGGCTGACGCATCGTAATCTGTAATGATAAGAGCAGAGTTATGTACGTGTTGTGTTAGGTGGAGATATTACTGGTTCGGCAGCGAGTGGGCGTTCATCGGCGTAGAGTTTTAAGTCCTGTAGATGCGTATGCGCTGTCCGTTGATCCTGCTCTTCGGTGTGTCTCAGCTGGACTGTATTGGATGATATGTATTTTTCTACCACATAGGGGCGGGAGAACTCTGGCGCTAATTTTTGTGTAAATTGATTGATCGCGGAGGAGAGCGGATGCTCTTGTTTTATCACCTTTTCCCCAACCTGTGGTTTTTAGGGTCTATGGCGCAGGTCGTAATACTTTTTCTTTATTTTAGTTGCTTTAGCCATATTCTTCTTGATCTCTTCCCATAGGTCGGTTATCGTTGGGGATACTGTCGGTGATTCTTCGGGGACGGCGCCTTCGGTGCGTATTTGCTGGGCTGTCGCGATGTTTCTTCCAAAGTTGATTTCCGCAGCCGATGCTTGGGTTGCTTCGTGATGTGCTGTGTTCATAGCGAAAGCGATTTGTGGGATCTCCCTGTCCCAGGTGCGGTGATCGGCTTTTGACCGCTGCACTATCATGGTGTTGACTACCCTGTTAGCTCTTTCGGTCGGGTTTTCGTGGAGGGCGTATACGGCTGGTAATTTGTGGGCTATTCGATGTTCGTCGAGTAATGAGGTTAATGCTTGCCCCACGAATTGTTTACCGTTGTCGCTGAGGAACACTTTTGGGCACCCAAAGGGGTATACCACCCGTTCCTGTAGAGCTTTGATAACGCTCATGGTTGTTGCTTGCCTTACTGGTATTAGTTGCACCCACTTGGAGAATTTGTCGACAAGGACCAGTAGGCACGTATTTCCCTGTTTGGATCGCGGTAGGGGCCCTATAAAATCCGCCGTAACGATCTCCCATGGTCTAGCGCACTGCATAGTGGCCATCAATCCCGCTGGGCGCTTTTGCTCAACTTTGTTTTCGGCGCATTGGTGGCATGCTTTAACGTATTTGAGTACGTCGCGATACATTCCTAGCCAATAGTAGTTTTGCTGAGCACGTTTGAGGGGTTTCTTCACTCCGAGGTGCCCTGCGGTGGCGGAGTCGTGTACTTCCTTGAGAACGTTTCTTTTGTGGTTGGCCGAAATGCAAAGTTTCCATTGTGGCGAGCGGTCGAGCTTATTGCGTGTTGTTATGTGTCTAAACAAGCGGTTGTCGATGATCTGATAGTCCAGATGGCGGCTGGGGTTCTGTAATGTTTTGTCCATTTTCCGGTTATACCAGTCCCTGTTGGTATTACTTGTGATACACATGATGTCCGCCTCGTCATCACGTATGGGGAGTGGGCATCGGAAGAGTGCGTCTGCTACTATGTTCAACGCCCCTTTTCGGTATTCGATGTCGAAGTTGTATTGCTGGAGCTCTAGCGCCCATCGGGCGAGCCGTGCGGAGGGGATTTGTAGTAGTATCTACTTTAATGAATGGTGGTCTGTGATAACGGTGAATCGATATCCCTCCAGATATGGCCTCATTTTGCATATGCCCCACAATACTGCTGCATGGCGGAGTAGCGTTTCTCGAGGTCGGTCAAAGTCCGGCTCGCGTATGCAGCTACCGTCTCTTGCTCCGAGTGGCGTTGAAACAATACAACCCCTAGGCCCTCTCCGCTCGTGTCGGTTTGTAGGAAGAACGGGTGTTTGAAATCTGGACAGCACAGTACCGGGGCGCTGGTCAGTTTGTCTTTGAGGTTCCGGAAAGCATCTTCTTGTGGCGTGTTCCACTCCCAGCGCTGACCCTTTTTCAAAAGTTTATTGAGTGGTGCGGCGAGTGTCGAAAAATCGGCTACGAATTGGCGGTACCATGAGGCGAGGCCGAGGAACCGGCGTAGTTGTCGAACGTTTAGTGGCGCGGCCATTTCGCGCACGGCTGATGTTTTTGCGGGATCGGTATGGATTCCCTGTTCGCTGATGATATGTCCAACGTAATTTAGTTCATGTTGCACGAAACTGCATTTTTGGAAATTTATTTGCATGTTGTTTTGTTGTAGTCGTTCAAAAAGTTCCCTTAGGTGGTGGATGTATTCTTCAAACGTGTCCTCTAAAACGATTATGTTATCCAAGTATGCAAACACCTTCGGTGGGAGTTCTGGACCAAGGATTGCATCTAGGGCACGTTGGAAGGTAGCCGAGGCAGAGTGTAGCCCGAAGGGCATGACCTTCCACTGGAAAAGTCCGCGGCCGCGGACGGTGAACGCGGCGTATTGGCGGGAATTTTTTGCCATAGGTATTTGCCAATACCCATTCTTCAGGTCTATGGTGGATATGAATTTTGCTTCTTTAGTTGGTCCAAGATCGCCCCGATCTGGGGTAAAGGATACGCATCTGGTATACTGGCTGCGTTGAGTTGGCGATAGTCGATGCACATCCTCCAACTGCCTTGCTTCTTGCGCACGAGGACTATGTGAACTGTAAGCGCTTTTTGATGGTTTGATCCGTTGGTTGGCTAGTAGTTCGTCGACTTCAGCATTTATTACCTGTTGCATTGCTCGGTTTCGTGGGTAATATCGCTGTTTTAGCGGTCGATCAGGTTTCAGCGAGATTACGTGTTCTGCAGCCCTGCTGGAACCAGTTATTCCCTCGAATATCCGTTGGTGGTGGTTTAAAAAAACTTCGAGTTCGGCATATTGAGTTGCACTTAAGTGCTTTCTTTCTGTCACGGCACTTAGTTTTGCAATTATGGTGTTCTGCGTTGGCGTGGCTGGCAGTAATAAGTTTCCGTCTAATGTGAGGGTGAGCCCCCTTTCCCTCAGTAAGTCAATGCCTAGAATCATGTATTCGGCCAAATTAGGCAGGGTAAACACTCGCATGTGGGTCTTTTTATTGTTGCAGAGTATGGTTACTTGGTAGGTGTATGAACTATCAACGCACGTCCTATCGGCGAGCTGTACGTTGCGGACGCTGGGTGCCCTTGCTATTTTCCTGCCTTCCAGATGTTTGCGTATAGTGTCACCTACGTAGGTGACCGTTGCGCCGGTGTCCACCAAGGCTCGGACTTTTAACCCTTCGATGGTGAGCTTGACGTAGTGACGGCCATCAATATTTTCATTCGGCGGTTGTTCGTTGATTGCTGCTGATTGTGGTATCTTCTCGTGCTGTAGCCTGACGGGAGTCAAGGTGCTCGCCTTATCTGCAATCTCTGCACAGGGCGTTGTCCCGGCCACATCTGGAGCAAAATAGTCTTCGGGCTCTTCGGCATTGGTGGCGCATATGTCCTCGCTCCTTGCATCTCCAACAGGATTCCTCTCGGCTATATTCTTCGGTCAACGGTGATAAATAATGCGCTGTTTGTCTGCTTTGTCTGGTGGCCTCCTATTTTAGCAGCTCGAATTCGTCGGTCAGCTCCATCAGCTCTTCAATAGTTTGGAACTCGCCACGCTTTGCGAATGACCGGTATTCGACACGAAGCCCGCCGTAAATGCGTTCCAGTTGGTTCTCTCGTGACATAATTGGATGTTGTCGGATCATTGTTCGCATTGCGAGAATATAATCCTTTGCCTTTTCTCGCTCCTGCTGCCGCCTCTGGCGTATGGCGTCTCCTAGTTGGTGTAGATGCCGTCTGGGTAGGAAAAATTGCTCGACGGCTGTGCGGAACTGTGTCCAAGAGAGTATCTCGGCTTTGCGTACACGGAACCATTGCAATGCCTTACCGCGCAACGTCTCTGGCAGCGTTAGGAGCAATCTATCCAATGGAATGCTATAGCACTCGGCCAGCTTCTCAATTCTCTCCAAAATGTCGTAAAGCGTTTCTCCACCCGTGAAATGGACATCCCATCGGCGGACCGTATTCATTACTTCAGCGTCGGTCAACTCGGTACGGGGTGGTGGCGGTCGTTGATTAGTCTTTGTAACTGCAGACGGTGTAGTCACATAAACGGATAGAATTTGGTCGAGGGCCTTGATTACGTCTTCCACCTCTCTCAGTAGATTATCAGTTGACTTGCGATTTCGTTTTGCCTTTACGTAGGCACTGAGCGCTATGCGTAGCTCAGCAACAGTGCTGCCGTTAACGAATATCCGGTATCTCTTGCACTCCTCAATGAGTCTCTCTTTCTTCAGCGAATATATCCAGTTCAAGCTGTCGGTATTCAATAGGTTGGTATTGTCCTCTGGTTGTGGTGGCGTGTTCGGCGGTCCATCTTCCGGCGGGCTGGTGCTTGTTGTTGCTTTTACACTTTCCTCTGCGGAGATGGGTCCCTGCTCGGGCACCATTTGTGAGGTGGGTTTTGTCGAAGGCTGAGATAAACTCAGCCGCTCCAGGCTCAGGCGAAGGTCCCACTATCCTCTACCAATTAATAACACAATTAGATGTTGTTTTGTTCCGAACACGCACACACACACGATGCGGCTTTGACTTTCGATGCCGACAGCCTTTTATGCCAGAGAGAGAGAGGGAGAGAGATGCCATTACACACGATGCGGCTTTGACTTTCGATGCCGACAGCCTTTTATGCCAGAGAGAAAGAGACGGAGAGAGATGCCACGGATGATAGCGCAGGAGCGACGGAAGCGGGTCTCGGAAATGACGGTACGGGTCGCGGTTCTCAGGGAACGATGGTGATGATCCTTAAATAGTATCTTACCCCCAGAGAAAGCTTACTCGGATTGGTTCAGGCGGGTTACGGTGGTGCTCCTATGGCTAACGATTGATAGGTGAAGTATATCGGTTAGTAATACCGAATGTACAAATATATGTGTATACATGGGTGCTGGGTAGATTCAGTACTCCTCTCAGGGAGCCTCGGACAAGAGTCCTAGCGACCATGAGCTGTGTAGTGAAGTCCACCGTTGCATTCGGCTCGGCACCCCAATCAGGAGGCGGGGGAGGGAGATGCTCATCGGCCACCCTGAGTGAACTGTCCGCGCCTTAAAGTCAAACTTAAACAAGATTGTTGTACTACAAAACTTAAGTTTCATGGATCCCAAAGAAGTTGTTCTTTGCATCTGGTCTTGCAACATTCTTCACACACAATAGATCAGAAAATTGTTCAGGATATTGATAGCGATTATAGGTAATTGAAGTTTTTAAAATTTAAGACATATTTTGAAGACATTTCTAAGGTTCCCCCAGAAGTTTTTTGGAAAACTATTTCTATTACCAAAAGAGCTGACTCTAAATACGCTGCATTCGTTGCAGATGTAATGTGCTGGTCATACTCATCAGCGAATGTAGAACGAATTTTTCTAAAATAAATTTATCAAAATTAAAATCAGAAACCGCCTCGAAACTGATACATTAAAAGGAATATTGCTGGCTCAAGATTACAATTTTTGTTGTTATATCGGCCTACTGACTTGTAAGATCGCTTGTTCGAATCGAGCTCAAGGCCTAACAATAATTATTTTATCTTATTATTGTTATGATCAAGCTATAATAGAGGAAAGACAAAAAAAAAACCAGTAAGGAAGGCTAAGTTCGGGTGTAACCGAACATTACATACTCAGTTGAGAGCTGTGGAGACAAAGTAAGGGAAAATCACCATGTTGTAAAAAGAACCTAGGGTAACCCTGGAATGTGTTTGTATGACATTTGTATCAAATGGAAGGTATTAAAGAGTATTTTAAGAGGAAGTGGGCCATAGTTCCATAGATGGACGCCATTTAGGGATATCGCCATAAAGGTGGACCAGGCCTGACTCTAGAATTTGTTTGTACGATATGGGTATCAAATGAAATGTGTTAATGATAATTTTAAAAGGGAGTGGGCCTAAGTTCTATAGGTGGACGCCTTTTCGAGATATCGCCATAAAGGTGGACCAGGGGTGACTCTTAGAATTTATTTTGTACGATATGGGTATCAAATGAAAGGTATTAATGAGTATTTTAAAAGGGCGTGGGCCTAAGTTCTATAGATGGACGCCTTTTCGAGATATCGCCATAAAGATGGACCAGGGCTGACTCTACAATTTGTTTGTACGATATGGATATCAAATGAAAGGTGTTAATGAGTATTTTAAAAGGGAGTGGGCCTTAGTTCTATAGGTGGGCGCCTTTTCGGAATATCGTTATAAAAGTGGACCAGGGTTGACTCTAGAATGCGTTTGTACAATATGGGTATCAAACGAAAGGTGTTAATAAGTGTTTTAAAAGGGAGTGGGCCTTAGTTGTATGGGTGGACGCCTTTTCAGGATATCGCCATAAACGTGGACCAGGGGTGACTCTAGAATGCGTTTGTACTATATGAGTATTTCAAAAGGGCGTGGGCATTAGTTCTATAGGTGGACGCCTTTTCAAGATATCGCTATAAAGGTGGACCAGGGGTGACTCTAGAATTTTTTTGTACAATATGGGTATCAAATGAAAGGTTTTAATGAGTATTTTAAAAGGGAGTGGGTCTTAGTTCTATAGGTGGATGCCTTTTCGAGATATCGCCATAAAGGTGGGCGAGGGGTGACTCTAGAATTTTTTTGTACGATATGGGTCTCAAATGAAAGGTGTTAATGAGTATTTTAAAAAGGAATGGGCCTTAGTTCTATATGTGGACGCCTTTTCGAGATATCGCCATAAACGTGGACCAGGGGTGACCCTAGAATGTATTTGAACGATATGGGTATCAAATTAAAGGTATTAATGAAGGTTTTAAAAGGGAGTGGCCCTTAGTTGTATATGTGAAGTCGTTTTCGAGATATCGACCAAAATGTGGACCAACGGGGATCCAGAACATCATCTGTCGGGTACCGCTAATTTATTTATATATGTAATACCACGAACAGTATTCCTTCCAAGATTCCAAGCGCTTTTGATTTCGCCCTGCAAAACTTTTTCATTTTCTTCTACTTAATATGGTAGGTGTCACACCCATTTTACCAAGTTTTTTTCTAAAGTTATATTTTGCGTCAATAGACCAATACAATTACCATGTTTCATCCCTTTTTTCGTATTTGGTATATAATTATGGCATTTTTTTCATTTTTCGTAATTTTCGATATTGAAAAAGTGGGCGCGGTCATAGTCGGATTTCGGTCATTTTTTATACCAATACAAAGTGAGTTCAGATAAGCACGTGAACTGAGTTTAGTAAAGATACATCGATTTTTGCTCAAGTTATCGTGTTTACGGCCGAGCGGAAGGACAGACGGTCGACTGTGTATAAAAATTGGGCGTGGCTTCAACCGATTTCGCCCTTTTTCACAGAAAACAGTTATCGTCCTAGAATTTAAGCCTTTACCAAATGTCACAAGGATTGGTAAATTTTTGTTCGACTTATGGCATTAAAAGTATCCTAGACAAATTAAATGAAAAAGGGCGGAGCCACGCCCATTTTGAAATTTTCTTTTATTTTTGTATTTTGTTGCAACATATCATTACTGGAGTTGAATGTTGACATAATTTACATATATACAGTAAAGATATTAACTTTTCTTTTAAAATTTGAATTTAAAAAACAAAAAAATTTTAAAGTGGGCGTGGTCGTTCTCCGATTTTGCTAATTTTTACTAAGCAGACATACAGTAATAAGGGTAAGGTTCCTGCCAAATTTCATCATGATATCTTCAACGACTGCCAAATTACAGCTTGCAAAACTTCTAAAATACCCTCTTTTAAAAGTGGGCGGTGCCACGCCCATTGTCCAAAATTTAACTAATTTTCTATTCTGCGTCATAAGTTGAACTCACCTACCAAGTTTCATCGCTTAATCCGTATTTGGTAATGAATTATCGCACTTTGCAATTGTTTTTGTTTTTATCGGCCTATTGATAAATCATTCAAGGTTCGAATCGAGCTCAAGGCCAGAACAATAATTTTTTTCCAATGATAATTGTTGTTATTTTTTAATTTTTCTAAATTTGAAAAATTGTATTTTGTTTATGGAATAGTAAGTAGATAATTTTTCAGACAACCTGCCATAGCTGCGCAGATAGATCCATTTCGAAGGGTGCTAAGCCTTCATCATCAGTACGCTTTAGGCATGCTGCGCTAACCATTTAGCTATACAGCGGTGGTTTGTTTGACTGGAAAATTTGCTACTTCTATTCCTTTTTACCAGCTATATTTATTCAGTGTTGCGCCATCTGGTGCAAATCGCTGATAATGCTGGATTTTTGTTTATTGTCAATTACTTTGTTTGACATTCCCAAGTGCTCATGGTTTATTAACAATTGTTTTTGTTTTTATCGGCCTATTGATAAATCATTCAAGGTTCGAATCGAGCTCAAGGCCAGAACAATAATTTTTTTCCAATGATAATTATTGTTATTTTTTAATTTTTCTAAATTTGAAAAATTGTATTTTGTTTATGGAATAGTAAGTAGAAAATTTTTCAGACAACCTGCCATAGCTGCGCAGATAGATCCATTTCGAAGGGTGCTAAGCCTTCATCATCAGTACGCTTTAGGCATGCTGCGCTAACCATTTAGCTATACAGCGGTGGTTTGTTTGACTGGCAAATTTGCTACTTCTATTCCTTTTTACCAACTATATTTATTCAGTGTTGCGCCATCTGGTGCAAATCACTGATAATGCTGGATTTTTGTTTATTGTCAATTACTTTGTTTGACATTCCCAAGTGCTCATGGTTTATTAACAATTGTTTTTGTTTTTATCGGCCTATTGATAAATCATTCAAGGTTCGAATGGAGCTCAAGGCCAGAAAAATAATTTTTTTCCAATGATAATTATTGTTATTTTTCAATTTTTCTAAATTTGAAAAATTGTATTTTGTTTATGGAATAGTAAAAATTTTCGATATCGAAAAAGTGGGCGTGGTTATTGTCCGATATCGTTTATTTTAAATAGCGATCTGAGATGAGTGCCCAGGAACCTACATACCAAATTTCATCAAGAACCCCAAATTATCTTTATCTTTTAAGACGTTTTTGTCACGAAACAAATTAGAAAAGCTTTTATATGTTATATGTGGCAACAAGAAATAACAACCAAAGAAAATTTTCAGAAAAATGCTTTTAAAGATAATATTGTTGAATGAAACCGGCGATCTCATCGTACGGCACCTGTTAATAACCCAATTTCGTACTAAATCGACTTTGGTTGTTGCCATAGATATGACGATTTTTGACGATTTTTTGGGCGGCGTTTGACGACTTGGAAACAAAATATGTGGCAACGCTGCTCGGCAACCCTGGGTGAACTGTCCTCGACAAATGCCACCCGTATACCCGCATTGATATTTATTCGGCCTGGCATTTCCCTCAAGTGGAGCCCAGGACTGGTCATGGACACGCCTTGGGGGAACTACCCGTGCCCATCCGTCCTTCAAGGTAGAAGGAGGGGGTATCCGCTCCTACGTGGGACGTTGTGCAAAAGGTTGGTTTCCCATAGGTGGGGGGGGGGGGGAGATCCATGAGGCCGATGGGTTCTCTGGGAGTCTTCCCCGTTCACCTTGGGACCCCTTTGATACCTACCATCGTAAGTTGGCCTCGGCTTTACTTACCTAGGTGAAGTATGCAGTAAGTTATGGCGTTTGCCATTATATACTTGGCAGCGTATAAAGTTGTTAAGAATTCAGCTCATCAATAACTCCTAGTTATGATAGCGAATGAAAAATGCATGTCAGATAGTCAGTACCATGCGTGCTGAGTATGTTTGGTTGTTCACTGTTGGTACTTGGCATACCATGTGCGGGTGGTTGTTCGCTGTGCAAGGCGATCATAGGGTATGTATATTTAATTGGCATATTATGTGCGTATGGTTGTTCGTTGTGCAAGGCGAACGTATGGTATGTATATATTTAATGTTAGGGTATGTAGGTATATATTTAAAGTTAGCGCTGTGAGTAGGTTATTGTGACGTAGCATTTTGCTACGTTACAAGCTTCTAGTATTTGCCAAGAGGACGGAGATATTTTATAACATAGGTCCTCGTTTTTCACAGGGGTTTTCAGTTTGGTCGTTAAAAACAAACTTCTGCTAAGACTACGAACTCATTCAGTCTATGTGAGGTCCTCATGGCCAGTTCAACCTAAGCTAATACTTACATTAAGTAATAATAATACTAAAAGGTAGAAATTATTAGGTAGGTCCAAGGTACTAGTAACCCACTCCTGATCAATCTAGGGCGGTGATCAGAAAATCAAATAAAAGCGTTGGACGCGTTAAATTTCTATTGATAGTCATAAATAAGACAAACTGAATCTTATTCAGGTTACGCTACGTCTCACATTTTTAGAAATTTCACGTGCCCATCGCTTTTATTTTATTTTTCGATCAACGCAATAGATTGATGAGGAGTGGGGTTACTAGTACCTAGAACGTACATAATTATTTGCTACCTTTTAGTATTATTATTACTTAATGTAAGTATTGTTTTCAATGAAACCGTTTAACTTAAAAAGATTTTTTAAATTATTTTATTTACAAGTTTTTGATCTTTATTTAATTGCCTATTATTTTTCATTCTATTTATTTCATTTAGTGACTCATTATTACAAGGACTCTTTCTAAACAATTCGTTACAATCTAAGTCCTCAATACATAATCCGTCCAAAGACTTTGCTCTACTCAGCGCCACGTATGCTTGTCCCTCCTCGAACTCCAAAGTATTTCCATGTCACTTCTACCGGACTGTATGTAATATTTGTTCCGAATTTGAGCCTAATCGGACCACAAATACGAGTATTTTTAATATATCGATCCTTGCCGCACCTGGCACAATTTGTTTTTCATAAAGCGGTTTCTATTTCTGTATATAATATGTGTTCCAAATATGAGCCAAATTGGACCAGAAATACGATTTTTTTGAATATATCGATCCTAGTGCCACCTGGCGGCGATTTTTTTAAATCGGACCACAAATGTGATTTTTTTGAATATATCGATCCTTGCGTCACCTAGAGGCGATTTTTTCATAGGTCGCTTTCTATACATATACTAGCTTTACCCGGCGTACGTTGTAACGTGATCGAATGAATGTTGCGTTATTTTTTCTGTTTTATTTGTTGATAATTTAGGTTATTGTTCTATAAATTGAATTGAATTTTGTACGCATACTTGGTGGAATTTTCGTTTAAAACATTTTATTATTGTATCTTATTGTACTGCATGTGGGTACACAATATCATTGTGGATAAGACAAGTGTGATAACTTCTGCATAGACGTCAAAATTACAAATAGATTGGATCACCTGATTTGTTATTGATTATCGCTGTCTCATTCAGTATCTCTTTCTATCACCCGCTGAAGATAGCCGGCGCTAAGCGCCGCAATATTGAACACCCTGTCAAAACGCTGCCAAAACACTTAAAAGTAGCCATATTGAACATCCTGTCAGGCAGTTGACGGATAAGATATCGCACTTGTTTTATCCACAATGCACAATATTTTTGGGTTTTTCGTTCGGTGCAAAGATAAACAAATTTTTTGGCGTTCCAACTTTAGAGCAAGCATCATATAGCTGGCCATGGGAAAAGCACGGAGTCTCTAAATTTAATCCTGCAACAGTAAGCGATTGTCCTTGTGATTTGTTGATTGTAATTGCTAAATCAAGGCGTACAGGAAACTGTAAGAGCTTAAAATTGAATGGCAAAACTGTAGGAATAATTGGGATCCGTGAAATAAGCACATCGTCACCTTCGCTTTTACCGCTGATGGTTGTTACTTCGATTACATTCGGCATTAATTTCTTAACGCAAAGTCTGGTTCCATTGAACAATTTTGGTGGGTCTAAATTCCGGAGAAGCATGATTGGTGAGCCAATTTTCAAAGATAATATATGCGCCGGCATTCCAGGTGGTTCTAAAGAGTTTAGAAATTCAATTGGATAATTCACAATTTGATCTTCGTCTGTAACTGTCGAGAGATTTATATTTTGGCACTTCACCAGCAATTTGGTTTTGAATGCGATCATTGATTTTGTTAACATGATCATTTTTGGGACCAAAGATTGCTCGTTCGCATAGCCAAAAAAAAAAAATTTATTTAAAATTCGTGTTGATCGAAGGAGCCTATAGCCAAAATCTGGTATGAAAATTACCCTCTACTAAAGCACTCATCAACAAGCTTTCATTTTTTATCCATATTCTATAAACACATTCTAGTGATACCCGGGTCCACGTTTCGACCTATATCTCGAGACCCTAGTCACCCAGTGGTACGAAAAATACCCCGTATCAAAGTACTCATAAATAGCTTCCATTTGATACCCATATAGTACAAACAAATCCCAGGATAACCCAGGTCCAGGTTTTGATCTCAAGACCCTAGCCAGAACGGTATAAAAAGTATACAATGTCCGTCTCCTGGTTCTAAGCTAGCTCTCCACCAATTTTCAGCCAAATCGGTTCATCCGTTCTTGAGTTATAAATAGTGTAACTAACACCATTTTCTTTTATATACATATATGTATAGATAGCAGACCCCGCAGACGTTTATCTTCCCTAAACTTGTTCTATCTGCATATCTCTTAAGAAGTTTTTAACTCTTACCTCACCACACCCAGTTCTAGTTCCAGTTCCAATCCAACTCCCAGTCGGTCCCTGGTCCATTTCCTGGAAAAAAAGTTGCGTAAATGCTAATCTAGGCAAAGGTCTACCAATATACCAAATTTTAGGCAAATCAAACGTTTAATAGAATTTGTTTGAATAGATCGGTCCCTGGTCCACTTCCAAAACAAAAAATCGTAATTCCTAATCTACCAAATTTCAAGCAAATCGAACTATGAACAGAACTTTTTCGAATATATCGGTCCCTGGCCCGAAGTGTCGTGAATACGAATCTAGGCAAAAGGCTACCTATATACAAAATTTCAGGCAAATCGAACGAATCCCCGCTCCACTTTCCGGAAAAAAGTTTGGTTAATACTAATCTAGGCAAAGGTCTACATACATATATACTAAACTTCAGGCAAATCTAACCGTGAATAGCAATCGTTCGAATGGATCGGTCTCTGGTCCACTTCTTGGAAAGAATTTTTCTCTCCGTTAGAAGAATTTTTCATCTTCGTACTTCAAGGAATATTCTAAAAAAAGATATAAATCGGTCCAATCGTTTCGAGTTTTGCGCTTAGCAGCGACTCATTTTTATATTATAGACTAACAGACCCGGCAGATTTTGTTCTACCCTAACTGTGATCTATCTGCATAACTTTTAGGAGGTTTTCATTCTTACTCTCCTTCCCATATCTCTCCATTTTCTCTATCCTTTTATCACTCCTCTCTCTGCCTTTCTCTCTTTCTGGGCCTCTTTCTCCCCATCCGCTTTTCCCAACCTTCTTTTCTTTCTACCTCCTTCTCCTTACTCCTCCGCTCCATCTATCTCTAATTGTATATCTTCATCTAACTCGATCTGTTTCTCAGTTTCTTTTCTTTCTTTCCTTTCCTTTCTTTTACTTTCCTCTTCTTTACTTCCTCTTCTTTTCTTTCCTTTCAGAAAAGCTCACTGAACACCTTTGCAACTATTTTGATAAATGTACGCGATAATTTAAACTTTATTTACGAAAAATAGTGATCACATGTAATCATTTCGATCGGAATATCTATTTCTGTTTAAAAATAACACTTTTGTTATGATAAAATTTATTCGCTATTAGCACAGCTTACACAAATTACCAACAAATTTAAATAAGAAAATTCATGGAAAAACAGATTTAGGGCTGCCATGAAAAGATATAAAAAATTAATACTCAGTCATTTTGTCTTTACGATCAGCATACAAATTAGCATAAAAAATATATTAGAGAATTAACGGCCCGATTCTGTGCACTTGACAAATTGTCAATAAGTTGACAAGTAATCAAGATTTTTATCAAGTTGACAAATATTTCTATTCTGTGCATAACTTGACAATTCTAAAAAGCTCTACGACCTGTGCTTTTCACCATACTGTGGTGACCTGAATAAAGTAAACCGAAATCAGCTGTTTAGTGCAACAATCGCGAAATGGAACAAACGTAAGAATTAAATATTGTTCATTATTTTTTGTAACAAATATTTTAAAAATATTAATTTTTTCAAGGAAATCAAAAGTGGAACGTGCTACGCATGAGCAATTGGAGCGATATGTCTCATTTTATGCTGCTAACCACGAAATGGGAATAGGAAAAAATAATCCGCGGGGTTTTTTCAGGATGATTTCGGCATGGCTTTGGAGACTCCCTCGGGGTCATTCCTGAAGGGTTTTTGGGGACTCCATCGGGTCCTCCCGGGGTCATTTGGGGGACATTCCGGGATGGTTTTGGGGACTCGCTCGGGGTAATTTGAGGGACATTCCGGGATGGTTTTGAGGACTCCCTTGGGATAATTTGGGGTACATTCTGGGATGGTTTTGGGGACTCCATCGGGTCACCCGGCGTCATTTAGTGGTCGTTCCGGGATTTTTTGAGGGTTCCCTCGGGATAATTTGGGCGACATTCCGGGATGGTTTTGGGGACTCCCTCGGGGTCATTTGGGGGACAATCTGGGATGGTTTTGGGGACTCCATCGGGGTCATTCCGGGATGTCTTTGGGGACTCATTCGGGTCCTCCCGGGATCATTTGAGGGACATTCTGGGATGGTTTCGTGGACTCCCACGGGGTCATTTGGGCGTAATTCCAGGATCTTTTTGGGGACTCACTCGTGTCCTCCCGGGGTCATTTGAGGGACATTCTGGGATGGTTTTGAGGACTCCACCGGGTCCTCCCGGGGTCATTCTGGGATGTTTTGAGGACTCCCTCGGTGAAATTTGGGGGACATTCCGGGATGGTTTTGGGGACTCCCTCGGGGTCATTTGGGAGTCATTCCGGGATGTCTTTGGGGACTCCCTCGGGTCCTCCCGGGGTCATTTGGGGGACATTCTGGGATGATTTTGGGGACTCCCTCGGGGTCATTTGGGGGTAATTCCGGGATCTTTTTGGGGACCCTCTCGGGGTCATTTGGGGGACATTCTGAGATGGTTTTGGGGACTCCATCGGGTCCCCCCGTGGTCATTTTGGGGACATTCTGGGATGGTTTTCGGGACTCCCTGCGAGGGAGATCTCATCGGCAGCGTCTGTACACCTCTAGGTGCGGCTGCAAGCGGGCGTCTGTCTTGGAGCAAGCGGCTCGCTATATAAACGTGCCAAGTAATATTTTCACCCCCGCTGAGCGGGTTGTGCGCTGGGCTTGGGACCCGCCACGTAAAACCATACTCCAATGAAATATAACAACAAGCCTCGGATAAATACACTCTCTATTGATGACGACCATGGCAAACGTTTGAAGGACAATGAACTGAGGGCATGCACCTGGAACGTCCGCTCCCTGAATGGGATTGGTGCAGATGCCCGGCTGGTTGATGTCCTCGTCAAAGCAAAATCTGACATCACCGCCATCCAAGAAATGCGTTGGACGAAGCAAGGAAGAAAGAAGATCAAAAATTGTGACATATATTGGAGTGGCCATACGAATAAGCGCAGTTTCGGCGTCGGATTCGTGGTGGGAGAGAGACTTTGTCGCCAAGTGCTGGCGTTACGCCTGTGTACGAACGTCTCGCCGCTATCCGAATAAAAGCAAAATTTTTTAATATATCATTCATCTGCGCCCATGCGCCGACAGAGGAGAAAGACGATGAGGTGAAAGACACTTTTTATGAACAATTAGAACGCACATACGAGCGCTGCCACCGTCATGATATAAAAGTCGTGCTTGGCGACTTTAACGCCAGGGTGGGCAAAGAAGGTGTTTTTGGCCCTACAGTCGGAAAGTTCAGCCTACACAATGAAACTTCTCCTAACGGGCTGAGGCTGATTGACTTTGCCGGTGCTCGAAACATGGTCATATCCAGCACGAGGTTCATGCATAAAAAGATACATCAAGCTACATGGCTGTCTCCTGATCGAAATACTCACAATCAGATCGATCACGTTGTGATAGACGGACGGCATGCCTCCAGTGTTTTAGATATGCGCACGATCCGAGGACCTAACATCGACTCGGACCATTATCTCATCGCAGCCAAAATATGCACCCGCCTCAACGCGGCTAAAACCAAGGAACAAAAAACACAAGGAAAGCTAGACGTCGAAAAGCTTCAATCACAACAGACTGCCAATGATTTCGCAACTCGACTCTCACACCTGCTCTCTGAGAGCACAACTCATCCTGAAGGAATACAGGAGCAGTGGGACCATATCTCCAAAGCACTTCGTACTGCCGCCGAGGAAAAAATTGGTTACCGGCGGCCCCGGAAAAACAACTGGTTCGATGAAGAATGCCGCGTTGCAACCGAAAGAAAAGACGCTGCCTACAGGGCTACGTTAAAAGCGAGCGCGACAAGAGGAGTGTGTGAACGATATCATGAGTTGAAAAGGGAAGCGAGACGCCTTTTCAGGAAGAAAAAGCAGAAGCAGAAAGGCGTGAGTGCGAGGAGCTTGAGCTGCTAGCCACCAGGAATAACGCCCGAAAATTCTACCAAAAAATACGGCGACAGACGGAAGGTTTTAAGACCGGGGCAAACTCCTGTAGGAATGAAAACGGGGACCTTGTAACTGATGTCCAGAGAGTGCTTAGATTATGGAGGGAATACTTCTCTGCTCTTCTAAATGGAGGCAGCAATTCACCGTGCAGAGATGAAGAACCCGATCCCGCAATCGATGATGATGGAATATATGTCCCCTCGCCCGATTATGACGAAGTTAGAATAGCAATAACCAGATTGAAAAACAACAAGGCCGTGGGCGCTGATGGATTGCCTGCGGAGCTATTCAAGTTCGGCGGCGAGGAGTTGGTAAGGCGCATGCAGCAGCTTCTTAGCAAAATATGGGCGGACGAAAGCATGCCCTACGGTTGGAATCTAAGTGTCCTTTGCCCAGTCCACAAGAAGGGGGATACTGCAAAATGCACCAACTATCGTGGAATCAGCCTTCTTAATATCGCATATAAGGTACTTTCAAGTGTATTGTGCGAAAGATTGAAGCCCACCGTGAACCGGCTGATTGGACCTTATCAGTGCGGCTTCAGACCTGGTAAATCTACCATCGACCAGATTTTCACAATGCGCCAAATCTTGGAAAAAACCCGTGAAAAGAGAATCGACACACATCACCTCTTCGTCGACTTTAAAGCCACCTTCGACAGCACGAAAAGGAGCTGCCTATATGCCGCTATGTCTGAATTTGGTTTCCCCGCAAAACTTATACGGCTGTGCAAAATGACGTTGAGCAACACCATCAGCTCAGTCAGAATTGTGAAGGACCTCTCCGAGCCGTTCGAAACTGAACAAGGTTTCAGACAGGGTGACCCCCTATCGTGCGATTTCTTTAATTTGATGCTGGAGAAAATTATACTAGCTGCAGAACTTAACCGCACTGGAACAATATACTATAAAAGCGTGCAATTACTGGCATATGCTGATGACATTGATATCATCGGCCTAAACACCCGCGCTGTTAGTTCTGCTTACTCCAAACTGGAAAAAGAAGCGGTAAAGATGGGTTTGATGGTGAATGAGGACAAAACGAAGTACCTGCTGTCATCGAGCAAAGAGTCAGCGCATAAGCGCCTTGGCAACCACGCTACAGCCACGTTGGCAGCCATAATTTCGAAATAGTAAAAGACTTCGTTTATTTGGGAACCAGCATTAACACTAGCAACAACATCAGCACTGAAATCCAGCGAAGAATCAATCTTGCCAATAAATGCTACTTTGGACTAGGTAGGCAATTGAAAAGTAAAGTCCTCTCTCGGCGAACGAAAATCATACTCTACAAGTCACTTATCGTACCCGTCCTGCTATATGGGGCAGAAGCATGGACCATGACAACAGCTGATGAAGCGGCTTTGGGAGTGTTCGAGAGAAAAGTTCTTCGAAAGATTTGTGGACCTCTACGCGTTGGCGATGGCGAGTACCGAAGAAGCTTTAATGATGAGCTGTACGAGCTATACGCAGACATCAACATAGTTCAGCGAATTAAAACGCAGCGGCTGCGCTGGCTAGGCCATGTTATGCGAATGAAAGATGATGCTCCGGCCAAGAAAGTGTTTCTATCGGAACCCGCCTATGGAAGCAGAGGTAGAGGGCGGCCCCCACTCCGTTGGAAGGACCAGGTGGAAAACGATTTAAACTCCCTTGGTGTGACCAATTGGCACCGGTTGGCGGAGCGAAGGAGCGACTGGCGCGCCTTGTTGGACGGCCATAACCATTTAGACGGTTAAGCGCCAATTAAGTAAGTAAGTAAGTACACTTAAGGCCAGTGTAATCAATAAATTCAGAGAAAAAGTACTACACGATTTTGTAGCAGGAAATACAATTGATTTTTTTGGTCGGTTTGGGATATCATCTCAATCTCTGGAGGTAGATCCACTATACTGTGGGATACAGAAACCTATAAAAAAGCTAAGGATACTGTTATAAATATAAAAGTAGTTAACGACACAGCAGAACGGGGAGTAAAACTTATGGAAGAATATAATAGAATACTTACAAATGACGAACAAGAAAAACAATATTTATTACAAGTTGTAACTGCTTCCAAAAACCCATTGAATCACATAATAAATCATCATTAATTAGGTCCTAGCAAATAATATCATATTATATATGTACGTGTCAGCTAAAGTTTCACAAGATATTTGTATATGTTTTAAAAATGTATTTTCAAAAAAGTTTATAATAAAAAAAATGTGAAACTAACTCCATTACGTATACTCATTATATACATATTCTTGAAGTAATGACACCGTGTTTAAGGCATAATTTATTTTATAACTTTATTATTATTTGACCAATTTTTGTTGTTTTAGATTTATTTGAAAGTGAAATATCTCCAGAACTTACTAATAATACGATAAATTACGTTTCGCCCATAACAAATGAAGTAGGGTTGACCAAATTTAAGAAATTGTAAAAATTCGTAATTTTCAGGATTTCAAGCTCTTTTCGCCACCTCTAACCCTTTTTCGATTGACCTAAAACTTTGTATATTCTAGTTTTTAGGCTATTCGCATATTTCTAGGGGGTGAGATCGAGAATCGGAACACTTTGGAAAATATGGGCCACCCTAATATACGTACATACAAATATCGATCCATAACCGCACAAAGGGCTTAACCGACATAAACAAAATCGTTCAGTAGACGCTGTTTTTGTATTAATCTTGCGATTAATTTACATAGATAGTAACGTGTTTGACATTCCCAAGTGCTCATGGTTTATTAACAAAGTAATTGACAATAAACAAAAATCCAGCATTATCAGTGCTTTGCACCAGATGGCGCAACACTGAATAAATATAGTTGGTAAAAAGGAATAGAAGTAGCAAATTTGCCAGTCAAACAAACCACCGCTGTATAGCTAAATGGTTAGCGCAGCATGCCTAAAGCGTACTGATGATGAAGGCTTAGCACCCTTCGAAATGGATCTATCTGCGCAGCTATGGCAAGTTGTCTGAAAAATTTTCTACTTACTATTCCAAAAACAAAATTCAATTTTTAAAATTTAGAAAAATTAAAAAATAACAATAATTATCATTAGAAAAAAATTATTGTTCTGGCCTTGAGCTCGATTCGAACCTTGAATGATTTATCAATAGGCCGATAAAAACAAAAACAATTGTAAACTAAGTAATTTTAAATAAAAACTATATAACTAAGGTACAATCTATTCATTGCTCATTGTCGTCTTCTACATCAGTATCTGGTAATGTATCTGTGATAAAAGAGATATGTTTTAAGTTGAGGTACTCTCTGTGGAAAATTTCGGGAATTATATTTTTACCACAAATTCTCTGTAAGCTCTTGTATAAAATGGTGGGTCCTTTATTAAACAATGATATGCCTTTTTTTCGTAGATTAGTATCTAAGCAATACCCAACTTTCCTACTTTTGTATTGAAATGACAAAACTTTCGCGGAAACAAGGCTTAAACAGTTCTTAAAGTCCTAGGTTGAACTGGCCGGTCCATGGGAACCTCACATAGACTGAATAAGTTCGTAGCGTTACAGAAGTTTGTTTTAACGACCAAACTGAAAAACCCTATCAAAACCCAGGACCTACGTTATAAAATAACTCCGTCCTCTTGGCAAATACTAGAAGCTTCCTAGGACTTAAGCCACTTGCTGCTTCCAGATCTGACAGATGTATCACTCCTAATAGCTGGAGTCATAGCCTGGCAAGCGCAAGGCACGAGCACAGAACGTGCTCGATCGTTTCCTCCGTCCTGACTACAGTCAGACTCTGACTTCTGACTTTTCACCTCGTATAATAGCTGTCATACCAAATTTCTCGAAAAAAAAAGAATTCAGCCCTTCAAATAAGGGAAAAGAGCGGACCACGACCACATTTTTACTTTTTCAATTTGCTGAACCCGTTAACAAAAAATAAAATAAAATTTCGACATGTAGAATTTCGAACTTCGAAAGCCGATATCTATTTTTTGGAGGCTAACTTCGAAAACGGAGATAGTTCTTTGTTTACTTACGCCTCAATCTCTACAAAAAAGTGGGTTTTGTCCAATACCCAGAAAAAAAGTTGATTTTGTCGCATAGTGTTATTATTATAAATACGAAACAACAGGTTTGACTCACTTATTTACTTTGACTTCCCCTATTCATGATATTTGGCATATCTTTATTAACTTTTCAATGCAAACCCTAATAATAATTTTTCCTTCAAAAATATCATGAGTTTCAGATAATAAGAATCAGGTAAAATAACAGTTGCAATAAATATTGAAAGTGCTATAACTTCTTTGTTTATAATTTCAGTAATATGGTTTAAAAGCAACATTTTCTTCAATTTCTATTGGTAAGGAAAAAAGGATACTTCAGGGGGCGGTACAACTTTGTTAGCTGACCTAATCATATGAAAATGACTTAATAGCTTAAAAGGACATTAAACGGAAATGTGAAGATTCTCAAGGCCAAAATAATGACATTCATTTTAAAAAATCGGACGTCAAATAACCAAGTTACAACGAAAAAACTTTTTCGGCTGTATTTCGAAGGATCAAAAAAAATTAAAAAAAATTTGTCCGCAACCCTCTTAACATAATCTTTAAATTTAGGGGCCGACATTAGCAACTTTTTTTTTGTATGGGGACCAACCCTGTCTAGTTTACAATCTCTGTAAAAATGCAATGAGAAAGAGAGGGCGATAAGTCCCACGTACACCCCAGCATTCTTTTGCATGCATAAAGTGCCGTTGAAGCGTTCTTCACCCTCTCCTCCACGTTGAGCTTCCATGACAGCTTACTGTCTAGATATTTTGTGCAAGGTTTCTCCTGTAGTGTCACCCCTCCTAACTTAGGCCTGATCCAATTTGGGACCTTGTACCTTTTTGTAAACAAGACCATATCCGTCTTATCCGCGTTGACTTTCAACCCGACATTTGATGCCCAGGTATGAATATCCCGAATCCCCCGATCCATCAAAGAGCTAATCGTTAGAAGGCACTTGCCACTTATGACAATTGCAACGTCATCTGCGTAAGCCGTAAGTTTTACGGGTCCCTCATCGAATCGCCTGAGCAGTTGCTTGATGACCAGCGTCCACAGCAGAGGTGATACTCACCTCATTGCTCCACCATGGCGACTTTGCTTTTCCTCTGAATCTTCGAAGAGGTCAAGCTTTGTTATACGCAGTCATAAGCGTCCTTGTTAGGAATTCATTACACTGCTCCAGTTCCTTCACATTGGCAACATCTTTGGGTTGTCCCAGTTTTGTTTCTACCTGTTTCTGGAATTTAGTCCAGTTCGTTGACCTAGGGTTTCTAAAGGTTCCCCCCTTCTCTACCCTCTTTAGGGGGATGCTGAAGCTGATATACGCATGGTCGGATAAGGATGTTCTATCAAGAACCATCCAATCATACCTTGATATATCACGTTCGGAGCTCAGTGTAATATCCAAACCATTGCTGGATGTTGGACCAATGTATGTTGGCTATATGCAAATTGGTTTGCAGGATGTAACAAAATAGAGATTCGCCTTTCTCGTTCGTATCTGCTCCTCCCCATGCATTGTAGTGCGCATTTGCATCATCGCCTATGACCAACCGCCGCGGTCCAGTATTATATCATCCCATCAATACTTCCCGAGGTGGCCCGGTATCGGTAAGGCTCCGTTCGAATACAGCCGAATTTATCCCCTGGCTGCAAATCTTCCAATAAGCACGGTCCGCATAACACCCTGGATTAGGGGTTGGCAGTTCTTGGTCGCCGACATCCCGCCGCCCTCCTATGAGGCGAAACGGCGTAGGTGCCAGTCCTAAACAGCTCCGCCTCATAGTCGGGCGCTATGGAGATCGGATAAGCCCTCACACCAACGACAAGTACCCTAGTGAGGGTAACCTACACAATGCGAGCACAAAAAAATATAAACAAAGTGTTTTGTGCGCTTGAGCCAAATTGCCTTATCTATAACTTCGTATCGGTATATCGTAGGACTTTGATTTTTTTGGAGCTCGTGCATATGGTAATGGCTTTTCGGTTTCCATTAAAAACAAAAAATCAAAAATAATGTCAGTTAAGCCCTTTGTGCGGTTATGGCTCGATATAGGTACCAAAAAATAGAACTTTTGTTTATAATTTGTAACGAAAAGGTAGTTTTCAATAGATGTATGCATCTTAACCATTTGTTGCATTAACTTGGCAACACGCATAAATATGTACATACATATGTCAAGCTGATACGAAATGAAAATACATGCATACATCCACACATACCTATAAACCTACGCCCGAAGTTAAATAACGCAGCGAATGCTATGTATGTCGCATCATGCCTCACTCAAAAGTAATTTGCGCGCACAGTTGACACCGAACAACCCCACACACTACATTTTTTGGTAAAAATGTTACTTTTGTTCAAACAATTTTGGTGATACAAGAAAGGAATCAAGTATTTAACGCAAAACGAAGGTAAATATTTCAGAGTTTTATGGCAAAGAGAAAGGTTTCCAATCGATCCACCCGTTTTGAATTTATAGCTGTGTAAACAAAAATTTTATGATTCTTTACTACAAAAATGGAGTTTTTAGACTTTCTAGGCAATTTCTAAAAATTTTCTCCCCATACCTCAAGCAATATTCTGAAAAAAAAAATTTAGCGAAATCGGTCCAACCGTTCTCGAGATTTGCACATTTTACTGGGGGTGTTAGGACTTAACGTTATATAGCTCCTTACCAATTTTCATTATCCTACCATTACTACATCCAGAGGTATTCCGTATGATATATTCCATTTGTATGGGAGGTGCCACACCCCCATTTTCCCAATTCCACATTTTCAGAGTTATGCAGTACCAAAGATTCCATTTGTATGGGAGGCGCTACGCCCCTTTTATATATCGAAATTATTTTAAGCCTAAAACCTTCGTGTTGATCGAAGGAACCTATAGCCAAACTTTGGTAATGATTGAAGTGTGGGGAATACGTTTCCATAGCGAACACACACATAGAATTTGATTTTTATATATATACATGTAGATAGACTAAAGCTAACACATTTTTTTAACGGCGGCAGATTACTAAACGTCCAAAAGGAATAAGAGCCAAACTCAACAATGCAGTCAAACTTTAGGTGTTAAAATAACCTAAGTTTGTACGGCAGCCATAGTTCTGAAAAATCCCATTTGTAGGGAAGGTGATACGCCTTTTTCCCCAATTTGACATTTTACTGGACGTGTGAGGACTTAATTCGCAAACAACGGCCGGTCGGCCGGGCGTTCGCTCCCTACACAGAGTCAAGCTAAATAAACCCTTTTAAAAAATAACTAAATAGAACTAATTTAAATAAAACTAAGCAAAATTAACATTAATACATATAAAATAAAGTGGAATATACAAAATAACTTTTACTTTACTTTTATTTCATGAATCAGTTTTCTTCAAAGCTTTATTTTATTTTACACTACTTTGTTTTTATTTTATTTTAATTACTTTTTTTACTTGATATCTCTATTTTATGACTAAGTTTTATTCAATTTCGGGCCGGATAATTATAAAAGTTTTACATTCTATTTTTATTATTTATTCTTTCTACTGGCGTTACTTCACAATTAAATATATGATACCATTTAGGTTTGTACATACATACCTAAGTATAGATCTGTATTAAAATTTGTTTTTTTCGGTTCTCTTCACATGTGATTTAGTGGAATTGCAATTACTGAATCAGATGTTGAATGACCACGTGCCTGCATATCTTTAAAGTCATCTTCTGAGTCAGAGTAGGAACCAACTGAACGGCTAACTCTAAAAAAAAAAAGAAAAAAGTATTAGAAATAAATAAAACGTCCTTGACTTCTTCAGAAGATTTTAATAATACCATTCAGACAAAAATTTGGGGGTCTAAGGCTTTTAGACAATATCCACTAAGGAAACTCGCGTTTATTTTAGCTCTAGACGTAACTTCGGAAAATAGAGTTTGGGGAGTTTTAAACTCTAATTACACTTTTTATCGGTTTTAAGTCCAATTGTTTCCTATTTCATATTATTCTTGTTTTCAGGGGAGATATAGGCCGAGCATCTTGGGTTTAAATTTTAATCGTTATGATTTCAAATAAGAGCTTTAAAATTCTCTTAATCTTAAATAAAAAGATGATAAAAAAATTTTAAGGACTACCTTTATATAAATGGACAAAAAAATGAAAGGCAATTTTTCCTTTAATACAGACATAGTCTTTAACAATAGCTCTTGAAAAAGAATTTTGGGATTTAAAACTATAAAGGTGGAGCGCAATCTTTCAATTTAAGGCAAACCATGTACTTGGGATTAACTAATTGATTATTTAAAATTTAAACACGCGCTCTACCTTTATAATTTTAGAATTTTTTTGATAAAATATTGCATTGTCACCGGGTTCTGACTTACGGCCCAACTTTCATGTCCCTAGCTCATCGGGAAGTTACTCGAAAATCGATCGCAAGATTCCCCCCGCTTTTAAAGGATTTGCAGTTATTGTCACCAGGCCTCTAACTAAGTGCCAAGTTTCAAGTCTCTAGGTAATCGGGAAGTTAGTTAAAAATTGATTGAAAGATTCCCAAATTAAAATTTGTTTTCTTACTATCTCGATCCGCGTGCCACCTAGCGAACTTTTTTGTTCAAATTTTGCATTCTCACCTGGTGCTGACTAACGGCCCAAGTTTCAAGTCTCTAACTCACGGGAAGTTACTCAAAAATCGATCGCAAGATTCCCCTCGTTTTTCAGGGATTTGTAGTTATCTCCATTAGCACGCCACCTAGCGGAACTATGATTTCTATAAATTGTATTGTCACCGGCTCTCGAACTATGTGCTAAGTTACAAGTCTCTAGGTAACCGGGAAGTTAGTTAAAAATGGATTTAAAGATTCCGAAATTAAAATTAATTTTCCTAATATCTCGATCCACGCGCCAGCCAGCGAAATTTTTTTTGATAAAATCTTGCATTGTCACCGGGTTCTGACTTACGGCTCAAGTTTCATATCTCCAGCTCACCGGGAAGTTACTCAAAAATCGATTGAAAGATTCCCCTCGTTTTTCAAGGATTTGTAGTTATCTCATTTAGCGCGCGACCTAGCCGAATTATGTTTTCTGTAAATTTTATTGTCACCGGGTCTCGAACTATGTGCTAAGTTACAAGTCTCTAGGTAACCGGGAAGTTAGTCAAAAATGGATTGAAAGATTCCCAAATTAAAATAAATTTTCCTAATATGTCGATCCACGCGCTACCTAGCGTAATTTTTTTGATAAAATCTTGCATTATCACCGGGTTCTGACTTACGGCTCAAGTTTCATATCTCCAGCTCACCTGGAAGTTACTCAAAAATCGATTGCAAGATTCCCCTGGTTTTCAAGGATTTGTAGTTATCTCACTTAGCGCGCCACCTAGCAGAATTTTGTTTTCTCTAAATTGTATTTTCACCGGGTCTCGAACTATGTGCTAATTACAAGTCTCTAGGTAATGGGGAAGTTGTTAAAAATGGATTGAGAGATTCCCAAATTAAAATTAATTTTCCTAATACCTCGATCCATGCGCCACCTAGCAGATTTTTTTTGATCAAATGTTGCATAGTCACCGGGTTCTGACCAACGGCCCAAGTTTCAAGTCTCTAGCTCACCGGGAAGTTACTCAAAAATCGATCGCAAGATTCCCCTCGTTTTTCAGGGATTTGTAGTTATCTCAATTAGAACGCCACCTAGCGGAACTTTGTTTTCTATAAATTGTATTGTCACCGGGTCTCGAGCTATATGCTAAGTTACAAGTATCTAGGCAACCGGGAAGTTAGTTAAAATGGATTGAAATATTCCCAAATTAAAACTGATTTTTCTAATATCTCGATTCATACGCCAGCTAGCGCAATTTTTTTGATAAAATGTTGCATCGTCACCGGGTTCTGACCCATGGCCCAGGTTTCAAGTCTCTAGCTCACCGGCAAGATACTCACATATCGATCGCAAGATTCCCCTCGTTTTTCAGGGATTTGTAGTTATCTCAATTAGCACGCCACCTAGCAGAATTTTGTTTTCCGTAAATTTTATTGTCACCGGGTCTCGAACTATGTGCTAAGCGATAGGTCTCTAGGTAACCGGGAAGTTGTTAAAAATGGATTGAAAGATTCCCAAATTAAAATTTATTTTCCTAATATCTCGATCTATGAGCCACCTAGCAGATTTTTTTTTGATAAAATATTGCATTGTCATCGGGTTCTGACTTACGGCTCAAGCTTCATATCTCCAGCTCACCGGCAAGTTAATCAAAAATCTATCGCAAGATTCCCCTCGTTTTACAGGGATTTGTAGTTATCTCACTTAGCGCGCCACCTAGCGGAATTTTGTTTTCTATAAATTGTATTGTCAACGGCTCTCGAACTATGTGCTAAGTTACAAGTCTCTAGGTAACCGGGAAGTTAGTTAAAAATGGATTGAAAAATTCCCAAATTAAAATTAATAATATCTCGATCCACGCGCCACCTAGCGGAATTTGTTTGATAAAATATTGCATTGTCACCGGGTTCTGACTTACGGCTCAAGATTCATATCTCCAGCTCACCGGGAAGTTACTCAAAAATCGATTGCAAGATTCACCTCGTTTTTCAAGGATTTGTAGTTATCTTATTTAGCGCGCCACTAACGGAATTTTGTTTTCCGTAAATTGTGTTGCCACCAAGCCTCGAACTGTGTGCCAAGTTTCAAGTCTTTAGGTCACCGGTGCGTTTTTTCAGGAATTTTCAGGGATTTTCGTTTATCTCGATTCGTCTGCCACCTAGCGGCATTTTGTTTTCCACGAATCGTAGTGCCATCGACTCTCAAACTATGTGCTAAGTTTGAAGTTTCTGGATCACCGAGAAGTTAGTTAAAAGTCGATAGAAACATTTCTGTATATCTCAATCCGTGCGCCACCTAGCGGATTTTTTTTTCACTTGCATTGTAATGTTTCCCAGATCTGAACTATGTTCTATTGACAAGTGTCTAGCTCAACGGGAAGTTACCGAAAAAGACTTTTCCGTGGGTCAAAAATTCGTATGATAATGAGGGGAGAAACATGAAAGGGACTTAATGTAAAGGTAAAATAAAACAAGTAAGGAAGGCTAAGTTCGGATGTAACCGAACATTACATACTCAGCTGAGAGCTTTGGAGACAAAATAAGGGAACATCACCATATAGTAAAATAAACTTAGGGTAACCCTGGAATGTGTCTGTGTGACATGGGTATCAAATGGAAGGTATTAAAGAGTATTTTAAAAGGGAGTGGGCCATAGATCCATAGGTGGACGCCATTTCAGGATATCGCCATAAAGGTGGACCAGGGGTGACTCTAGAATGTGTTTGACCGATATGGGTATCAAATGAAAGGTGTTAGTGATTCTTTAAAAGGGAGTGGGCCTTAGTTCCATAGGTGGACGCCTTTTCAAGATATCGACATAAAGGTGGACCAGGGGTGACTCTAGAATGTGTTTGTACGATATGGGTATCAAATGAAAGGTGTTAATGAGTATTTTAAAAGGGAGTGAGTCTTAGTTCTATAGGTGGACGCCTTTTCCAGAGATCGCCATAAAGTTGGACCAGGGGTAACTCCAGAATGCGTTTGTACGATATGGGTACCAAATGAAAGGTGTTAATGAGCATTTTAAAAGGGAGTGGCCTTAGTTCTATAGGTGGACGCCTTTTCGAGATATCGCCATAAAGGTGGCCCAGGGGTGACTCTAGAATGTGTTTGTACGATATGGGAATCAAATGAAAGGTGTTAATGAGTATTTTAAAAGGAAGTGGGCCTTAGTTCTATAGGTGGACGCCTTTTCGAGATATCGCCATAAAGGTGGACCAGGGCTGACTCTACAATTTGTTTGTACGATATGGATATCAAATGAAAGGTGTTAAGGAGTATTTTAAAAGTGAGTGGGCCTTAGTTCTATAGGTGGACGCCTTTTCCAGATATCGCCATAGAGGTGGACCAGGGGTGACTCTAGAATGCATTTGTACGATATGGGTATCAAATGAAAGGTGTTAATGATTATTTAAAAGGGAGTGGCCCTTACTTCTATAGGTGGGCGCCTTATTGAGATATCGTCATAAAGGGGGGACAGGGGTGACTCTAAAATGCTTTTGTACGATATGGGTATCAAGTCAAAGGTGTTAATGAGTATTTTAAAAGGGAGTGGGTCTTAGTTCTATATGTGGACACCTTTTCGAGATATCGCCATAAAGGTGGACCAGGGGTGACTCTATAATGTGTTTGTATTAAAGGTATTAATGAAGGTTTTGAAAGGGAATGGCCCTTAGTTGTATATGTGAAGGCGTCAATAAACCAATCCAATCACTATGTTTCATCCCTTTTTTCGTATTTGGTATAGAATTATAGCTTTTTTTCATTTTTCGAAATTTTTATCGAAAAAGTGGGCGTGGTCATAGTCGGATTTCGCTCATTTTTAACACCAACATAAAGTGAGTTCAGATAAGTACGTGAACTAAGCTTAGTAAAGATATATCGATTTTTGCTCAAGTTATCATGTTAACGGCTGAGCGGAAGGTCAGACGGTCGACTGTGTATAAAAACTGGGCGTGGCTCCAACCGATTTCGCCATTTTTCACAGAAAACAGTTATCGTCATAAAAGCTTTGTCCTTACCAAATTTCATAGGGATTTGTAAATTTTTGTTGGACTTATGGCATTAAAAGTATTCTACACAAATTAAATGATAAAGGGCGGAGCACCCCCATTTTGAAAATTTCTTTTATTTGTGTATTTTGTTGCAGCATATCATTACTGGAGTTGAATTTTGACATAAGTTACTTATATACTGTAAAGATATTGAATTTTTTCTTACAATTTGACTTTAAAATTTTATTTTTTTTTAAAGTGGGCGTGTTCTTCACCCGATTTTGCTAATTTTTATTAAGCACACATATAGTAATAGGAGTAATGTTCCTACCAAATTTCATCATAATATCTTCAACGACTGCCAAATTACAGCTTGCAATACTTTGAAATTACCTTCTTTTAAAAGTGGGCGGTGCCCATTGTCCAAAATTTTACTAATATTCGATTCTTCGTCATAAGTTCAACCCACCTACCAAGTTTCATCGCTTTATCCGACTTTGGTAATGAATTATCGCGCTTTTTCGATTTTTCGAAATTTTCGATATCGAAAAAGTGGGCGTGATTATAGTCCGATATAGTTCATTTTAATTAGCGATCTGAAATGAGTGCCAATGAACCTACATACCAAATCTCATCAAGATACCTCAAAATTGACTCGTTTAACGACCAAACTGAAAAACCCTATCAAAAACTAGGATCTATGCCATAAAATAACTCCGTCCTCTTGGTAAATAGTAGGTTCTAAGACCTACACATGAGCTTCGACATTTTGCAACCCCGCGCTTGGGCCCACGCCTTTTCCGGTTGGTCGATCGTGTGCACCTCTCGCCTTCTCTTAATCTCGCCCAATCTAATGTGGCCGTCTACGCAGCAAGCTTCGAGTGATGCGTTCTTCGAGGTGGTTCATCCGCTTTTTCATTTCCATCTATTCCTATATGACCTCGGACCCAATGTAGATGTATGCTTCTCCCTGTCCCGATTCTTTCCAGGTGTTGCTCACACTCCTACACATTTTTAGATGCTGTGCTACGCGGAATTAATTGCTGCTTGGCTGTAAATAAAAAGTTTACGCGGTTGCGTTTAAGGTGTTTTCCTGTAGTGTTTCTACTGCTTTGGTTACGGCTACTACTTCCACCAAAAAAAAACGCTTCAGTGATGTGGCAGCTGGTAGGATTTGTTTATTTCCGGACCCGCAGACCCTACTCCTACCACTACTTTGGAACCATCGGTGTATCTCCTCGTCCGCCATTTGGGCACCCTTGAGCGAAACATCCACCTCTATTTTGGTTCTAAGAGCCCCTTCGAAGCGCTGATACGGAATCAGGTAGTCTGTTCGTCCTGTAATGATGCTATACTACTATGACCGTATGGTTTGCGCCCAAGCTGCCCCAAGGCACTGAGCCTCGTTGTAGCTTTTAGCGCTATGGTCTTTGCCACCAGGTCTGTAGGTGCAGTAAATATTGGGTATTTTTTTAAAAAACGCTAATGAGAGAAGCTCTTTAGAAGATTTTTATTGTAAAATGAGGACATAAAAGGTAAAAAAGAGAATTGGAGTAAACACACATTTCTGGTTTCTCTGTTTTTCATTTAATTCAAATATATTTATAAAACTTTCAAAAGATGTTAGCAGAAATCTAATTCAATGCTGATATTTATGAGTGCTAGAGCCATTACTCTATATCGAGAAGAAGAAAATTTCTTTCTGAACTCGTAGATTGACAGCTTTGCATTTGTTTTTCCTGTCACATCGTGGTACAGGGGTTTGTGCCAGCGAAACACCCATAGACACGAAGTCCTAATACTAAAATTCGAGGGCATGTCATAAGACACCCAAACCCTACTGTCCGAAACCTGGTTGAAAAGTAATGATAAACTTTATCACTCCCACTATTACGACTTGTGTAAAGACCGGGAAAATATAGACGGCGGTGGCGTAGCCATTATAATACGTAAATCTGTTAAGTGTACTCTGTTACGAAAATACAGACTACAGTGATCGAAAAATATTGGTAAAGAAATTTCTTTTACAAAAAATACGAAAGTATGTTTTTTTTAGTGTGTATTTTCCTGGGGGATCAAGATCAAGTCATGTCAGTCGCAGATTTAAAGCAGATTTAAGAAAATTGTTTAACACCAAAATACAAAATTTTTTGTCTGCAGCGACTTTAATATTAGACACGGTGACTGGGGTTGTTGGAGGGCAATTTCTTTGGAAAATATTCTACACGAAATGAGCATTACTCTACCTATTTCCATTTTATACACACAAGACCCCACATACATTCCTGCTGCTGCAAGATCAAATCCGTCAACTCCTGATCTTGGTTGCACCTACAGCAGTAAACAGCTTAAGCTCTGACCATCTTCCGGTTATGTTTAAGACAGGCATGCTTAACGAACGAACCGATATCATTTCGTTACGATAATCAACGTTAATAAACGAAACAAAGTCATTTCGTTTGTTTCGTTTATTAACGTTGATTATCGTAACGAAATGATATCGGTTCGTTGGTTAAGCATGCCTGGTTTAAGATAAATGATTCTACAAGCCCGTCTCCTCCCATACAATTTGACTTTAAAAACGCAAATTGGAAGCTATACACTAAAGTACTACATAATTCGCTGCGAGATGTGTCATTGGATCTTGATTCCATTAACGACAAATCCCAAATCGATAACAATGTCGCTTTTTTTCAGACAAAATTTTAGATGCTGTGAGATTGGCAGTTCCCAAAGTGCCATGTAAAAACATCATGTCAGCTTACCACCACAACTTACAACTTATTATGACAATAAATTCTTACCGCCGTCAATGGGGTATCGGTATCGATATCGGGTCCCAATCGACTTTGAAATGACGAAAAGGTACACCCGTTTAGTCAACTTAGAAATTTTGCATCACAGAAATAATTCATGGTCAGAAAAATTGGGTGGACTTGAACATGGTTCTAAACCCTTCTGAAATTTAACAAAGGTTCTAAGGAAAAAGTCCCTAGGAATTCCACAACTAGTCTCTGAAAGCGAAATTATTTATACAAATGAGAGAAAAGCGGAATTGTTCTCTGAAAGCTTTTGCCAGTATCACAAAGTTGCGGAAAACTTAGGTACGCAAAGCAATGCTAATTTGGTCACTTCTGCTATATGTAACTTCGATCGGCTTGTAATAAGTACCCCTAGTTCTTGCTACATATGTAGATTTCAAAACTGTAATATATATCATTGGTCAGCTGCGTACAGGAAAGGCATCTGGAATTGATGACCTCAAAAGGGTGATGATAAAGTACTTTACTAAAAGTACAATCGATTTTTAAGCTTTTTAATTAATTCGTGCCTTAAAATACAATACTTTCCTGACACTTGGAAAGTGGCAAACGTTATTCCTATTCACAAAGCAGGTAAACCAAAAAATCTTGTTACTAGCTATCGACCAATCAGCCTATTAAGTAGCCTCAGCAAGATACTAGAACATTTCTTTAAATGTCAAATTTGGGAGGTTTTATCTTCCAACGACATCACACCAGACGAACAGTTTGGTTTTCGAAAATTTCATAGTACTACTCATCAAATTAAAAGACTATGAATGCATATAAAACTAAACTTTAAGACACAAAAATTCACTGCCCTCGTATCCTTAGATATTGAGAAGGCCTTTGATACTATGTGACATGATGGTTTAATTTGTAACTTCATTAACTACGGGTTTCAGCCGCATTTGATCGGAACTATTAGAAGCTGTTTAACTAATGGATATTTTTGTGTACAAGTTGGCAATGAGTTTAGTGACCTTAAACTAATTCCTACTGGGGTTCCTCAAGAACCAGTTATTGGCCCCATTCTCTAAGTAATAAGATAATTTCAAAGTTTTGCAAGCTGTAATTTGGCAGTCGTTGAAGATATCATGATGAAATTTGGCAGGAATATTACTCCTATTACTATATGTGTGCTTAATAAGAAGAACACGCCCACTTTTAAAAAAAAAAATTTTAACTCAAATTTTAAGAAAAAATTCAATATCTTTACACTATATAAGTAAATTATGTCAAAAATCAACTCCAGTAATGACATGGTCCAACAAAATACAAACATAAAAGAAATTTTCAAAATGGGCGCGGCTCCGCCCTGTTTCATTTAATTTGTTTAGAATACTTTTAATACCATAAGTCGAACAAAAATGTACCAATCCTTATCAAATTTGGTAAGGACAAAGCTTCCATGACGATAACAGTTTTCTGTGAAAATGGGCGAAATCGGTTGAAGCCACGCCCAGTTTTTATACACATTCGACCGTCTGACCTTCCGCTCGGCCGTTAACACGATAACTTGAGCAAAAATCGATATATCTTTACTAAACTTAGTTCACGCACTTATCTCAACTCACTTTATCTTGGTGTTAAAAACGGGCGAAATCCGACTATGACCACGTCCACTTTTTCGATATCGAAATTTTCGAAAAATGAAAAAAATCCATAATTCTATACCAAATAAGAAAAAAGGGATGAAACATAGTGATTGGATTGGTTTATTGACGCCTTCACATATACAACTAAGGGCCACTCCCTTTTAAAACCTTCACTAATACCTTTAATTTGATACCCAAATCGTACAAACACATTATAGAGTCACCCCTGGTCCAACTTTATGACGATATCTCGAAAAGGGGGTCCACTTATAGAACTAAGGCCCACTCCCTTTTAAAATACTCATTACCACCTTTCATTTGATACCCATATCGTACAAACACATTCTACAGTCACCCCTGGTCCACCTTTATGGCGACATCTCGAAAAGGCATCCACCTATAGAACTAAGGCCCACTCCCTTTTAAAATACTCCTTAACACCTTTCATTTGATATCCATATCGTACAAACAAATTGTAGAGGGATCACTCCCTTTTAAAATACTCATTACCACCTTTCATTTGATACCCATATCGTACAAACACATTCTAGAGTCACCCCTGGTCCACCTTTATGGCGATATCCCGAAATGGAGTCCACCTATAGATCTATGGCCCACTCCCTTTTAAAATACTCTTTAACACCTTCCATTTGATGCCCATGTCATACAAACACATTCCAGGGTTACCCTAAGTTTATATTCGTATATGGTGATTTTCCCTTATTTTGCCTCTCAGCTGAGTATGTAATGTTCGGTTACACCCGAACTTAGCCTTCCTTACTTGTTTTTAATCTATAATTTTATATAGGTGCCCAGTTTGGGATAAATGGGTGAATGTGCCAAAACGCACATTGCAAAAATACAAGTTAAACAAAATAAGTTGTTGAAAATGATGTTTGATTTGCCGTGGCATTTTTCAACTACAAAGTTGCACACACAAAACAAAATCAGTCTCGTTTCGGACCGTATTAAAAAAATAACTGAAAAATTTGAACGCCCCTGTGATATATCTACAAATCCACTAATTTACAATCTAATGGTGACTTCTTTTCTACACGAAAATGTCGCCATTTTCAGGGGCAAACATTTTTAAGATTCTCACTTCGTCCTGTGAAATTGTAGCCACTTAAAATGTTCAGTGCCACCCTGCACTTGAAAAGAACAAAAACCATATTTTACAAAAAATGCAGTTCGTGTGGTTGTTCGCTGTCAACTGTGATCGCAAATTGCTTTTGATTGTATGATGCCACACATACGTACATATATAGCCAGGAATGCTTAACCAACGAACCGATATCATTTCGTTACGATAATTAACGTTAATAAACGAAACAAAGTCATTTCGTTTCGTTTATTAACGTTAAGAACGTCAAATTAACGAAATGATTTTGTATCATTTTCTGCCATATCAAAACGAAATCAAATCGTTTATGTTGATTATTAATTTCAAACTATGCTGGCAAAGCTGATTGATGGCGGAGTCATTAAAGGTGAAAGCATTGCCAAGCTGATTGCAACTTTTCTCATGAATTTTGACAATACGAACATTTCTCTGAGTATTTTTGACATTACCACCAACGAGTTACACAAACAAATTACATGGAGTTTGTGTCTATGTCCGCTCGCTGTTACCACCTTACGGCTTCACCATGGCTATAGCATTGCCAGCACAATTCAAACATAAAGTATCGCGTTTTTGTTAACGTTTTTAACGTTAACGAAAGCTTTTCGTTTCGGTTAAAAACGAGATACAATTTATCTTGATAATTTCTTTATCGATAATATTTCGAAGTGTTTCAACGGAAACGGTGGACATTTTTTGATAAACGATTAGGTTAACGTTAAGGTGCATACCTGTATATAACATTCGCTTCAGCTTCGTGTGATTCATCAGCTAATTGACAGGGCTGTTTTCTGCACCGTCAATGGCAGCGAGGGCAAGTAATGTTTCATGTTTGGCCATTTTTAGGGGTAGGTTGTTGAGAAAAGATAATGATGCCTTCTATTGAGGCTAAGCTGATTTTACAACAGAACACAACTATTTGAAGGGTTGGCGTGAATGCGACATTTTCGTGTAGAAAAGAAAACACCATAAATAACTCCTAGTTTATTATATAATTTAACTGCCTACTATATTTATGAATAGTATTTATTGCTAGCATGATACAAAAAATGGAGGTAGTTCCATTTAGTGTGACGTTAGCCACTTGACTTTTGCGGGGACAATGACAATTTCACCAAAAGCAAGCTACCAGATTGAAAAATGTTACGAATTTTTCTAATTTTGATGGATTTCATACTAACGAATACGCCTAAATTACTTTCATAGTTATTTTAAATAAAAAAGAAAAAAATTAGCCCCATGCCTTGGAATTATTTTAATACGAAATATCAGCCTAGAAAAGAAGGTTTTTAATAAGTTTTTCGAGCTCCCGAAAATTGTTTTGGTGGAGAAAACATGGATTGAAGTATGCAAAACATACACATTTGTCAATTGCTTGCTCAAAGGAGGTCCTTATAAACCGACAACGCAATTTCTTGATAAATTGGCTACAAGTCCTCATTTTTTATTTTTTTATTTATTGTATAATTCAAGCGTTGCGCTTTAGGAGGGAATTGTTAAACCATTTTTTATGGAGAACATTACCCTGTAGCTCTGCAGGCTAGCCAATAGTTATGAGAGTTTTTTTGCCCGTTGTACCAGGGGTCACCTTGGGGCAGCCCCGCCGATACACATGCTGTGCCCTTTTAGCATTGACGTAGATGTGCAGACTTTGGAGGTACACTTTTTCTCAACATGCCTTGAGAAATATCCACTGTAGGGCATGCTAATAGGGCTATGCTAGATAAACAGGATTTTTCGTGTATTTTTTTTCTATCTAGGGGTCAAGCTGTCATAAAGATATGAGTCATTAACCAATTTATGAGTCATTATCCACTATTTTTCAATAAAATTGCGATATGTATGCACATAAATCGTGCTAAAGCATATTATTATTGTCTAACGTAGGTGAGTCATATCGTCCGATATCTCTCCTATCGCCAGTGGCAAAGACGCTTGAAGCCATTTTGCTCCCTTATTTCCAAGCACATTTGCAGCTAGCCCCTCATCAGCATGGCTTCAGAAAACTCCATAGCACTACCTCCGCGCTAAATGTCATTAGCACCCAGATAAATTGCGGTTTGAATCAATATCCCCACCATAGAACAGTACTCGTAGCGTTAGACCTATCAAAAGCTTTTGATACGGTCAACCATGGCTCGTTACTGCAAGACCTGGAAGGTCCACCCTTCCCCCATGTCTTAAAAGGTGGACCGCAAATTATCTGGGTGGTCGGCAGGCATCGGCGCAATTCAGAAACGAAACATCAAAACAAAGGAGTATTAAACAAGGGGTGCCACAGGGTGGTGTCCTATCCCCGCTTTTGTTTAATTTCTACATATCTAAGCTACCTTCACCACCGGAAGGAGTCACAATCGTTTCCTACGCCGATGACTGCACAATAATGGCCACAGGCCCAGGCCCAAAGATCGATGAGCTATGCAATAAAATAAACGGCTATCTCCCTAATCTCTCCAGTTTTTTCACCTCGCGAAACCTGGCATTGTCACAGACTAAATCTTCCGCGACCTTATTTACAACATGGACGCCCCAAATGTCGACCATATTGAACATCCACGTCGATGGCACTACGCTACCGACTGTCCTACACCCCAAAATCTTGGGTGTGACGTTTGATCAGGATCTACATCTTGGTGCGCACGCAACCGCAATTGTTCCAAGAATTCAGAGCCGTAATAAAATCCTCAAATCCCTTGTTGGCAGTACCTGGGGAAGAGATAAAGAAACGCTCTTGACCACATACAAAGCAATTAGCCAGCCGATTACGTGCTACGCGTCACCCATATGGTCGCCAAGCCTAAAAACCACCCACTGGAAGAAACTACAGGCCTGCCAAATTACTGCTCTCAGAATCGCCACGGGCTGTCTTCTTATGTCCCCAGAACACCATCTGCATAATGAGGCGAGAATACTCCCCATCAGGGAGAGAAATGAGATGCTGACCAAACAGTTTCTGTTGAATACCCAGAAACCTGGGCATCCCAACAGACATCTGATTGACGAACCAGCACCGCCTAGGGGCCTAAGGAGTCATCTCCGTAAGCATTTTGAGGAAATACGGCACCTGAGAACCCAGCCGTATGAAGCGGAAAAACACAAGCAGGTCCTTGGTGAACTCCATAGACAGGCTTCGGACCTTTATGTCGGGAATTGCCCGGTGAATCCAGTACTTGAAGAAAAATATCCAGAACTCGCAGAAGAGGAACGCATACTCCCCAGGGAAACGCGTGTCACTCTTGCTCAACTTCGTTCTGGATACTGTAACAGGTTAAACTCTTACCTATCCAGAATCAACCCCGACATACAAAAGTATGCCCTGCTTGCAATGTGTCCCCACATGACACCAACCATCTCTTTAATTGTAATGTGGAACCAACGCCTCTAACACCCCTTTCCTTATGGTCCACCCCTGTTGAAACGGCAAGTTTCCTTGGACTCCCGTTAGAGGATATTGATGACAATTTGTGATCGGACGCGGCTATTAGGTGGGGCGAGCATTGCTACAACAACAACAACATTATTGTCTCAGATGAACATTGCGTTTTAATTCTAAAGAAAATTTACATCCCGAAAAACCACAATTTCGCCTTAAACAGTAACGGTATGGCAACGCTTCTGGCAAAACAACAAACATTATGAAACTTCAAAAATCCCAAAATACGTCAAAAAATTTTGAGTGGATCTACCTTCTTTTTTGTATCATGATTGCTAGTATTAATTTTAACGCAAAAGATACTTATCAAGGTTTTTTTTCTAAGGTAAATCCTAAATCTCCTAAGCTAGATTTTTTTCCTTTTATCAACTTTAATTTTTAGTAATCCATATATTCTAAACTCACTTATAATACTATAGTTGTAAGGTTTATTTAAGAAGCCATATCATCTAAAACCGTGTATTTAAAAAGCTTAAATAAATTGAATTGAATTGAAACAAGTAAGGAAGGCTATGTTCGGGTGTAACCGAACATTACATACTCAGCCGAGAGCTTTGGAGACAGAATAAGGGAAAATCGTCATGTAGGAAAATGAACCTAAAGGCATAAAGATGGACCAGGGGTGACTCTAGAATGTGTTTTTGCGATATGGGTATCAAATTCAAGGTATTAATGGGGGGTTTTAAAGGGGAGTGGCCCCTAGTCGTATATGTGAAGACGTTTTCGAGATATCGACAACAATGTGGACCAGGGTGACCCAGAACATCATCTGTCGGGTACCGCAGGGTATATGCAATACCACGAACAGTATTCCTGCCATGATTCCAAGGGCTTGTGGTGTCAGCTATTACCTGCCGCAATAGTTAAAGCTGAAGCTGCAATAATTGGGCCTTCCTGCCTTCGCCGTGGAGGGCGCCGCCTCCAAACCGATGCTATCTTGGTTAACTTACGCGAAAACGAGTAACTTGGCGGGAATCTTCGCCATTCCTTGCACAATTAAAAATGCACTTTTTTAAGTATATATTTCACAGCAAAACTTTATTTAAAACAATAGTTTACCGAAACACGTCTGCTCGGGTTAAGTGTAAAATTCTTCTGTGTCTATCTATTACCTTCATTTTTGAGATTAGTTCATTCGAAGCAATTTTACTATTTGTATGGTTAAACAAGAATTATTTTGGACTTTTAAACTCCCTAGCGTTACATTTGTATTTACTTATTTCTTTTTGTTTTATGTTTTTATGTATTATATATATTTTTGTTATTTTTATTTTTACCTTAATGGCTGTTTGTAAAATATTTTGTGTACATAATGAACTAAATATAAACTAATAGTTATTGGTAAACTTTATTCTATTTTTGTGTACAGTTTTGGTAATTCAAAATTTAATTTTTATAGATTTTGTATACTAGCTTATACATACATTTTGTTTATTTCATTTACTTAACTTAAGTATGGTTTTACAGTATGATGTGTTTTTGTTTAAATTTGCTAAAATTTTAATTTTTGGCTATCTCAAAATGAAATTGGGTACAATTGATTATATCTATCTAGGTACTCCTCTTACGCGGTTTTTATGTACCGTTTTGTATTTTTTGCTTTCATTATCAAAAATGGTTACATTTACACCGTCTATATTTGTTACTAAATAGGGGCCCTGATATATGTTTTTATGTTTTTCACGCGGTTCTTTTTGAACTAAAACCATATCGTTTATGTTTATTATTATGGGTTGTGCATTTTTGTCGTATGCATCCTTATTTCTTATTTTGTGTTTATCTACTAATTCTTTTGCCAAGGAGTGACATTTTTGCATTCTATACTTTACTTCTTTTGAATAATCTTCGATATTGTAAATTGGTTCGATTATTTCGTTCTTCAATTCCGATGCCAAGATGGCCTTTTTACCGAAAACTAGTTCAAAAGGAGTAAGTTTATTGTCGAATACCGTATTTGGCGTTGTGTTATGCCAAAACGTAAAATATTTCAAATATGTATCCCAATCATCAAAAGAATCATTTAAGTACGCACGTAGGTACTCATTAAAAACTCCATGGTTTCGTTCGACCGTTCCTACAGTTTCATGATGGTATGGTGTAGAAAAGTTGTGATTAATATTTAATAAGCTGTTTAAATTTGCAATGATTTCATTTTTACATTCAGTGCCTAAATCAGATTTAATGGATTTCATAGCACCATATGTTAAAATAAAGCTTTCGAATAGTGCTGACGCGATTGTTTTTGCACTTTTATCCGGTATTGATATTGTAACTAAGTATTTTTTCAGATCGCAAATTATGGTAAGTGCGAACTTACTACCATATCTCGATTCTGGCAATGGGCCTATTGTGTCAATTACAACAATATCGAAAGATTTATTAGGAGTAGGAGTTAGAACGAGTCTTCTTTATTTCCTATTTTGACTTTGTTCAAAAGACATTTTTCGCATTTCCTAACATAACTAGCTATGTCTTTTGTAATGTTTTTCCAGTAAAATTTGTTTCGTAATTTGGCATATAGTTTTTTCGTTCCACAGCGACCTCCAGTGATGGGATCATTGTGATAAATTGCTAATAATTTTGATTTTTGTTCCTGACCAGTGATTGTTTCAATTAAAATAATTTTTAAAAATTGTAAAATCTTATTTCCTCTGTCTTTAAAATGTGTAATTGTAATGTTTTTGAAAATTAAATAATTGTTTGGCCATTCTATTTCCTTAATATTAAGTTTTCCGGCTTCTGTTTCTAGCCTCGAAAGTAAAGTATCGAAATTCTTTATTTCGTTAGAAAATTCAAAATCAAGTGAAGTTGTTCTTTTAGTCTTTATATGCGCGCATATTCTTAAAAATTTTTTGTTTTTATTATGAAATATTTCTGATCTGATACGAGGAATTTTTTTTGAAAAGTTATGAGTGAATTTATCATAAACGTTTAATGTTTGTATATTTTCACATAAGTCTATATTTTCGGTAGAAATACATTTATCTTTTTTCTTACTCATGGCCCTAGTCTGAACTGCAAGTATATTTTTGGTTGATTCTTTTATTTCGCCAATGGTTATACGAGAAAGTGCATCAGCTCCAACATTTGATTTTCCCTTTATGTACTCTATTGTGAAATTGTATTCTGCCAACTCAAGTTTGATTCTAGAAAGTTTTGAAGATGGGTCTTTCATAGTAAATAAATAGACTAAAGGCCTGTGATCTGATTTTACAATAAAGTGATTTCCATAAACGTATGGTCTGAATTGTTTAATGGCGAAATAAATGGCTAATAATTCCAACTCAATGATGGCTTTCTTTTGTTCTGCCTCATTAAAGGATTTTGACGCATAACATATGGGTAAATCGCTGCCTTGGTGTTCTTGGCTGAGTATTGCTCCACACCCCGTTTTAGATGCATCTACTGTAATGATAAACTGTTTGGAAAAATCTGGGTATTGTAATAGCTTTGGTTACATTATGGATGCATCAAAAGCTTTATCACATGCACTGTCCCAGTTAAATTCTACTCTTTTTCTGTTCAGTCTATTCAAAGGTGCTGCCAGATATGCAAAGTTTGGAATAAAGCGTCTGTAGTAGTTAGCAAAAGCTACAAACCGTCTTACAGCGTCTTTGTCTGTTGGCTTAGTATAGTTACGAATTCCATCTATTTTTGAATCGTCTGGTGATAAACCTTCAGCTGAGCATTTGCGTCCTAGGAATGTTACTTCCGGTCTTAGAAAATTACATTTATTTGGATTGAGTTTAAGGTTGAATGATCTACAAGTATCGAATACTTTAGACAAATTTTTAATGTGATGGGATTCGCTACAGCCAATGACTATAATGTCGTCTACATAAAGAAAAGCTACATTAGGTGGAATTCCTGAAAATGCGATGGTCATCATTCTTGAAAACGAGTTTGGTGCAATGTTCAAACCCAATGGCAATACCTTCCATCGATACGCTCCGCGATCAGTAGAAAACGTGAATCTACGTGTAATGGTATGTAATGGTTGAGAAAAATTTGGCTCTGCCAAGATTGTCTAAAATATCATCGATTCGTGCTAATGGCAATTTGTCTGCTATTAGCTTCTTGTTAACTGCGTTTCTTTTTAGGAACTAGGATAAGGGGACTATTGTAGTTAGAATAGCTTTCGTCGATTAAATCATTTTCTAGTAATTTTGTAACTTGTCTGTTAATTTCTTCTAGGGTAGACGATAATTCTTTATATACGATGGTTCGTTGTCAGTTAACCGCAATTTCTGCTCATAAAAATTGTTTAACGTCATCTTATCGTTGTCAAGCGCGAATATGTCGGCATACTGTATGCATAAATCTAAAAGTTCAGATGGAGCATCTTTGGGAATTTGATTTTTTAAGATTGAAGTTATTTCATTAATTCGCTTCTCATCTGACTTTGTTTTGTCGATTACATATACGTGATAATTTGATAGATTTTCTGTCTTAATAGAATTTTTGTGTACGAATTGTACATCACCTGTGGTATTGATTAATTTTATGACTGGGATATTGGAGTTTGTATTGCATCTTGCGGTAAAAACGCCTTTTTGTATTTCTTGAGATTCAACGAAAAGTGGAGTTGTTGAGTGACCTAAGTCGAAAATTCGAAAAACTTCGCATCTTGGTGGTATAATACACATATCTCTTTCCGTTCCGTGTAGGATTGGCATAATGACTTTTTCGTTATTTGCCCAGAATGAGATGCTACCATTTGAATAATTTATTACACATTTGTTATAATGAAGAAAATCTTTTCCCAGTTTACCGTCTGATGGGATATTGAAGTGATCGTTTACCACATGTAAGCTATGTTCGACTAGATTATTAGAAAAATTTAGGTCTATGTTTATTTTACCTAAGGTAGGAACTGAGTTTGATGTTACATCAGTGATATTAACTATATCGTCAGAATTAATTGGAGTTTGCTTATTGAAGCTTGAAATTTTAATCAGAGAAATATCAGCTTGTGTATCTAGTAAAAATGTACATAATTTGTTAGATCCGGTTATATAAATTTCGACAAAATCGGAGTAATTTAAATTCAGACAGAAAACATTTTTAGTATTTATTCGCTTATCTCCTCGTCCCTCAGTGTTCGCGGCTGAGGGGCGTCCAAGTTTAAAGAGCGAACGTTTGCATTATTTCGCGTATTTGAACTTCCGGCGCTAGTATTGGTTCTGTTTTCTAACCTATTTTGACTGTTGCTAGTGTTACGCGAATTACTATTGTTTCGATTGTCCCTGTTTTGCCTATAGTTGTTGTTTTGCCTATTTTGATTGTTATTATTGTATCTACCGTTATTATTGTTGTTGTACCTATTGAAATTATTATTGTTATTGAACCTATTGAAATTACTATTGTTGTTGTATCTATTATTGTTGTTGTAGTAGTTATTGCCTCTATCGTTATTGCGAAAGTTGGTTTGATTGTTAAACCTTGATCGAAACGCTATACGGTTTTTAAAATGACCATTTACCTCTACTAAAATGTTATTCTGCCCCATTCTGCATTTCGACTTGGATTGGAATTTTTTCGATTTGGCAATTTTGGTATTCTGTGTTCCAATCTCTTTCGATCCAACTTCGAATCGTTCGATTTTGTGTATTCTGCAGTTCCGTTTCTCTAAGTTGCAAATTTGTTGACGGAAAAATATTTTATTTTTATTTTTTTATTAATTTATAACAGAATTTTAACAAAAATGTAAGTAAAACTTGTTAAGAAACGTAAAAGGCTTTATGATGACTGTTTTTATATGTTTCCAGGTCAAAAACAACATGTCGATGTCGCACATTGGGGACGAACTTTTCAAAACCACCTACATATCACAAATATTAACCGATTTTAATAATTTTTGTACAGAAATTTTTGTAATTGAATTCTGAAGAGATACATCGCCCGATTTTTAAAATTATTTAGAAAAAAAACAATTTTGCAAAACGTTCTTTAAAAAATTGTTTAAACAAATTAATTTTGCAAAACGAATGTCAATTAGCAATACCTACTATCTCTTAAAGTGTATATCATTCTCTTAAGTATTGAGCAAAAATTGTATGTCACGAAAGTGATACATAAATACGTATTATAATATAAAGTTCTGCAAAGAATATGCTATTTTGCAACAAATTGTTTAATAAACAAATTAAATTGAAGAATCAAGCGATGTGAGTCTCTTCAGAATTCAATTACGAAAATTTCTGTGTAAACATTGTTGCAATTGGTGGATTTTTCGAACCTGTAAGTGGTTTTGAATTAAATTAGTGCTTAATCCCTAATGTGTGCCGAAGTCCTTGGACGTATTTGCCCTGCAAAAGTATTTGACACATACTTGAAAGCATCCTTATTAAGTCGTAAGTTTTTTTGAACCTAAATAAGAAAATAAGTCATTAAACTTTACCACTTTACTTCTTACAATTCGTCACTCATCTCAAATGGATTACACAAATCTCGCAATATTTGCCTTTCCATTCTCGCCTGGCCATTTTCGTATGCGTTGCTTTCCAACTCAACAAATAATGCCGCGGCTATTGATTCCATTATAATAGACAGCTATAATTTGTCTGTTCGTTGGGTCCAGTTATATGCCAAAGCAAGCTGCCGGAGTAGAGGAAGGTGAAGCGAAAACGTAAACAATCTTGCGGAAAGAATAAATAAATCTTTATAAAGTATTTTAGGCCATTGTAATGAAATTAGCATCCATAAAATTCAGAAAATGTCAACTATATTCGTGCAGGAAACCGTTTTAACAAAACTTGGTGGCCACGGCAGGGAATTGGCCAAAAGAACGACAAAAACACACATACAATTATGAACTCAAAAAAATATAACACTGCGGCAATATATTCTATTGCTTTTTTTCGTACAAAATGGCGTGGATAATAAAATGTAACGTTTTTCAGTGTTTTTTACAAATTTTCTTTAATTTATTTTGTTCCAATGTTCACACATTCCGTACAAACAGCTGATTTCGAAAAATCATTTGCTCTTCCTCTTCTCGTTACGATTCCGTCGTAATGCAGAATACCCAACTTCGATTAAAGCGGAGCGTAGAACGGGAACGTAATCGAAATGCAGAGTAGGGGTGATTATATGCCTCAATTAAAGAATTTTTATATTCATCTAACTTCTCTTTCCTGGTCAGTAAAGAACGACCTGTATGTAAAACGCGTTTTTTAATTTTAAAGAAATTTTCTCTCAATTCTTTGAACTTTGTTTCGAAATTTGACATTAGCAGAAGAAAAAATCTTACACTTGCAGCTTTGTATGCTTGGATATTAACAAATTTGAATGAAAAAGAAGGTCGAAATGATTTTATAATCTAAATCGAATTGTAAAAAAGTTGCCAGTTTGAGTTATGAATAAGAACGAATTCGAATGAAAATGAAATTTGGAATGGTTTTATAACCTAAATTGTTTGAGTTATGAATATGAACAATTTGAATGGAAGAGAGATTTCAAATGGTTTTGTAACCTAAATTATATTAACCTAAATTGAATTATTGCTGCAGGTTTCAGGCATGAATTTGAACAAATTTAAATCGAAAGGGAATTTGAAATGGTTATATCACATAAGTTCAATGAGAGAAATGGCAAGTTTGTGATGTGAATGTGAAAAAGATTGAAAAATTGAAAAGAAATTTAAAATGATTTTATAATCTAATTTGAAACCGCTTTACTTTAACTGTGTATTGAATTTTGGCATAAATTTGTTAGGGTTATTTGAAGTTAGACTTGCTTGAAAGTGGATTGAATGGTATTCCAGCTGAACCGTCAATTAAGTTTTGGGTTTGAAAAAAAAATTGTTTGTACCGGGTGTGCTACCTTATACAGTATACAAGAGAGAAGACTGATCTATTTTTCCAATTTTCCAAGACAATATTAATTTTAAACGTGATATGTTTATTTTAATTTAGTATTTATTACAATATTATTTAACGTGACGGCCGCACCGTTGCACAAAAAAAATCATTAAATTTTACGTGCCGGCCGCACCGTTGCACTAAAAAAGCATTAATTTGAGTTTTTACGGACGCACCGTTTTCAGCAAAAATATATCTTCATTGTTTAACGTGTCGGCCGCACCGTTTCACAGCAAAATGTTGAGTAATTATGAAAATGTATTAAATGTTCATCATTTGATGTGTCGGCCGCACCGTTTGACAGCAAAATTTTGTATTATTCTTTTTGGTTTTTTTTTTTTTTTTTTTTTTGTGTTTTAACGTATTTCAAACGTATAAAATTTCGTAAGAATTAGGTAATTTTTAAATGTATTAAATTTTTATAAAATGTATTTATGTATATGCATACGTTTTTCAAAAATGCTATATATTCACTTATTTGCTTTTAGCAACAATGTATGTACATATTATATGCGTGTACCTATACACTTTATAAAAATTTCCATTTTTCCAAATATAGACTTTGCACATTTCGTTTATTGTGCATTACTGCAAATAATTTCGGGGTTATGTGTGACACTAATTTCATTTTGCCCAGTTTGTGTGAACGGAAAAAAAAATCTTTTTGTGATTTTTTTTTTTTTTTTTGTAGATTTTAGTAATATTTGTTTAACGCAAAAAGAAAAACCTTCAAAATTGTATTCAAATTTGAAAGGATATGTAATTGTTTTATATAGTTTCTAATATATTATGCGCACGTAACGTGTTTAATCGAAAAAATTTTTTATTTGAGTATACATATAGTAAGTATTAAAACCCATATGCAAGTTATTTATTGAATATATACATACATATTTACTTATCTTGCCGCTACATCTGCTGCCGTTGATGGTAGGTATTTGTCGCTGCTGCTGATGTTGATGCTGCCGCCGATGTTCGTAGCTTGAACGTTGATGCTGCTGATGTTCGTTAGTGGTGGTCGTGGTGGAAAATGGCGAATATTATGCCGTTAACTAGTGGCGTGGGTTCATATGCTGTTATGGATTTACGCAAAAATTTTCTATTCTATAGGCTTTATTTCGACTTTATATTACCTCTGTCTCTTTTTATTTGTATGTTTTAGTTTATTTTTTTATTTCATAGTTCTTGTATTACCTCTGTTTAAATTATTCGTAGAATTAGTTTCTTGTATTAAAAATTTTCTTTTCTCCCAATACTTAGTTTTGCATTATTTCCGATTTATTTTATTGTAGGTTTTAGAATTTTTTTAGTATTTAAAAGATTTTACATTATTTCCGTTTAATTTAGTCGTAGTTACGAGGTTTATTTTATTATAATTTTCCATTCTTCTCACCCACTGCCACTTATGACATGGTGTTCAAAAATTCACACACACCATCACTTACCTTCACGGTCGCCATGTGGTGTCAGCTATTACCTGCCGCAATAGTTAAAGCTGAAGCTGCAATAATTGGGCCTTCCTGCCTTCGCCGTGGACGGCGCCGCCTCCAAACCGATGCTATCTTGGTTAACTTAAGCGGAAACGGGTAACTTGGCGGGAATCTCCGCCATTCCTTGCACAATTAAAAATGCACTTTTTTAAGTATATATTTCACTGCAAAACTTTATTTAAAACAATAGTTTACCGAAACACGTCTGTTCGGGTTAAGTGTAAAATTCTTCTGTCTCTATCTATTATATTTTTTACGTGGGCTGCAGTGCACTTGAAATGCGCGTTGCCAACTACCTGCGCCTGTCAAATTCACTTAAGCTCACGTCCCATAGACTAGCTTATATTTTATCCTTACAGGCTTTTGATTTCGCCCTGCAGAACATTTTCATTTTCTTCTACTTAATATGGTAGGTGTCACCCCCATTTTACAAAGTTTTTTCTAAAGTTATGTATACTTTGCGTCAAAAAATCAATCCAATCACCATGTTTCATCCCTCCTTTCGTACTTGGTATAGAATTATGGAATTTTTTTCATTTTTCGAAATTTTCGATATCGAAAAAGCGGGCGTGGCCATAGTCGGATTTCGCCCATTTTTAATACCAAGATAAAGTGAGTTCTGATAAGTACGTTAACTAAGTTTAGAAAAGATATATCGATTTTTGTTCAAGTTATCGTGTTAACGGCCGAGCGGAAGGACAGGCGGTCGACTGTGTATAAAAACTGGGCGTGGCTTCAACCGATTTCGACCATTTTCACAGAAAACAGTTATCATCATAGAAGCAATGCCAAATTTTACATGGATTGGTAAATTTTTGTTCGACTCATGGCATTAAAAGTATTCTAGGCAAATTAAATGAAAAAAGGCGGAGCCACGCCTATTTTGAAATTTTCTTTTACTTTCATATTTTGTTGCAACATATCATTACTGGAGTTGAATTTTGCCATAATTTACTTATATACTGTAAAGATCTTCAATTTTTTGTTAAAATTTGACTTAAAAAAATTTTTTTTTTTTAAGTGGGCGTGTTCGTCATCTAATTTTTATTTGGCTCACATATAGTAATAGGGGTAACGTTCCTGCGAAATTTCGTCATGATATCTTTAACGACTGCCAAATTACAGCTTGCAAAACTTTTAAATTACCTTCTTTTAAAAGTGGGCGGTGTCACGCCCATTGTCCAAAATTTTACTAATTTTCTATTTTGCGTCATAAGGTCAACCCGCCTACCAAGTTTGATCGCTCTATCCGTCTTTGGTAATGAATTATCGCACTTTTTCGGTTTTTCGAAATTTTCGATATCGACAAAGTGGGCGTGGTTATAGTCCGATTTCTTTCATTTTAAATAGCGATCTGAGATGAGTGCCCAGGAACCTACATACCAAATTTCATAAAGATACCTCAAAATTTACTCAAGTTATCGTGTTCACGGACAGACAGACGGACGGACATGACTAAATGGATATCTTTTTTCGCCCAAATCATTTTGATATATAGAAGTCTATATCTATCTCGATTAGTTTATGCCGTTACGGGGTACCGTTATGCGAAGAAAATTAATATATTCTGTGAGCTCTGCTCAGCTGAGTATAAAAACGTGTATACGTGAACAACTTATAGGCTGCTTCAGTCATCCCTTAATTCTTACCAAGTTGGTGGACGCCATATACCAGTACTATTTGAGCCTTAAGTAGACAAGCCATAGTCAAGCAAAATTTCCCATGACATATTTGGCAAGATAATACACTGCCTTGAGACCCAGATATTTGAAAAATCGTCTTATCGCGTTCTAATGCTTTAGAGGTTCTCAATGACTAGTATTTATGCCCTGACGATTTAGCTTTAAGCTTTTTTTTTAGAAATTTTTTAGCGCTCTTTAGCTAAGAAACAGTTAATGTTGGCATTATGGTAAGCAGAACTCGAGGCGTAGTAACTTTATTAACGCAACATCAACCGAATATCATTTTCGTTCCGTATGTTTGCCACTCGATTCTATGACTGTTTCATCTGCTTCGAAACCAATTCCGAGCTAAATTGAATTTTCGATTTCAGAAACATATAACTGGGTTTCTAAGTCCACATGTAGACAAAAGAGCTACGCAATGATACATATATGCTGCGTAAAACGGCGGCTCGTCCCGTAGCAAATTGCATCCACACGAATGGGATAACCCCTTATTTTTCTGCACTTATGTCAACAGACATAATATTTGTTTAAAATATTAAAAGAATCTACTTGCTGTATTAGGACCTTATATATAAGGCTTATATATAAAAAAAATGCGGGCGGCCACCGTGGTGTGATGGTAGCGTGCTCAGCCTATCACACCGTATGCCCTGGGTTCAACTCCCGGGCAAAGCAACATCAAAATTTTTAGAAATAAGGTTTTTCAATTAGAGGAAAATTTTTTTAAGCGGGGTCGCCCCTCGGCAGTGTTTGGCAAGCGCTCCGGGTGTATTTCTGCCATGAAAAGCTCTCAGTGAAAACTCATCTGCCTTGCAGATGCCGTTCGGAGTCGGCATAAAGCATGTAGGTCCCGTCCGGCCAATTTGTAGGGAAAATCAAGAGGAGCACGACGCAAATTGGAAGAGAAGCTCGGCCTTAGATCTCTTCGGAGGTTATCGCGCCTTACATTTATTTATTTATTTATATAAAAAAAATAAATAATAAATAATATAAAATATCGAGATATCGCCATTAGGGTGGGCCAGGGGTGACTCTAGAATGTTTGTACGATATGGGTATCAAACGAAAGGTGTTACTGAGCATTTTAAGAGAAAGTGGGCATTAGGTCTATAGGTGGGCGCCTTTTCGAGATATCGCCATTAGGGTGGGCCAGGGTGACTCTAGAATGTGTTTGTACGATATGGGTATCAAATGAAAGGTGGTACTGAGTATTTTAAAAGGAAGTAATCCTCAGTTCTATAGGTGGACGCCTTTTCGAGATATCGCCATAAAGGTTGACCAAGGGTGACTCTAGAATGTTTGTACGATATGGGTATCAAACGAAAGGTGTTACTGAGCATTTTAAGAGGGAGTTGGCATTAGGTCTATAGGTGGACGCCTTTTCGAGATATCGCCATTAGGGTGGGCCAGGGGTGACTCTAGAATGTTTGTACGATATGGGTATCAAACGAAAGGTGTTACTGAGCATTTTAAGAGGGAGTGGGCATTAGGTCTATAGGTGGACGCCTTTTCGAGATATCGCCATTACGGTGGGCCAGGGGTGACTCTAGAATGTTTGTACGATATGGGTATCAAAGGAAAGGTGTTACTGAGCATTTTAAGAGGGAGTGGACATTAGGTCTATAGGTGGACGCCTTTTCGAGATATCGCCATTAGGGTGGGCCAGGGGTGACTCTAGAATGTTTTTACGATATGGGTATCAAACGAAAGGTGTTACTGAGCATTTTAAGAGGGAGTGGGCATTAGGTCTATAGGTGCACGCCTTTTCGAGATATCGCCATTAGGGTGGGCCAGGGGTGACTCTAGAATGTTTGTACGATATGGGTATCAAAGGAAAGGTGTTACTGAGCATTTTAAGAGGGAGTGGACATTAGGTCTATAGGTGGACGCCTTTTCGAGATATCGCTATTAGGGTGGGCCAGGGTTGACTCTAGAATGTGTTTGTACGATATGGATATCAAATTAAAGGTATTGATGAGGGTTATAAAAGCGAGTGGCCCTTAGATGTATATGTGAAGGCGTTCTCGCGATATCGACCAAATGTGGATCAGGTGATCCAGAAAATCATCTCTCGGGTACTGCTAATTTATTTATATATTCAATAACACTAACAGTATTCCTGCCAAGATTCCAAGGGCTGTTGATTTCGCCTTGTAGAACTTTTTCATTTTCTTCTACTTAATATGGTAGGTGTCACACCCATTTTACAAAGTTTTTCCAAAGTTATATTTTGCGTCAATAAACCAATCCAGTTACCATGTTTCATCCCTTTTTTCGTATTTGGTATAGAATTATGGCATTTTTTTAATTTTTCGTAATTTTCAATATCGATAAAGTGGGCGTGGTTATGGTCGGATTTCGGCCATTTTTTATACCAAGATAAAGTGAGTTCAGATAAGTACGTGGGCTAAGTTTAGTAAAGATATATCGGTTTTTGCTCAAGTTATTGTGTTAACGGCCGAGCGGAAGGACAGACGGTGGACTGTGTATAAAAACTGGGCGTGGCTTCCACCGATTTCGCCCATTTTCACAGAGAACAGTTAACGTCATAGAATCTATGCTCCTACCAAATTTCAAAAGGATTGGTTACTTTTTGTTCGACTTATGGCATAAAAAGTATTCTAGACACACTAAATGAAAATGGGCGGAGCCACGCCCATTTTGAAATTTTCTTTTATTTTTGTATTTTGTTGCACCATATCATTACTGGAATTGAATTTTGACTTAATTTACTTATATACAGTAAAGATATTAAATTTTTTGTTAAAATTTGAATTAAAAAAAATTTTTTTTTAAAAAGTGGGCGTGTTCTTCATCCAATTTTGCTAATTTTTATTTAGCACATATATAGTAATAGTAGTAACGTTCCTGCCAAATTTCATCATGATATCTTCAACGACTGCCAAATTACAGCTTGCAAAACTTTTAAATTACCTTCTTGTAAAAGTGGGCGGTGCCACACCCATTGTCCAAAATCTTACTAATTTTCTATTCTGCGTCATAACGTCAACCCATCTACCAAGTTTCATCGCTTTAACCGCCTTTGGCAATGAATTATCGCATTTTTTCGGTTTTTCGAAATTTTCGATATCGAAAAAGTGGGCGTGGTTATAGTCCGATATCGTTCATTTTAAATAGCGATCTGAGATGAGTGCTCAGGAACCTACATACCAAATTTCATCAAGATACCTCAAAATTTACTCAAGTTATCGTGTTAACGGACGGACGGACGGACGGACGGACGGACGGACGGACATGGCTCAATCAAATTTTTTCTGGATCCTGATTATTTTGATATATGGAAGTCTATATCTATCTCGATTCCTTTATATATGTACAACCAACCGTTATCCAATCAAACTTAATATACTCTGTGAGCTCTGCTCAACTGAGTATAAAAATTAGTACAATGAGACTTAGCATCATTTATAGTACAACAAAAAACAAAATTGTAATGAACTACATGAAGTAAACAATATACAGAGGTGTAAATATATTAATAAAAATGTATAAATAATATTAACACTAATAGTAATAATAATAACAATAATAATAATAATAACATTAGTAATAACAATAGTAATAATACTTATTTAATAATACTTATTTTTTTTATTTTTTTTAATACTTATAAGGCATCATTAATAACCTACAGATGGTCGGTCAGAATTTAAGTCCGAATTTGCGAAATAAGAAAATAAGATTTGCTTGAAATTACTTTTGTTTAGATTACCCCTAATAGAGGCAGGTATGGAATTCCAGGTTCTTATAGTGTTGACAAAGAACAACCTCGCAGATGCTATGAAATTAAAGGTAGGGACAATTAAATCACTGGTACGCTCAGACCTCGTGAGAACAAGTTTGTCAAACAGGTAAGAGGGAGACCTACAAGACATAAGACGAAACAGAAAAATACAGCTTCTGGCTTTACCGTACTGGAAAATATCACATCCCAAAATTTTATTTCTCCAGCTGGAGATGTGATCATATCTCTCAAGACCAAAAACATACCGAGTAATATGATTGAATAACACATCAATTTTGTGGGCAGATTGTGAATCCAACTTATTATAGACTAATTAGCAGTATGAAATTATAGGTAGCAGTAGTTGAATAGCGAGTCTCCGCCTAATGACTAAAGGTATAAAAGCACCAGTCAGCCTCAGACTTCTTAAGGAGGCATACACTTTACATACAACTGAATTTGTGTGATCAGCACAGGATAAGTTAGAATTAATCACAAAGCCAAGGTTAGTAATTTTACTAACAACCTGCAAAGGCATTCAGGCGCAGACTATTGCTTCCAGTCCAGTTCGCAATCGACACCAGATCAGTGTCAAACTTTTGAGCAAGGGTATCAATATTATCAAAGGAATCTGATAAATACAGCTGAATATCATCAGCATAGGCATGAATACTTACATAGTTGCAAGACGAAAATATGCTAATAAGCAGGCTAAAGAGAAGAGGGCCAAGTATTGAGCCTTGTGGAACACCAGAAGTAAGTACTTCTAGTCCAGAGTATCAGTACTGGTCATTACCCTTTGGCAACTACCAGTAAGGTAACTTCGATAAGCTTAACTGAATTTTCACTAAACCCAAAGTACCTACCTAGGTTTGAATAGAGTAATAAATGATCAACAGAATCAAAGGCTTTTGAGAAGTCAAGTAGACAAAGCAGGTTCAGCTGATTTTTATCAAATGGCACGCGAATATCATCCGAGATTTTTAACATGGCAGTGGATCAACTTCGCTCAGACCTGAAACCAGATTGGTAAGGGGAAACCAAACCATTACTATGGGTATGTAGGTTAATTTGATCATACAGAAGACGCACAAAGACTTTTGACAGGGCACACAAGATGCTAATTGGACGGAAATCTCTGGATCTACACGCAAAATTTTTTTCGCTACAGGTCGCACAGACGCATTTTCCACAGGGATGGAAAGCAAGAGGCTGTGATGGCGTGATTGATAATGTGGGTTTAGCTAACAACAATAAATGGTAGTACAATCTTAATAAATTTGATTCGTATAACATCCTCACTAGTAGCATTAGATTTAATTTTAAGAACTGATATAATCACATCACACTCGGATACAGAGACAAATTCGAACGGTGAACCAACATAAAGAGACGAATTACATGAAATGGGCGGGGCTTGGCTGGCAGAAGGAGAACAACCTTTAATAAAGGCATTGTTTAGCAAATCTGCGCTCAGCTTACAGTCGGAGACATCACGGCAATTAACCCGCTAGCTCTTCAGGTGTCGCCAAAGAATATTTGAGGGGAGAGAGGGATCCAGCCTAGCCGAATAGAACGAGCGCTTCTCGATTTTTAAGACTAAAAAAAAAAACAAAAAAAAGACTGCTGTAGCATTATTTCTAGCGCATCGAAATAGTTCCCAGGTTTGCGGCGTTGAATTCCTCTTCCGTTGAGATCGCAACTTGTTCCTTGTTTTAAGTGCTACCAGAACTCTTCTGTTGAACCACGGGCAGGACGGAGACTTGGGTTTACATACACGAATAGGGACATGAAAATTAACCACATTTAGTATATTGGTGCTGAGAAAGTTCAGCTTGTAATCAACGGACGAGAAACGCCAACAATCGGACCAATTTATACATGAAAGATGTACAAATAGCGAGTCAACGTTAAGGGCTCTATAATCTCTAAACGTACTTGTACCCAAGCGGGTAAGTCAACAAAAATATCAAGAGCTCAAAAATTAGGTCATGGTCAGAAATAAAAGAAAACTGGTCGAACTTTAAAACTAAAGACAGATCAGACACTAAAAAATAGTCAAGTAAGCTGGGAACAGAGTTATTATCATATCTAGTCGGTACATACTTGTTAACAACAGAAAGGCCAGCATAAGCAACGTAATCCAGGAAATTTAACGATTCACGAGAAAGCAGTTTCACATTGAAATCCCCACACACTACAATATTGGTATACTCCACAACATACAAAGACAATACGTCAAAAAAGGTTTCAGACATATATGCTTGTGGGGGTTATACAGACACGAGATGAGGGTTTTGGAGGAGCCACTACGCATTTCAACCATAAGGTATTCAGTTCCTTGGCCATCTGATTGAAATATTAATTTCGCACCAAGATTACTCCTATAATAGATGGCTACCCCTCCTCCTTTTGTTCCGACCCTATCATTTCGAATGAGGTTATAATTAGGAATGTTGTAGTGAAAATCACTTACATCACTTAGAAACCATGTTTCGGAGACACAAATAACATCAACAAGTGCAGACTCAAATGTGTATCGGACATCATCAATTTTCAACATATTTAAACTCTGTGCATTAAAATGAGCAATATTGAAACCTTTCTGCCGTTTACATATTACATTTAGCAACGCTAAGCTGTTCTCGCCAACATTCAAACCATTATCTTTAATAGACTTAAAAAGAATACCTACGTTTACAAGGGCAAACAAACAAAAGTACACATACCAGGACATATAGCAAAAATACTGTAACGAATTTACTGCAATTCCCCTTATTTGCAATCCTCTGGTAAGTTCGAATCACTAAACTGTTGAATAAATAATTCCAATTTGTAATAATGCAAAATGGCCTTTATTAAAGTACTTCACAATAACACTCAAACTGTGCAACGAATATCTTGCTTAATAACCAAACTGATTGATAGCTCAAATGAAACTCTACTATTCAAAATAATACTGCTCTTGCTCGCTAGATAGCGTCTTAGTCGAAACTGCTTGACAACTCAAATCAAACTGAATTCCAGCGCCTCTACATCTGCGGCCTTTTATACTCTCTGGTTTCCTCGTTCGCATCTTCTAGAATCTACTAGCATTGTCCATGAGCTCTCAAACTTCTCAGCTATAACTAAAATTGCACGATTTTATACATCTTCTAGGCGCTTCCAGAATCTACTAGTCCAGTAGCTCTCAAACTTCTCAGCTGTAACTACAATTGCACAATTTTGTAGTTTTTTCTCATTGCATACTTATAGGAGTATCTCAGATATATGCATGTGTTAGTGCATTGACTCTCCGCTGCTCGTATACGTACATGGTACATGTATGTAGACGCAGTTATTGTTTCGCTTATGTAGATACATAATGATTGAATTATTGATGTGCATTCACGTCACTGCTTAGCATCGGCTTAGAGACGGCAGCACTCCTTAGTATTGCTAATATTCGTAGCAATACATCAGGCAGACCATCTTAACAAAATCAATAGGGACAATAACTAAGTAAACAAAAAACAAAACAACAAACAGACATACAGGCTTAAGGCTAGCGAAACTCCTCCAAATCTTCATCTCGTAGGATCTTTGCTGGCTGCTTGGCTTTATCACTATCCTTCCTGACATGGACGCAGCCTCGAAGAGTAAAGACCGACTGCAACTTCCCCTCTCGCCGAAGCTTTGTTGCTGCTTGCAGAAGCATCCGGTTTTGCTTAGAGAGACTCTCAAAAATACTAAATTTTCCATGTATACCCAGTAATTCCAGGGATACGACGGTTTTCGTACTCCTGCAATACTCGCCAAACGCTCGGAGAGTTCTATTCCGATCCAAAGGAGAATGGAATCTGACCACAATCGCACCGTTGACACCTGCACGAGATTGCTTCGTGCGAAAAATATCTCTAATTTGAGACGACTGAAAGCCAATAGACATACAGACGAGATTAAAAATAGCTTCCAGATTTTCTCCTTCCTTATATGGGACACCGAAGACGACAGCGTCAGCAGCAATGCCAGGAGACGACCACTGTTGCAGCCCTTGTACTAAATCGATCCTCAATCGCCCCACCTCAGACTCAGATTTCTTAAAATTCTCTTCTAGTAACGAAACACGTTCAACTGAGTCAGTTAACGCAACTTTGAGCGACGCAACCTCGTCCTCGGTCCTCTTCGTTAGTTTTGAAGAAGATCAATAATATCGTATATACTGATTGACTTTGAGTAACGGGAAGGAATGTGCTAAAATACACCTTCTTATTTAGATTAGTATCTGCCTAACCCAAGTAACGCCGGGTACCCTGCTACTTCAACACTAAAAAAGCGTCGGCGAGGGTAGCAGTCAGAAATACTTCTTAAAAATTTAGCTATTTCATACTCAGTGATCGGTTTTGGGATATTATACGTTTTCCTACAAAGAACCTCTAATTTGGAAATCAAATTAGAAGATAAATAAAGGAATTTATCAAAACTAAAACTTTCTTTAATGCACATTTTCTAAGTTTTTAATAATATTTTTAAACATGATTCGATCACAAGAAGGCACAATTTTTGAGTATTGCACCCATCTTGCTCCCAAATCGAATTGAATCCATCAACAGTGGATGCTCTTAATGTGTGGGCTCTTAATACTCATCTGCGACTTAACAGTAGTAAATGTTGGCATATCACGTTTTCAAAATCTACTAGTGCGCTTTCGTCAACATATAGAGTACATACATATCTTCTCTCGGTCAAAGAATTTCGCGGTCTTGGTGTCATTTTCGACTCTTCGTTCATTTTCGTTAATCATGTTAACTATCTTATACCAAAAGCTTATGCTAACTTAGTTTTTTACGGTGTTATACGAAAGATTTTAAGGACCCATAGACTAGGAGTATATTGTATAATTCTTTAGTGCGATCTAAATTAGAGTATGCCTCTATCATATAGAATCCCATCTACAATACATACTCTGCAAGAATTGAAAGAGTTCAACGTAAATTCGTTCGATTTACCCCTCCATTTTGTTACTCCCCTGCCACCTATATATGTATACACAGGTGCATGCTTATAAACAGACCCGTCAGACGTTGCTCTGCCCTAAATTTGGTCTATCTGCATACATTTTAGTAGGCTTTTTCCGTCTAGCCCTGCCCTCCCCCCCCCCCCCCCCCCTTCACACTTTTCCTTAATCCTTTTATTCTCTCCTCCCTCCGCCTTTTTCGCTTCATCTATCTTTATCTTCGTCTCACTCTATCTCTTTCTCAGTCTCCTTCACTCTTTTCTCTTCTCTGAAGTTTTTCCCATTCTTCTTCATCCCTTACTGCCAGTCCCAGAGGGTGGTATGTATTTTGTTCCAGTCCCATTCCGAGTCCCAGTCCCACTCCGAGTCTCAGTCCTAGTCCTAGTCCTAATCCCAGTCCCAGCCCGTCTCTGGTCTACTTCCCGGAAAAAAAGATCGTAAATACTAATATAGGCAAATTTATATACCAAATTTCAGGCAAATCGAATAGGACGTACGTAAATAGGTATGTGGGTATTATTAATTCATGTCTTTATTTCGGCCTCGCATGCATATTTATCAGTTTTGCCAGGTTGATGCGACTAAATGGAATATCAAAATGAAAATTACTTTAAAGCTCTCAGCAACAGCTTTCATTTGATATCCATATTACAGACACATTCTAGGGATATCCGGGTCCAGGTTTTGGCCTATATCTCGAGACCCTAGTCACCCAGGGGTATACAGATTACTCTGCACTAAAGCGCACATCAACAGCTTCAATTTTATACCCACAATGTAAAACCACATCCTAGTGTTACCCTGGTCCACGCTTTGGCCAATATTTCGAGACCATAGTCACCAATATGTATGAAAACTTCCCTGTACTAAAGCTCTCATCAAAAGCTTTCATTTGTTATCCATATTCTATAAACACATTTCAGGAGCACCCGCGTCCACGTTTTGGCCTATATCTCGAGACCCTAGTCACCCAGGGGTATAAAGATTACTCTGTACTAAAGCACACATCAACAGCTTCAATTTGATACCCATAATGTAAAAACACATGCTAGGTGTATCCGGGTCCACGTGTTGGCTTATATCTCGAGACCCTAGCCTCCCAGTTGTAAGAAAATTATCCTGTACTAAAGCACTCATCAACAGCTTTCATTTGTTATCCATATTCTATAAACACATTCTAGGGTACCCGCGTCCACGTGTTGGCCTATATCTCGAGACCCTAGTCACCCACGGGTACGAAAAATACCCCGTATCAAAGCACTCATAAACAGCTTCCATTTGATACCCATATTGGACAAACATATCGCAGGATTACCCAAGTCCACGTTTTGATCTCAAGACCCTAGCCAGAACGGGATAAAAAGTATCATATGTCTGTCTCCTGGTTCTAAGCTACCCCTATACTAATTTTCAGCCAAATCTGTTCATCCGTTCTTGAGTTATAAATAGTGTAACTAACACCACTTTCTTTTATATATATACATCACATTAGAAACTTCAAAAATAACAGCATTTCTCCACTATTTAATGGATGTTATTATACATATAAACCTTCCTCTTCAATCACTCTATCTACTAAAAAAAAGCGCATCAAAATCCGTTGCGTAGTTTTAAAGGTTTGAGCATTCAAAAGGACATAGGGACAGAAAAGCGACTCTGTTTTATACTACGTAGTGATAGTGATACATGCAAAAATACCAAAAAATAAAACTTTTGTTTAAGAATTTTAAGCAAATGTTCAATATTTTTAACGAAAGAGTATTTTTCGAGATATGTATGCATTCTTAACCATTTATTATTATTTGTGTAGGTACATACATATGTATGTCAAGCTGATATGAAAACACATACATACCTATAAACATACGGCCGAAGTTAAATAACGCAGCGAATGCTATGTGTATATACGTATGTGCCGCATCATGTCTCACTCAAAAGTAATTTGGTCGCACAGTTGACACCCAAAAATCACACACACGAATTTTTTGGTAAAAATGTTACTTTTGTTTAAACAATTTGGCTGATATAAGAAAGGAATCAAGTATTTTTTTAATGCAGAACGAATGTAAATATTTCAAAGTTTTACAGAAAAGTAGAATTTTTCAAATCCATCCTTCCGTTTATGAGTTATAGCTGTGTAAACAAAAATTTTATGATTTTTTACTACATTTTGGCAATTTGCCACGCCCCTATAACATATACCTTCAAATTATATTAACTGTGCCATCTCACGTAGCTAAGTTTTCAAATGCAAAAAACCGTTTTAAAATCGGAGCATTCTGTTTGAAGTTATACATGGCATTCAGCGACTTTATTTTATAAGATCTATAGATATAGATATAGATATTATCAGTTAAATTGTCATGTTCCTAGTAGAGCTCTATGCTTTCATAATATATTCTACGTTGAAGTTCTGAGAACCAATTACCTTAGCTTTGCCCCTCTCATAAAAGGCCGCGAAGAGTTTAATAAACTTTCTTGAACTCTTAAACTTGACTTGGCAATGCCCAGGTCTTTGTGTAAGTTATGTATTGAGCCTTACTATCGAGAAAATATATCTGATCCTTGAATTAATTGTTATTTAGTTTTAAGTTAATTTGTAAACTTGTAAATCTAGTCAGTAAGGTTAAGTCAATGGCATAAACCAGAATAATTGTGTATTAGAATATGAATATGAACAGTCCGGTCAGGTCAATTTAAAAAAAAAAAAATAACAAAAAATTACGACAAAGCCAAATTTTGGTGATGACCTTTGGTTTACCATAAAAAATAAAAATTTAAAAGTCCCCATCTATTCCATTTGAGCTAAGAAAGTTATTATTATTATAAGAGTCCCGTTGTATTTAATATTGTGCTACTAAATAAATAAACGCACAACAACAATAAAGCAAGCTGCCACTCTTATGTACATGAATACATGAATTTAATCCATTTACACACTACATAAAAGGTGACGAAGAATAACTCACGCACACACATGTAGTCATCAGCCGAAGCTAGTTGCTCACAAATACACACGCGTATATGCAGCTCAATTACCAAGCAGGAGATACAGCAGTACTAGAAAACGTCTAGACTTTAGTAGAAATATACGAATGAAACAACGGAGAGTATAAAAGCAGCGCAAGCTGAGTAGTCAGTAATCAGTTTTAATTTAAACACTCTTTTGTGAAGTACGTGATTGTGCATTGTACTACTCCCAAAGTAGTCTAATAAAGACCATTTTGCAATAAATAACATTGGAGTGATTTATTCAACAGTTTAGCGATTCGAACGTTAGCAGAAGGTTTCAAATAAGCGGAATTTCCAAGAAATCGTTACAATTGGTGTCAGAAGAGGAATTGTTGAATAAATTCCGAAGATTTTGAATACAACTTGGATATGGCAAAGTTGAGTGAATTGAAGATCCACCAACTGAAGGAGGAGTTGGAAGCCCGGAGATTGGATAATACTGGCAATAAATCCGAGCTACAAAGACGACTAAGGGTAGCTATGCTATTTGAAGGAATCAATGCTGAAGAGTATGTCTTTCATTCTGATAGCGACTAGACAACAACAAAAATGGAAGAAAAAAACGAAACACCGCAGGCACATCGACAATGGCATCTCAGCTGGAGTCATAGGAGGCACGCATTTCAGAAATGTCGCCGCAAATGTCATCTCAACTGTAAGAACAGAAGACATATATGTCATCTCAACTGGAAGTGCAAGAGGCACGTATCATCGCAACTCTTTGCGAAACTGGAAGAGTAGGATGCAAAAATTTTACAACTCGAGAAAAATATGTCTGCAGAGATAGAAGCGTGGAAAGGTCTTATGGAGCAGTTACAACTAAATCGCCCAGCTATTCCAGCGAGCAATCCGAAGAAAAAACTCCATCTTTTGACGGCTCTGTTCCTTTCCAGGTATTCAAGCTTCAATTTGAGAAGACGTCAGCAGTGAACAACTGGAATGCCGAAGATAAAGTTGCTGCATTATTCATAGCGTTGAAAGGACCTGCTGCTGAGATCTTACAGACCATTTCAGAGGGGGAACGAAACAACTACGAAACATTGATGGGCGCTCTAGAAAGGCGATACGGAAGCTAACACAGGAAGCAACTACACCAAATATAATTGCAAAACCGTTACCAAAAAGTTAATGAGACTTTGCAGGAGTTTGCGTCGGATGTCGCAAGGCTGGCCCATCTAGTAAATGCGGACGAACCCGTGGAATACACCGAAAGGGTAAAAATTCACAGCTTTATTAATGGAATACGGAACGTTGAGACGAAGCGAGCGACATACGCAAATCCAAAGCCAACATTTTCTGAAACAGTATCCCATGCACTGACTTAGGAAACAGCATCGCTTCTGTGTAAGCCAGCTTTCAAAGCACGCCTTGTGGAAGTAGAAAGGCCAACTGGGTGAACACAATATTAAAGGCGCTGAAAGGATCGCAAAAGCGGAGTGACAGAGTAATCAAATGCTTCAAATGGGGGAAGCCTGGTCACATTCTACGTCATTGAGGTCTTGACCCTAGTGGTTCCTACAGCATGGGTGGTCTTAAATGTAAAGCTGGAAGAGATGAGCAAGAGCGAGTCAGATGTAAAGATCGAGAACTTGCCCCAACTATTGAATGTCCTGTGATATCTGTATCACAAATCGGAAGAAAATCGAGCAGTCTTGCCGTCAGAGGAAACATGGATGGCAAGGAGCGTGTACTGACTGTACATACGGGAACATCTAATTCCTTAATCCGATCTGACTTGGTCAACAGGAGAGTAAAATCGTTACCTGGAGCAAGATTGCGTACGGTCACTGGCGAGTATAACCAAGTCCAAGGAGAAGTGGTATGTGAGATCTTAATTGGAAAGGTCACGGTTCTACACAAATCCGTTGTGGCAGAGATTGTTGATGAAGTCATATTGGGAGTAGATTTCTTAGTTGGCCATGGTATCAGGATCGACATGCAAAGAAGGATTATGTGCTATAAGAACAAGGATGTACCACTTAACTTCAGTTTGTAGAAAGGGTTCAGCAGTAAACGAGTGCTGGTGGAGGAGATTCGACAAAGACCACCAAAGTCAAAGGCAGTAGATAGGCCAAAGGTTGATGGAACGAATGGGTCAAACAAATCAAAATCAAAGGTACCTGCGAGAAAAACACTGGCATTAGCAAACCCAAATGGACGCAATAAAACGAAGGAAAGAATTTCCCAGAAAGATTGCAATTGTGGTTTCAAGCTAGCGCGCACTACTGTTGTGAAACGTCAAAACGATACTGATTATGCAAAGCCAACCTAACAAGATCAAGCCCTACGAAGTAGTTCATTGGCCAAACAACAGGATGTGAGGGAAGGAACCAGGGTAATGAGTAGTAAGATGAAACACAGGTACGACAAGAAAAACAACTCCGAAGGTTTCTTTGAGGGAGATTTGGTACTGTAATACAACCCTCACCGGCGGAAAGGTGTTCCATCCAAATTTTGGTGCAGTTAGGAAGGCCCGTACAAAGTTGTGAAGAGGATTAGTGATGCCATCTACCGCATACACAAAACCACGAAATAGAAGGGTGGTTCATTTGGTGAGGCTAGCAGCGGTTGGGTCGAGAGATTTGTCTGATCGGGACAATCATAATCATGCCACTCTTGTGTACATGAATACATGAACTTAATCCATTTACACACGTACATAAAAGGTGACGAAGAATAACTCACGCACACACATGTAGTCATCAGCCGAAGTTAGTTCCTCACACATACACACGCATATATGTAGCTCAATTACCAAGCAGGAAATACTGCAGTTCTAAAAGGTGAAACGTCTAGACTTTAGTAGAAATATGTGAATGAAGTAACGGAGAGTATAAAAGCAGCGCAAGCTGAGTAGTCAGTAATCAGTTTTGATTTAAACACGCTTTTTTGAAGTACGTGATTGTGAATTGTACTACTACCAAAGTAGTCTAATAAAGACCATTTTCCAATACAGAATATTGGTGTGATTTATTCAACAGTTTAGCGATTCGAACGTTAGCAGAAGGTTTCAAATAAGCGGAATTTCGCTAAAATCGTTACAATGTGCACACTTTTCCACACCAGGTAGTGTACTCGACGCGTCTTTTTAACGTAGTTTCCTCAGTAGGCCTATTCCAGAGTAGGCCTATCCCACTAACCGCTATAGTTATTTAATTTCATGCAGATTATTCGGATTGATAATGGGTATTAATTTTCAGTGTCATTTAGATTTCGTTTTTACTTTAATCTGATTCATAATCTTTTTCTTCCTCCTCTTGCTGGCTTTTCATAAATAGTTGAAATGAAGATGTATCAGTTGTCTCTTCATCATAGTCACATGAATCATCCCCTGCTGTATTCAACTGGACATTTGAGTAAGTCTGACCTTCGCGATTCGCACACGTCCAATTTTGCAGTCTGTGTTAAGTATCAGGAAAGACTTGTAACAAGTGTTATGGTATTTACCATTACCAGCTACTAAATCAAATTCAAAACTAATACGTCCAATGATAGCTTTTGATAAGTCATCAGAACGATCTTTAACTAATTTCAAAATAGATTTTTTAAATGTAAGTGTAGAACTTTACAAAATTTTTTCGAAGATTGTGCGGTTTCTTTTTCTCAGCCTATTGATCTGCTTCATCCAGTTTTTTTAATAAAAGCTGGATTGTGGTGATTGAACTTTTCAGGTGTATGACTTTCTACAATCCACGTGAACTGTAACGACTCTTGGACCTCTTAAATACTCAGTAAACTCATCACATCTAACAACACTTGCATCGATTAAAAATTTCCATTCCATGACTAACTAACTGCAAATAAAGCAAAATTTCCAACAATTTTTTTTTAATATTAATCTGCAAAAGCTCTAAAATAGTAGATGCTTATAATAAAACATATATTCACTCGAACAGAGTGGCATACCGGGGAAACCACGCGCCGAGTACACTACCTCACAGGTGGTGTGGAAATGTGTGTATATTATATACAATGTGACTTACAATTCCGATATCTCAAGAACGGTGATACTCACAGAAAAAATTTTGAGGACCATTCTTGTAGAGAATTTCGAGATTTACTACTTTGGTTAAAGTTATTTTTTGATAAAACTTGCCATTTTTTAGAAAAGCTCAAAACCTGAAATTTTGACCTTTGACCTCAAATAATTAGTTTAGCTCAACCCATTTGATAGGCGGTGACTTAAAATCTTTTATTTTTTATGGTAAACTAAAAGCCCTCGCCAAAATCTGGCATGGTATTAATTTTTATTCTTTTATCACTATTTTTATGTCTAACTTGTTCTTTGCAAATTTATGAAAAATATTAGTAGTAGAAATAGGAGTCAAACAATTCACAATCGCCATGTAAGTAATGAACTATGTAATCCCTTAGTATTATTTTTCTGATTTTATGGAAATATATTTAATTTTACGAAAGCTTCTTAAGTATTTTTTCTGTTTTTATGGTAAATTTAATATAGCAAGATCTACTATTTGTGTATGTTTGTTTAATGGTGTGTTCAGTTTATACTTATATTTAAGAATTCATGAGCTTAACACCGGCTTATAATAATTGAATTTCAATTATTATGTTTTTTTTCTAAGAGAAACTGAAAAGAAAGAAACATTTACTGGCATATTGCGATGGACCATTTCGAAAACCGCCAACGTAATCATCATCAGGCAATTTTGTAATGTTATCAAAGGTTTCACCGGGATTCGAACCGTGAATCACATGGTGAAACTGCAGTAGCCTTTAACCACTAGGCCATCCTGCTGGTATTTGTTTTCATGCTTAATTCAGGTTTTCTCATTTCTACACTAACAACACAATAAGACATTCTGTCTCTATATTGATTTGTGTGCCATGTAGATTTGTTTTTGTAAAGTTCTTCTTCGTTGCGAATGAGAAGCTTTGTCAACTCGGGCTCAGTTGTACATATTTATGTATGTTTGTTTAATGGTGTGTTCAGTTTATACTTATATTTAAGAATTCATGAGCTTAACACCGGCTTATAATAATTGAATTTCAATTATTATGTTTTTTTTCTAAGAGAAACTGAAAAGAAAGAAACATTTACTAGCATATTGCGATGGACCATTTCGAAAACCGCCAACGTAATCATCATCAGGCAATTTTGTAATGTTATCAAAGGTTTCACCGGGATTCGAACCGTGAATCACATGGTGAAACTGCAGTAGCCTTTAACCACTAGGCCATCCTGCTGGTATTTGTTTTCATGCTTAATTCAGGTTTTCTCATTTCTACACTAACAACACAATTGAGACATTCTGTCTCTATATTGATTTGTGTGTCATGTAGATTTGTTTTTGTAAAGTTCTTCTTCGTTGCGAATGAGAAGCTTTGTCAACTCGGGCTCAGTTGTACATATTTATGTATGTTTGTTTAATGGTGTGTTCAGTTTATACTTATATTTAAGAATTCATGAGCTTAACACCGGCTTATAATAATTGAATTTCAATTATTATGTTTTTTTTCTAAGAGAAACTGAAAAGAAAGAAACATTTACTGGCATATTGCGATGGACCATTTCGAAAACCGCCAACATAATCATCATCAGGCAATTTTGTAATGTTATCAAAGGTTTCACCGGGATTCGAACCGTGAATCACATGGTGAAACTGCAGTAGCCTTTTACCACTAGGCCATCCTTCTGGTATTTGTTTTCATGCTTAATTCAGGTTTTCTCATTTCTACACTAACAACACAATTGAGACATTCTGTCTCTATATTGATTTGTGTGTCATGTAGATTTGTTTTTGTAAAGTTCTTCTTCGTTGCGAATGAGAAGCTTTGTCAACTCGGGCTCAGTTGTACATATTTATGTATGTTTGTTTAATGGTGTGTTCAGTTTATACTTATATTTAAGAATTCATGAGCTTAACACCGGCTTATAATAATTAAATTTCAATTATTATGTTTTTTTTTCTAAGAGAAACTGAAAAGAAAGAAACATTTACTGGCATATTGCGATGGACCATTTCGAAAACCGCCAACGTAATCATCATCAGGGAATTTTTTAATGTTATCGAAGGTTTCACCGGGATTCGAACCGTGAATCACATGGTGAAACTGCAGTAGCCTTTAACCACTAGGCCATCCTGCTGGTATTTGTTTTCATGCTTAATTTAGGTTTTCTCATTTCTACACTAACAACACAATTGAGACATTCTGTCTCTATATTGATTTGTGTGCCATGTAGATTTGTTTTTGTAAAGTTCTTCTTCGTTGCGAATGAGAAGCTTTGTCAACTCGGGCTCAGTTGTACATATTTATGTATGTTTGTTTAATGGTGTGTACAGTTTATACTTATATTTAAGAATTCATGAGCTTAACACCGGCTTATAATAATTGAATTTCAATTATTATGTTTTTTTTTTTCTAAGAGAAACTGAAAAGAAAGAAACATTTACTGGCATATTGCGATGGACCATTTCGAAAACCGCCAACGTAATCATCATCAGGCAATTTTGTAATGTTGTCAAAGGTTTCACCGGGATTCGAACCGTGAATCACATGGTGAAACTGCAGTCAAACAGAATGTCTCAATTGTGTTGTTAGTGTAGAAATGAGAAAACCTGAATTAAGCATGAAAACAAATACCAGCAGGATGGCCTAGTGGTTAAAGGCTACTGCAGTTTCACCATGTGATTCACGGTTCGAATCCCGGTGAAACCTTTGATAACATTACAAAATTGCCTGATGATGATTACGTTGGCGGTTTTCGAAATGGTCCATCGCAATATGCCAGTAAATGTTTCTTTCTTTTCAGTTTCTCTTAGAAAAAAAACATAATAATTGAAATTCAATTATTATAAGCCGGTGTTAAGCTCATGAATTCTTAAATATAAGTATAAACTGTACACACCATTAAACAAACATACATAAATATGTACAACTGAGCCCGAGTTGACAAAGCTTCTCATTCGCAACGAAGAAGAACTTTACAAAAACAAATCTACATGGCACACAAATCAATATAGAGACAGAATGTCTCAATTGTGTTGTTAGTGTAGAAATGAGAAAACCTAAATTAAGCATGAAAACAAATACCAGCAGGATGGCCTAGTGGTTAAAGGCTACTGCAGTTTCACCATGTGATTCACGGTTCGAATCCCGGTGAAACCTTCGATAACATTAAAAAATTCCCTGATGATGATTACGTTGGCGGTTTTCGAAATGGTCCATCGCAATATGCCAGTAAATGTTTCTTTCTTTTCAGTTTCTCTTAGAAAAAAAAACATAATAATTGAAATTTAATTATTATAAGCCGGTGTTAAGCTCATGAATTCTTAAATATAAGTATAAACTGAACACACCATTAAACAAACATACATAAATATGTACAACTGAGCCCGAGTTGACAAAGCTTCTCATTCGCAACGAAGAAGAACTTTACAAAAACAAATCTACATGACACACAAATCAATATAGAGACAGAATGTCTCAATTGTGTTGTTAGTGTAGAAATGAGAAAACCTGAATTAAGCATGAAAACAAATACCAGAAGGATGGCCTAGTGGTAAAAGGCTACTGCAGTTTCACCATGTGATTCACGGTTCGAATCCCGGTGAAACCTTTGATAACATTACAAAATTGCCTGATGATGATTATGTTGGCGGTTTTCGAAATGGTCCATCGCAATATGCCAGTAAATGTTTCTTTATTTTCAGTTTCTCTTAGAAAAAAAAACATAATAATTGAAATTCAATTATTATAAGCCGGTGTTAAGCTCATGAATTCTTAAATATAAGATCTACTATTGTTGCTGAACAGAGGAAATTTTGGGAAGACAACAGACACTAAGGAGTCGTGTACTTCCGTAAACCAACGAACATCGACTCATGGAAAAATGCATTTGTTAATACTAAAAATCTATATAATAGCATCTATGATATAAAAAAATTTTGTACTCATTAAGCGTGCTCGGAACATTGGTATCTATTTATTGAATCGTTTTATCATTGGAATATTATTATTAATATATTTGGAATATAAGGACCGTGTAAGGAAGTGCCAAGGAACTCCTCTGTCAAAGTCAAAGCCTAGATTAACAGTTCTAAGAAAATCAGTCCTTTTTTTGTGAGATTTTTTCGACTAATAAGTGGAGTGTTAACCTACCAGTTCAAATCGCTTAGGCTCAAAATATTTTTCAAAAATTATCTCAGCATTTGTTTCAGAAGCGCCCTATCTCAGAATTGTTTTTCATAAGCGCCTTATCACAAGTTAAATGTATTGAGTTTGTGCTCAGATATGACGTTTTGAAGCAAATTTTGATAGAGCGTTTTTGAATAAAACTCTGACGGACGGCGTTCTTTAATCAAATTCTGAAATAATGAAAAAGCAATATCTTATCATTTTTCGAAATATTTAGTAAAAAGGTATTAATTTCCCCAAAAAATTTTGGCATTTGCCAAATTAGTAACACTACTAATATACTACTTAAAGAACTTATCTACTTAAATTTTCGTTAAAAGGGAATGAAGTATTCCCCGCTTTTTTTTTTCTTCGTAAAAGTAACCCTTCAATATTTAAATTTTATCTGCTGACATTAAAGAACAAACTCTAGTAATTGAATCATGATGCAATTACTACTGGTGACTGACGTTGGCAGCTTTTCTTTCTGATCTGCGATCTCGAACTCCCACTCTTAAACTCAGTTTCCCTGTTTGCGAAACTACTTTTTCAGTCAGAGGAAAAATTGTAGTTAAAACCATAATAATCAATTTTCCTGGAAAAGTATGCAACAAATCACTTTCTTCTCCTATTCTGCTTCGTGTGGACTTTTTCATCACTCAAATCTATGGCAGTTGTCCATGATACAATAAACCAGACAGGTGAAGTCCCTATTATAAAGTGGAGTCGCATTTGACAATACTCGCCCTGATAAATTTAAGTGTTTCTTCTCTTATACTAATGCCTTTCTGAAATATGAAGTAACGTACAGGAATATAACGGCTGCGGTATGTATATCCTTTTGTTGGAGGGTTTATTTCCATTTCCTGAGAGGAGTTTTAGACAACCGAATTGAATGGCTGGATCTTTAGAGTGTCACACTTTCCACAACTAAGGAATATGGAAGATACTGCCATCGTTGTTGTTGTTGTAGCAGTGCTTCGCCCCATCCAATAGGTGCGACCGATCGCAAATTGTCATCAATGTCCTCTAACGGGAGTTCAAGGAAACTTGCTGTTTCAACAGGGGTGGACCATAATGAGAGGGGTTTTAGAGGCGTTGGTTCCACAATACAGTTGAAGAGATGGTTGCTGTCATGTGGGGACACGTTACAAGCAGGACATACAGTTACTCACAAAAGTATTTTGCATGAGAAGAGAATAGAGTTCACTCTTGAATTCTTGTATATTTTTCAAACTTTTTGGTTTATTATTTTATACATTCTTAAATATAAACCGTATTGCTATACAAATCCTATGTTACAACTTCAAAAGAAAAATATGTATTACTGTAACTGTAATAAAAAGTAAAAAACATAGAATTCATTGCTCACAAAAGTATTTTGCTTTTGACTAGGCGGTTTCGAAATATACATATTAATTTCAATTGATTCAGTATTTTGTATGGTAACTATTATTTTTGCAAACTGCTTCCGAGCGTCTTGGCATGGATTCCACTAACTTTTGACAAAATTCAATAGGTATTTTTCTCATTCCTCAAGTAGAATAGTTTTAAAGTCGCTTTTTGATGAAATCTTATATTCTTGCACTCTGTCTTCGAGATAGGACCAAGATTTTGTATGGAGTTGATGTCGGGACTTTGGGGAGGTGTTGGCAAATGCTTTGTGTTGAAAAGTATCCACATTTTGACATCGTGAGCTGTATGCTTCGGATCGTTGTTGTGTTCAAATAAAAACTGAATAAACAACATTCCCATTTTTTTCTGCACTTGGATGTCAATTATTTTTAAGAATGGACAAATAAAGATGATTACACTGGACCACGAATTTCAACTTTTTCTCTTTACCAGAAACGCCATTATGAAATTCGTATGTAAAATCATCCCCTGATTTCGAAAATTGCATTCATTTTTGATTCTATGGTACCGTTTTTGAGATATTTGCAATTTACCGTTATTCGAAAAAACCAAAAAGATGGCTCCCTTTAATTACGTATATCTCACGAACGGGTAAAGCAATTGCAAAAAGTTTAAAGAATCGGAAAGACGATAAAATTTGCTATAAACACATCATACATTATTTTTTGCTCAACCATATAGTTTTCGAGATATTAGCTCATCATTTCAGATTTTAGTTTTTTTTTTTATGAAAAAATATAAAAAAATTACTCTTTGCGAGGGCAGCATTCCAAAACCACAACTTTTTATACAGATATTTTTTTCTTTACGTAAAGCTCTGTTTAATTAGAAAAAAGATAAGCTATCATCGAAGAAAATCGACGCAAAACTACGTAAGTTATAAGCGATCAAATAAAAATACCCAGGTTGCGCAACTTCAATGTATGTATACATACATATATTAAAGGTATAAAGCGCAAATGGGATATTATCCTGATAAACGAATAACACCATAACAATGATAATACTTTTTCTTTAAATAAATCAAATAGTACTTTTAATACTCGAATTATTTTATAGTAGGTAGAGTGGTTGCATCGAAAGGAAGAGTGGTTGGATTCGAAACCTGCTGTAGGCATGTAGTTATAAACATGTATTTCCGTCATTTATGGGTAAGTATGCAGGTAGATTTTCAAGTTATAAGACACAGAAAATTTTTAAAGCCTACATCTAAAGCAGGTAGTATTTTACTTTTCCCAGCTTCGTATAAAAAGGAACCTTTCTGTCTAGGTAAGATTTGATTTTTTCAATTTTATTTTTGTTCCGAGTATAAATATGAGTTAATGCGCCTTGAAACCTCAAAACATCTGCAAGGCTGGCCGGAGATAGTTCAGTTCATAAGTCAAATTTCAAAACCGTGGTTTATTAAAAAAAAATAAAATAAGTAACAGGACGCGAGAATTTATGTGTAATAACGATCCAGATATGTTCTGTTTCATGTGTGGCCAATATACTATCATAAGGCGACGACGAGTGTTCTCAGATCATATGAAAACTTTATACTCCAAGTATTTTGGCATTGAGCCTAAAAATGCTGAAAAACCATGGTCACCGAACACTTTGTGTACATCGTGTCGAGTAGAACTGATTCAGTCGGAATCAGGACAACAAATAAAATTTGATACAGCAATGATATGGAGAGAACCTACTTGCCATTCAATAGAGTGTTATATTTCTCAAACAAAAGTACTTGGCGTTGGAAGATCAATAAGAGTAACCTATGCCAGCGTACCTACAGTGACATTACCAGTACTACATTCAACGGCAGTTGCGGATCCAGTTCCATTGTCAACAGTAAAATCTGAGTGCGGGGAATCAAGTTGTACTGAATTTCGCATGGGAAACAAGAGAAACGTTCTGTCACAAGCACAACTTAATGATTGGATAAGAGATTTGGAACTATACAAGGAAAAGGCCGAGATCCACACTTCTCGTATGCAACAATTTAAATTTGTGTCATCCGATGTTAAGGTGATATATTGTAGAACTCGTCACGAACCATTTTCCAAACACTATACCAAGAAAAACAGTATATGCTACTGCAACGACATTCCTGGTTTATTCAAAGAGTTTGGTCAAACATATGATTCAAAAGACTGGCGATTGTTCATAGACAGCAATAAACTGAGTTTGAAGGCTGTATTATTGCATATTGGTAACAAACAGCCTTCTATCCCGACCGTACATGCAGTAAATACAAAGGAAACCTACGAGGAAATGCAAAAACTACTCAAATTCATCAAATATGAAGACCATGATTGGAAAATATGTTCTGATCTCAAAGTCGTTGCAATGCTATGCGGTCTACAAAGTGGCTACACCAAGCACTGCTGCTTCCTTTGGGATAGCCGAGCTCGTAAGGACCACTACGTAAGAAAGGATTGGCCGGAAAGAGTCGAGTTTACCGTTGGTGTGGATAACATCAAATACACCCCTCTTGTCAAGAAAGAGAAAATCATACTTCCACCCTTACACATCAAGCTCGGTCTCATTAAAAACTTTGTTAAGGCTTTGGACAAAGAAGGCGGAGCATTCGACTATTTGAAAACAATTTTTCCAGATATTTCTCAAGCCAAGATAAAGGAAGGTATTTTTGTTGGACCACGAATAAAAAAGTTGATCAACAATAATCAATTCAAAAGACTACTCTCATCAGTTGAGGCAGCAGCGTGGGAAACCTTTGAAAATGTCGTTGCTTCTTTTCTCGGTAGACACAAAAGCCCTAACTACGAGCAGATAGTGAACGACTTAATCAATAATTATGCAAAAATGGCTTAAAGGCTTATTAAAATTAGTTTCCCAAAATTCTATAACTTGTTTACCTAACTAATATTTTCTTTCCAGGCGTAAATATGTCCTTAAAAATTCGCTTTCTGCACTCACATTTGAGCTTTTTTCCGGCAAATCTTGGCGACGAAAGTGACGAACATGGCGAAAGGTTTAATCAGCAAATGAAATTAATTGAGAATCGATATCAAGGATTCTGGGACGTCGCAATGATGGGTGATTACTGCTGGTTTCTCATAAGAGAAACCGATCCGAAACTGAATAAGCGTCAAAGTAGAACACATAATTATTTCGACTACATAGCAAAATCAAATAAAGATTGTTAGAATATAGTATAAACATAAATAAATTTAAAAAAAAGTTAAAAAATATGGGTAATTTCGTTCATAAATTGTACTTTTAACTAAATAGAAACAGAGCATAGCTAGATATTTCACTCTTCTTTATACCATACATACGTTTTGAGGTATACGTTGAAATTTCGCAACCTGGGTATTTTTATTTGATCGCTTATAACTTACGCAGATTTTCATCGATTTTCTTTGATGATAGCTTATCTTTTTTCTAATTAAACAGAGCTTTATGTAAAGAAAAAATATCTGGATAAAAAGTTGTGGTTTTGGAATGCTGCCCTCGCAAAGAGTAATTTTTTTCATATTTTTTCATAAAAAAAACAAAAATCTGAAATTATAAGCTAATATCTCGAAAACTATCTGGTTCAGCAAAAAACAATGTATAATGCGTTTATAGCAAATTTTATTATCTTTCCGATTATGTGAACTTTTTTGCAATTGCTTGATCCGTTCGTAAGATATACGTAATTAAAGAGAGCCATCTTTTTGGTTTTTTCGAATAACGGTAAATTGCAAATATCTCAAAAACGGTACCATAGAATCAAAAATTAACTCGATTTTCGAAATGAGGGGGTGGTTTTACATACGAATTTCATAACGGCGTCTCTGGTAAATTTTGGCCGTCGACCAGTGTTATCTATCGTCCCATCTATAAACACAAGTTTGCCAACTCCCTGAGCCGACATACAACACCACACCATGAGGGAACCTCCGCCGTGCTTAACTGTAGGTTTAACATTTTTGGTTTGAAGCTCTTCATTTGGCTTCCGCCATACCCTATGACGTCCGTACGGACCAAAAATATGGTATTTGCCTTCATTACTAAATACGACGGTTTTCCAAAACTCAAAACTTTAGGTTTTATAGGTGTTGGCGAATGAAAGTCCTTTTTCTTTATTGATTTTTGAAATACGAGATTTTTTCCTTGCTACACGACCGTTAATATTACTGCTTCTCAGGACCCTTTGCACCGTCTCATCAGATATTTGAATTGTAAGGGTTGTCTTCATTCTGTCATTAATGTTTGGGGTTGATAAATGTGGGTTTCCGTGAATTTCTTTCAACATTTCGCGTTCTTCTCTCACAGTCAGCAACTTTGGTCGACGAAATCATGCTAAATTTTCCAAATTACCGAGTTCTTTACACCGTTTTATTACATTTTGATTCGTTTGTCGGAATCAACCTAACGTATTGCAAATATATTTCGTACATTTGCCTTATTATGGAGATATAAAATAAATTTTTTCAGCTGTAGTTAGCTCTTTACCCTTTCGCATTTTCGATATGAACACTACCACAATGAAAAATAAAATGAACTCAATTACAAATAAAATTGATTATAATGTCTTTGCACTTCTAACAAGTTCAGCGAAAATAGGAAATATAACCTAACTGCGCCCAGTAACGGGTTCAAAAACAATAAGCAAAATACTTTTGTGAGCACAAATTTTCGTTTTCACGTTTTTTGTTGCATGTACTTAACGGTACTGTGGTTATTTTCCGGCCACCGTATTGTGATGTTAGCGTGCTCCGTCTGCCACACCGTATACCCTGGGTTCGCACCCAGGGCAAAGCAACATCGAAACTTTAGAAATAAGATTTTTCAATTAGAAGAAATTTTTCTAAGCGCTCCGAGTGTATTTCTGCCATGAAAAGCTCTCAGTGAAAACTCATCTGCCTTGCAGATGCCGTTCGGAGTCGGCATAAAACATGTAGGTCCCGTCCGCCCAATTTGTAGGGAAAATCAAGAGGAGCACGACGCAAATTGGAAGAGAAACTCGGCCTTAGATCTCTTCGGAGGTTATCGCGCCTTACATTTATTTTATTTTATTTTATTTTTTTACTTAACGGTACTATTTTTTGCATGCTGTGTAGCCCATTCCCTAAGACGATGCTCAATAATGCGTATAAACATTTAAATTATTATGTTCGGATGCTTAGTACATACAAAATCTGAAATTTGTACATACGAGTAGTTATGCAAAATACTTTTGTGAGTAACTGTATGTTTTGTATGTCGTGTTTGATTCTGGATTGGTAAGAGTTTAACCTGTTACAGTATCCAGATCGAAGTTGAGCTACAGTGACTCGAGTGCGTTCCTCTTCTGCAAGTTTTGGGTATTGTTTTTTGAGTACAGGATTCACCGGCCAATTCCTGACATAGAGGTCCGACGCCTATTTGTGTTCACTGAGGGCCTGCTTGTGTTTTTTTAGCTTCATACGGCTGTGTTCTCATATGCCGTATTTCCTCATAATGCTTACGGAGATGGCTCCTTAAACCTCTGGGCGGTATAGGCTCATCAATCAGATATATGTTGGGATGCCCAGGTTTCTGGGCATTCAACAGGAACTTTTTGGTTAACATTTCATTTCTCTCCCTAATGGGAAGTATTCTCGCCTCATAATGTAGATGGTGTTCTGGGGACATAAGAAGACAACCCGTGGCGGTTATGAGGGCGGTATTTTGGCAAGCCTGTAGCTTCTTGCAGTGAGTAGTCTTTAGGCTTGGCTACCATATAGTGGACGCGTATCATGCAATCGGCAGGCCAATTGCTTTGCAAGTGGTAATGAGCGTTTCTTTATCTTTACCACAAAGTACTGCCAACAAGAGATTTTGAGGATTTTATTGCGGCTCTGGACTTTCGGTACAATTGCGGCTGCATGCTCACCAAAATGTAGATCCTGATCAAACGTCACATCCAAGATTTTGGGGTGTAAGATAGTCGGTAGCGTAGTGCCATTGACGTGTATGTTCAAAAGGGTCGACATTTGGGACGTCCATGTTGTAAAAAATGACGCCTATGATTTAGTCGGTGATAATGTCAGGTTTCGCGAGGCGAAAAAACTAGAGAGATCAGGGAGGTAGCCGTTGTTACAAAGCTCATCGATCTGTGGGCCTGGGCATGTGGCCGTTATTATGCAGTCATCGGCGTAGGAAACGATAGTGACTCCTTGTGGTGGCGAAGGTAGCTTTGATATGTAGAAGTTAGGACACCACCCTGTTGAAGGATAGGACACCACCCTGTGGCACCCCTTGTTTTATTCTTCTTGGTTCGCATGTTGCGTTCCTGAATTGCACCGACCCTGCAGACCACCCAGATAATTTGTGGTTCACCTTTTAACACTTGGGGGAAGGGTAGAACCTTCCAGGTCTTGCAGTAACGTGCCATGGTTGGCCGTATCAAAAGCTTTTGACAGGTCTAGCGCAATGAGCACTGTCCTATGGTGGAGGTTTTGATTTAAACCGCAATTTATCTGGGTGCTAATGGCATTTAGCGCTGTGGTTGTGCTATATAGTTTTCTAAAGACATGCTGATGATAGGCTAGTTGCAAATTTGCTTTAAAGTAGGGGAGCAAAATGGCGTCAAGTGTATTGGCTACTGGCGATAGGATATATCGGGCGATATGCATCTCCTATGTTAGCTGGTTTCCCAGGCTTTAGTAGAGGGACCACCTTGGCCATTTTCCATTTTTCGGAGATGACAAAGGTGGAAAGGGACAGGTTGAAGACATGTGCGAAATATTTGAAACCCCCTTTACCTATTCTTTTAGGCATCGGCATGGCTATGCCGTCAGGGCCTACTGCTTTAGATGGTTTAGCATGAACGATGGCATCTTAAACCTCTTTGGCGGTGATGGTAATTGGGGACGCGCTGAATTTATGTTTATGTGCGCGTCTGTTGGCCCTCCGTCTAGCTTTGTCAACCGTAGAATGCATTATATATTGTCGGCAAAAAGCGCTCGCGCATTTTTTTCGCATCCGACAGTACTTTATCGCCAAAGACGATGGAAATTTTATCATTGTGCTTAGACGGATTCGACAGGGACTTCATGGTGGACCAAAGCTTACCCACACCGGCAGAGAGGTTACAATCCCTTAAATGCTCCTCCCATATCGTCCGCTTGTGTTCATCCACAAGTAATCCGATGCGTTGGTTTATATTCGTTATTTGGGCATCGCTGGGATCGAGCTGTCTTGTAAGGTCACGTTCTCTCGCTAAATATGCGGCCTCCGCCGGAAAATGAGGCCGGATTTCGGGAATTCTTCAGGCGGGAATAAAACGAGACGGGGCGGATTCAATGACCTTGGGGAAATCACGTTCCCCTTGGCGAGCATCAGTCGGGATAGGGAGGGCAGCAAAGCGACTGTCCGTAAAGGATTTGTACTCATCCCACTTTCCTTTTTTAAAGTTTATGAAAGTGCGGTTTTTGGTGGCGATGAAGTCGGCGGTTCGCTCAAGCGAAATATGTATAGGAAGGCGGTCAGATGCCAATGTTATCATCGGCTGCCACTTGACGCGTTTACGAGTCCTGCGCTCACGATTGATATATCTGGCGAACTGTGACAGCTTCCTATGATACGAGTGGGGGAGTCTCCGTTTATTGTGCAGAACGTCGTTTCTTCTATTTGATCCGCCAAGATGTTACCCCTGCTGTCCGCCTACAGGTTTGAATGCCATAGATCGTAATGGGCATTGAAATCGCCTAAGATAATGCGATTATCGCCAGTGAGTAGTGCTCTGATATTAGGGCGATATCCACAGGGGCAACAGGTGGCAGGGGGGATGTATATGTCGATGATTTCTAGGTTTACATCGCCTGGCTGGACAGATAAGCCGTGACGTTCTAGGACACTGTCCCTGCGGCCGATGTCGGGATCAAATATATTATATTGCACTGAGTAGTGTATGATAAACTTGAGACCGCCTCCATTTTCACTCTCGTGATCTTTTCTGTGGGCATTATACTCAGAACAGGTCTGCAGAGCAGATCTTGCTGTGAATAGCAGCGATGCGGATGTTATGCCACTTTATGAAATCGACTATATCCGTGATCTTCCCAGTTAATCCATTATAGTTTAACTGCAGAATTCTGAAGTGCAGCGGGGGAGACGTCGTCACTCTAGGGGTAAGTGACATGTGACTACGCCTGAATTGTGGGAGGCCAGGGCTCTGTGGACTGGACTTCCCTGGGTAAGCATTGGGGTACCCGGTGTAGTTGGGTTTGCGACCTGACAACATGGCGCAATGAAGCCCATCGGGGGGTTGCCGACGCGAAAACAAGAACATCTAGGAAAGTAGCATCGTCCAAGGCAGGAGCTGCGTTGGGCGGATGACGCAAACATATATATTCTATGCTGGCAAACGGTGAAACAGGTGGTAGGGTATAAGAGTTTATTTGCCTGACCTACATGATTGCTGCCGGAAAAGAGGGGAGAATAAGACGGGGCGGGGGCTGATGCTCGGCATTGCTACCGACTCTACTACGGAAATTGTAGTTATGAGTGGAAGCGGCCGTATGAACTGGTGGCGCCGGGGTCAGGAGAAGGACTCGGATTGGGTTCGATACCTTCCCGGAGCAGGAGAGCATGGTGCAGTCCCGCTGCAAGGATCTGCTGGGCGGACGACAATTTGGGGGTTACACTGCCGACGTCATTGAGATGAGTGACGATCTGGAACAATATCATTGGAGTTGTGGATGAGTATCTGCAAGGCTTGTAGTACGAAAACTCGGGATTGAGGGAATATGGTCCTGATACCCAACTTTTATCTATGTAAGCCAAGCATTGAGGAAGGCTCATTGAGCAGAAAGCTGGTGTAAAAATAAAAAGCGGCAGAGGTATTACAGCAACGATACTTAGCATATCAGAGCTTATAGATTTACCTGATAGCAAAAAAATGTTTGGCTTATGAGAACTTTATTCTGGCGTTTTTTAGCATGCCTTGAGATTCATTTGTACATATGTACATATATTTTGGCTCGTTTTGGTATGGCCTGAGATTCATTGACTCTTACAAACATATTCATTCATTTGTACATACATATATTCTGACTCGCGCTACGACAGTCTACTCCGTACGCTGCTATTTAAGAAGCAGTCTGCTGAACATCTCAAGCAGTATACAACAACTTAAACCTAAGGAACGAATTAGTTTCATAGCATTGCTAATCATTTCTGTCGCAGATCCTGCCGACTTGCTTTAAAATTGGCAGCAAAACAAGTGAAGATCTGGGACAATTTTTGTAAAGTTATTGGAAGTTAGAGGAGATTCGATAAATCAACTGGTACATTCACAAATACTCTAAAGTCCTCCCGAACTGGATGTAACATCAACTTAAAACCGATGAAAGTATTTCCACATCAAGCAATTTTGAAAGCACACCAAGTTATTGAAAGCTGGAGGAGATTCACTAGAACAATCTACATCCTTTAGTCCCAATACAAGCAACGCAGTTCAAACAAGGAATCCGGACGAATGACTGGCAGCCTAAGGCATAATAAAGTGGAATAAGGAAAGCATAATAAAGTGGAATACACAACATTTTGACTGGCAGAACATTACAGGCAGACTTTGAATAGTAAGTATAATTAGCTTAATTTTGGCAACCTAACGGTTGCTCACCCAGTAGCAGATATTTTAATTTTTTTAATTTAGAGAAAATAACTTCGCTTAGGACAAATAAATTTTTTTTTTGCAGAATAGTAAAGAAAAATTAAAGTTAAAAGAAAAATTAATTTTCTTAGGATAAATTTAACATTTTTTTGAAAAAAAAAAAAATTTATTAATAAAGAAAAAATAAAGTACCAATAATTCATTTTAAAAAATTAAAATGATCAGATAAAAATAAGTAGTATAAATTAAGAAATAAATAGGGTATAATGAAGAAAAAAAAACACTTGTATACAAGAAATAACCAAAAATAAATTTGACGCCATCGTAAAAAAAGGCATAGAAATTAATTTTAAAATTCTAATATTTTGTAAAGTTTATTGAGTAAGAAACAATAAAATTTTACTTAACTGATGATAATTTGGAAAAATTTTTTTAAACAGATTTTCAAAAAGTAAAAATATATATATAAATGTAAAATAAAATTTTAAGTAAATTGGAATGCCTAGAGGATAAAATCAAAGAAATTATATTAAAGCTTAAATGAGTCCTTTTTTTCAAAGAAAAAGGAAAATAATTTAAGGAAATTTTTATTTTCTCTACAAAATGTCTTGGTGGAAAAAATTAGCAAACGGCATTATGATAGCCATAGCTGGATATGAAATAGGAAAAATTAATTTTCTTAGGATAAATTTAACATTTTTTTGAAAAAAAAAAAAAATTTATTAATAAAGAAAAAATAAAGTACCAATAATTCATTTTAAAAAATTAAAATGATCAGATAAAAATTAGTAGTATAAATTAAGAAATAAATAGGTATAATGAAGAAAAAAAAACACTTGTATACAAGAAATAACCAAAAATAAATTTGACGCCATCGTAAAAAAAGGCATAGAAATTAATTTTAAAATTCTAATATTTTGTAAAGTTTATTGAGTAAGAAACAATAAAATTTTACTTAACTGATGATAATTTGGAAAAATTTTTTTAAACAGATTTTCAAAAAGTAAAAATATATATATAAATGTAAAATAAAATTTTAAGTAAATTGGAATGCCTAGAGGATAAAATCAAAGAAATTATATTAAAGCTTAAATTAGTCCTTTTTTTCAAAAGAAAAGGAAAATAATTTAAGGAAATTTTTATTTTCTCTACAAAATGTCTTGGTGGAAAAAATTAGCAAACGGCATTATGATAGCCATAGCTGGATATGAAATAGGAAAAGAAAACTCAGGAAATTCAGAGAAGATAATAGTTAAATATGAGCCACCCGTTGAAGAAGAGATGAAAAATATTCCAAATCCAAGATGTAAACATCAACCTTAGCACCTTATTATTTAAAACCTATTACCTTTTTATTTAAAACCCAATCCGATTTTGAGGAAGAGCAGCAAACAATTGCAAATAAACCATTGCAAACAATAACCCTCAAAATATTTCAATCAACAGTAGAGATAGCTTCATGGCAAATCAAGAAATAATAAATTTTCACAAAATAATGCCAGATTAAAAATCTTATGTCGGTGGAAGCATGCAGATCACCAAAAGATCAGAACCAGAAAACCAGCCAGTAATGAAGAAACTAAAAGTCACAATGAGAACTCTATAATATATACATGTATATAAATAAAAATTTGAGAGAAATTTAGTCAAACTAAAGATTTAATAAGTTTTGTAAAATACGGCTGATACAGCCGATGTTCGGCTGACAACTTATATCTTATTACTGACCATGATTCAATTACTAGAGGTTTGTTCTCCAATGATGACAGATCTTTGACACGCCCAAATTGGACGGGTTGCATTTACGAAGTAAGGAAAACGGGAATAATTCAATCCCCTTCAGTAAAAATTGTAGTAGAAAAGTATCTTTGGTAGTATATTAGTAGTGATAATAAATTTATAAATGCCAAAAGTTTTTGGGGAAATAATTCATTTTCTACTAAATATTTCGTGATTTGATAAAGTTATGTTGGTTTGGTCATTTCTTCAGAAATTGTTTAAAGAATGCCGTAGGTTAGAATTTTATTCAAAAATGCACTATCTCAATATTTGTTTCAAAAACTCCCTATATGAGCATAGGTTCAATGCATTTTGTCATAAGAGGGAGCTAATGAAGAGCATTCTGAGATGAAGCGTTCTTCAATCTAACTCTACACTTCGTTTTGTAACGTCGTCGCGTCAAGTTCGTTTTTCCCCACAACTCAACTTGAGTATAAAATGGCGGGATAGTGCGGGCATCGAAGTGACAATAGGTTAAATTAAAAGCATTTATCGTACTTGGAGTAAACCATCAAATCAGAATATATCTAAATATATAATGGCCTCAATTACGCAGAAACCTACGCACATGATTCTGGCCTTAGTGTGTTACTTTTGTGTTGGTGGAGCAACTGCACAGCAATCTAAAGACATCAAACTTCTGTTAAAGAAACCAAGCTAGACATCTGAAAGATTTCATAAAATAAGAATTAGTTATGGCGTTATAGCTTCTAAGTAAGCCGTGCCCAGGTAGTCTTTCATTCAAATAAATGAATGGAAGCAACTTAAAACTACAAACAAACAATCTAACTCTAATATAGGGCGTTTTTGTGACAAATACTGAATTGGGAAATTTTTTAAAAATATTTTGAGATAGCACGATTTTGAACAGGTAGCCGACATGGGGTTGATACGCTACTCAGCAGCCGCAATGAACTGACAAAAACAAAAATAAAAGCAAATGGCTTATCGTCTTAGAACTTTATATTCCTACCTTGACTTTGACATAAGAGTTAAGCTTTTGTGCGGTCCTGCTACACAGGGAGTATTCACCTTTTTATTCTGAAATTTCAGAAAGCTCTTTTCCGTTAAGTATTCATGGAAGCGTTCCGGATATACCGTTAATTTAGAATATTCGGAATACGTTCATTTAATATTAGTTACCTCACGAGGTCCGAATATATCAAATAAGTATGTACGGCCACCGTGGTGTGATGGTAGCGTGCTCCGCCTATCACACCGTATGCCCTGGGTTCGCACCCCGGGCAAAGCAACATCAAAATTTTAGAAATAAAGTTTTTCAATTAGAAGTAAATTTTTCTAAGCGGGGTCGCCCCTCGGCAGTGTTTGGCAAGCGAGCCGGGTGTATTTCTGTCATGAAAAACTCTCTGTGAAAACTCATCTGCCTTGCACATGCCGTTAGGAGTCGGCATAAAACATGTAGGTCCCGTCCGGCCAATTTGTAGGGAAAATCAAGAGGAGCACGACGCAAATTGGAAGAGAAGCTCGGCCTTAGATCTCTTCGGAGGTTATCGCGCCTTACATTTATTTATTTATATACATAATATTCTAAATATAAATCGATTCCTCAAATTCGTAGACGAATGTTCCGAACATACGGAACTAATAGAACAGAAGGTCGACTTTTAATATGGGCCCAAAAATATCGAGAGAAGTGTCAAAAGACACGTATTGGCCTCGATAACAATAATTCGAAGGCGGAAATAAAAATTTTAGCTCGTTCAAAAGATATTGACGAAAAACCGAAAAATTACCCCCAGTTGCGTTGCCGGCCCTCAGCCGAGCTTATAAAAAATTACCCTGGCCGGTCCACCAATGAGGTGGGATCAAAATTAAATGCGTGCAAAATCCCTTTGTACACAAAATCGTTTTCAGTGCACAAAAACACCACAACAACCACATGATAATTGCCAACTTCAACTGCAAGTATCTCCGGACAGAGATGCAATTTTTCTTTTCCGCCTTCGGATTATTGTTGTCGAGGTCACCGCTCTCGACTTTTACCTGAATAAGTTAACATGCCCAATGAGTACATTTCGTTATGGCATCTCCATTATTTACTAATGACATTTTTACATGAATCGATTTAATAGTCGAGGTTTTGACCTTGAACAATGCATTTTGAATTGGTTTAGGTTTCATATATTCATAGGTTTACGAAAGTGAACGATTTCTTGGTATCCTCACTTTTCATAAAATTACCTATGTTCAATGTTCAGCCATACTAATAGATCGAGGCATAGTTAATAAATTCACTATAAAATTAAAAAAATGTGCTAAGGAATTATGCAGTTCAGTACTTATCGGGTATTTGTAAACTGATTGCTTCCTATTTTTACTACTAATATTTTTCGAAAATTCTCAAAGGAACAACACAGTTAACGGATGTCAATTCTATTGGGAGCAAAATGGCTGCAATTTTCAAAAAATGTGTCTGTCGATCAAACCTCTTGTGATTGAATCATGATGACTGACTATTTCGTTCTCTCTCTTCTCATGTTTTACGACGTAGGGTTGCCGTCTCACAGTGCATGGATTGGGATGCCAGATTACACTCGGCCATCCTGTTCGTCATCTGTCCCAGATGATGCCTCTACACCATCGTCATCATCGCTTTCATTGATACAACTCCATAGTTTTATGTTATCAGCGCTTGTTGATCTTTTTATTTGAGATAGCACGATAGATGTACGGCCACCGTGGTGTGATGGTAGCGTGCTCCGCCTATCACACCGTATGCCCTGGGTTCGCACCCCGGGCAAAGCAACATCAAAATTTTAGAAATAAAGTTTTTCAATTAGAAGTAAATTTTTCTAAGCGGGGTCGCCCCTCGGCAGTGTTTGGCAAGCGAGCCGGGTGTATTTCTGTCATGAAAAACTCTCTGTGGAAACTCATCTGCCTTGCACATGCCGTTAGGAGTCGGCATAAAACATGTAGGTCCCGTCCGGCCAATTTGTAGGGAAAATCAAGAGGAGCACGACGCAAATTGGAAGAGAAGCTCGGCCTTAGATCTCTTCGGAGGTTATCGCGCCTTACATTTATTTATTTATATACATAATATTCTAAATATAAATCGATTCCTCAAATTCGTAGACGAATGTTCCGAACATACGGAACTAATAGAACAGAAGGTCGACTTTTAATATGGGCCCAAAAATATCGAGAGAAGTGTCAAAAGACACGTATTGGCCTCGATAACAATAATTCGAAGGCGGAAATAAAAATTTTAGCTCGTTCAAAAGATATTGACGAAAAACCGAAAAATGACCCCCAGTTGCGTTGCCGGCCCTCAGCCGAGCTTATAAAAAATTACCCTGGCCGGTCCACCAATGAGGTGGGATCAAAATTAAATGCGTGCAAAATCCCTTTGTACACAAAATCGTTTTCAGTGCACAAAAACACCACAACAACCACATGATAATTGCCAACTTCAACTGCAAGTATCTCCGGACAGAGATGCAATTTTTCTTTTCCGCCTTCGGATTATTGTTGTCGAGGTCACCGCTCTCGACTTTTACCTGAATAAGTTAACATGCCCAATGAGTACATTTCGTTATGGCATCTCCATTATTTACTAATGACATTTTTACATGAATCGATTTAATAGTCGAGGTTTTGACCTTGAACAATGCATTTTGAATTGGTTTAGGTTTCATATATTCATAGGTTTACGAAAGTGAACGATTTCTTGGTATCCTCACTTTTCATAAAATTACCTATGTTCAATGTTCAGCCATACTAATAGATCAAGGCATAGTTAATAAATTCACTATAAAATTAAAAAAATGTGCTAAGGAATTATGCAGTTCAGTACTTATCGGGTATTTGTAAACTGATTGCTTCCTATTTTTACTACTAATATTTTTCGAAAATTCTCAAAGGAACAACACAGTTAACGGATGTCAATTCTATTGGGAGCAAAATGGCTGCAATTTTCAAAAAATGTGTCTGTCGATCAAACCTCTTGTGATTGAATCATGATGACTGACTATTTCGTTCTCTCTCTTCTCATGTTTTACGACGTAGGGTTGCCGTCTCACAGTGCATGGATTGGGATGCCAGATTACACTCGGCCATCCTGTTCGTCATCTGTCCCAGATGATGCCTCTACACCATCGTCATCATCGCTTTCATTGATACAACTCCATAGCTTTATGTTATCAGCGCTTGTTGATCTTTTGTTAGGGCCAATAAATTCTGCTGCTTATTGTACATCGTATCTGCCGTTTCGCTTTACTTTCGTTATCTCGTAAGAACCGACATACTTCCTACCCAACTTTTGCCCCGTCATAAATTGCGTGACCTTAGTGGCTACTAAGTCATGCAATTGGCACCCGTGATGCCCTTTACGTTTCTTGTCAAATTGTTGCTTATATTTTTTTGCGCCTTTTCGATTTGATATCTTGCTTATAAGGCAAGATTTCGTTACGCTCTTCTTGTAAACTCGACACCAGTTCATCTTTCAAAATTTGCAGCAGCTCGAAATCGCATTCATTGCGCAGTTTTACCCCAAACATTATTTCGAAAGGACTGAATTTCGTTGACGAATAAACGTTTGTGTTTATAGCTTTCTGCACCTGTGATGTGTATTTATACCATTTCGAGGGTTCTGCGGTTGACATTTTTGACAAAACCGATAGTATGACTCTATTCGACCTTTTGATTTGCCCATTTCCCCTCGGTAATCCTGCTGTTGATTCTATATGTTTGATTTTGTTCTTGGAACAAAACTGTTTAAATAAATTTAACGTAAAAGCTGTGCCTTTGTCACTGATAATACGTAATGGATTACCAACTAAAGTCACCCAATCCTCCATATGCTTCACAACTTCCTGCGTATCTGTTGACTTCGTTAGGTATATCCACGTATACTTGGAAAACCCATTCACTATCTTAATATATAAAAAACACGTGTCACACAATTGAGGCCAATGGACTCCTAAACTACTGAACCGATTTTGAATTTGTTTTGCACCCCGTATGTAGTTTGATCTAACTTGAAATATAAGATAGGTGAATGGGTGACTAGGGTCCCGAGATATAGGCCAAAACGTGGACCCGGGTACCCTAGAATGTGTTTATAGAATATGGATATCAAATGAAAGCTGTTGATGAGTGCTTTAGCAGAAGGTAATTTTCATACCCCTGGGTTACTCGGGTCTCGAGATATAGGCCAAAACGTGGACCTGGGTACCCCTAGAATGTGTTTATAGAATGTGGATATCAAATGAAAGCTGTGGATGAGTGCTTTAGCAGAGGGTAATTTTCATACCCCTGGGTGACAAGGTCTCGAGATATAGGCCAAAACGTGGGCCAGTGAATGCCTAGACAGTGTTTATACAATATGGATATCAAATGAAAGCTGTTGATGAGTGCTTTAGTACAGAGTAATATATTATGCAGAGACGGACTGGGGCTGGGATTAGGACTAGGACTTGAACTGAGACTCGGAGTGGGACTGGAACTGGAATAAAATTCATACCACCTTCTAGGACAGGCAATAATGGATGCAGAAGAATGAGAAGAAATTGAGAGAAGAGAAAAGAGAAAAGAGAGAAGGCGATTGAGAAAGAGATAGAATGAGACGAAGATGGAGATAGATGAAGCGAAAAAGACGGAGGGAGGAATGAATAAAAGGATTAGGAAAAAGTGAAGAGGGAGGAGGGCAGAGTCAGACGGAAAAAGCTTATTAAAATCTATGCAGATTGGCCAAATTTAGAGCAGGACAACGTCTGCCGGGTCTTCTAGTAGCCATATATATTTATAGTTCTTAGCCGTTGGATCTAGCGTACCTAAGTTATCTATGTGAAGTGTGGAAAGTGGAGTATCGCCCTTGTCGATGCAGTGTAAAAAGTCCGAAGCAGTAAGCTTTTGAAATAACCTCTTTATCCATGAGTTTAGGCACCACCAACAAATATTGCCCTTCAACTTCCTTGTATAATAAATCATTTCTTAAGTGATAGTCTTCATACTGATGGTGTTTCAAAATTTCCGCAACTGCTGTTAAATGTTCGTCTTTCTGCTGTGTTCGGCCTATTTGTGCGTGAACCTCTGAAAGCGACTTAAAGTATCAACGTGCTTCATCCTGTTTCCCCCACGATGTTCTATTTTATAGTTGAAGTCTTGAAGATACATCAGCCACTGTACAACCTCACGTGGGACATCTTTCTTTTTCGTAGTGTGCTTAAAAGCTGCACAATCAGAAACCAGATCAAATTCTATACCCATTAAGAAATGACGTAGTTGTTTCGTTGCTAGATAGGCTGCACTTACCTCTAAAAGGTAACTATGCAATCGTTCCTCTTGCTGCGATGTCTTCTTGCTCCAGTAAAACACTGGGCCATATTTCGATGCGTCAACGTGCAACTGTGTTTTTAAGTCTTGACGAAAAATATTAAGTACTGGCTCTTCCGAAAGTGCCGATTTCAATTTCTCGAAAGCTTGTATCTCTTCAATCCCAATTTTTAACTCAGCATCTTTTTTCAACAACGATGTCAACGGTCTAGCGATTACAGCGTAGTTATGAACAAATTTACGAAAGTAACCCGCCAATCCGAGAAATTCCACCCCTAATGTTTTTTGGCAAAGGAAATTTGTTCACAGCTTTTACTTTTTCTTGACTTGGCCAGACCGGCCCGTCTTCTACCTCGTGACCCAAAAAAGTTACTCTTTGTTTTAAAAATTGACATTTTGTCCAGTTGATTTCTAAACCAAACTGCTCGGCTTGCCGCATAACGCGATCCATATTTTCTAAACGCTGCTCTGCCGTGTTTCCAAATACAACGATATCATCTATATAGATTTCCATGATGCCTTCGTTTATCAGTTGCTGAAAAATATGATTTACATAACGTACAAAGGCGGCTGGGAAGTTATATACTTTAGGCTTTGCGGAAGTCTACGCAAAGCCTGTAGCTACCGTCTTTCTTTTGACCAGTACAACTTTACTTGCAACATCAGGGCTGACTCCCTAACGATTCCCTGACGCAGCAATTCATTTACTTTCTTTCTTATAAATTCTCGTTCACTCGCGCAAACCCGACGGGGGTCATAAAATACTGGCACATGCCAATAAATAAAAAAAAAATAACGATGTAGGCATATACAGATTCAAAAGATAATTGTGTCACTTGAATAGCCATGCATAATTGGTGCACAAATTATGTATGACTATTTCAAAGGCGAATGGTGTAGCATGTTTTGAGATTCACTCTTTTGTACATACATATATATGTTGGCTCGTTTTGGCGTGGCCTGAGATTCATTGACTCTTACATACATATTCATTCATTTGTACATATGTACATATATTATGACTTATTCTATTTCAGTTTAAAGCCGACTAAATGCTCACCACAAGCATTTGCTTGCACACGATTCATTCCCGCGATTTATTTATGCTTAAGTTGCATTTCCCACAACTTATTCCGTTTTTGCTTAGATTGCAGTTCCCAGGGAATTGAATATATGTGTATATTGTACACTTAGTTCGTAAGTATTAGTATAAGTAGGTATTTTAGCATATAGAAAATTTTGTATAAAAGAAACAACTTTTCAATAAAGAATCCAATTCTGTTTTTACCTCATTAACGGTTGTCAACATTCTATTCTATAATTGATTTAATAATTTGGGAAAAATTTAAACAACGTGACATCAGGACGGGCACGGCGACAGCTGTTTCGATTATACCTTGTAAATCTCTTCAAAGCCTTTTCTCTTCTATTCTATAGTTTAGTAGCAGAGCGGCTCTATCGTTCTGAGAGAATAAAACTGCGTGTAAGTATACACTGTATTATTCAGAGAAGTTATTCATTTTCAAACTATTTTATTTTTACTACTTTCTGAAATCAAAGCTGGGGATTATTCAAGTTTTCCCCAAGCCTACACCTTAATTAACAGTATTGATATTTTAAAAGTAAACAATGAACAAACGAAGTTATTGGAGAACCTCTTTTTCAACTTTGAAGACAGATTTCAAGACTTTCGAAAAATTAGGCCTTTAATTGACATATTTGAAAGTCCGTTAGCTTGTGACATAACCAGTATTCATTTGAAATTCAAAAAGAATTATTAATTCTAAGAAGCGAAATGTCAGTTAATGATGAAACAGATATTACAGATTTCTGGAGAAACTTAGATTACAAATTTTTTACAAATCTTACAGAAATTTCCCTTAAGATTTTGTCATTTTTCCCATCAACATTCTTCTGTGAGCACATTTTTTCTGACATGAAATTTATCTGTTCAAAGCAAAGGGGCAGATTGACTTCCAGAAATTTGTCAAATGTATTGCTAACAAGAAATTGCCATAAAACTTCCGTTTTGATGAAAACTCAAAGCGAAGGTGTTTTTGGGAGCCGAGGAAAATATTTCATGTTAGAAAAAATCTGCTCACAGTTTCACAACAATTTTTTTTATTAAAACATCGCCTAAAAATTTTTCCTTGCCTAACATTGCTTAACTAACTCTGCTTGACAGATTCAGTTTAACGCGGTTTCCGCATTTCTATAATTTATTGATATTGCATAAAAAATATGAACAAAGCGACGATGCGTGCCACCCCTTTGCTGTCTGCAACACGACTGGCATGAAAATTCTGTTCTAACACCACTGTGGCGCAATTGATTTTTCGCTCTCAACAGCAACTGAAATGAAGAGCATAAGAATACGTGTGAAGAGCGTAATACCCAGATGGGGTACATTTGCCGACCTATGGTATACAGAGCAGGGATGATAAATGGATTTTTTCATTTTGTACCAGACGAAAAAAAAAATGTACCAAATCATTCAAAAATGTACCAACAGTCTTCGGATGTGAATTTGAACCAAACTAGAGCTATATTCTGCATCTTTATCCATAAACTGTTTTTAGTCAGGAAACCTTCTAACACACTGCTTTTTTTAAATGTATGAAAACATTTATTTGAAGCAATTTTTTAATTTTATAATTTATTTAATAATTTGGGAAAAATTTAAACAACGTGACATCAGGACGGACAAGGCGACAGCTGTTTCGATTATACCTTGTAAATCTCTTCAAAGCCTTTTCTCCCGGGAGTGGGAGTCGAACCCGCACCCCTACGCTAGTTGAAATGGTTGTAAACGCATTCAGCTACGTCATGCCTGTTGTGAAGTCTTTCCCAATTGCCTTCTTTTTGCATATTTTAATCTTTTACACATTGCATACTTCGTATGCAATTATGTGTTAAAGCTATGCTTGGTACGGCGGTTTACAAAGAAACTTTGGTTTTGTTGCTGCTTTCGTTCTATTTATAGAACTACAACGAATTAACCAATTTTGTCTGTTTGTATGATTTTTAATAATCGGGGATTGCCCATATTGCTTTTTTTAAATGTATGAAAACATTTATTTGAAGCAATTTTTTAATTTTATAATTTATTTAATAATTTGGGAAAAATTTAAACAACGTGACATCAGGACGGACAAGGCGACAGCTGTTTCGATTATACCTTGTAAATCTCTTCAAAGCCTTTTCTCCCGGGAGTGGGAGTCGAACCCGCACCCCTACGATAGTTGAAATGGTTGTAAACGCATTCAGCTACGTCATGCCTGTTGTGAAGTCTTTCCCAATTGCCTTCTTTTTGCATATTTTAATCTTTTACACATTGCATACTTCGTATGCAATTATGTGTTAAAACTATGCTTGGTACGGCGGTTTTCAAAGAAACTTTGGTTTTGTTGCTGCTTTCGTTCTATTTATAGAACTACAACGAATTAACCAATTTTGTCTGTTTGTATGATTTTTAATAATCGGGGATTGCCCATATTGCTTTTTTTAAATGTATGAAAACATTTATTTGAAGCAATTTTTTAATTTTATAATTTATTTAATAATTTGGGAAAAATTTAAACAACGTGACATCAGGACGGACAAGGCGACAGCTGTTTCGATTATACCTTGTAAATCTCTTCAAAGCCTTTTCTCCCGGGAGTGGGAGTCGAACCCGCACCCCTACGATAGTTGAAATGGTTGTAAACGCATTCAGCTACGTCATGCCTGTTGTGAAGTCTTTCCCAATTGCCTTCTTTTTGCATATTTTAATCTTTTACACATTGCATACTTCGTATGCAATTATGTGTTAAAGCTATGCTTGGTACGGCGGTTTTCAAAGAAACTTTGGTTTTGTTGCTGCTTTCGTTCTATTTATAGAACTACAACGAATTAACCAATTTTGTCTGTTTGTATGATTTTTAATAATCGGGGATTGCCCATATTGCTTTTTTTAAATGTATGAAAACATTTATTTGAAGCAATTTTTAATTTTATAATTTATTTAATAATTTGGGAAAAATTTAAACAACGTGACATCAGGACGGACAAGGCGACAGCTGTTTCGATTATACCTTGTAAATCTCTTCAAAGCCTTTTCTCCCGGGAGTGGGAGTCGAACCCGCACCCCTACGATAGTTGAAATGGTTGTAAACGCATTCAGCTACGTCATGCCTGTTGTGAAGTCTTTCCCAATTGCCTTCTTTTTGCATATTTTAATCTTTTACACATTGCATACTTCGTATGCAATTATGTGTTAAAGCTATGCTTGGTACGGCGGTTTTCAAAGAAACTTTGGTTTTGTTGCTGCTTTCGTTCTATTTATAGAACTACAACGAATTAACCAATTTTGTCTGTTTGTATGATTTTTAATAATCGGGGATTGCCCATATTGCTTTTTTTAAATGTATGAAAACATTTATTTGAAGCAATTTTTTAATTTTATAATTTATTTAATAATTTGGGAAAAATTTAAACAACGTGACATCAGGACGGACAAGGCGACAGCTGTTTCGATTATACCTTGTAAATCTCTTCAAAGCCTTTTCTCCCGGGAGTGGGAGTCGAACCCGCACCCCTACGATAGTTGAAATGGTTGTAAACGCATTCAGCTACGTCATGCCTGATGTGAAGTCTTTCCCAATTGCCTTCTTTTTGCATATTTTAATCTTTTACACATTGCATACTTCGTATGCAATTATGTGTTAAAGCTATGCTTGGTACGGCGGTTTTCAAAGAAACTTTGGTTTTGTTGCTGCTTTCGTTCTATTTATAGAACTACAACGAATTAACCAATTTTGTCTGTTTGTATGATTTTTAATAATCGGGGATTGCCCATATTGCTTTTTTTAAATGTATGAAAACATTTATTTGAAGCAATTTTTTAATTTTATAATTTATTTAATAATTTGGGAAAAATTTAAACAACGTGACATCAGGACGGACAAGGCGACAGCTGTTTCGATTATACCTTGTAAATCTCTTCAAAGCCTTTTCTCCCGGGAGTGGGAGTCGAACCCGCACCCCTACGATAGTTGAAATGGTTGTAAACGCATTCAGCTACGTCATGCCTGTTGTGAAGTCTTTCCCAATTGCCTTCTTTTTGCATATTTTAATCTTTTACACATTGCATACTTCGTATGCAATTATGTGTTAAAGCTATGCTTGGTACGGCGGTTTTCAAAGAAACTTTGGTTTTGTTGCTGCTTTCGTTCTATTTATAGAACTACAACGAATTAACCAACTTTGTCTGTTTGTATGATTTTTAATAATCGGGGATTGCCCATATTGCTTTTTTTAAATGTATGAAAACATTTATTTGAAGCAATTTTTTAATTTTATAATTTATTTAATAATTTGGGAAAAATTTAAACAACGTGACATCAGGACGGACAAGGCGACAGCTGTTTCGATTATACCTTGTAAATCTCTTCAAAGCCTTTTCTCCCGGGAGTGGGAGTCGAACCCGCACCCCTACGATAGTTGAAATGGTTGTAAACGCATTCAGCTACGTCATGCCTGTTGTGAAGTCTTTTCCAATTGCCTTCTTTTTGCATATTTTAATCTTTTACACATTGCATACTTCGTATGCAATTATGTGTTAAAGCTATGCTTGGTACGGCGGTTTTCAAAGAAACTTTGGTTTTGTTGCTGCTTTCGTTCTATTTATAGAACTACAACGAATTAACCAATTTTGTCTGTTTGTATGATTTTTAATAATCGGGGATTGCCCATATTGCTTTTTTTAAATGTACGAAACGAAGTATGCAATGTGTAAAAGATTAAAATATGCAAAAAGAAGGCAATTGGGAAAGACTTCACAACAGGCATGACGTAGCTGAATGCGTTTACAACCATTTCAACTATCGTAGGGGTGCGGGTTCGACTCCCACTCCCGGGAGAAAAGGCTTTGAAGAGATTTACAAGGTATAATCGAAACAGCTGTCGCCTTGTCCGTCCTGATGTCACGTTGTTTAAATTTTTCCCAAATTATTAAATAAATTATAAAATTAAAAAATTGCTTCAAATAAATGTTTTCATACATTTAAAAAAAGCAATATGGGCAATCCCCGATTATTAAAAATCATACAAACAGACAAAATTGGTTAATTCGTTGTAGTTCTATAAATAGAACGAAAGCAGCAACAAAACCAAAGTTTCTTTGAAAACCGCCGTACCAAGCATAGCTTTAACACATAATTGCATACGAAGTATGCAATGTGTAAAAGATTAAAATATGCAAAAAGAAGGCAATTGGGAAAGACTTCACAACAGGCATGACGTAGCTGAATGCGTTTACAACCATTTCAACTATCGTAGGGGTGCGGGTTCGACTCCCACTCCCGGGAGAAAAGGCTTTGAAGAGATTTACAAGGTATAATCGAAACAGCTGTCGCCTTGTCCGTCCTGATGTCACGTTGTTTAAATTTTTCCCAAATTATTAAATAAATTATAAAATTAAAAAATTGCTTCAAATAAATGTTTTCATACATTTAAAAAAAGCAATATGGGCAATCCCCGATTATTAAAAATCATACAAACAGACAAAATTGGTTAATTCGTTGTATTCTATAAATAGAACGAAAGCAGCAACAAAACCAAAGTTTCTTTGAAAACCGCCGTACCAAGCATAGCTTTAACACATAATTGCATACGAAGTATGCAATGTGTAAAAGATTAAAATATGCAAAAAGAAGGCAATTGGGAAAGACTTCACAACAGGCATGACGTAGCTGAATGCGTTTACAACCATTTCAACTATCGTAGGGGTGCGGGTTCGACTCCCACTCCCGGGAGAAAAGGCTTTGAAGAGATTTACAAGGTATAATCGAAACAGCTGTCGCCTTGTCCGTCCTGATGTCACGTTGTTTAAAATTTTTCCCAAATTATTAAATAAATTATAAAATTTAAAAATTGCTTCAAATAAATGTTTTCATACATTTAAAAAAAGCAATATGGGCAATCCCCGATTATTAAAAATCATACAAACAGACAAAATTGGTTAATTCGTTGTAGTTCTATAAATAGAACGAAAGCAGCAACAAAACCAAAGTTTCTTTGAAAACCGCCGTACCAAGCATAGCTTTAACACATAATTGCATACGAAGTATGCAATGTGTAAAAGATTAAAATATGCAAAAAGAAGGCAATTGGGAAAGACTTCACAACAGGCATGACGTAGCTGAATGCGTTTACAACCATTTCAACTATCGTAGGGGTGCGGGTTCGACTCCCACTCCCGGGAGAAAAGGCTTTGAAGAGATTTACAAGGTATAATCGAAACAGCTGTCGCCTTGTCCGTCCTGATGTCACGTTGTTTAAATTTTTCCCAAATTATTAAATAAATTATAAAATTAAAAAATTGCTTCAAATAAATGTTTTCATACATTTAAAAAAAGCAATATGGGCAATCCCCGATTATTAAAAATCATACAAACAGACAAAATTGGTTAATTCGTTGTAGTTCTATAAATAGAACGAAAGCAGCAACAAAACCAAAGTTTCTTTGAAAACCGCCGTACCAAGCATAGCTTTAACACATAATTGCATACGAAGTATGCAATGTGTAAAAGATTAAAATATGCAAAAAGAAGGCAATTGGGAAAGACTTCACAACAGGCATGACGTAGCTGAATGCGTTTACAACCATTTCAACTATCGTAGGGGTGCGGGTTCGACTCCCACACCCGGGAGAAAAGGCTTTGAAGAGATTTACAAGGTATAATCGAAACAGCTGTCGCCTTGTCCGTCCTGATGTCACGTTGTTTAAATTTTTCCCAAATTATTAAATAAATTATAAAATTAAAAAATTGCTTCAAATAAATGTTTTCATACATTTAAAAAAAGCAATATGGGCAATCCCCGATTATTAAAAATCATACAAACAGACAAAATTGGTTAATTCGTTGTAGTTCTATAAATAGAACGAAAGCAGCAACAAAACCAAAGTTTCTTTGAAAACCGCCGTACCAAGCATAGCTTTAACACATAATTGCATACGAAGTATGCAATGTGTAAAAGATTAAAATATGCAAAAAGAAGGCAATTGGGAAAGACTTCACAACAGGCATGACGTAGCTGAATGCGTTTACAACCATTTCAACTATCGTAGGGGTGCGGGTTCGACTCCCACTCCCGGGAGAAAAGGCTTTGAAGAGATTTACAAGGTATAATCGAAACAGCTGTCGCCTTGTCCGTCCTGATGTCACGTTGTTTAAAATTTTTCCCAAATTATTAAATAAATTATAAAATTTAAAAATTGCTTCAAATAAATGTTTTCATACATTTAAAAAAAGCAATATGGGCAATCCCCGATTATTAAAAATCATACAAACAGACAAAATTGGTTAATTCGTTGTAGTTCTATAAATAGAACGAAAGCAGCAACAAAACCAAAGTTTCTTTGAAAACCGCCGTACCAAGCATAGCTTTAACACATAATTGCATACGAAGTATGCAATGTGTAAAAGATTAAAATATGCAAAAAGAAGGCAATTGGGAAAGACTTCACAACAGGCATGACGTAGCTGAATGCGTTTACAACCATTTCAACTATCGTTGGGTTGCGGGTTCGACTCCCACTCCCGGGAGAAAAGGCTTTGAAGAGATTTACAAGGTATAATCGAAACAGCTGTCGCCTTGTCCGTCCTGATGTCACGTTGTTTAAATTTTTCCCAAATTATTAAATAAATTATAAAATTAAAAAATTGCTTCAAATAAATGTTTTCATACATTTAAAAAAAGCAATATGGGCAATCCCCGATTATTAAAAATCATACAAACAGACAAAATTGGTTAATTCGTTGTAGTTCTATAAATAGAACGAAAGCAGCAACAAAACCAAAGTTTCTTTGAAAACCGCCGTACCAAGCATAGCTTTAACACATAATTGCATACGAAGTATGCAATGTGTAAAAGATTAAAATATGCAAAAAGAAGGCAATTGGGAAAGACTTCACAACAGGCATGACGTAGCTGAATGCGTTTACAACCATTTCAACTATCGTAGGGGTGCGGGTTCGACTCCCACTCCCGGGAGAAAAGGCTTTGAAGAGATTTACAAGGTATAATCGAAACAGCTGTCGCCTTGTCCGTCCTGATGTCACGTTGTTTAAATTTTTCCCAAATTATTAAATAAATTATAAAATTAAAAAATTGCTTCAAATAAATGTTTTCATACATTTAAAAAAAGCAATATGGGCAATCCCCGATTATTAAAAATCATACAAACAGACAAAATTGGTTAATTCGTTGTAGTTCTATAAATAGAACGAAAGCAGCAACAAAACCAAAGTTTCTTTGAAAACCGCCGTACCAAGCATAGCTTTAACACATAATTGCATACGAAGTATGCAATGTGTAAAAGATTAAAATATGCAAAAAGAAGGCAATTGGGAAAGACTTCACAACAGGCATGACGTAGCTGAATGCGTTTACAACCATTTCAACTATCGTAGGGGTGCGGGTTCGACTCCCACTCCCGGGAGAAAAGGCTTTGAAGAGATTTACAAGGTATAATCGAAACAGCTGTCGCCTTGTCCGTCCTGATGTCACGTTGTTTAAAATTTTTCCCAAATTATTAAATAAATTATAAAATTTAAAAATTGCTTCAAATAAATGTTTTCATACATTTAAAAAAAGCAATATGGGCAATCCCCGATTATTAAAAATCATACAAACAGATAAAATTGGTTAATTCGTTGTAGTTCTATAAATAGAACGAAAGCAGCAACAAAACCAAAGTTTCTTTGAAAACCGCCGTACCAAGCATAGCTTTAACACATAATTGCATACGAAGTATGCAATGTGTAAAAGATTAAAATATGCAAAAAGAAGGCAATTGGGAAAGACTTCACAACAGGCATGACGTAGCTGAATGCGTTTACAACCATTTCAACTATCGTAGGGGTGCGGGTTCGACTCCCACTCCCGGGAGAAAAGGCTTTGAAGAGATTTACAAGGTATAATCGAAACAGCTGTCGCCTTGTCCGTCCTGATGTCACGTTGTTTAAATTTTTCCCAAATTATTAAATAAATTATAAAATTAAAAAATTGCTTCAAATAAATGTTTTCATACATTTAAAAAAAGCAATATGGGCAATCCCCGATTATTAAAAATCATACAAACAGACAAAATTGGTTAATTCGTTGTAGTTCTATAAATAGAACGAAAGCAGCAACAAAACCAAAGTTTCTTTGAAAACCGCCGTACCAAGCATAGCTTTAACACATAATTGCATACGAAGTATGCAATGTGTAAAAGATTAAAATATGCAAAAAGAAGGCAATTGGGAAAGACTTCACAACAGGCATGACGTAGCTGAATGCGTTTACAACCATTTCAACTATCGTAGGGGTGCGGGTTCGACTCCCACTCCCGGGAGAAAAGGCTTTGAAGAGATTTACAAGGTATAATCGAAACAGCTGTCGCCTTGTCCGTCCTGATGTCACGTTGTTTAAATTTTTCCCAAATTATTAAATAAATTATAAAATTAAAAAATTGCTTCAAATAAATGTTTTCATACATTTAAAAAAAGCAATATGGGCAATCCCCGATTATTAAAAATCATACAAACAGACAAAATTGGTTAATTCGTTGTAGTTCTATAAATAGAACGAAAGCAGCAACAAAACCAAAGTTTCTTTGAAAACCGCCGTACCAAGCATAGCTTTAACACATAATTGCATACGAAGTATGCAATGTGTAAAAGATTAAAATATGCAAAAAGAAGGCAATTGGGAAAGACTTCACAACAGGCATGACGTAGCTGAATGCGTTTACAACCATTTCAACTATCGTAGGGGTGCGGGTTCGACTCCCACTCCCGGGAGAAAAGGCTTTGAAGAGATTTACAAGGTATAATCGAAACAGCTGTCGCCTTGTCCGTCCTGATGTCACGTTGTTTAAAATTTTTCCCAAATTATTAAATAAATTATAAAATTTAAAAATTGCTTCAAATAAATGTTTTCATACATTTAAAAAAAGCAATATGGGCAATCCCCGATTATTAAAAATCATACAAACAGACAAAATTGGTTAATTCGTTGTAGTTCTATAAATAGAACGAAAGCAGCAACAAAACCAAAGTTTCTTTGAAAACCGCCGTACCAAGCATAGCTTTAACACATAATTGCATACGAAGTATGCAATGTGTAAAAGATTAAAATATGCAAAAAGAAGGCAATTGGGAAAGACTTCACAACAGGCATGACGTAGCTGAATGCGTTTACAACCATTTCAACTATCGTAGGGGTGCGGGTTCGACTCCCACTCCCGGGAGAAAAGGCTTTGAAGAGATTTACAAGGTATAATCGAAACAGCTGTCGCCTTGTCCGTCCTGATGTCACGTTGTTTAAATTTTTCCCAAATTATTAAATAAATTATAAAATTAAAAAATTGCTTCAAATAAATGTTTTCATACATTTAAAAAAAGCAATATGGGCAATCCCCGATTATTAAAAATCATACAAACAGACAAAATTGGTTAATTCGTTGTAGTTCTATAAATAGAACGAAAGCAGCAACAAAACCAAAGTTTCTTTGAAAACCGCCGTACCAAGCATAGCTTTAACACATAATTGCATACGAAGTATGCAATGTGTAAAAGATTAAAATATGCAAAAAGAAGGCAATTGGGAAAGACTTCACAACAGGCATGACGTAGCTGAATGCGTTTACAACCATTTCAACTATCGTAGGGGTGCGGGTTCGACTCCCACTCCCGGGAGAAAAGGCTTTGAAGAGATTTACAAGGTATAATCGAAACAGCTGTCGCCTTGTCCGTCCTGATGTCACGTTGTTTAAATTTTTCCCAAATTATTAAATAAATTATAAAATTAAAAAATTGCTTCAAATAAATGTTTTCATACATTTAAAAAAAGCAATATGGGCAATCCCCGATTATTAAAAATCATACAAACAGACAAAATTGGTTAATTCGTTGTATTCTATAAATAGAACGAAAGCAGCAACAAAACCAAAGTTTCTTTGAAAACCGCCGTACCAAGCATAGCTTTAACACATAATTGCATACGAAGTATGCAATGTGTAAAAGATTAAAATATGCAAAAAGAAGGCAATTGGGAAAGACTTCACAACAGGCATGACGTAGCTGAATGCGTTTACAACCATTTCAACTATCGTAGGGGTGCGGGTTCGACTCCCACTCCCGGGAGAAAAGGCTTTGAAGAGATTTACAAGGTATAATCGAAACAGCTGTCGCCTTGTCCGTCCTGATGTCACGTTGTTTAAATTTTTCCCAAATTATTAAATAAATTATAAAATTAAAAAATTGCTTCAAATAAATGTTTTCATACATTTAAAAAAAGCAATATGGGCAATCCCCGATTATTAAAAATCATACAAACAGACAAAATTGGTTAATTCGTTGTATTCTATAAATAGAACGAAAGCAGCAACAAAACCAAAGTTTCTTTGAAAACCGCCGTACCAAGCATAGCTTTAACACATAATTGCATACGAAGTATGCAATGTGTAAAAGATTAAAATATGCAAAAAGAAGGCAATTGGGAAAGACTTCACAACAGGCATGACGTAGCTGAATGCGTTTACAACCATTTCAACTATCGTAGGGGTGCGGGTTCGACTCCCACTCCCGGGAGAAAAGGCTTTGAAGAGATTTACAAGGTATAATCGAAACAGCTGTCGCCTTGTCCGTCCTGATGTCACGTTGTTTAAATTTTTCCCAAATTATTAAATAAATTATAAAATTAAAAAATTGCTTCAAATAAATGTTTTCATACATTTAAAAAAAGCAATATGGGCAATCCCCGATTATTAAAAATCATACAAACAGACAAAATTGGTTAATTCGTTGTAGTTCTATAAATAGAACGAAAGCAGCAACAAAACCAAAGTTTCTTTGAAAACCGCCGTACCAAGCATAGCTTTAACACATAATTGCATACGAAGTATGCAATGTGTAAAAGATTAAAATATGCAAAAAGAAGGCAATTGGGAAAGACTTCACAACAGGCATGACGTAGCTGAATGCGTTTACAACCATTTCAACTATCGTAGGGGTGCGGGTTCGACTCCCACTCCCGGGAGAAAAGGCTTTGAAGAGATTTACAAGGTATAATCGAAACAGCTGTCGCCTTGTCCGTCCTGATGTCACGTTGTTTAAATTTTTCCCAAATTATTAAATAAATTATAAAATTAAAAAATTGCTTCAAATAAATGTTTTCATACATTTAAAAAAAGCAATATGGGCAATCCCCGATTATTAAAAATCATACAAACAGACAAAATTGGTTAATTCGTTGTAGTTCTATAAATAGAACGAAAGCAGCAACAAAACCAAAGTTTCTTTGAAAACCGCCGTACCAAGCATAGCTTTAACACATAATTGCATACGAAGTATGCAATGTGTAAAAGATTAAAATATGCAAAAAGAAGGCAATTGGGAAAGACTTCACAACAGGCATGACGTAGCTGAATGCGTTTACAACCATTTCAACTATCGTAGGGGTGCGGGTTCGACTCCCACTCCCGGGAGAAAAGGCTTTGAAGAGATTTACAAGGTATAATCGAAACAGCTGTCGCCTTGTCCGTCCTGATGTCACGTTGTTTAAATTTTTCCCAAATTATTAAATAAATTATAAAATTAAAAAATTGCTTCAAATAAATGTTTTCATACATTTAAAAAAAGCAATATGGGCAATCCCCGATTATTAAAAATCATACAAACAGACAAAATTGGTTAATTCGTTGTAGTTCTATAAATAGAACGAAAGCAGCAACAAAACCAAAGTTTCTTTGAAAACCGCCGTACCAAGCATAGCTTTAACACATAATTGCATACGAAGTATGCAATGTGTAAAAGATTAAAATATGCAAAAAGAAGGCAATTGGGAAAGACTTCACAACAGGCATGACGTAGCTGAATGCGTTTACAACCATTTCAACTATCGTAGGGGTGCGGGTTCGACTCCCACTCCCGGGAGAAAAGGCTTTGAAGAGATTTACAAGGTATAATCGAAACAGCTGTCGCCTTGTCCGTCCTGATGTCACGTTGTTTAAAATTTTTCCCAAATTATTAAATAAATTATAAAATTAAAAAATTGCTTCAAATAAATGTTTTCATACATTTAAAAAAAGCAATATGGGCAATCCCCGATTATTAAAAATCATACAAACAGACAAAATTGGTTAATTCGTTGTAGTTCTATAAATAGAACGAAAGCAGCAACAAAACCAAAGTTTCTTTGAAAACCGCCGTACCAAGCATAGCTTTAACACATAATTGCATACGAAGTATGCAATGTGTAAAAGATTAAAATATGCAAAAAGAAGGCAATTGGGAAAGACTTCACAACAGGCATGACGTAGCTGAATGCGTTTACAACCATTTCAACTATCGTAGGGGTGCGGGTTCGACTCCCACTCCCGGGAGAAAAGGCTTTGAAGAGATTTACAAGGTATAATCGAAACAGCTGTCGCCTTGTCCGTCCTGATGTCACGTTGTTTAAATTTTTCCCAAATTATTAAATAAATTATAAAATTAAAAAATTGCTTCAAATAAATGTTTTCATACATTTAAAAAAAGCAATATGGGCAATCCCCGATTATTAAAAATCATACAAACAGACAAAATTGGTTAATTCGTTGTAGTTCTATAAATAGAACGAAAGCAGCAACAAAACCAAAGTTTCTTTGAAAACCGCCGTACCAAGCATAGCTTTAACACATAATTGCATACGAAGTATGCAATGTGTAAAAGATTAAAATATGCAAAAAGAAGGCAATTGGGAAAGACTTCACAACAGGCATGACGTAGCTGAATGCGTTTACAACCATTTCAACTATCGTAGGGGTGCGGGTTCGACTCCCACTCCCGGGAGAAAAGGCTTTGAAGAGATTTACAAGGTATAATCGAAACAGCTGTCGCCTTGTCCGTCCTGATGTCACGTTGTTTAAATTTTTCCCAAATTATTAAATAAATTATAAAATTAAAAAATTGCTTCAAATAAATGTTTTCATACATTTAAAAAAAGCAATATGGGCAATCCCCGATTATTAAAAATCATACAAACAGACAAAATTGGTTAATTCGTTGTAGTTCTATAAATAGAACGAAAGCAGCAACAAAACCAAAGTTTCTTTGAAAACCGCCGTACCAAGCATAGCTTTAACACATAATTGCATACGAAGTATGCAATGTGTAAAAGATTAAAATATGCAAAAAGAAGGCAATTGGGAAAGACTTCACAACAGGCATGACGTAGCTGAATGCGTTTACAACCATTTCAACTATCGTAGGGGTGCGGGTTCGACTCCCACTCCCGGGAGAAAAGGCTTTGAAGAGATTTACAAGGTATAATCGAAACAGCTGTCGCCTTGTCCGTCCTGATGTCACGTTGTTTAAAATTTTTCCCAAATTATTAAATAAATTATAAAATTTAAAAATTGCTTCAAATAAATGTTTTCATACATTTAAAAAAAGCAATATGGGCAATCCCCGATTATTAAAAATCATACAAACAGACAAAATTGGTTAATTCGTTGTAGTTCTATAAATAGAACGAAAGCAGCAACAAAACCAAAGTTTCTTTGAAAACCGCCGTACCAAGCATAGCTTTAACACATAATTGCATACGAAGTATGCAATGTGTAAAAGATTAAAATATGCAAAAAGAAGGCAATTGGGAAAGACTTCACAACAGGCATGACGTAGCTGAATGCGTTTACAACCATTTCAACTATCGTAGGGGTGCGGGTTCGACTCCCACTCCCGGGAGAAAAGGCTTTGAAGAGATTTACAAGGTATAATCGAAACAGCTGTCGCCTTGTCCGTCCTGATGTCACGTTGTTTAAATTTTTCCCAAATTATTAAATAAATTATAAAATTAAAAAATTGCTTCAAATAAATGTTTTCATACATTTAAAAAAAGCAATATGGGCAATCCCCGATTATTAAAAATCATACAAACAGACAAAATTGGTTAATTCGTTGTAGTTCTATAAATAGAACGAAAGCAGCAACAAAACCAAAGTTTCTTTGAAAACCGCCGTACCAAGCATAGCTTTAACACATAATTGCATACGAAGTATGCAATGTGTAAAAGATTAAAATATGCAAAAAGAAGGCAATTGGGAAAGACTTCACAACAGGCATGACGTAGCTGAATGCGTTTACAACCATTTCAACTATCGTAGGGGTGCGGGTTCGACTCCCACTCCCGGGAGAAAAGGCTTTGAAGAGATTTACAAGGTATAATCGAAACAGCTGTCGCCTTGTCCGTCCTGATGTCACGTTGTTTAAATTTTTCCCAAATTATTAAATAAATTATAAAATTAAAAAATTGCTTCAAATAAATGTTTTCATACATTTAAAAAAAGCAATATGGGCAATCCCCGATTATTAAAAATCATACAAACAGACAAAATTGGTTAATTCGTTGTAGTTCTATAAATAGAACGAAAGCAGCAACAAAACCAAAGTTTCTTTGAAAACCGCCGTACCAAGCATAGCTTTAACACATAATTGCATACGAAGTATGCAATGTGTAAAAGATTAAAATATGCAAAAAGAAGGCAATTGGGAAAGACTTCACAACAGGCATGACGTAGCTGAATGCGTTTACAACCATTTCAACTATCGTAGGGGTGCGGGTTCGACTCCCACTCCCGGGAGAAAAGGCTTTGAAGAGATTTACAAGGTATAATCGAAACAGCTGTCGCCTTGTCCGTCCTGATGTCACGTTGTTTAAATTTTTCCCAAATTATTAAATAAATTATAAAATTTAAAAATTGCTTCAAATAAATGTTTTCATACATTTAAAAAAAGCAATATGGGCAATCCCCGATTATTAAAAATCATACAAACAGATAAAATTGGTTAATTCGTTGTAGTTCTATAAATAGAACGAAAGCAGCAACAAAACCAAAGTTTCTTTGAAAACCGCCGTACCAAGCATAGCTTTAACACATAATTGCATACGAAGTATGCAATGTGTAAAAGATTAAAATATGCAAAAAGAAGGCAATTGGGAAAGACTTCACAACAGGCATGACGTAGCTGAATGCGTTTACAACCATTTCAACTATCGTAGGGGTGCGGGTTCGACTCCCACTCCCGGGAGAAAAGGCTTTGAAGAGATTTACAAGGTATAATCGAAACAGCTGTCGCCTTGTCCGTCCTGATGTCACGTTGTTTAAATTTTTCCCAAATTATTAAATAAATTATAAAATTAAAAAATTGCTTCAAATAAATGTTTTCATACATTTAAAAAAAGCAATATGGGCAATCCCCGATTATTAAAAATCATACAAACAGACAAAATTGGTTAATTCGTTGTAGTTCTATAAATAGAACGAAAGCAGCAACAAAACCAAAGTTTCTTTGAAAACCGCCGTACCAAGCATAGCTTTAACACATAATTGCATACGAAGTATGCAATGTGTAAAAGATTAAAATATGCAAAAAGAAGGCAATTGGGAAAGACTTCACAACAGGCATGACGTAGCTGAATGCGTTTACAACCATTTCAACTATCGTAGGGGTGCGGGTTCGACTCCCACTCCCGGGAGAAAAGGCTTTGAAGAGATTTACAAGGTATAATCGAAACAGCTGTCGCCTTGTCCGTCCTGATGTCACGTTGTTTAAATTTTTCCCAAATTATTAAATAAATTATAAAATTAAAAAATTGCTTCAAATAAATGTTTTCATACATTTAAAAAAAGCAATATGGGCAATCCCCGATTATTAAAAATCATACAAACAGACAAAATTGGTTAATTCGTTGTAGTTCTATAAATAGAACGAAAGCAGCAACAAAACCAAAGTTTCTTTGAAAACCGCCGTACCAAGCATAGCTTTAACACATAATTGCATACGAAGTATGCAATGTGTAAAAGATTAAAATATGCAAAAAGAAGGCAATTGGGAAAGACTTCACAACAGGCATGACGTAGCTGAATGCGTTTACAACCATTTCAACTATCGTAGGGGTGCGGGTTCGACTCCCACTCCCGGGAGAAAAGGCTTTGAAGAGATTTACAAGGTATAATCGAAACAGCTGTCGCCTTGTCCGTCCTGATGTCACGTTGTTTAAAATTTTTCCCAAATTATTAAATAAATTATAAAATTTAAAAATTGCTTCAAATAAATGTTTTCATACATTTAAAAAAAGCAATATGGGCAATCCCCGATTATTAAAAATCATACAAACAGACAAAATTGGTTAATTCGTTGTAGTTCTATAAATAGAACGAAAGCAGCAACAAAACCAAAGTTTCTTTGAAAACCGCCGTACCAAGCATAGCTTTAACACATAATTGCATACGAAGTATGCAATGTGTAAAAGATTAAAATATGCAAAAAGAAGGCAATTGGGAAAGACTTCACAACAGGCATGACGTAGCTGAATGCGTTTACAACCATTTCAACTATCGTAGGGGTGCGGGTTCGACTCCCACTCCCGGGAGAAAAGGCTTTGAAGAGATTTACAAGGTATAATCGAAACAGCTGTCGCCTTGTCCGTCCTGATGTCACGTTGTTTAAATTTTTCCCAAATTATTAAATAAATTATAAAATTAAAAAATTGCTTCAAATAAATGTTTTCATACATTTAAAAAAAGCAATATGGGCAATCCCCGATTATTAAAAATCATACAAACAGACAAAATTGGTTAATTCGTTGTAGTTCTATAAATAGAACGAAAGCAGCAACAAAACCAAAGTTTCTTTGAAAACCGCCGTACCAAGCATAGCTTTAACACATAATTGCATACGAAGTATGCAATGTGTAAAAGATTAAAATATGCAAAAAGAAGGCAATTGGGAAAGACTTCACAACAGGCATGACGTAGCTGAATGCGTTTACAACCATTTCAACTATCGTAGGGGTGCGGGTTCGACTCCCACTCCCGGGAGAAAAGGCTTTGAAGAGATTTACAAGGTATAATCGAAACAGCTGTCGCCTTGTCCGTCCTGATGTCACGTTGTTTAAATTTTTCCCAAATTATTAAATAAATTATAAAATTAAAAAATTGCTTCAAATAAATGTTTTCATACATTTAAAAAAAGCAATATGGGCAATCCCCGATTATTAAAAATCATACAAACAGACAAAATTGGTTAATTCGTTGTATTCTATAAATAGAACGAAAGCAGCAACAAAACCAAAGTTTCTTTGAAAACCGCCGTACCAAGCATAGCTTTAACACATAATTGCATACGAAGTATGCAATGTGTAAAAGATTAAAATATGCAAAAAGAAGGCAATTGGGAAAGACTTCACAACAGGCATGACGTAGCTGAATGCGTTTACAACCATTTCAACTATCGTAGGGGTGCGGGTTCGACTCCCACTCCCGGGAGAAAAGGCTTTGAAGAGATTTACAAGGTATAATCGAAACAGCTGTCGCCTTGTCCGTCCTGATGTCACGTTGTTTAAAATTTTTCCCAAATTATTAAATAAATTATAAAATTAAAAAATTGCTTCAAATAAATGTTTTCATACATTTAAAAAAAGCAATATGGGCAATCCCCGATTATTAAAAATCATACAAACAGACAAAATTGGTTAATTCGTTGTATTCTATAAATAGAACGAAAGCAGCAACAAAACCAAAGTTTCTTTGAAAACCGCCGTACCAAGCATAGCTTTAACACATAATTGCATACGAAGTATGCAATGTGTAAAAGATTAAAATATGCAAAAAGAAGGCAATTGGGAAAGACTTCACAACAGGCATGACGTAGCTGAATGCGTTTACAACCATTTCAACTATCGTAGGGGTGCGGGTTCGACTCCCACTCCCGGGAGAAAAGGCTTTGAAGAGATTTACAAGGTATAATCGAAACAGCTGTCGCCTTGTCCGTCCTGATGTCACTTTGTTTAAATTTTTCCCAAATTATTAAATAAATTATAAAATTAAAAAATTGCTTCAAATAAATGTTTTCATACATTTAAAAAAAGCAATATGGGCAATCCCCGATTATTAAAAATCATACAAACAGACAAAATTGGTTAATTCGTTGTAGTTCTATAAATAGAACGAAAGCAGCAACAAAACCAAAGTTTCTTTGAAAACCGCCGTACCAAGCATAGCTTTAACACATAATTGCATACGAAGTATGCAATGTGTAAAAGATTAAAATATGCAAAAAGAAGGCAATTGGGAAAGACTTCACAACAGGCATGACGTAGCTGAATGCGTTTACAACCATTTCAACTATCGTAGGGGTGCGGGTTCGACTCCCACTCCCGGGAGAAAAGGCTTTGAAGAGATTTACAAGGTATAATCGAAACAGCTGTCGCCTTGTCCGTCCTGATGTCACGTTGTTTAAATTTTTCCCAAATTATTAAATAAATTATAAAATTAAAAAATTGCTTCAAATAAATGTTTTCATACATTTAAAAAAAGCAATATGGGCAATCCCCGATTATTAAAAATCATACAAACAGACAAAATTGGTTAATTCGTTGTAGTTCTATAAATAGAACGAAAGCAGCAACAAAACCAAAGTTTCTTTGAAAACCGCCGTACCAAGCATAGCTTTAACACATAATTGCATACGAAGTATGCAATGTGTAAAAGATTAAAATATGCAAAAAGAAGGCAATTGGGAAAGACTTCACAACAGGCATGACGTAGCTGAATGCGTTTACAACCATTTCAACTATCGTAGGGGTGCGGGTTCGACTCCCACTCCCGGGAGAAAAGGCTTTGAAGAGATTTACAAGGTATAATCGAAACAGCTGTCGCCTTGTCCGTCCTGATGTCACGTTGTTTAAAATTTTTCCCAAATTATTAAATAAATTATAAAATTTAAAAATTGCTTCAAATAAATGTTTTCATACATTTAAAAAAAGCAATATGGGCAATCCCCGATTATTAAAAATCATACAAACAGACAAAATTGGTTAATTCGTTGTAGTTCTATAAATAGAACGAAAGCAGCAACAAAACCAAAGTTTCTTTGAAAACCGCCGTACCAAGCATAGCTTTAACACATAATTGCATACGAAGTATGCAATGTGTAAAAGATTAAAATATGCAAAAAGAAGGCAATTGGGAAAGACTTCACAACAGGCATGACGTAGCTGAATGCGTTTACAACCATTTCAACTATCGTAGGGGTGCGGGTTCGACTCCCACTCCCGGGAGAAAAGGCTTTGAAGAGATTTACAAGGTATAATCGAAACAGCTGTCGCCTTGTCCGTCCTGATGTCACGTTGTTTAAATTTTTCCCAAATTATTAAATAAATTATAAAATTAAAAAATTGCTTCAAATAAATGTTTTCATACATTTAAAAAAAGCAATATGGGCAATCCCCGATTATTAAAAATCATACAAACAGACAAAATTGGTTAATTCGTTGTAGTTCTATAAATAGAACGAAAGCAGCAACAAAACCAAAGTTTCTTTGAAAACCGCCGTACCAAGCATAGCTTTAACACATAATTGCATACGAAGTATGCAATGTGTAAAAGATTAAAATATGCAAAAAGAAGGCAATTGGGAAAGACTTCACAACAGGCATGACGTAGCTGAATGCGTTTACAACCATTTCAACTATCGTAGGGGTGCGGGTTCGACTCCCACTCCCGGGAGAAAAGGCTTTGAAGAGATTTACAAGGTATAATCGAAACAGCTGTCGCCTTGTCCGTCCTGATGTCACGTTGTTTAAAATTTTTCCCAAATTATTAAATAAATTATAAAATTTAAAAATTGCTTCAAATAAATGTTTTCATACATTTAAAAAAAGCAATATGGGCAATCCCCGATTATTAAAAATCATACAAACAGACAAAATTGGTTAATTCGTTGTAGTTCTATAAATAGAACGAAAGCAGCAACAAAACCAAAGTTTCTTTGAAAACCGCCGTACCAAGCATAGCTTTAACACATAATTGCATACGAAGTATGCAATGTGTAAAAGATTAAAATATGCAAAAAGAAGGCAATTGGGAAAGACTTCACAACAGGCATGACGTAGCTGAATGCGTTTACAACCATTTCAACTATCGTAGGGGTGCGGGTTCGACTCCCACTCCCGGGAGAAAAGGCTTTGAAGAGATTTACAAGGTATAATCGAAACAGCTGTCGCCTTGTCCGTCCTGATGTCACGTTGTTTAAATTTTTCCCAAATTATTAAATAAATTATAAAATTAAAAAATTGCTTCAAATAAATGTTTTCATACATTTAAAAAAAGCAATATGGGCAATCCCCGATTATTAAAAATCATACAAACAGACAAAATTGGTTAATTCGTTGTAGTTCTATAAATAGAACGAAAGCAGCAACAAAACCAAAGTTTCTTTGAAAACCGCCGTACCAAGCATAGCTTTAACACATAATTGCATACGAAGTATGCAATGTGTAAAAGATTAAAATATGCAAAAAGAAGGCAATTGGGAAAGACTTCACAACAGGCATGACGTAGCTGAATGCGTTTACAACCATTTCAACTATCGTAGGGGTGCGGGTTCGACTCCCACTCCCGGGAGAAAAGGCTTTGAAGAGATTTACAAGGTATAATCGAAACAGCTGTCGCCTTGTCCGTCCTGATGTCACGTTGTTTAAATTTTTCCCAAATTATTAAATAAATTATAAAATTAAAAAATTGCTTCAAATAAATGTTTTCATACATTTAAAAAAAGCAATATGGGCAATCCCCGATTATTAAAAATCATACAAACAGACAAAATTGGTTAATTCGTTGCATTCTATAAATAGAACGAAAGCAGCAACAAAACCAAAGTTTCTTTGAAAACCGCCGTACCAAGCATAGCTTTAACACATAATTGCATACGAAGTATGCAATGTGTAAAAGATTAAAATATGCAAAAAGAAGGCAATTGGGAAAGACTTCACAACAGGCATGACGTAGCTGAATGCGTTTACAACCATTTCAACTATCGTAGGGGTGCGGGTTCGACTCCCACTCCCGGGAGAAAAGGCTTTGAAGAGATTTACAAGGTATAATCGAAACAGCTGTCGCCTTGTCCGTCCTGATGTCACGTTGTTTAAAATTTTTCCCAAATTATTAAATAAATTATAAAATTTAAAAATTGCTTCAAATAAATGTTTTCATACATTTAAAAAAAGCAATATGGGCAATCCCCGATTATTAAAAATCATACAAACAGACAAAATTGGTTAATTCGTTGTAGTTCTATAAATAGAACGAAAGCAGCAACAAAACCAAAGTTTCTTTGAAAACCGCCGTACCAAGCATAGCTTTAACACATAATTGCATACGAAGTATGCAATGTGTAAAAGATTAAAATATGCAAAAAGAAGGCAATTGGGAAAGACTTCACAACAGGCATGACGTAGCTGAATGCGTTTACAACCATTTCAACTATCGTAGGGGTGCGGGTTCGACTCCCACTCCCGGGAGAAAAGGCTTTGAAGAGATTTACAAGGTATAATCGAAACAGCTGTCGCCTTGTCCGTCCTGATGTCACGTTGTTTAAATTTTTCCCAAATTATTAAATAAATTATAAAATTAAAAAATTGCTTCAAATAAATGTTTTCATACATTTAAAAAAAGCAATATGGGCAATCCCCGATTATTAAAAATCATACAAACAGACAAAATTGGTTAATTCGTTGTAGTTCTATAAATAGAACGAAAGCAGCAACAAAACCAAAGTTTCTTTGAAAACCGCCGTACCAAGCATAGCTTTAACACATAATTGCATACGAAGTATGCAATGTGTAAAAGATTAAAATATGCAAAAAGAAGGCAATTGGGAAAGACTTCACAACAGGCATGATGTAGCTGAATGCGTTTACAACCATTTCAACTATCGTAGGGGTGCGGGTTCGACTCCCACTCCCGGGAGAAAAGGTTTTGAAGAGATTTACAAGGTATAATCGAAACAGCTGTCGCCTTGTCCGTCCTGATGTCACGTTGTTTAAATTTTTCCCAAATTATTAAATAAATTATAAAATTAAAAAATTGCTTCAAATAAATGTTTTCATACATTTAAAAAAAGCAATATGGGCAATCCCCGATTATTAAAAATCATACAAACAGACAAAATTGGTTAATTCGTTGTAGTTCTATAAATAGAACGAAAGCAGCAACAAAACCAAAGTTTCTTTGAAAACCGCCGTACCAAGCATAGCTTTAACACATAATTGCATACGAAGTATGCAATGTGTAAAAGATTAAAATATGCAAAAAGAAGGCAATTGGGAAAGACTTCACAACAGGCATGACGTAGCTGAATGCGTTTACAACCATTTCAACTATCGTAGGGGTGCGGGTTCGACTCCCACTCCCGGGAGAAAAGGCTTTGAGAGATTTACAAGGTATAATCGAAACAGCTGTCGCCTTGTCCGTCCTGATGTCACGTTGTTTAAACTTTTCCCAAATTATTAAATAAATTATAAAATTAAAAAATTGCTTCAAATAAATGTTTTCATACATTTAAAAAAAGCAATATGGGCAATCCCCGATTATTAAAAATCATACAAACAGACAAAATTGGTTAATTCGTTGTAGTTCTATAAATAGAACGAAAGCAGCAACAAAACCAAAGTTTCTTTGAAAACCGCCGTACCAAGCATAGCTTTAACACATAATTGCATACGAAGTATGCAATGTGTAAAAGATTAAAATATGCAAAGAGAAGGCAATTGGGAAAGACTTCACAACAGGCATGACGTAGCTGAATGCGTTTACAACCATTTCAACTATCGTAGGGGTGCGGGTTCGACTCCCACTCCCGGGAGAAAAGGCTTTGAAGAGATTTACAAGGTATAATCGAAACAGCTGTCGCCTTGTCCGTCCTGATGTCACGTTGTTTAAATTTTTCCCAAATTATTAAATAAATTATAAAATTAAAAAATTGCTTCAAATAAATGTTTTCATACATTTAAAAAAAGCAATATGGGCAATCCCCGATTATTAAAAATCATACAAACAGACAAAATTGGTTAATTCGTTGTAGTTCTATAAATAGAACGAAAGCAGCAACAAAACCAAAGTTTCTTTGAAAACCGCCGTACCAAGCATAGCTTTAACACATAATTGCATACGAAGTATGCAATGTGTAAAAGATTAAAATATGCAAAAAGAAGGCAATTGGGAAAGACTTCACAACAGGCATGACGTAGCTGAATGCGTTTACAACCATTTCAACTATCGTAGGGGTGCGGGTTCGACTCCCACTCCCGGGAGAAAAGGCTTTGAAGAGATTTACAAGGTATAATCGAAACAGCTGTCGCCTTGTCCGTCCTGATGTCACGTTGTTTAAATTTTTCCCAAATTATTAAATAAATTATAAAATTAAAAAATTGCTTCAAATAAATGTTTTCATACATTTAAAAAAAGCAATATGGGCAATCCCCGATTATTAAAAATCATACAAACAGACAAAATTGGTTAATTCGTTGTAGTTCTATAAATAGAACGAAAGCAGCAACAAAACCAAAGTTTCTTTGAAAACCGCCGTACCAAGCATAGCTTTAACACATAATTGCATACGAAGTATGCAATGTGTAAAAGATTAAAATATGCAAAAAGAAGGCAATTGGGAAAGACTTCACAACAGGCATGACGTAGCTGAATGCGTTTACAACCATTTCAACTATCGTAGGGGTGCGGGTTCGACTCCCACTCCCGGGAGAAAAGGCTTTGAAGAGATTTACAAGGTATAATCGAAACAGCTGTCGCCTTGTCCGTCCTGATGTCACGTTGTTTAAAATTTTTCCCAAATTATTAAATAAATTATAAAATTTAAAAATTGCTTCAAATAAATGTTTTCATACATTTAAAAAAAGCAATATGGGCAATCCCCGATTATTAAAAATCATACAAACAGACAAAATTGGTTAATTCGTTGTAGTTCTATAAATAGAACGAAAGCAGCAACAAAACCAAAGTTTCTTTGAAAACCGCCGTACCAAGCATAGCTTTAACACATAATTGCATACGAAGTATGCAATGTGTAAAAGATTAAAATATGCAAAAAGAAGGCAATTGGGAAAGACTTCACAACAGGCATGACGTAGCTGAATGCGTTTACAACCATTTCAACTATCGTAGGGGCGCGGGTTCGACTCCCACTCCCGGGAGAAAAGGCTTTGAAGAGATTTACAAGGTATAATCGAAACAGCTGTCGCCTTGTCCGTCCTGATGTCACGTTGTTTAAATTTTTCCCAAATTATTAAATAAATTATAAAATTAAAAAATTGCTTCAAATAAATGTTTTCATACATTTAAAAAAAGCAATATGGGCAATCCCCGATTATTAAAAATCATACAAACAGACAAAATTGGTTAATTCGTTGTAGTTCTATAAATAGAACGAAAGCAGCAACAAAACCAAAGTTTCTTTGAAAACCGCCGTACCAAGCATAGCTTTAACACATAATTGCATACGAAGTATGCAATGTGTAAAAGATTAAAATATGCAAAAAGAAGGCAATTGGGAAAGACTTCACAACAGGCATGATGTAGCTGAATGCGTTTACAACCATTTCAACTATCGTAGGGGTGCGGGTTCGACTCCCACTCCCGGGAGAAAAGGCTTTGAAGAGATTTACAAGGTATAATCGAAACAGCTGTCGCCTTGTCCGTCCTGATGTCACGTTGTTTAAATTTTTCCCAAATTATTAAATAAATTATAAAATTAAAAAATTGCTTCAAATAAATGTTTTCATACATTTAAAAAAAGCAATATGGGCAATCCCCGATTATTAAAAATCATACAAACAGACAAAATTGGTTAATTCGTTGTAGTTCTATAAATAGAACGAAAGCAGCAACAAAACCAAAGTTTCTTTGAAAACCGCCGTACCAAGCATAGCTTTAACACATAATTGCATACGAAGTATGCAATGTGTAAAAGATTAAAATATGCAAAAAGAAGGCAATTGGGAAAGACTTCACAACAGGCATGACGTAGCTGAATGCGTTTACAACCATTTCAACTATCGTAGGGGTGCGGGTTCGACTCCCACTCCCGGGAGAAAAGGCTTTGAAGAGATTTACAAGGTATAATCGAAACAGCTGTCGCCTTGTCCGTCCTGATGTCACGTTGTTTAAATTTTTCCCAAATTATTAAATAAACTTCTAACACACTTGTTTTAATTAAATTTTGTATAGAAAATATCCTTTCTACGTTTGTGGATGATTGTGGAATCGACAATATGCCTTAAACTCTTCTATAAATATTGAAAAACATTTGCGCATTTAATTTATTTTTAACTGATTTTAATTCTTCCCACAACTGCATATATTTAAATTATTGAATTTTTTAAGGCTCTCATGCTCTGATAAAGCTCTAAATTCAGAATTAATTTTCTCTATTTTATCAAATGCAGATTTCGGAAATAAGCCCATAACTACAGGCACAATAAAAATATTTGTTTCACCGCTTAAAATACTTTCTCCTGAAAGCTTTTTAGCCCACGACAAAGTTTTATCATTCAAATTTACTTTCTTTAATAAAGTACTACAAAATTTTATATAAAATTGTTTAGCACAGCTCTTAAATATGTGTACGTCATCTTTTTCGAAAAGGTTGTTTGATAGAATAATATCCAAATTAACACCGCAGTAAACTTCATCTGGGATTAAGTGGTTTTCTTCTGAATCAATATTTAACATCCAAATAGGCCTAGAGTCTCAATAAGATTTTTTTATAAAATTTTCAATTTGGTAATAAGTAAAAGTATGCGAATATCTTCAGACTGCATTTCTATATTCAAATTATTTATTTTATTTAAAATATAAGAATTGTTTTCGTTTTTTATCGGCCTATTGATAAATGATTCAAGGTTTAATTCGAGCTCAAGACCAGAACAATAATTTTTTCTAATGATAATTATTGTTATTTTTTGATTTTTCGAAATTTGAAAAATTGTATTTTGTTTTTGGAATAGTAAGTAGAAAATTTTTCAGACAACCTGTCATAGCTGCGCAGATAGATCCATTTCTAAGGGTGCTAAGCCTTCATCATTAGTACGCTTTAGGCACGCTGCGCTAACCATTTAGCTATACAGCGGTGGTTTGTTTGACTGGCAAATTTGGTACTCTATTCCTTTTTACCAACTATATTTATTCAGTGTTGCGCCATCTGGTGCAAATAACTGATAATGCTGGATTTTTGTTTATTGTCAATTACTTTGTTTGACATTCCCAAGTGCTCATGGTTTATTAACATAAATGATTCAAGATTCGATTCGAGCTCAAGGCCAGAACAATAATTTTTTCTAATGATAATTATTGTTATTTTTTAATTTTTCTAAATTTGAAAAATTGTATTTTGTTTTTGGAATAGTAAGTAGAAAATTTTTCAGACAACCTGCCATAGCCTGCGCAGATAGATCCATTTCGAAGCGTGCTAAGCCTTCATCAACAGTACGCTGTAGGCACGCTGCGCTAACCATTTAGCTATACAGCGGTGGTTTGTTTGACTGGCAAATTTGCTACTTCTATTCCTTTTTACCAACTATATTTATTTAGTGTTGCGCCATCTGGTGCAAATCACTGATAATGCTGGATTTTTGTTTATTGTCAATTACTTTGTTTGACATTCCCAAGTGCTCATGGTTTATTAACAATTGTTTTTGTTTTTTATCAGCCTATTGATAAATGATTCAAGTTTCGATTCGAGCTCAAGGCCAGAACAATAATTTTTTCTAACGATAATTATTGTTATTTTTTGATTTTTCTAAATTTGAAAAATTGTATTTTGTATTTGGAATAGTAAGTAGAAAATTTTTCAGACAACCTGCCATAGCTCCGCAGATAGATCCATTTCGAAGGGTGCTAAGGCTTCATCATCAGTACGCTTTAGGCATGCTGTGCTAACCATTTAGCTATACAGCGGTGGTTTGTTTGACTGGAAAATTTGCTACTTCTATGCCTTTTTACCAACTATATTTATTCAGTGTTGCGCAGCGTGCCTACAGCGTACTGATGATAAAGGTTAGCACCCTTCGAAATGGATCTATCTGCGCAGCTATGGCAGGTTGTCTGAAAAATTTTCTACTTACTATTCCATAAACAAAGTACAATTTTTCAAATTTAGAAAAATTATAAAATAACAATAATTATCATTAAAAAAAAATTATTGTTCTGGCCTTGAGCTCGAATCGAACCTTGAATAACATATAAGAAAGAAATGTAAAACATACTTTATAAACATGGCTTTGAAAAATTTCAGATATAACATTAATATTTTGATTACTGCTTTTATTTTCAAATACGTAAGATTAAAATAATACTTGAGGGCATCCCATTGCTCAAGAATTCTATCTATGACTGCTCGTCTAAAAAGCCACCTTGTGTGGCGTACTTTAGTATAACATGCATTTCAGTACCGAAATGTTCTTGAAAACTCTTAAAGTCTGCCCTCCTAAGGGGGCTGTTACAAAAATGATAGTTTACGTCTTTTAAAGATTTATCAATTTAGTTGGGAAATACATCACAAGCGGCCATTGAAGCTAAATTTAAAATGTGACAAACACATCCATTAAAATGCAGATTTGGAACAACTTGCTTCAGCCTTGCTTGTACTCCTCTTTTTGCTACCATCATGACCGAGCAATTGTCGGTAGTGAAACCAATCAGTTTTTCAAGTGGTATTGAATTGTCTTTCAAAGATTTAATAATGGCATTAAAAATGCCCTCCGTGCTACTATCGGTCAAAGGTATCAAATCTAAAAATCTATCAATGCACTTTTTATCAAAAATTCGAATCAAAATTGCCAAATTTTTTGATATACATAATGGGTTGGGTCGATTTGTATGGCCGAAAGTTAACCGATATCGCGCCATCGATTTTTCGATAGGATTTGGGCTCAGGAAAAAAAGTTCCACTACGCATACCCAAAAAAATTTTTGGACCAAAATTCTTCTAATTTTCAAAAAACTGCATTTACCAACTTTGCAATTGCCAATTTACACGAAAAAAAAAATACATAAAAAATGATTTGGAGCCTTGAAAATGAAAAAAAAAAAATGCATAAAAAAACGATGAAATTTCGCAGGCTCGAAAATTATTTTTGTGGGTATGCGTAGTGGAACTTTTTTTCCTGAGCCCAAATCCTATCGAAAAATCGATGGCGCGATATCGGTTAATAAATCGACCCAGTCTAATACATATATCAGTCGTTTCATCTATTATTAAGAGTAAAAATTCTTCTGACAAAATGCAATTATGGATTTATAATTTTCTGGCCCTGTTATTTGAGTTATTATTTTCTGTGCTTTAATTCTATTGATGCAAACTTTGTTCACAATTTTAGAATCAGTTATGCTATTTTTCATAAGCATATTTAAATGATCCATAATTGCAAATGGCAAATTGTGCTCGACAACAAAAGAACTTAACTATATATTTTCTTCGAAAAATTTAAATTTTTTTTGTACATTTGGGAAGACATAACGCTTTCACCCATCCAAAATTTCGTTTTTTGTAGATTAGATATGTAACAATTTAGGGTTTCACTGTTTATTAGGAACCGTTGGGTTTATGCAAGGTGATGATTACTTACTTCAGGCTTACATACAATTACCGGAAAACGACCTCCGCGATTAAGAGCTAAAACTGAAGTGATTTATTACGAGTTAATGTATGTACAAGTTCATGTATGTAAATCCATATATACACAGAGTCGTAATTCATTGGACTAAAATAGGTTACTTAAAATAGTATTGAAATGCAGTATGTAATATATAACACTACTCCACCCTTCATTTAAGAACATGAATTGTGAAATTGTGAAAATTCAAAAAATGCGTAAATTATACAAACGTGATGAAATTTAATACGAATTAGTTTCGAAAATCCGGAGCGTTATATCGACGAACTTCTTGACGAACACGCGAACTTTTGCGTTGTTGCGCCACTTCGGTTGGTGTAAGATTTGGCTGCTTAATATCATTTGGTTCTTCCAATGTTGCTTGTTCTTCATGTGCCTGTGCAGACATCTCGTTGGTTGGCTGAGTTTGTATGAACTCAGGTGCTATAGGTATCGATGTTGTTTTGTTGTTATTGGTTGTGCATCTAGCGTTTAGCTGGTTAGCATGGCGTTTGATATTGCCACGTTGCGTTTTGACGATGTAAACCATTTTACCAAGTGGTCTTAAGGTTGGCTCTAACAGTTGGGTTAGTAACGTACGAACTGGTCTACCATGTAGTAGCTCAGCGGGCGTTTTACCTTCAGCGTTTGGCATAAAACGATATGTAGAAAGGTATTTGGTTACGGCTGCTTTGATTTGTAAACCGTCATCGATGTTCTTTTTTACAGCTGTTTTGAAGGTTCTAACAAAACGTTCAGCTAACCCATTTGATGCGGGGTGAAACGGTGCTGTAGTTACGTGTTTGATGCCATGTTGTTTGCAATAACACTCAAACAAATCTGCTGTAAGTTGCGGACCATTATCGCTGACAAGCGTGTGCGGGATACCTCCGATTGCGAAAATTGAATTCAAGGCCGATATTGTATCAGCTGTTGTAGTGGACGATAATTATATGATGAAGGGGAATTGCGAGTACGCGTCGACGCAAATTAGCCACATTGAATTAAAAACAGGACCAGCAAAATCAATGTGGATGCGATCCCAAGGATTTTTTACCTCAGGCCAACTGTTATATTCTCTTACAGGTGCGGGGTTTGCGAGTTTGCACACATCACAATTCTCCGTTAGCTTTACGATGTCTTTGTCTATGTTGGCCCACCAGACGTGCTGTCTAGCCAGCTGCTTCATCTTAGAAACCCCCCAGTGTCCGTCATGCAAAATGTTTAAGATCTTAGCTCTCAAAGAAAGCGGTATGACGACACGGGTATACTCGGTTTGAAGGCATAAAAGCTGTTTTGCACAACTAAGGCGTAGCGATTGTTAAAAAGTGACCGCAAGTCTTCATTTTGGGGACTAAGCTTTTCTGGCCAGCCCTTTTGTACAAAATTTTGAACTCTTTTTAAAACAGTGTCCTTTCTGGCGTGGGATAAAATTATTGTGGCATCGATTGGCGTGTTTAACGCTTCTATTGTATAGCATGCTTCTTCGCTGTCGAAATTTTTGTCGGTCCCAATAGGTAACCGTGATAAAGCATCAGCATTACTATGATCAGTAGTTTTACGATATTTTACCTCATACTGGTACCCCATGAGCGTTATGGCCCAGCGTTGTAGGCGATGTGACGTCATCGAAGGCAATTGGCTATTTGGGTTGAAAATACTGACAAGCGGCTTATGATCGGTAAGCAAAGTAAATTTTCTTCCATAGAGATATTGATGGAATCGCTTGATTCCAAAAACAATTGACAGTGCCTCTTTTTCTATCTGACTATAACGAATTTGATGTTTGTCAAGAGTTTTTGATGCAAAGGCTATAGGACGCTCAGTTCCGTCCGCATATGTATGTGAAATTACAGCACCAATACCATATGATGAAGTATCAGTTGCTAAAATCAAGGGTAACTTTTCATCATAATGTGCCAACTGTGTAGCGTTCAGAATGTGCTTTTTTAATAAATTAAATGATCTGTTTTGTTCAGGCCCCCAATTGAACTTAACATTTTTACGGCGCAATAAATTAAGTGGGGCTGATAACTGGGAATAGTTAGGTATAAAATTATAATAGTAGTTTACCTTACCCATAAATGCTTCAAGTTGCTTCAGGTTCTTTGGCGGTTGCAGATCTTTGACCGCTTTCAGACCGGCTTCATCAGGCAAAACACCTTCTGCGCTTATTTGACGCCCAAGATACTCTATTTTATCTTCGAGGAAAGAACACTTTTGCCGTTTGCATTTGATGCCATTTGCTTGTAGAATTTGTAGAACTTGTTCAAGGCGTTTTAAATGTTCAGAAACAGTAGGTGCAGTGATGATAATGTCATCAAGGTAGTTTCCGCACCCTTCTACCTCTTGTAAAAGTTGTTCGAGATATTTTTGGAATATTGCTGGAGCACTGGCTATTCCATACGGAAGGCGTTGGTACTGGAATAGTCCAAGCGGTGTATTAACTACCATGATCGTTTTTGCGTCGTCATCGAGTTCCATTTGTAGGTAAGCATCTTTAAGGTCGATTTTTGTAAATTGTTGACCGCAGCGTATCATTTGTAATAACGTTTCTCGTGTAGGCAATGGGTATTGTTCTATGTCGATTTGCGAATTTATAGCTAATTTAAAATCACCGCAAATTCTAATTGAACCGTCTGGTTTCGGTGCTAAAACGATAGGTGAAGCCCATTGCGAAAATTTAACTGGCTTCCAAATACCGGCGCTTGTGAGTCGTTCGGCCTCTTTTTTAAAATGTGGAATTTGCGAAAAGGGAATCTGGCGGCTTTTAAAAAATTTAGGGTGTGCGCTTTCTTTGAAATAAACACTGGCTTTGAAATTTCGGATGGTCCCGATTGCTGGTTCAAAAACTTCACTATAAGTTGTTAATAAATCGTTAATTTCGTCAGCCTGAACTGCACTAATTTTTAAAATTTGTTGAATTTCATATCCAAACTCTTTGAACAAATCAAAACCAAAAATATTATTGCTATTCTCGACATCAACAACTACAATTGTTACTTTTTTCTCTTTTTCGCCACCCTTTACGTCTACATATAATTCTCCAATCACTGGAATTCGTTTTTGACCGAATCCGAATAAAACACGTGTACACTTTTGTAATTTTGGAGAATATAATTGTTTATAAGTGTTTTTGTTCATAATTGAAATAGACGCACCAGAGTCCATTTGAAAAGCGATAGTTTTGCCAAGAATTTGTAAATCTATGTAATTTTTATTATCTTTTGTTTTCACAACACCCGTAACACTGTATATTGACTCAATCATGCCAATATTTTGACTTTTATTCTGTACTTCTTTATTTCTATTTGTACCTTTATTTTGAGTGGAAACTTTTTCTTTTTTGTTTTGCTTTGCCATACATACGGGCGCTATGTGTCCCTTTTTGCCACACTTTCGGCATATATAAGTTTTAAATTTGCATTTGTCACGTTGATAAGAAACTCCACAGCCTGAGTATTATCTTTGTTGTTCCCTTGTGATGATTTTCCATTGGAGCGAACAGAATTGATTGTGGTATTATTTTCGGCAGTATCACTGAGTGCCTTTTGCGTTTGAGCTTTTTCTTTTATTGTTCTACTGTTTTAATTGTAGCTTCGTACGACTCTGCTATAAGCAAGACGTCGGCAAGTGAAGGCTGTAATTTTTGCAGAGCAGCGGAGCGCACTGTGTCGTGTGGGGTGTATGTCATTACTTGGTCGCGAATCATGTCGTCAACAAAACTATGAGAACAATTCTCAGCAGAGCAAACAAAATTACACTCTCTTGCTAATCCCCGTAGATCAGCAATCCACTCTCTGTATGTTTGGCCTGGCTTCATTTCTACCTTGCGGAATTCGTAGCGCGATGCTAATACATGCCTTTTTGATTGGAAATGTTCCGTTAACTTTGTGGTCAACGACTGAAATGATTGTTCTTGAATTTTCTGGCTACCGAAAATATTTTTTATCAGCTCGTAATTTTCTATACCTATCCACGACAACAAAAAAGATTTTTGCTTTTCCACTGATGTTACACTGTATGCTAAAAAATGTTGGTTTAGCTGTTCTAAGTAAGATTCCCATGTTTGTATGTCTTTATTGAAATTGTGAAATGATGGGACACTGCCATCGGAGGTTTGTGTAGGCAAACCGCTGCTGAGAATCGACTGCATCCATTCTTGTTGTTGTAGAATTAACTTTTTTGCGAATTCTTGTTGCTCTTTTAGCAATTTTTCCACTAATTTACTGTCTTCCGGCATAATTTTGCATGTATTTAATAATAAATTATTTGAAAACTAGTATTGTTTTGCACTATTCACGGGCACAATAATTTTATTTTACGGATAGCGAGTGAACGCGATTTTTGCGAATTGGACTCGTCGCCAGATGTAACAATTTAGGGTTTCACTGTTTATTAGGAACCGTTGGGTTTATGCAAGGTGATGATTACTTACTTCAGGCTTACATACAATTACCGGAAAACGACCGCCGCGATTAAGAGCTAAAACTGAAGTGATTTATTACGAGTTAATGTATGTACAAGTTCATGTATATAAATCCATATATACACAGAGTCGTAATTCATTGGACTAAAATAGGTTACTTAAAATAGTATTGAAATGCAGTATGTAATATATAACAAGATAGACGCCGATTTTATAGATATTCTATTGTACACCGAAGTGAGGTGGCTCAGTAAGGCGAACGAATTTTTAATTTAAGAGAGGAAGTAACGGTTTTTTTTTTGCAGAAGATTCATCTATAGATATCGTAGGATATTTAAGTAACCCCGCTCTTTTGGCTTGGCTTGGCTTTTCTGTGTGATGGGCCAATCTTTTTCTACTAACTAAAATAAGTCTACAAGGAAAATACAAGTATATTTTCGATGTTTTGGCGAAACCCGAAAGTTTCCAAAAGTGCTTACATTTCTTGATTTATCAACTTTCAGAGAGTTTTGGGTAATTTCAAATATACTAAGGACATTTGTGACACCTTTCAAATGCAAAGCAAGATTAAGGATTCTGGTTGTATTCATGAATCGGTTGACCTATACCTTCATCCCCTTCTTTGAAGAATTGAAGACCAAGAAATCCGTTAAAGTAAAATTTCAAAATACTCCAGTCGGATATAGAGCTTCCTTTAGAGGGTGGGCACCAGTTTTGGAAAAAAGTAAATGAGGAAAAATATCCGTAGTTGAAAAAAATGTATTTATAAAATGTTTTCTATGTTGCGCACAACGTACATCTGTGAATAAACCGCCATGTTTTATATAAATAATTCATTAAAAAATCGACTTAGGATAAAAATTACTGATTTTGATATAAATTACGACGATGTCGTTAAATATATACATATCATCTGTCTAAGCAAACAAGTTCCGTTTTCATACATGGGTTAAATTAAATTATTCGAATTTTTGGATGATGGAATTTCTTTAAGTCTTTCATTTGTTGTTTTTTTTTTCTTTTTTTTTTTTGAGATAAATAAAAAATACAATGTGGATAACGTTTCGCAATTCGAGTTTGTTCGAATTCATAGCACTTTTAGTTTTCCTAGACAAGTTAAACTTTTCTTGTTGTTGTTGTATTAACAGTGCTTCGTCCCATTCAATGGCCACGACCATTCACTTATCGTCACCAAAGTCCTCTAACGGGAGTCCAAGGAAACTGACTGTTTAAACAGGGGCGGACCATAGGGAGATGGGTGTTAGAGGCGTAGGTTCCACATTACAATTGAAAAGATGGTTGGTGTCATGTGGGGACACATCACATGCAGGACATACATTACGTGTGTCGGGGTTGATTCTGGACAAGTAAGAGTTTAACCTGTTACAGTATCCAGAACGAAGTTGTGCCAGGGTGACTCGTGTTTCCCTTGGTAGTGTGCTTTCTTCTTCTGCAAGGGTGGGATATTGCATATTAATAACGGGGTTCACCGGGCGCCGATTCTATGTGGATTTGGCTAAGGGCCTGCTTATGCTTGCCTGGATCAAACGGCTGTGTTGGCAGGTGCCCGATCTCGTCATAGTGCTTTAGGAGATGTTCCCTTAATCCCCGTGGAGGCGGTGCTAAATCAAGCAGTTGTTTGCTAGGATGTCCTGGTTTGTGACAATTAAGCAAGAACTGCTTGTTGAGAATTTCGTTGTGCTCTTTAGTATTGAGCTCTGTGGCCTCACTACGTAGATGGCGTTCGGAAGTCATAAGGAGACATCCGATGTCAGTTCTGATTGCAGCATTTTGACAGGCTTGTAGCCTTATCCAGTGTGTATTTTTAAGACCAGGTGACCAGACTGGAGACGCGTGGCTCATGAGCGGCCGGTCAATTGCTTTGTACGTGGTGAGCAACGTTTCTTTATCTTTTCCCCATGTGAAGCCGGCAAGCGACTTGAGGATTTTGTTGTTGGAACGTTGCCCCTAAGATCTTTGGGTGACTGGCAGTCGGTAGTGTGACACCATCTACGCGTACGTCCAATATTTGCGACATTTGTTCCTTTCACGTCATAAACAGGCGGATTTCGTCGGTCATAATACCAAGTTGCGCGAGGTGAAGAAACCGGAAAGATCAGGAAGATAGCTGTTTATTTTAGAAACTAATTCATCAACTGAAGGGCCAGGTCCTGTAGTCATAATCGTAAGCGTAGGAAATGATTGTGACTCCTTCTAGTGGGGAAGGGAGTTTTGGTATGTAAAAATTAAACAGAAGCGGGAATAGGACACCACCATGCGGAAACCCCTGTTTAGTTTTTCTAGTTTTAGAAATTTCGTTCCTAAATTCAACCGACGCCTGCCGACCACTCAGATAATTAGCTGTCCATCTTTTAAGACAAGTGGGAAGGTGTGAGACATAGAAGCTTAGAGTAGCGTGCCGTGGTTGACTGTGTAAACACCTTTTGACAGGTCAAGTGCCACGAGCACCGTCCTATGATGGGGTTTGTGCTGATATAATCCGTAATTAATCTGAGTGTTAATGGCATTGAGCGCGGTGGTGTTGCTGTGCATTTTACGGAAGCCATGTTGGTGCGTGGCTAGGTGAAGATTTTTCGTGAAATGAGGGAGCAAAACGGTTTCCAATGTCTTAGCTACTGGCGAAGGGAGTGATATCGGTCGATAAGACTCGCCTTCGTTGGCAGGTTTGCCAGGCTTTAGTAGCGGGATTATCCTTGCCATTTTCCATTTTTCGGGAATGACGAAGCCTTCTAGTGACAGGTGGAAAATATGTGTTAGGTATTTAATTCCCTCATCGCCAAGGTGTTTAAGCATTGGCATGGCTATTCCGTCGGGGCCTATCGACTTGGAGGGCTAGGCCTTACGGATGGCTGCTTTAATATCTGTGGGGGTGATGGTAATGGGTGGGACGTCGTGTTTATGTTTATGAGCTCGTCTGTTAGCACGACGTCTGGCTTTTTCTACAGAAGAATGCATTATAAATTGTCGGCAAAATCCGCTCGCGAATTTCTTCGAATCAGATAAAGTTTTAACACCAAAGGCCATAGATACTTTATCGCTGTGTTTAGTTGGATTAGACAAGGATTTGACGGTTGACTACAATTTACCGACACCTGCAGAGAGATTGCAGTTCTTTAGATGCTTCTCCCATTTGGTACATTTACATATGTTCATTTACTAGCCGCATGATATCCAAATTGAGACTCCTAATAAGCGGGTATATAGGGTTGAAGTGTCTGGCAAGGTCACATTCCCTTGCTAAATTTGCGGCTTCGGCCGGGAAATCCGGTATGATTTCAGGAAGTCTACCGGCCGGGATGAAGCGTGCAAAAGCTGAAGCGATGACCTTGCGGAACGTACGCTCGCCCTGCCCGTTGGTTGGTTTTGGTTTGGTTTGTAAAGGTTGTGTAATCATCCCAATTAGCTTTTCTAAAATTAATGAATGTCCGCTTTTCAGAGGTTATAAAATTGGCAGGTCGCTCAATTGAAAGGAATATGGGCAGGTGATGAGAAACTAAAGTAAGGATCGGTTGCCATTCAAAGCAGCTTGTGAGCCCTGCCCTGACGATTGAGATGTTAGGTGAGCTGTGGAGATTAGTCGTCACTCTGGGAGTCAGGCTTTGTCGAGTGCTGTACGATTGCTGCAGGTGTCAATGAGTTGGTTCCAGTGTTTTGGTAGCAAGGTCCAACGAATGTGCTGGTCGGACGAATTCCATTTGTAAGCCCAGAGCATCTATGAAGGTGGCATAGGCCAGGGCATGAACTGCATTGGACCGATGCCGCGATCGTAAATACTGAGCTGGCATACGGAACACACGGTGTGGGGACAAGGAGTTGATGACTCCTTCCTACGCGAGTACGAGTGTCAGAAAGGGAGGGGAAGAGCGGGGGTAAAAGCTGGTGCTCGGCATTGCTACTATCCATGCTACATAGATTGAAAAAATGGATTGTAGCGGCCGCGTTAGGTGGAAGCGCCATTTGGCGCGAGTAACAGCGGACGGTTGATGTGGACTGCTGAGCAGCGTCGCTGCTAGAAGGTGGCGGAGGTACGTCTGAGAGTGAACCGCGGGAGCCACAAAGGTTTTATAGAAATTTCGGGGGCGATGAACGTTGGGTTCTAACCCAGAACAGCCCGAACGATGCAACCATCTTTTACACGTGACACTGACAAGAGTATGACCGTCTAAGATAAATAATTTTCCGACATATGCAGCAGAACCATAGCCGGGGTTAGGTTCAATGCGGTCCAGCTGCAAGGAGCTGCTCTGAGGATGACAATTTGTGGGAGGGACGCAATAAATTAAATGAGGTTACATTGAAATGACAGCCCATAGTCGGGAAAAAAAATCCCGAGTCACTCCGGTACAATGAACTGGCTGCCGTGGGAAGCTTCTCTTCGTAACTCGTAACGGCGACGTCCTATTTTGCCCATTTTTGGCACACTGGTGGTGCCCCATTTATTTTCTGCCCCCATTTTTAAATGTTCTAAATAACTTATTTGTGAGAATTAGGAGTAAATATTAATAATACTTCCCCATGCCTTTATTACATTTTGTAAATTTTTTATATTTTAGTCTTTCATAATTAGTTACTGTAAAAAATAAAAACATAACAAGTTTTCCATAGGCAGAATTTAGTTCCAATTTCCTTATAAAGCACACCAGTTTTCTAGGAAATTTCAACTGTTTGGAAATACAATTTCATTAACACATATATTTCAATCAAATTTTTTTGCAATGTTTTAAATTTTTTAGTCGATTTCTTTTTGTTTGGAAATTGAGAACATTGCAACAAACTTGAAAACATTTCAGTAACATTTTTATCAATAAAATTAAAAAACATATAGAATATGTATATGCTTTTTGTTTCCGAACTTTTAAAATTCCCTAGAAAAAAGTTGTGCTTCATAAGAGGGATGGTGTTAAGCAAATGCCCCTTATATCTGGTGGGGGAAGCAAATGATTAGCATTTAAAATAAAGAAGCAAAATAATGTTTCAAAATGAGAAGTTAATGCGTTCTGATTTTTTTAATAATGTACAAGTTCTTATATCCAAATTCTTACATCTATGTATGTTCCTATGCTAGTTATATATGTTTGTGTCTGTGACATTATATTTATGTAAAAATATATTTCTTTATATAGACAATCAGTTGGTCTTTATCAATTATAATATTGTGGCGAAATTAAATTAAAGCAAGCTATGCTTCTGTACATGAACAAATCAGTCATCATTTTGTGTGTAAATGATACATACAAGGTAACGAAGAGACATCCCAATAAACATTTTTGTCAATTCTCAGTTTGAGATACATTTGAGAATCAGTCCATTTCTCACATTTCAAACGTTAGTTTTCAAATGCATTTCATATAACCGTTGACAGCATTCTCAAGCTAAAAAGCACATTTTTAATATGGAATTTTTTTTGTTTTCAAATTGAGAATTTTTGGATTCTCAAACGAGAATAAAGCGGAACGAAATGGAATCCACTGTTGTGCCACTTTCGGATAGCAAATTTATTACTTGCCTCACTCACTTTTAACTCGTTTAGATTCATGCATAATGTAGTATAATATCACTTAATATTATTAAAATGTATAAATACTTCCTTATTTTTTCACTTTATGTCCCACTTCACTCAATAAAATCGCTTGTTTACATTTCCAGCTAAAGTATGCAAATTAGAGATCGACGACACTATCGATAACATTGATGTAAAATAAGCATGCTACTATGTTTTATTTTATTTTTGAGTTTCATGAACACTTAAGTATTATGTATTTTAAAATTTAGACACATTGGCGCAAAAAGTATTCACATTATTATTAACGAAAATATTCCATCATATCGATGGTTTTCAACCAGACTGGAGCGAAATGCAAGTATTCCTCAAACCATTCTCAAGTTGAAAAACAACGTTTGAGAAAAAGTTGAGAGAATATTTAGCTTCAAATGATTAATGCTGAATATCAAACTGAGAATTAATGTTTTCTCAAACATTTGGGAGAAAAAAATTTTCAAGTATGTCTCAAATTATTCTCAAGTTGAAGATCGACGTTTGAGAGAAATTCGAGAAAATATTTTGTTTCAAATGATAAATAATGTTGAATATCAAACTGAGAATCAATGTTTTCCTCAAACATTTGAGATTTTTGTTTTCAGTGTTTGTTGGGATCTCACACAAACACATTAATCATCAGCCGAAGTACTTACTCACACACACACACGCATATAACTAATTACCAAGTAGGAGATACAAGTGTTTTAGAAAGTGAAACGTCTAGACCTTTGGAGAAATATGCGGGCGAGGCAACAGAGAGTATAAAAGGCGAGTAAAAAGAATCAGTTTTGATTTAAACACGCTATTGGTTGTGAAGTATAATTGTGAAATACTACTCCTAAAGTAATCTAAATAAAGACCACTTTGCAATACTGAATATTGGAGTGATTTATTCAAAATTTTAGCGATTAGAACGTTAGCAAAGGTTTCAAATAAGCGGAATTTCCCAAAATTCGTTACAATATTTAATTACATTTTTATTGCTTGTGTGTATTTGTGGCACTTACAACTAGGCATATATTTTAATGTATGTGTGCAGATAAGAAATGTGCTTCATGCTTGGCTATATGTAAATGTCAAATAATAAAATGATTTATGTAGGTAGATGTGTAAATATGTATGTGCTTATGTAAATATTTGTAATTCATGCGTATTCAGGTTTACTACTTTGCGTTTTGAATGAACTGATAGTTTTTAAAATATATGTTCACATGTACGTAAAAATGTATATATTGTGGCGAATATTAGCATCACTATGCTGTTAGTAAATAATCATAAAAACAAAGCAAACCACACTTATGCACATTGTACACATAGAAGGCGGCGAAGAAAATCTCACATTCACATATGTAGTCATCAGCTAAGAGCAGAAGTTGATACTCACATATACACATGCATATGGCTAGTAGAAAAGCTTTGACTACAAATATACATGTATGTTTATAGCTGGTAACCAAGTATGAGATACAATTGTTCTCGAAAACATTTTCGCCAAATGACTAGACCTTAGGAGAAATGGGTGAATGAGAAAACAGAGAGTACAAAAACCGCGCAAGCTGAGGAATCAGTATTCAGTATGATTTAAACCCGCTATTGTGAAGTGAAGTATATTGTACTACTCCCAAAATAGTCTAATAAAGATTATTTTGCAATACTGAATATTGGAGTTATTCCCCCAGAATTCGTTACAATTGGTGTCAGAAGAGGAATTGTTGATGAATAAATTCCGAAGATTTCGATTACAACTTGGAGATGGCGAAGTTAAGCGAATTAAAGATCCAGCAATTGAAAATGGAGTTGCAGAACCGTGGATTTGCTACAACTGTAATAAAGTCGAACTTCAAGCACGAGTACGAGAGGTTGTAGAGTCCGAATCCAGTCGCATGCGGCGCGAATAATGAGATATTCGCTTTGCTATCACAGATGTCGACAAAAATGGAAACCCAGGAAACACGTATACCAGATATGTCATCACAAATATCCACAAATATAATATCCCAACTGGAATCGCAGGTCAACCGTATAACATCCAAGATTGAAGCACAAGAGGAACGAATATCCGAAATGTCGGCACAAAATTCAGCACAGATATCATCGCAGATCTCTGCACAACTGTAAGAGCAAGAAGGGCGTATTCCCTCGCAGTTGGAGGCGCAGGATACAAAAATTTTACAACTCGCTGACAAAATCGATGTCGAGATTGAAACATTGAAAGGGCCTGCAGCTGAAATCTTACAGACTATTCCAGAGTACGAACGAAACAGTTATGAAGCATTGATGGCCGCTGTCGAGAGACGTTACGGAAGCGAGCATATGAAACAGATATACCAAATTGAGTTGCAAAACTGCTATTAAAAAGCGAACGAGACTTTGCAGGAGTTTGCGTCGGATATCGAAAGGATGGCCCATCTAGCAAATGCGGACGCACCCGCCGAATACACCGAGAGGGTAAAAATCCAGAGCTTTATAAATGGCATACGCGACATGGAAACGAATCGAGCTACATACGCAAACACAAAGCCTACATTCGCAGAAACGGTATCACATGCGTTGACTCAGGAAACTGCCTCACTATTGGTTGGTTGGTTGCTGTGCTGCCCGGCTATGGAGCCGGGCCCAAGTAGCGCTCTAGGCGCCATTTTGATGCACTTTCTCATAGAACCAATTATGTGTTGGCTGATGTACCGTGCGTGTTGCTTTACTCAAACCACTTGGTTAAAACTATAAACTTACTAACCCTTAAGTCGGGAAACACATAGTTGCCTAGAGTTCGGGACCGAAAGTTCGCGAGGGGTGGGCACTCGCAGAGGAAGTGGGTAACCGATTCCTCGGCACCCTCCTGTCTACACCTCCTACACCTCTCATTGTAGGGGATACCCATTCTACTCGCATGCGGGCCAAACGGCCAGTGCCCTGTAATAGTGGCCGCGATTCCATGTATTGCCTGCCTAGACCTATTTAGTAGATCGTCGGTTCTTTTCTGGTTGTACTCTGGCCAGATTAGTTTGGTGGTTCTACAGGTAGAGTACCAATCACGGATTGCTATTTTCCTAAGATAGGTGAGAATGTCTCTTTTAATTGATGTGAGTGGTCGATGCACCGCGACTGCTTCTGTGATGTTTAACGATGCTCCAGCCTTTGCTATTTCATTCCCTTTTTCGTCGCCGTCAATGTTCCTGTAGCCGGGTACCCAGCTGAGTGTGATAGCTACCTGGTTAGCTGCTTCACGCAGCACCCTCTTACAGTTGTCGACGGCTTTTGAGGATGTGTACGGTGATTCTAGCGCTTTTAGCGCCGCTTGACTGTCGGAGTATATGACTACCTCACCGTCTATCCGGTTCTGCAGCAGGAAGATGCAGGCCCTCTCTATTCGTTACAGCTCTGCTTGGAAGATGCTGGCTGTGTTTGGAAGGCGGATGGGGATTGCGACATTTAGTTGGTTGGAGAAGACACCTGCGCCGACGCCGCAGTCCATTTTGGATCCGTCAGTGTAGAGTGAGGTGACCCCCTCCCTGCCAACTTTGTCGGCCGACCAATCCGTTCTAGAGAGTATCTGCACCTTGTAATTTCTGTCGACAATCAGTATTTTTGATAGGTAATCTGTTGTCGAATCCACATCGGCGAGCCTTGTTAGGATGTCACTGTGGCCATATCGTTTTTCTGTCCAGCATCCAGACTCCCTTAGCCTGATGGCTGTGCTGATTGCTGTATATCTGGTGTGAAGGGCCAGTGGCAGCAGGTTAAGTATAACATTTAGTGCGTCCGTCGGGCACGATCTAAGTGCACCTGTTACCCCTGCGCATGCTGCCCTTTGTATTTTGTCTAGCTTTTTAGTGTTGTATTGCTTGTTCAGGGCAGGCCACTATGCTATGGCTTTGTACGTCAGGATAGGCCTTATGACCGCCGTATAGAGCCACATCATGAGTTTTGGCTTTAGCCCCTCTCTTACACGAGTAGTATGCGATATACGCCTTCTCTACCCTTTTTTCGATATTGGTTTTCCAATTTAACTTGTTGTCTATTACGACGCCTAGGTACTTAACTCTAGTTGAGAGCGAGAGTTCCGTACCATCTAGTGAGGGCAGTCGAAATGTTGGTATTTTCGTCTGTTACTGAACAGTAGTATCAATTCTGTTTTGCTAGGGTTGATGTTGAGGGCGAACGATGCCGCCCAGGTATGTGGCCTGCTTAGCGTACCCTGAAGGATGTCGCTTAGCGTGGAGGGAAAAGCCCCCGAGACTGCAATGACCACGTCGTCTGCGTATGCTACTGCCTTAACACCATTCTTGTCGAGTTCGAGTATGTGCTCGTTCAGTGCAATGACCCAGAGTAGTGGCGAGAAGACCCCGCCCTGCGGTGTACCTCTACCAACTTTGCGGGTCATTGTCACTGAGCCCATATCCGTTTGTATGGTTCTGTTTTCCAGAATTGATTGAGTCCATCCACAAATGTGGTTGTCAACTCCGGCCCTTTGCAGGGCTTTCACAATTGTGCCGGTTTCGATGTTGTTGAATGCGCCTTCTATATCTAGGAAAGCTGCTAGTGTGAATTGTTTGTAGTGTAGTGATCTTTCACACAGCCCGTTAGCTCATGGAGGGCGGTCTCCGTAGATCTCCCCTTCATGTAGGCGTGCTGTGCCTTTGACAGGTTTGGTCCTGTTATTATTGATCTAATATATATATCCAGAAGCCTCTCAAGGACCTTGAGAATGAAGGATGTGAGGCTTATTGGTCTATAGTCTTTGGCATTTTCGTGTGTGCGTCTGCTCGCTTTTGGCAGAAAGATTACTTTTGTTTTTCTCCAGCTTTGTGGGATATAGGTCAGGGCGATACTCGCTCTGTATACCACTTCCAGCCAGAGAATCACTGGATCACCTAGCTTTTGTAGCATTACCGAGATAATGCCATCAAGACCGGGCGATTTGAATGGAGAGAAGCCATTTATGGCAAACGTGATCTTTTCGCTGTCTATTATCCTGCCCAGTAAGCCTTCTGAGGGCTGAGAGTCCCTGCAGAGAGATTCTTTTACTGGTGCTAGATCGCATCCAGGGAAGTGAGTATTGATGAGTGTGCCCAGGGAGTCCTCTGCTGAGTTTGTTCATAGGCCTTCCTCACTTCTTACGAGGTGATTGTTTTGGTGTTCTCTGGACAGAATTTTACTCAGTCTGGAGGACTCACGATTGTTCTCTATTGAGGAGCAGAAGGATTGCCAGGACACAGCGTTCGCTACCCTTATAGCTTTTTTGTATGCTTTGAGCGCCTCCCTATATGGCTGCCACTCCTTGGTTATGAAGCACTCATAAAATGCCTTCCGTACTGTCGTTCTAAGTTTCCTAAGTTCCCCGCTCCACCAGGGTGGGGACTTCTTTTTACGAATACTAAATGGGGTGCACCTGTTGTAAGAGGTAGTTAACTCGAGCTCTACCTTGCCGACTAGCACATCGAGCTTTTGAGGGCAGTTTATGTTAGGTTCGCTTATTTCTAAAGCTGGCGTAGATAGCCTTACAAATTTATCCCACTTTGTTCTTCTTGGGTTTCTGTAGCGGTGAGTCTGGCCAGATCCAAATTTGATGTCGAAGAAGATCCATCGGTGGTCGGAGAGAGGCTTTGTCTGTCACTCTCCAGTTTTCCACTATCGCCGGGTCCTCGTCGGTTGTCAAAGTTAGATCTAGGACTTCCTCCCAGCCCTGAAACCTGTCTGAACCAGGGAATATAAAAGTGGGCTTGTGGCCGCTGTTGCAAATACTGAGGTTAGAATTAAGAATAAAGTGTAGAAGGGACTCAGCTCTCTCGTTGGTTGAGGAGCTGCCCCATATCATGTTTCTTGCATTGGCGTCGCAGCCTATAATTATGACGTAGATGGCCTGGTTGGACACGCCCTCTAGCTTTACCACTGTTAGGTCTGCTGTGCTGTAATTTGAACATAAGAGAGCATTTATACCTTTTTTGATTAAAATGCCTGCTTTTGGCTTACCTGCATCCTTTTTGAAGAACAGATTGTGTGTGCTGATGTTTGGCCCCCTGATTTCCTGTTTGTGGACCCAGGGCTCTTGGATTAAGATGATAATTTAGATTTTAAGATTATCTGTAGCACTTTTAGAGTGCTGCAGATTAATGTGCACACACTTAGACTTCTGTTGTGTCCCCGTCCCTGATATTGACACCCTGCAGCAGATTACCTGCCCCTTCAACTTCATCAGGGTCGTCTTCAGCAGGGATTGTGTGGCCGCGGAATACTTTACCTTGGACATGCGAAAAGCAAAGGCAATTTTGTAGTCCGCCTTAGTCAGAGCCTCTAGGGACTCCTCGCAAATGGACACCAGGATTGGTTTGCTGGTTTTCGACGGCGTTTCTGCCATTCTGCAATGGCCGGAATGTTGCTGTTATAAAGCTTGATACGATCCAGAAACTCCTCTCCCTAGTCCTCCAGGGGGGGGGGGCCAAATGCGCGCACGAGGTCTCTTCGTAACCTCTGAGGCAGGTATTAGCCTTAGCTGGAGGTTGTTTACCTCTCCGCTAATTTGTGCTACACACCTTGTCAGAAATTCCAACGAGACCTGGTCCGCACACCTGATTATCCTGTATCCTCTCTATTGAGTAAACCAGCATACAAAGGTCTTCGTGTGGAAGTAGAATGGCCAGATTGGGTATACACAATTTTGGAAGCACGGAAGTGATCAGAACGGAAACATGTTTCAAGTGCGGCAACCCAGGTCACATTGCGCGTCATTGCAGCATTGGTCCTAATAAAAAAAAAAAATAAATGTAAGGCGCGAAAACCTCCGAAGAGATTTAAGGCCGAGCTTCTCTTCCAATTTGCGTCGTGCTCCTCTTGATTTTCCCTACAAATTGGCCGGACGGGACCTACATGCTTTATGCCGACTCCGAACGGCATCTGAAAGGCGGATGAGTTTTCACTGAGAGCTTTTCATGGCAGAAATACACCCGGAGCGCTTGCCAAACACTGCCGAGGGGCGACTCCGCTTAGAAAAATTTTCTTCTAATTGAAAAATCTTATTTCTAAAATTTTGATGTTGCTTTGCCCGGGGTTTGAACCCAGGGCATACGGTGTGGTAGGCGGAGCACGCTACCATCACACCACGGTGGTCGCCATTGGTCCTAATAGTTCATTCATTATGTGGGTGGCCGTAAACACTGAGATGAAGGATATGAACAAATCTCCAAGTCCACACAATCGTTAAACTAAAGCGAGTCAGCCGCAAGGGGCGACAGCTGGCTCCCGAAATTGAATGCCCCATAATCTCTATCTCGCAAATTGGAAGAAGATCAAGCAAAATTACCATCGGAGGACATGTGGATGGGAAGGAACGTTTACTGACTGTAGATACGGGTGCATCCAATTCCATTATTCGATAGGATTTAGTCAACAAGAAGATAAGACCATTGCATGGAGCAAGATTGCGTACAGCCACTGGCGAAGACACCCAGGTTCTAGGAGAAGTAGCATGTGAAGTCGCAATTGGGAACGTCACGGTACTACACAATTTTATAGTGGCAGAGATTGTTGATGAAATCAAATTTGGAGTGGACTTCGTAATCGGCCAAGGCAACAAGATCGACAAGCAAAGCAAGATGATGCGATATAAGAACATGGATGTGCCACTTAATTTCGAATACGAAAAAGGCTATAGCAGTAAACAAGTGCTGTTGGAGGAGAATCAGAAAATACCAACAAAATCGGAGGCGGTCATCTGGGCAAAGATTGATGGAGATTGTGGGACAAAAAAATTGTTGGCTGCAGGGCAGCAAATAAATATACTTGTATGAAGAACCCTGGGTGCCAAAACAAGATGGACGTATTCCGGTAAGAGTACTCAATGAGTTCAAATCACCACTCAAACTTACCAAAGGAGCTATATTGGGAAGATGCCAACAGCTCCAGGAACACGTTTCAACTAGCAAGACTGATCTTTGAAATGACATCACGATTGGGATTCGAATTCGAGTCGTAAATTTCTAACATCGCATACCACCGATTAGGCTATTACTGCGTCTGTTTGTATGTGGCTGAAGTTCAGTTTTCCCGTTTCTTGTTTTTATTTCATTTTATTTGCTTGATACAGTAGAGCTTAATCTGATATTATAGCTATTTCGACCCTGCCAAAGATCTCTTCAGATATCTTTGTATTTTGTTTAAATTATAATTTATATTCTCCCTGATCTATCACTGCGTCTGTTTGTATGTGGCTTTCCCGTTTGTCGTATTTTCGTGATGCAGTAGAGCAATTACTGGCATATGCTGATGACATTGATATCATCGGCCTAAACACCCGCGCTGTTAGTTCTGCTTACTCCAAACTGGAAAAGAAGCGGTAAAGATGGGTTTGATGGGGAATGAGGACAAAACGAAGTACCTGCTGTCATCCAGCAAAGAGTCAGCGCATACGCGCCTTGGCAACCACGCTACTGTTGGCAGCCATAATTTCGAAATAGTAAAAGACTTCGTTTATTTAGGAACCAGCATCAACACTAACAACAACATCAGCACTGAAATCCAGCGAAGAATCAATCTTTCCAATAAATGCTACTTTGGACTAGGTAGGCAATTGAAAAGTAAAGTCCTCTCTCGGCGAACGAAAATCATACTCTACAAGTCACTTACCGTACCCGTCCTGCTATATGGGGCAGAAGCATGGACCATGACAACAGCAGATGAAGCGGCTTTGGGAGTGTTCGAGAGAAAAGTTCTTCGAAAGATTTATGGACCTCTACGCGTTGGCGATGGCGAGTACTGAAGAAGATTTAATGATGAGCTGTACGAGCTATATGCAGACATCAACATAGTCCAGCGAATTAAAACACAGCGGCTGCGCTGGCTAGCCCATGTTATGCGAATGAAAGATTATGCTCCGGCCAAGAAAGTATTTCTATCGGAACCCGCCTATGGAAGCAGAGGTAGAGGGCGGCCCCCACTCCGTTGGAAGGACCAGGTGGAAAACGATTTAAACTCTCTTGGTGTGACCAATTGGCGCCGGTTGGCGGAGCGAAGGAGCGACTGGCGCGCCTTGTTGGACGGCCATAACCGTTTAGACGGTTGAGCGCCAATTAAATAAGTTAAGTAAGTAAGTACTTTTATCGTAGATATTTTTTAGGATCCAAAAACGATGCGTCTTACTCACGAGTAATTTTTGATGTCGTATGTAAATTCATTAGTCGTGGCGGAGGAAATACGTCCACGACATATTGTTTAACGCTTCTCCTAATAAAAATAAATGTAAAGCGCGATGACCTCCGAAGAGATCTAAGGCCGAGCTTCTCTTCCAATTTGCGTCGTGCTCCTCTTGGTTTTCCCGACAAATTGGCCGGACGGGGCCTACATGTTTAATGCCGACTCTGAACGGCAACTGCAAGGCAGATGAGTTTTCAGTGAGAGCTTTTCATGGCAGAAATACACCCGGAGCGCTTGCCAAACACTGCCGAGGGGCGACCCCGCTTAGAAAAATTGTCTTCTAATTGAAAAACCTTATTTCAAAAATTTTGATGTTGGTTTGCCCGGGGTGTGAACCCAGGGCATACGGTGTTGTATTTAGAGTGTGTCGGACGTGGAATACTATTTTATGTAGCATCAAATTCCCAGCATTCAGTTCTGATTGCAACAGGGCTAATAGATAATAAGGCTTAAGTGCAGAATACATACATTTGTCAAATTAAACAAATTTATATGAGTATCGGTAGTGGTGTTTTTGGTGAGTTCAACCGTATAATTTTTTTTTTTTTTTGGTGCAAATAATAACTATAGGGGTAATTCCACGCCAAAAGGTAAATTTTACATTTTTTTAAAACAAAATATCTTTGAAACTATTGAGTCAATCTTGAAAAGTTTAATGTCTTTAGATAGGTAATAAAATAGGGTTTTGTTTGATATAAAAAAATATCTATATTTAGAAGAAATTTCTATAATAAAATTATGTTTTTATGGGAAAATGATTGCCAACTTATCATAAATCGAATAATAAGTCGAAAAAATGTGTTATTGACAAAACTTTAATACTATCGTGTTGAAGATAATTTCATTACCTTTAATTTGTATACATATCTTTATATTAGAAGGTACAACTTAATTATTTAGGGGCGAAAAACAAAGAAGATGTCATATGAGTTCAATTATTTTTATCCATGTTGGTATATATATGATGTTATTTATGTATGTATGGGTTCATGCATTGTATTAATTAAGTGCAAAAATACATAATGTATAACATTGCTAATTTTTTATTGCTAAAATATACGTCAAAGGTAAACTATTTAAAATTTTGCATTCGTGAACGAGCTGATATTACCTTATAACTCCTATGTTTATTGTTATGTATTTTCTTGGCAACTCTGTAACTGTAAAAAGCCCGTTATTATCAAAAGTGGAATTTAATTGTGCGTGATAACATGGATAACTTAAACTTATTAAAAAATTTTAAAATCTTCGGTTGTAACGAAAGTGGCCCATTAACAAGAGATGCACTAGCAGATCTTCAGGAGTGGTGTTTGGTGCCTTATGAAGGTACATATTTTTGTGCAGAGGGCTGTGAAATGGAATTGGTCGAGTGCGCCCAGAACATTGACAGGTTTGTTTGGAGGTGAGTTTTTATTTTAGTTTTCTTGTTGCCGGTGTCGGGTCGGTTAAGGATAATTACTGTGCATGGCGTAGTCGGTGTTCGATCGGCTAAGGGTTATTTTTTTTTAAGTGCGGCCGAAGGCCGCCTACGCAGAAGAACATCACCGTGGCGGTAGCCACGGTTATACCACACACCCGGACTTGGCATGGCGTAGCCCAGGGTTATATTTTATAAGCGAATGAAAGATGATGCTCCGGCCAAGAAAGTGTTTCTATTGGAACCCGCCTATGGAAGCAGAGGTAGAGGGCGGCCCCACTCCGTTGGAAGGACCAGGTGGAAAACGATTTAAACTCCCTTGGTGTGACCAATTGGCGCCGGTTGGCGGAGCGAAGGAGCGACTGGCGCACCTTGCTGGACGGCCATAACCGTTTAGACGGTTAAGCGCCAATTAAGTAAGTAAGTAAGTAGAGCTGATTCATTCTGGTTGTATGTGGTAGTCTGAGCACAAGGATTTTTTGTTGTTTATTTTGGTTAAGCAGCAACTATCACCTGAACTCTGGGTTGGTTATGATATTGTTGCAGTTCTGTTAACAGTACTTCGCCCCATTCAATAGGTAGGTCCACTCACAAATTATCATCAGATTCCTCTAACGGAAGTCCAAGGGAATTTGCAGTTTCAATATGGGCGGACCATAGAGTGATTGGTGTTAGAGGCGTAGGTTCCGCATTACAATTGAAAATATGGTTGGTGTCATTTGGGGGCACATCGCATGCAGGACATATATTACGTATGTCGAGGTTGGTTCTATATCCAGAACGAAGTTGGTAGTGTGCTTTTTTCTTCTGCAAAAGTAGGATTATGTATAATAATAACAGGGTTCACCGGAAGCGTCCTGGCAAAAGCGTTAACCGATTCTGTGTGAATTTGGCTTAGGATCTGCTTATGCTTTTCTGGATCAAACGCCTGTGTTGGCAGGTGCCGAATCTCGTCATAGTGTTTATGGAGATGTTCTCTTAACCCCCTTGGAGGTGGATCTAGATCAAGCAGGTGTTTGCTGGATGTCCAGGTTTATGACAGTTTAGCAAAAACTGCCTGTTCAGCATTTCGTTGTGCTCTTTAATGTTGAGCTCTTTGACCTCACTATGTAGATGGTGTTCGGAAGTCATAAGGAGACATTCCGTGGCAGTTCTGATTGCAGCATTTTGACAGGCCTGCAGCCTTTTCCAGTATGCGTTTTCAAGACCAGGCGACCAACCTTGTAACGCGTAGCTCATGAGCGGACGGCCAATTGCTTTATGCGTGGTTAGCAATGTTTCATTCTCTTTTCCCCAGGTGCTGTCGGCAAGCGACTTCGGGATTTTGCTGCGGCTTTGTACGCTAGATACAAATGGGGTGGCATGCGCCTTGAAGGTCAGAGTATTATCAACCTTACCCCTAAGATCTTTGGGGACTGACAGTCGGTAGCGTGACACCACCGACGTAAGTGTCATATATTTGCGTAATCTGTTCCTTCCACGTCGTAAACAGTGGCCGCGGATTTTGTGGGTGATAATTACAAGTTGCGCGATGAGAAGAAACTAGAAAGATCTGGGAGATAGCTCTTTATTTTAGAAACTAATTCATATGTGAAGGGTCAGATCCCGTGGCCACAATCGTGCAGACGTCGACATAGGAAATGATTGTAACTCCTTCAAGTGGGGAAGGTAGCTTTGATATATAGAAATTAAACAAAAGCTGGGATGGAACACCACCCTTTGGAAACCCCTGTTCAATTTTCCCAGTCCATCCTTTTAGACAAGGGTGAAAGTGTGAGCCTTCTATGTCTTGGAGAAGAGTGCCGTTTTTGCCATTTCAATTGATCGGGAATGACAAAGGACCTCTCGACAGGTTGAAAACGTGCGTTAGGTAGTTTATTCCCTCAGCGACAAGGTGTTTTAGCATTGGCATGGCTATTCCGTCTAGGTCCGTCTAGGTCCGTCTAGGTCTATTGATTTAGGGGGAGAATATAATTTGTAATTTAAAAATACATAGAAATCTAAAGAGATCTTAAGCAAGGCCGAAATAGCTTTATTTCAGCCTTTCAGTTTTTCCATCATAATAAAAAATACAATAATTTAATAAGAGAAATTATGGTGAACACGCCACGAAATAGCTATATTATCAGCCTTTCAGTTTTTCCATCATAATAAAAAACACAATAATTTAATAAGAGAAATTATGGTGAACATGCCTCAAACTCATTAAATTTACGAATGTTATAAATGAATAGAAGGTTAAATAAAAGATAAAAATTGAGGTTGCACCACAAACTTGTAAATTTTTTGTAGGGAGGTTAGGTTGGATCAATGAGACATCATATACCTGGGAATTAATCTTGACAGTGTGGCAACACCACGGCGGATCAAGCGTCATACGAACGAGGAGTAGAGAAAATAGAACAAAATTTGGTCGCCTTGTAAACTTTACCAAGTAGCGCAACTAACAGCTGATCGCTCAAAGTTGGCACACACACACAAACCTTACTAATGGCCATATTATGCAAATCTCTAAGGAAAATCAAGTTAAATTTTTAAACAGACATATACTGTGACAATTATGGAAATTATAGCATTTAAGACACCTTATTTGCAGTAATTAAGAGAAAAAGTTTGCTTATATTCAGGTATTTAGTTATTTTTTTACATTTATCTTCAATATTGATGCAATGCAACTCTGCTCTGCCAGCTGTTCTTCATTCTGTCTTCTTTTACTGCCTTCTACTGTATTCGCAACATAACCTAAATTTAAGTTGCCAAACTATATGGTTTGGCGTTATTCACTCGTCGATCGTTCAATACTTTTTTAAAATCGTCAAATTTATTAGATATAACTAAATATAATTTAACAAAATACTTCTAATAACTAATATTAAATATATGTTCAAATACAAACCGTGTCGTGGTTTCTTGGAAATAAGGATGAGTGAGGTCAGAACCACAAAATTGGGGGCTCAACCGGAATTGGTACCATGAGCAAAAATAGTGAAATTTTTATTTTAAGTGAACAAATAAAAAGTTAGTACGGTCGTGTGCGCATACAGAAATCATTATTGTGCAGCGTTGTGGACAAAATGTGTGAAATGCATTTATAAGAAAATATCAAAAATTGCGTAATTGGACGAAGTGCAAGCTAACGCACTTATACAAATGGGGAATATTCTCGAAGAATATTCAGTGGTAAAAAATAGTGTTGGGAACTATCGAATGAATTCAACTATCGAATGAATTTTTTCATTCATTCATTCATTCATTTGATCTGCTCTTTAGGTAGCCAGAGGCCAGTACCGATGTTTTTTGTAGTACATTTACTATACAAAAGAACAATTTCTGGACTGTTTTGGTTACCCCCCGGGGTAACTAAACAACAAATCTATATAAGACAAAATGTTGAATGTGACTAAAATAGTGTAAATTTCGCTTCAAGTAAATAATGAAGATATTCAATTTAAATGCATTTGTTACATGTTATGCAAAGCGCAAGCATGATATGCAAATGGTTTTGGTTCGCAACCCACTAAGTTTTTTGGTCTTTGTGCAAGTCATGCAGTTTCTTTCTTACTTCATTGTACTTGTTTGGTAAGGAATATAATGGCTGAAGCTTTTATTATATTCTACAAATCCTTCATTTTCAAAGATGGAAAGCGGCTACAAGTCCTTTGTAATAATCTTTAAAAGAGATTCATCTATGTTCTTTTTTTGTTTTTGCTCTGATAGCTCAGAACGTGTGCTGGTAACAAATAATTTTGTTTGAACAGTTCTTCTCAAACATCCATTTGTTTGAACAGTCCTTCTCAATGAAATGTCTTCGACAGGTACTGTTAAGGAACTACTCGCTGCACTTACTACAGTACTTGACGAAAGAGAAGTAGAATTACGTTCTCTTCAGAAATTACAGGCGCTATTTCTCCTGAAGTTACCTTCCTTTGTTCTGAGGAAGACGGATGCTTAGGGAGTACATGTTCATTCAAATTTGATGTGTTTCCAGAAAGTTTAAACTTTTTTTGCATATATGGCATTTAACTTCATTGCCATTTTTGGTGAAAAACTTCCAAACGGAAGATCTCTTCAATCCAGGCCGCATTATAAATATCTCTACACAAATTAAGTATTAAAAGCATTTCCTCAGATAAAAATTTGAAATAATTACCACGCTTGAAACGTTTGTCGATTAGGTTGAAGTATGCTAAGCGTCAAAATTTATTTTAATACCTTTTTAATTGAGATCACTGATATATGCACAGTAAAAATTTAAGTAGAACGAACGCTTCGAAGAAATAGTAATGAGCGAATCAATCATACCAAAAACTAGTAGATCGGTAAAATAGTAATGAACGAATTTCAAATGACTACACAAGTATACACGGTTTTGGATCTAGACAACCAAAAGTGGTTTTTAAGACAATTTATGACGCTGAATCCGATTCTTCATTCCGTTTTTTAAGATTGATTCTAGTTTTTAATACAGTCAAAAAGATCATTTTTAAAGATTTTTGTCAAATAATATTCATTTTATTAACTTAAAAGTAACAAATCAGAAATGAAGATTGGTGGAACTTTGCCTTTTGTATTGTTTAGTATCTGCTTCACGTATTAGAGTCCAAAAGCAGTCGCTCATCATGCCTTCATCCCAAAATCCTTGGTATCGTCTTTCAATGGTGGCTAGATCTTGGTGTAGCCGCTCTCCATGTTCGTCGAGTGAGTGTCTGCTATTCTGAAACCAAAGTAGTGCAGATACGCATCTTTAAGTGCATTTGTTATTATTTTGCCACTTTTTAATCATATAACAACCACAAACGTAACAAAAACACTTTGAATCAACTTTGCAACATTGTCTCTGCATTTTTATTTTACAGTTACAATTGAAATGACTTATCAAGCAGTGCCACTATTTAAAATCTGCTATAACAGCACAATGGTGCTATCATGCGAGAACCCGGAATCTAGAATCAATATTAAAAAATTGAATGCAGATTCGAATTCAGCATATCAAATATAGTTAAGAATCGTTCTTATCTGCTCAGATCCAAAAGTTGACCTGAATTCGTAAACTTGTGCTATTTAATGAATGAAAATTAGTGAACTATCGAATAACTCGATAGTTTTTTTCTATAGTTCCCAACACTAGTAAAAAAGGTTAATAAGAGGTGCAGTGTACCCACAATTTCTTCTATCATTTCATATATTTCATTTTCTAATATCAGGTCCAACAAATATTCCTTCTTTGTTTTTTGCATATGACAATTTAGGAAACAACTTGACTAAGTACTGAAAAGCCGGTCCTTCACGGTTTAATGCTTTGACGAAGTTCTTTATAAGACCTAGTTTAAAGTGAAGAAGTGGCAGGAAAATGTCTTGCCGATTTAAAAGTGGTTCAGCGGAGACTTTTTGCTGTCCAGGCTCATATTGAGTACGACTTTGCCATTCTTTTCTAACATAATGATGTTCAGTTGCGCGGCTATCCCACAAGCATATAAAAAAAAAACAAAATTTGGTGCATCCAGATTGCATCCCAGTTAAGATGCGAATTACATGTTGAAATAAATTTCGGTATCCATGACTTATGAGTGTCTGCTACTCTGAAACCAAAGTAGTGCAGATACGCATCTTTAAGTGCATTTGTTATTATTTTGCCACTTTTTTTTAATCATATAACAACCACAAACTTAACAAAAACACTTTGAATCAACTTTGCAACATAGTCTCTGCATTTTTATTTGCTCTAACCACTTATATTATTTTACAGTTACAATTGAAATGACTTATCAAGCAGTGCCACTATTTAAAATCTGCTATAACAGCACAATGGTGCTATAATGCGAGAACCCGGAATCTAGAATCAATCTTAAAAAACTGAATGCAGATTCGAATTCAGCATATCAAATATAGTTAAGAATCGTTCTTATCTGCTCATATCCAAAAGTTGACCTGAATTTGTAAACTTGTGCTATTTAATGAATGAAAATTAGTGAACTATCGAATAATTCGATAGTTTTTTCGATAGTTCCCAACACTAGTAAAAAAGGTTAATAAGAGGTACAGTGTACCCACATAGAAGTGTTCACAAATACATATGTAAGCACGTACATACATGCAAACAAATTTTTAGTCTTTTCGGAAGAAAACCGATGGGAAAAGTTGTAGGAAAGTGTACAGTTATCTCCATAAGAAAGCGAGGAAGACATGTGCATTGTAAACTTTACCAAGTAGCGCAACTAACAGCTGATCGCACAAAATTTGCACACACACACAAACATCACTAATGGCCATATTACGGAAATCTTAGGGAAATTGAAGTTAAATTTTTAAACAGACATAAAATGTTATAATTTTGGAATATATAGCATCTAGGACACCTTAATTGCAGTAATTGAAAGAAAATGTTTGCTTATACTCAAGTATTTAATTATTTTTTCTAAATGTATATTAAATATTGATGCAATGATTGAATTTATATTAATCCAATGCAACTCTGCTCTTCCTACTGTTCTTCATTCCACTCCATTCGAGTGTCTCTTTCACTGAATTCGAGTGCCTTCCACTCTATTCGCAACATTACCTTAATTTAAGCTGCCAAACTATATAGTAAACAATGGACATGTGTATATAATTATATGTGTAAGTAAATACAACATACGTAAGTACATATATACCAATTGTGGCCGGTAAATTTTTGAATTCCGCGAAGCAAATGCAAAGCCAAGCCAGCATCCTAACGGCAATACGAAAATCGAATCGGCAGTAACGACAAAAAGTGAAACATAAAACGAGAGAATAAAGTAAACATAGAAAATAAAACAAAACAAAGTGAAAACGAAGATCTAATCGGCAGTAACAATGTAAAAAAATGAGAGAATAAAGCAAACTCAAAAAGTAAAGACACATATAGGGGGTTCCAATGAGTTATCGAGCTCTGGCTCAGGCTCAAATCTGATTGGAACGATCTGGATCAACTTAATGAGAGTTGGTACATCTAATATAAAACATCTAAAAAAACAAAACAAAAAAAAAAACATCAAAAAACATCTGCTTTCTTGAAAATAAGAAGAATAAACTTACTGATAGAATTATTAACATTTTAATAGTTTCGCACGTAAACAAACTATTGCGACGAATATTCACATCACTAAGTGATACTAGCATCCCTAATCCGATATTAAGCAGCCACTTGTATGTACGTAAAACAAATCAATCATCATTTACACATATACATACAAGGCAGCAGAGAGATACTCACCATCAGCCGAAGTAGTACTCACATATGCACACGCATATGGCTATGCCAGATACTATAAACTACAAATGTACATATACATATATGGCTGGTAACCAAGCATGTAGCTCGCTAGGTTACTAGACCTTAGGAGAAATGGGTGGACGAGGCAACAGAGAGTATAAAAGCAGCGAAAGCTGACTAGTCAGTAATCAGTTTTGATTTAAGCACGCTATTGGTTTGAAGTATAAGTGTTATTGTGAAGTAATTCCAAAGTAGTCTAATAAAGACCATTTTGAAAATCTGAACAAAGGTATGTTGTTGCTGTGGAGATGAGCCAACCATATAGTTGAGCCATGAGTGCTAACAATGTGCAGAATACATAACAGAAGAGAAAGGAGGACATCAGTAGCAGCAACAAAGGGCGAAGCCGATAGAGCACAAGCAGTAGAAGACAATAGCAGCAGCTAGTCGTAAGAACAATATTTTGCAAGATCATAAATGCAACTATGTCCACTAATTAATAGAATAAGCAACAATACATCACTGTAAAGGAAGAAAAGAGAAGATGGTGGACTTCCGCTTCATTATTGGATTGACGACTGAAGAATAAAGTATTAAGATAATCCGGACGTTTCTGTTGTTTATTAACCATCGAAGGTAGAAATTACATCTCAGGTGTGTTAACGAACCTCGCGCACTATTATGAACAACTATTTTGTAAAATGGATGCTCGAGAGAACATTGTCCAGGTTTTAACTGAAAATAATGTGGATTTCCCTCCTACTGCCAACATTATACAATTATGCAGATTACTGCAAAATATATTTGGCGTGGGAGATAAGAGCTCCGCAAATACGATGAATACCACTCCTAACACAAATATATTGGAGAACATTCCGGACGAAATGATTGAGATAAACGCTGCCGTTTCTATTGAGTCCTCTACCGCCATTTCCGTTACCGCTGTTCATACTGCCCCACTGCCGTCTATTCTGCTGCCGCTACCGTCTGCTCTACCGCCACTACCGTCACCACCGTTCATACTTCCGCCACTGCCGTTCCAACTGCCTCTATTACCGATGTTTTGGTTGAATTCAATTCAACACCTGCCGTTCTCGATGTTTTTGCTGCCGCCACTGCCGTCTATTCTGCCGCCGCTACCGTCTGCTCTGCCGTCACCGCCGTTCATACTGCCGCCACTACCGTTCCAACTGCTTTTACTACCGACGTTTTGGTTGAATTCAATTCAACACCTGTTGTTCACGATGTTTTTGCTGCCGGCCCATCAAACTCTGCCCCAATTGACGCAAGAGCCACGATCATAAGTGTGGATGACGAACTGGTGGCGCTACGAAAACGTATGGAAATGTTAAAATTAATGAAAGAAATCGACGAGCTAGGAGCTAGTACTGGGGTACAACTGCAACGTAGACTGGATTTTGCCGATATGCTATGCCCAAGTTCAGTGGTGATGATATATCAGTGACAGTGGGACATTTTCTTCAAGATTTCGGAGAAGTAATGGAGTCGTCAAGAGTAGACGAACGATTTAAATTTCTGGCTTTTCGTCGCTGCCTGGTGGGAACAGCCAAAGTTTTCCTTACTACCACCAAAGCGTTAAGCTATGCCGAGTTAAAAAAGGCCCTTACGACGGAATTTGACGTGCCGATAGAGAGAAACGAAGTTTATAAGATGTTGGCAAGACGCAAGTGGGACAAAAAGAGCGAGTCATTACATTGTTACGTTCTATTGATGCAGACAATAGGAAAACGGGCAAAAATATGCGAAACAGAAATCGTCGATTTCATAATAGACGGCATAGTCAATGTAGTGCCAAATGCACATCTACTGTTACCGGACAAAACACTTGATGAGTTGAAGGTATTCATGAGCCGTTTTCAAAGAAAATATTTCACAGTAGAACCAGACTAATATTTGTTAGAAATTAAGTTATACTGTATCGAGGTCGATGATAGTGTCAGATTAGCCGAGCGGTAACTCCGAACACAAATAGCGAATTGTATTAGATTAGGTATTAGATTAAGAAATGTACGATAGTGAAGATAGAATTTAAGTTATAATGTATCAAGGTCAATACAGTGCGAGGGGTAACTCTGAACACAAATAGCGAATTGTATTAGATTAGGTATTAGATTAAGAAATGTACGATAGTGAAGATAGAAATTAAGTTATAATGTATCAAGGTCAATACAGTGCGAGCTCTAACTCTGAACACAAATATCGAACTGTATCAGATTAAGAAATATATGACAGTAAAAATAGAAATTAAGATAATGTATCGAGGTCGATACAGTTTCAGGCTGGCCGAGTTGTAAGATCATAAATGCAACCATGTCAGCTAATTAATAGAATAAGCAAAAATACATCACTGTAAAGGAAGAAAAGAGAAGATGGTGGAATTCCGGTTCATTATTAGATTGACGACTGAAGAATAAAGTATTCAGGCCTGTTCTGAATTCCAACTCGGAATGAAAAGTAAAACGACATTGATTTCCACTCGGTTTCTATTTGGTGTTCTCAATTCCGATTGTAAAAAATCGATTCGAAGTCGATTTCCAATCGTTTTCATTCCGATTCGGTAACCAGTTTAATCAGCTGTTTTTGTTTATGTGTTTTGTTTTAAGTATCATAAAATTTAATTTTAATTAAAAATGCCTGCAGATATGGTTTTTGGATGCTCAGACGCAAGAAGACGTGCTATTGTGCGTGCGAATCGTAAAAATGCGCTGGATCGGAATTCAGAACAGGTCGACTTCGTTTCGATCACCATCGATTTGTTTGCCTAATAGATTTCTTGATAGAAGTTTTTAAAGAAAGATTTATTATGCCAATTTAACTCAAATTTAAAAAAAAAAAAATACACACAACTCTTCCAAATAAAATGAAGAATTAAAAAAAAATTATTTGAAAGGCAAATATCGCAACATTTGTGTATAATATGCCAATTAATTTTCATTCCGACTGCTCAGAGGCAATACTTTTCAAACCGATAATTTTTGGTCGGAATCGAAATTGAGAACACCAATCCATTTCGATTCCGAAAAAATTGATCGGAATCGGAATTCAGAACAGGCCTGATTAAGATAATTAATCCGGACGTTTCTGTTGTTTATTAACCATCGAAGGTAGAAATTACAATTTATATGTTTTAACTAGCAGACCCGTCAGACGTTGTTCTGCCCTAAATTTGGTATATCTGCATATATTTTAATAAGCTTTTCTCTCTTACTCTGCCCTCCCCTCTTCACTTCTTCTTAATCATTTTATTCACTCCTCCCTCCGTCTTTTTCGCTTCATCTATCTCTATATTCGTCTCACTATATCTCTTTCCCAGTCTCCTTATCCTTCCCTCTTTTCTCTTCTCTCAAGTTTTTCCCATTCTTCGCCAGTCCCAGAGGGTGGTATGTATTTTGTTCCAATCCCATTCTGAGTTCCAGTCCCACTCCGAGTCTCAGTCCCAATCCTAGTCCTAATCTGATTCCCAGCCCGTCTCTGGTCTACTTCCCCGAAAAAAGGATCGTAAATACTAATATAGGCAAATTAATATACCAAATTTCAGGCAAATCGAATAGGACGTATGTAAATAAGTATGTGGGTATTATCAATTCATGCTTTTTTTCGGCTTCGCATGCATATTTATCAGTTTTGCCAGGTTGATGCGACTAAATCGAATATCACAAAGAAAATTACTTTAAAGCTCTGAGCAACAGCTTTAATTACACACACATTCTAGGGGTATCCGGGTCTACGTTTTGGCCTATATCTCGAGACCCTAGTCACAGTTACTCTGTACTAAAGCACACATCAACAGCTTCAATTTGATACCCATAATGTAAAAACAGCTCCTAGCGTTACCCTGGTCCACTTTTTGGCCTATATCTCGAGACCCTAGTCACCTATAGGTATGAAAACTACCCTGCACTAAATCACTCATCAATAGCTTCAATTTGACAGCCATAATGTAAAAACACATCCTAGTGTTACCCTGATCCACGTTTTGGCCTATATCTCGAGACCCTAGTCACAAATAGATATGAAAATTACCCTGTACTAAAGCACTCATCATTTTAGCTCTCATACTTTAAAGCTCTGAGCAACAACTTTCATTACACACACATTCTAGGGGTGTCCGGGTCTACGTTTTGGACTATATCTCGAGACCCTAGTCACCCAGCGGTATAAACTACTCTGTACTAAAGCACACATCAACAGCTTCAATTTGATACCCATAATGTAAAAACACATCCTAGTGTTACCCTGGTCCACTTTTTGGCCTATATCTCGAGACCCTAGTCACCTATAGGTATGAAAACTACCCTGCACTAAATCACTCATCAATAGCTTCAATTTGATAGCCATAATGTAAAAACACATCATAGTGTTACCCCGATCCACGTTTTGGCCTATATCTCGAGACCCTAGTCACAAATAGATATGAAAATTACGCTGTGCTAAAGCACTCATCAACAACTTTCATTTGTTATCCTTCTTGTATAAACACATTCTAGGGGTACCCGGGTCCACATTTTGGCCTATATCTCGAGACCCTAGTCACCCACGGGTACGAAAACTACCTCGTATCCAAGTACTCATAAACAGTTTCCATTTCATGCCCACATTGTACAAACATATCCCAGGATTACACAGGTCCACGTTTTGATTTCAAGACCTTATCCAGAACGGGATAAAAAGTATCCTATGTCTGTCTCCTGGTTCTAAGCTACCCCTCCACCAATTTTTAGCCAAATCTGTTCATCCGTTCTTGAGTTATAAATAGTGTAACTAACACCACTTTCTCTTATATATGTATATACATCACATTAGAAACTTCAAAAATAACAGTATTTCTCCACTATTTAATGGATATTATACAATCTACAAACTTCAATCACTCTATCTATTAAAAAAAGCATGAAAATCCGTTGCGTAGTTTTAAAGGTTTAAGCATTCAAAGGGACTGGGACAGAAAAAGCGACTTTGTTTTATAATATGTAGTGATAGTGATACATGCAAAAATACCAAAAAATAAAACGTTTTTGAAGAATTTTAAGGAAATATTTAATATTTTTAACGAAAGATTATTTTTCAATAGATGTATGCATTCTTAACCATATATGTTGCATAAACAATTAACCATTTAAATAAATAAATAAATGTAAGGCGCGATAACCTCCGAAGAGATCTAAGGCCGAGCTTCTCTTCCAATTTGCGTCGTGCTCCTCTTGATTTTCCCTACAAATTGGCCGGACGGGACCTACATGATTTTATGCCGACTCCGAACGGCATCTGCAAGGCTGATGAGTTTTCACTGAGAGCTTTTCACTGCCGAGGGGCGACCCTGCTTAGAAAAATTTTCTTCTAATTGAAAAACCTTATTTCTAAAATTTTTGATGTTGCTTTGCCCGGGGTTTAAAACCAGGACATCCGGTGTGGTAGGCAGAGCACGCTACCATCACACCACGGTGGCCGCCAATCAACCATTTATGTTGCATAAATATGTATGTACATACCTATGTCAAGCTGATATGATATGAAAATACATACATATGTACATTCATACATGCCTATAAACCTACGGCCGAAGTTAAAGAACGCAGCGAATTTTTTTTTTTTTTTTTACGAGGAGGAAGCATCGAAAGCCTCATAGTCAGTGTGGGACTTTAACCGCACTAAACCTCCTACCGTCTGAGTACCATTTACCCCCCGGTACTACCGTCAAGTATTCCGTCGGGAGGTAGGTTGAGCACTAAGCTCTACGTCTGTCGGGGTCACGTTGCTGTACTTAGATAGTGCCGCGGTATGGTTAACGCTGGGACTGACACGCCCTGCTTACTACCTGAATGTGCTTGACGCATACCACTTCTACGAATATTTGCAAGCCTACCTTAAACACTGTGCATATAGTGCTTGTGGCATGCTTGTGCGTTCGACTACTTGTATTGTAGGGTTTTGTTTTTTATATATGTATATATGTGTAAATAAATTATATATGTATAAATAGAAATTTTTTATTTTTTATTTTTTTATTTCAATAGGTTTTTCCGTTTTTCATTTCATTTTTTTTTTTTTTTGTTTTTTGTTTTTTTTTTTTCACAATACGTAACGGGGCTTTCCTCGTACTTCCACCGGTTGGAGAGGTCTTCTCTCCAATCCGAGTATAAACTCTGATTACATGTGAGACGTTTACCCTCATACTCGTTGTTTCTACGGTTGGAGAGGCCTTGTCTCCAATCCGTAGGTTTGTCGTTGCGTGTATGTTGACTGCTTTTGGTCGCACGGTTGAAGAGGCCGTGTCTCCAATCCGTGCTTTATTCCTTCACCTGGGGCAGTATTCGAACGGTTGAAGAGGTCTTGTCTCCAATCCGTCGCCTGGTTTGCTATTACATTACCTACATATATTACGGTATTTTCTTATTTTATCATTCTCACGCCGCTAATTGTACGGAGGCCTTGCATCCAATAAGTGCTCAGCTCGATCCCCTCCACCTTAGCAGTTTGTTATCCACCCACACAACTCGACTGTTCAATGTTCGCTGCTGCGCCGTAGCTTTTCAAGACTTCGTAGACACTTCATTATTTCCGCTATTACATCGCACGCCGCTGACCATTTTACCTTGCTTTGTAGCATGCATCCAACAATTGTTTCAGGAGTGTAATCCTCTCCAAATATTCTGCACAGTTTGCATCTCGAGCTATAGAACCTAGGACACTCGAAAAATACATGGTAAACATCTTCTACTGTATCGCCGCCGCAGTGATCGCATATGTTGTTGGGCTCGTGATTGAATCGGTGCAAATATTACTTAAAGCAGCCGTGACCACTCAGAAACTGTGTGAGGTAGAAATCCACCTCGCCGTGCTTTCTAGATATCCATATATTAATATCTGGGATACATCGGTGTGTCCAGCGACCATTTGTTGAGGCATTCTACATGCTATGTGTATATACGTATGTGTCGCATCATGTCTCACTCAAAAGTAATTTGTTCGCACAGTTGACACCGAACAATCACACACACGAATTTTTTGGTAAAAATGTTACTTTTGTTTAAACAATTTGGCTGATATAAGAAAGGAATGAAGTATTTTTTTGATGCAGAACGAAGGTAAATATTTCAAAGTTTTACTGAAAAGTAGAATTTTTCAAATCCATCCTTCCGTTTATGAGTTATAGCTGTGTAAACAAAAAATTTATGATTTTTTACTACATTTTGGCAATTTGCCACGCCCGTATAATATATACCTTCAAATTATATTAACTGTACCATCTCACGTAGCAAAGCTTTCAAATGCAAAAAAACCGTTTTAAAATCGGAGCATTCTGTGTGAAGTTATATGCATACATGACATTTAGCAACTTTATTTTATAAGATTTATAGATATAGATGAATGCATCTAATTTTGTATTTTCATTTTACTATTTGATTTGATTTGTATTGGTTTTGCTTTTGGGAAAATATTGCGAAAATGGAAGCAAGTGAAATAAGAGCGTTGACGGTTGACGAGTTGAGAGAGCTTAATTTGAATTCAACAGGGTTGAAAGAGATTCTCAAAATAGGTTGTTGAGTATTTTACCATCGATGAGACAGATGATTAAAATGAAAAGGGGAGTGAACATTCATTTACAACAGTAGCAAATGCAGGTGCAGGGCATTACTAATAAATAGAACAGATAGGGTTGCTTTTACACTTCGTGATATTAAAGAGAGCGTATCCGCGTTTACAGGAGACAATTCCACTGACGCTAAGCATTGGATTGTTGAATTTGAAGACGTTGCTGATACAGTGGGCTTGAATCAGTCATAAAAGTTTGTTTACGCAAAACCACTTTTGACAGGCGCTGCTAAGATATTTGGATTTCCCTTAAAAAGCTCTAGTTGATGAATTCGGTGAAAGGATATGCGCTGCAGAAATTCACCGTGCCTTACGCAATACACGTAAGCAAACAAAAGAGCGTTTAAACGAGTATTTATACATGTTAATAGAAATGGGTAAATCCATATCGTTGGATAATCAAAGTATCATTTCATATTTTGTAGAGGGAATTCCAGACGCTGGGCCAATAAAATAGTGTTGTATCAGGCAAACAATTTTAGAGAATTGAAAGAACAGTTACACGTGTAAGAAAGGTTAAAGGACTTCACTATTTGTCAAATGAGTTGAATGCACCTCAAACTTCAGAAAATTCAAGTGATGGGGAAAACAAGCGAAGTATTTCTAAAAAAGCTTGTTATAAATGCAACAAAGAGGGTCACATAGCGAGAAACTAAATAAAAAGCAATACAAAATGCTTTAAATGTAAACAAACTGGATATTAAGGAAAAAGCTAAAGATATCAAAACTGACGAAGATATCAAAACTGATAGAAGAGGGTAAAGCGGATTATAGAGCCAGGAAATTAAATGATTTTTACTTTCTAGAAATTACCATGAACAATATAACTTTTTCTGCATTGGTGGGCAGAGGTAGCAAATAGTATTGTAACGAATTTTGTGAAACTCCGCTTATTTTACACCTTCTACTAACGTCCGTATAGCTAAATTGTTGAATAAATAACTCCAATATTCAATAGTGCAAATAGGTCTTTATTAGACTATTTTGAAAATACTTCACAACAATAGCATGCTTAAATCAAACTGATTACCGTCTACTCAGCTTTCTTATACTCTCTGCTGTCTCGTTCGCATATTTCTAGGCGTTTCTTCTGCTAGAATATTCTACTTGGTTACCAGCTATACGCGTCGCGTGTGTATCTGCAGTTTATAGCCTCTCGCATAGCCATATGCGCGTGTATATGTGAGTAATGATGATTGCATACTTTTGTAAGTATCCCAGATATATGCATGTGTTTGTGCGTATCTCTGCGCTGATTGTATGTACATATGTGTAGACATAATGATTGACTTGTTTATGTACATACAAGTGACTGCTTAGTATCAGCTTAGAGATCATAGCATCCCTTAGTGTTGCTAATATTCGTCACACTGCCCTGCACCTAAATTTCCTGATCTAACCGCTGCTAGCCTCTCCAAATGAACCACCCTTTTATTTCGTCGTTTCCCAATGGTTTGTATGCGGTAGATGGTATCACTGATCCTCTTCACAACTTTGTATGAGCCTTCCCAACTGCAACGAAATTTGGATTTAACACCTTTCCGCCGGTGAGGGTTGCATAACAGTACCAAATCTCCCTCCAAGAAACCTTCCGAATTTTTGTTGTCGTCGTACCTGTGTTTCATCTTACTACTCATTACCCTGGTTCGTTCCCTCACACTCTGTTGTTTCACCAATGAACTACTTCGTAGAGCTTGCGCTTGACGGATTGGCTTTGCATAATCAGTAGTGCGCCCTGGCTTGAAACTACCCTTGCATTCTTTCTGGGAAATTCTTTCCTTCGTTTTAGTGCGTCCATTTGGTTTTGTCAATGCCAGTGTTTCTCTCGCAGGTATCTTTGATTTTGCTTTGTTTGGCCCATTCGTTCCATCAACCTTTGCCCGATCTACTGCCTTTGACTTTGGTGGTATTTGTCGAGTCGCCTCCACCAGCACTCGCTTACTGCTGAAACCTTTCTCCAAACTGAAGTCGAGTGGTACATCCTGGTTCTTATACCGCATATTCCTTCTTTGCATGTCGATCCTGATGTCATGGTCAACTAAGAAGTCCACTCCCGATATGACTTCATCAACGATCTTCGCCACAACGAATTTGTGTAAAATCGTGACCTTTCCAATTAAGACCTCACATACAACTTCCCCTTGAACTTGGTTATACTCCCCAGTGACCGTACGCAATCTTCCTCCAGGTAACGGTTTTACTCTCCTGTTGACCAAGTCAGATCGGATTAAGAAATGAGATGCGCCCGTATCTACAGTCAGTACACGCTCCTTGCCATCCACGTTTCCTTTGATGGTAAGACTGCTCGAGCTTATTCCAATTTGCGAGATAGATATCACAGGACATTCTATAGCTGGGGCAAGTTTTCGATCTCTACATCTGTCTCGCTCTTGCTTATCTCCCCCAGCTTTACGTTTACGACCAGCCAAGTTGGAACTACCAGGACCGGTGCTGCAATAACGTGCAATATGTCCTTGGTTACCGCACTTGAAAAGCTTCATAACTCCAGCATTTTTCTGTTGTGATCCCTTCAGTGCTTCCGAAATTGTGTCTACCCAATCTTTCTGCTTCCACACGGCGTGCTTTGCAAGCTGGCTTACACAGAAGCGATGCTGTTTCCTGAATCAGACCATGTGATACCGTTTCTGTGAGTGTAGGTTTTGGGTTTGCGTATGTCGCTCGCTTCGTTTCAGTATCCCGTATTCCATTAATAAAGCTCTGGATTTTTACCCTTTCGGTGTATTCCATCCACGGGTGCGTCCGCATTCGCTAAATGTGCCAGCCTTTCAACATCCGACGCAAACTCTTGCAATGTTTCACCAGGCCTCTGGAAGCGGTTCAGTAACTCCATTTGGTATATCTGTCTCCTATGTTCGGTTCCGTAACGTCTCTCTAGAGCGCCCATCAATGCTTCATAATAGTTCCGTTCGCCCTCTGGAATGGTTTGTAAGATCTCAGCTGCAAGCCCTTTCAATGCCATGAACAGTGCAGCAACTCTATCTTCAGCATTCCAATGGTTCACTGTTGCGGTCTTCTCAAACTGAAGCTTAAACACCTGGAAAGGAACAGAACCGTCAAAGGATGGTGTCTTTACCTTCGGTTTAGACGTTGACGTGATTGGGCGGTTTAGTTGTAACTGCTCCATACGACCTTTCAAATCATCGACTTCTGCCTGAAATTCAGCGATTTTTGCATCCTGCGCTTCTAACTGCGAAGATATTTGTGCCACCTGCATGATAAGCGCTCCTCCTGTGCTTGCAATTTGGTGGTTATACGTGTCTCCTGCGATTCCACTTGGGATGTATATATGTCTTCTGCTTTTCCAGTTGAGATGCTATACGTGTCTCCTGCGATTCCAGTTGGGATGCCATTTGGTCTGCAATCTTGGATGTTATGCGTGTCTCTTGGGATTCCAGTTGGGATGCCATATATGTCTTCTGGGATTCCAGTTGAGATGCCACTGTCGATGTTTGTACAGGTATTGCAGCCCATATCACGTTCAAGTCTGTGCTGGTAACTGCCTGCGATGTTTCGTTTTTCTCTTCAATTTTTGTTGTTGTCTCGTCCCCATCAGGATGAAAGACATCATCGTACACATTAATTCCTTCCGTCTCCATAGCGTCTCGTAGCCGTGCTTGAAGTTCGATCTTATTGTCGGTTGTATTCAATCCACGGTTCTCCAACTCCTTTTTCAGTTGCTGGATCCTTAATTCACTTAACTTTGCCATGCCTTGTTGTCCTCTGGAATTTATTCAACAATTCCTCTTCTGACACCAATTGTAACGAATTTTGTGAAACTCCGCTTATTTTACACCTTCTACATTTTACACCTTCTACTAACGTCCGTATCGAATAAATAACTCCAATATTCAATAGTGCAAAATGGTCTTTATTAGACTCCTTTGAAAATACATCACAATAAGACTTATACTTCGCAACTAATAGCGCACTTAAATCAAACTCATTACTGCCTACTCAGCTTTCGCCCCTTTTATAGTCTCTGCTGTCTCGTTCGCATACTTCTAGGCGTTTCTTCTGCTAGAATTTTCTACTTGGTTACCAGCTATACGCGTCGCATGTGTATCTGTAGTTTATAGCCTCTCGCATAGCCATATGCGCGTGCATATGTGAGTAATGATGATTGCATACTTTTGTGAGTATCTCAGATATGTATATGCATGTGTTTGTGCGTATCTCTCCGCTGCTTGTATGTACATAGTATGTGTAGATTTGTTTATGTACATACAAGTGACTGCTTAATATCAGCTTAAAGATGATAGTATCCCTTAGTGTTAATATTCGTCACATTATAATGATGTATGACACACTCCTAATGTTTGGTGATGTGGAGTTAGGCAACGAAAAGCTACATCTAAGCGGGGTAGGTAAAGGTCAACTCACGACACTGGGTAGCTTTTATGCGGAAATAAAGGTAGACGAGGTAGTTCTACATGTACGGTTCCATGTGGTTAAGGAAAGAGATGCACCATATACGGCGATTATTGGTTGCGACGTTTTAAAGAAATTTGAGTTAGTAATAACGGGTGACGAGATTCGTTTTAAGCCAGTGATAAGTACGGTGACTATAAGTTCATATTAAAAAAACAGAACTTTTTTAAAACACATAGTTTATTTAAAAAATAAATAACATTTCATACGAGTTTGTTTAAATCAACAATTACATAACTAAAGTGCATAAAATGCAAATCACTTGTATTTTTCTGAAGCATAAATTTGTTTAATTATATTTTCCTCGTTTTAAAAATATTTTTATTCGCCTTCAAATATTATAATTTATTAAATTTTGATGAGCTCGAGGCAGTTTAAAAAATTGAAACACAGTTTAAATGTTTATATTTCAATTTTATTTGGTCGATATTTCGATCTCATTCTGAGATCATCCTCAGGAAACAATTGAATATGTTTTACTGACTCAGTAATATAAACATTTAAACTGTGTTTCAATTTTTTAAACTGCCTCGAGTTCATCAAAATTTAATAAATTATATATTTTCCTCGGTTTGTAAATATTCCTTAAATTCTAAGCAACTAAGTCATAGTTGCATCTAGCTATTAAAATAGCTTTAACAGTCTCAATTTTCATTTGGTTTTTTTCATCAGTCCATATATTGTTTAGTATAGAAAACATTATTTCAGTGGGAGCATTTGACCCCGGTAAACACAAGTTAAATTCAACTATTTCCAAAATATTTTTAAAAGGTATAGAATTTTTCATAAAATGTTGAAATATTTCAACCCATTTACTGTCAACTAACTTTCCTCCGTCCGTCTATTCTTTTAGTTTACTACTTATAAGTTTTGACGCAAGTGACCTCAGCAAATAAGTTCGCTGTCATTAATTTTAATTTGACTTCTCTTTTCCATAATAAAACTCAAATTTCTTTCAACATTTTGCCAAGAAGGCATTTTACGCATAAGTGCCCATTCCATCACTCAACCTCCTTAAATGCATTATCCAACTGATTTAAATATTCAGTGCAATTAATATAAAACTGTTTAATATGATCTTTAATTTTATTTACATTTTCAGTTCCTGTGTTCTCAAACTCTGAAATTATATGCTTCACCATGAGTGGTCAAAATATTGCATTCCTGCGTTCTGTGATTTTTAATTTAAGTTCTTTTATAAGTAAAGACACTTCAACCATACAAATATTTTGTGATGGTTTAAAGAGTTTGTTAGAAAGGGATATGACAGAAATCGTTGAGGAACAGAATGTTGATCCGTCGAGTGTTGGGGAAAGTTATGTCAAGGAAATTGAAGACTTAATACAGAATTATGTGCCTAAAAAACCGGAAAGTTCACCAGTAGAAATGAAACAGATATTAACGGATGAAGTACCCGTTTATCAGCGCCCACGTAGAATGACTTTCGCGGATCAGAAATTTGTGGATGAACAAATTACAGACCGGTCAAAAGAGGGAAGAGTTCCTCCGAATACGCTTCTCCGATAGTACTTACTAACAAGAACAAGTAAAGGTGTCTAAGTGCGGGTGTAGCCGAATATTATATACTCAGCGTGAGCCTCAATTGTACATTTAATTTCAGATAAATTACTTTTCAACATAACACGTGGCACCGCCCGTTTAAAAAAATTTCTCCCCATTTCCTCTTACAATAAAACTTGATAAGTGAAATATCATTGATTCAAAACTATTTTTTGCTAAGAGATTTACAAGGTATAATCGAAACAGCTGTCGCCTTGTCCGTCCTGATGTCACGTTGTTAAAATTTTTCCCAAATTATTAAATAAATTATAAAATTAAAAAATTGCTTCAAATAAAATGTTTTCATACATTTGAAAAAGCAATATGGGCAATCCCCGATTATTAAAATCATACAAACAGACAAAATTGGTTAATTCGTTGTAGTTCTATAAATAGAACGAAAACAGCAACAAAAACCAAAGTTTCTTTGAAAACCGCCGTACCAAGCATAGCTTTAACACATAATTGCATACGAAGTATGCAATGTGTAAAAGATTAAAATATGCAAAAAGAAGGCAATTGGGAAGAACTTTACAACAGTCATACGTAGCTGAATGCGTTTACAACCATTTCAACTATCGTAGGAGTGCGAGTTCGACTCCCACTCCCGGGAGAAAAGGCTTTGAAGAGATTTACAAGGTATAATCGAAACAGCTGTCGCCTTGTCCGTCCTGATGTCACGTTGTTTAAATTTTTCCCAAATTATTAAATAAATTATAAAATTAAAAAATTGCTTCAAATAAAATGTTTTCATACATTTGAAAAAGCAATATGGGCAATCCCCGATTATTAAAATCATACAAACAGACAAAATTGGTTAATTCGTTGTAGTTCTATAAATAGAACGAAAACAGCAACAAAAACCAAAGTTTCTTTGAAAACCGCCGTACCAAGCATAGCTTTAACACATAATTGCATACGAAGTATGCAATGTGTAAAAGATTAAAATATGCAAAAAGAAGGCAATTGGGAAGAACTTTACAACAGGCATGACGTAGCTGAATGCGTTTACAACCATTTCAACTATCGTAGGAGTGCCGGTTCGACTCCCACTCCCGGGAGAAAAGGCTTTGAAGAGATTTACAAGGTATAATCGAAACAGCTGTCGCCTTGTCCGTCCTGATGTCACGTTGTTTAAATTTTTCCCAAATTATTAAATAAATTATAAAATTAAAAAATTGCTTCAAATAAAATGTTTTCATACATTTGAAAAAGCAATATGGGCAATCCCCGATTATTAAAATCATACAAACAGACAAAATTGGTTAATTCGTTGTAGTTCTATAAATAGAACGAAAACAGCAACAAAAACCAAAGTTTCTTTGAAAACCGCCGTACCAAGCATAGCTTTAACACATAATTGCATACGAAGTATGCAATGTGTAAAAGATTAAAATATGCAAAAAGAAGGCAATTGGGAAGAACTTTACAACAGGCATGACGTAGCTGAATGCGTTTACAACCATTTCAACTATCGTAGGAGTGCGAGTTCGACTCCCACTCCCGGGAGAAAAGGCTTTGAAGAGATTTACAAGGTATAATCGAAACAGCTGTCGCCTTGTCCGTCCTGATGTCACGTTGTTTAAATTTTTCCCAAATTATTAAATAAATTATAAAATTAAAAAATTGCTTCAAATAAAATGTTTTCATACATTTGAAAAAGCAATATGGGCAATCCCCGATTATTAAAATCATACAAACAGACAAAATTGGTTAATTCGTTGTAGTTCTATAAATAGAACGAAAACAGCAACAAAAACCAAAGTTTCTTTGAAAACCGCCGTACCAAGCATAGCTTTAACACATAATTGCATACGAAGTATGCAATGTGTAAAAGATTAAAATATGCAAAAAGAAGGCAATTGGGAAGAACTTTACAACAGGCATGACGTAGCTGAATGCGTTTACAACCATTTCAACTATCGTAGGAGTGCGAGTTCGACTCCCACTCCCGGGAGAAAAGGCTTTGAAGAGATTTACAAGGTATAATCGAAACAGCTGTCGCCTTGTCCGTCCTGATGTCACGTTGTTTAAATTTTTCCCAAATTATTAAATAAATTATTTTTTGCTAAGTTATAGCTTATTATTCTAGTCTACGACCCCTTTAAACTTGTTTTATATCTAAGTTGCCGTGGTCTTTAACCGATCCCGTCCATTTTTACTACAAATATTTTCTGCTATAAGGAAAATATGTGTACACAATTTCATTACGATATGTTAATTTTTCTTCGAGTTATAGCTCCCGGAACATAGAAAATTGTTTATTCATAAAAGGGGCGGTGCCACACCCATTTTCAAAAATTTTTAGTGTTTTCCAATTTATTGTTATAATTCAATTTAGAAAGTAAAATTCTATTGATATAAAGCTTTTTTTCGCAAAGATATAGCTTATTATTTTTGTCTACGACTCTTTTAAAAAATTTTTTATATAAAATTGAGCGTGGTCTTTAACCGATCTCCAGAACCATTTTTTCAGTAATAGTTCCTGCTATAGGGAAAAATTATGTACCAAATTTGCTCCCGAAACATAGAAAATTGCTTAGTCATATAAGGGGCGGTGCTACGCCCATTTCTTAAAATTTGAAGTTTTTCCTATTTATTGTTATAAATACACTTGGGAAATGAAATAACATTGATATAAAGCTCTTTTTTGCAAATATATAGCTTATTTTATACGTCCACGACGATTTTAAAAATCTTTTATATAAAAGTGGGCGTGGTCCTTAACCGATTTCGTTAATTTTTCTTTAAAGCATTCCTTATAGTAAAGGCAACCTCTCTGCCGAATTTTGTTACGATAGGTTTAACGATTTTTGATTTATGATTAATAATATTTGTAAAATTGATTTTATCACAAGTGGGCGGTGCCAAGCCCATTTAAAAAAATCTTTTTTTAAATTTTTATTAAGAGTCTCAATATCAGTCCACACGTCAAACTTCAATATTCTAGGTGTATTATTTACTAAATAATAAGGTTTTTTGTGTTTTCCAAAATGTTATATATATAAAAAGTGGGCGTAGTTATCACCCCATTTTGGCTCATTTTCAATACCAATCTATTCTGGGTCCAGGTAAGCTCGTGTACCAAATTTGGTGAAGATATCTCAATATTTCCTCAACTTACCGTGTTAACGGACAGACGGACGGGCATGGCTCAATCAAATTTTTTTTCGATACTGATGATTTTGATATATGGAAGTCTATATCTATCTTGATTCCTTTATACCTGTACAACGAACTGTTATCCCATCAAAGTTAATATACTCTGTGTGCAAAGCACGCTGAGTATAAAAACGGTACAAAAAGATTTTGCGTAGATTATAGGAAAATAAACGAGAAAATAGTAAGAGATAATTTTCTTATGACGGTTATCGATGAAGTACTGGACAAATTGTATGGCGCATACGTATTTACGACTTTAGACTTGAAAGATGGATTCTTTCACGTTCCTATTGAGGCAGCTTGGAGGAAGTATACGGCGTTCGTAACCCAAACAGGACAGTACCAATTTTGTTTCGTACCGTTTGGCATATCGAATTCGCCGGCCGTGTTTTGTAGGTACATACAATCAGTTTTTCAAGATATATTGAGGGATGGTACAGTAATTGTGTATATGGACGACATCATCGTTCCAGCTAAAGATGAAGCCGAAGGTATACGGAAACTTAAGGTGGTTTTAGAGCGTTCAAAAGAATACGGTTTGAATATGCAATGGTCGGGTCGAAATGCGAATTTTTGATACGGCAAATAAATTTCATGGGGTATATCATAGAAATGGGGAAAATATTACCGTCTAACGAGAAAACTAGCGCAGTCGAAAACTTTCTGATACCGAAAAGTAAAAAAGAAATTAAACGCTTGTTAGGGTTAACTTAATTTTTTAGACGATTCGTGATGAATTACGCAACGGTAGCTAACCCGTTGACGGATTTATTGAAAAATGATGTGAAGTTTTCTCTGTCCGGAATTGAAAAGTGCGTTGACGAACGCACCGGCATTAAAGTTGTATAATCCGACGGCATATACAGAGGTCCACGCAGATGCCTCCAAATATGGATATGGCGCAGTGTTACTGCAGAGGGGCGGAGAGGATCAGCAATTGCACCAGGTAGAGTTTATGAGTAGGAAGACAACTCCAACCGAGGAGAAGTATAGTTCATACGAACTTGAGGTTTTGGCGATCATAACGGCTGTGAAGAAATGGAGAATTTATCTCAGAGACATCAAATTTAAAATAGTTGCGGACTGCAACGCTTTCGCGCTTACCATGAGTAAACGAGAGGTGTCGGACGGGATTATGAGATGGGCTATATACCTTCAGGAGTATGATTACAATGTAGAGCACCGAGCAGGGACTCGCATGAGACATGTTGTCGCTCTCAGCCACGTATATTGTTTAATAATCGAAGATTCGCTAAAGTATAGTTTACGAGATGCACAGGCGGAAGATGTGTGGATTAGGGATGTAAAGAAAGTTTTGGTAAAAGATGCATATGAAGACTATTTTTTGAAAAAAAAACGACGTATTGTACAAAGATGTAGTGAAGGAGCTGTTAGTAGTACCTTCCTCTATGGAAGATGAGATCATACGACTGGCACACAATCAAGGCCACTTTGCAGCCAAGAAAACGCAATAACTGGTCGAGAAATTTTATTATGTATCAAACGTGAACGGCAAGTTCAGTAGGGTGGTGACAGGATGCGTTGAGTCCATCATAACGGATGCTAAGTCAGGGAAAAGGGAAGGGATGTAGACGAAAATCAACAAAGCTTGCGATCCTCTAGGGGCATATCATGTAGACCACGTAGGTCCACTGACTGAGACGCGGAAGAAATATAATCATATTTGTCAAATTTATTTTTATCAAATTTATTTTAATCGATATTTCGATTTCAAACTGAAATCATCTTCAGGACTGAAAGGCATGTAAAAACAAAAACATATTAACACATAAAACATAACAACATTCCATAATTTTTAACTTACACTCTTGAGTGCACCTGATCGACTAATTTAACAAATCTTAAAATAAACAAGTACAAGGGAAAACGATAAACAAAAAAGGTAAACATCTAAAGAACCGTAATAATAAACAAATTTTTACATAAACAACAATATGTTAAATAATAGGCAGTAAGTGGCGCTCGGCACATTAGCGTTGGGACAGCATATTTGGAACGACACTTTTCTCACGAGGAATTGTAGTTGTTGTAATCAACCGACGATAGGCTGCCGCGCAGCCTTCTACATCCGCCTTAAAATTTATTCTTTGATCTCTTGGTGTATTGATAATATGAAGCATTTCTAATGTGTATCTTTTGTTGTAATGCCTCTCTTGTTGAATTAATGCTACGTTGTTTAAATCTGGAGAGTGCCCGGTTACTCTGCAATGTTGTGTCAAAGCTGTTTTATTATCGTTAGCGTGGTCCCGATTTTTGATATTAGATTTATGCGCGGAAATCCTTGTATTTAATTTTGATTTTGTAGTCCCGACATATACTTTATTGCATACGTGGGACCCGTCGCCGTTACATGAAATTTGGTATATTACGTTAGATTTCTCGTATTTTTCGATTTTGGTGTTTTAATTTACATATACATGGCCTAGAGCTCGAAAAAAAAAATTGTATATAAATTTCCAAAATAAAGGCCGAAATAGAATAAAAGTAATCATATTTTCGTAATAGTGGACGGATTTTCCAAATTTGTTTGGTTATATCCAACAAAGTTCACTGGGGCAGAGCAAGTAGTTGAGCGGCTACAAAAACAGGCGCCGACTTTGGGAAACCCGAAGCGGAGAAGGTCAAAAGGAAAATTTTGAGAGATCGCAGCAATCCATTTGAGTTTCCAGAGACAGCGTAATTATAAATATTTCTTAATGTGGGTTTCTAAATATTTATGGTGTATTGCAGTTACATTGCATACTATCACATAAACAAAGAGGCTTTCCGAATGGTATTGGACACCATTGAAGGACGCTTAACTCGCTCGAAAGTTCTGCCAGTGCTGCATCTAGCAGCTACGTTACGATTGTTAGCTGAAGGATCCTATCAAAGATCAGTTGGCAGGATTCTAACATGAGTGTAGGAAGAAGCACGGTGTCAACGATTTTAGATGATGTGCTTCGTGAAGCCCTTCGCAATATTTGGAAGTTTCTCCATAAATTCAATCAAAATACTGTTTTGCATTGAATTTTTATGCTCTCCCCTATTAAGAATGAAAATATATGTAAATTTACATTTATTTTTATAAAATAAACTTTTATTTACTTACATTTTTAGAAAATACCCAACTACAAGAGAAATACAACTATGAAAAAATTAAATCCAACAGCATTTAACTGATTGGATTGTTTCCGATAGCAAAATCGATATTATCGGATTCTGTGACACCTAAAACCGACACTAATTCCAATTCGAACATTAAACCGATAACATTGGATTTCATGACACCAAAGTTATTATTTTGTCCTTTTTAAATCCGATACCGACAACAATTGGATTCCATGACAGCCCTGATTATGTTTTTCTAAGAGAAACTGACTGACTGAGAATGGCGGCCACCGTGGTGTGATGGTAGCGTGCTCCGCCTACCACACGTTATGCCCTGGGTTCACACCCCGGGCAAACAAAATCAAAATTTTAGAAATAGGGTTTTCAATTAGCAGAAAATTTTTCTAAGCGGGGTCGACCCTCGGCAGTGTTTTGCAAGCGCTCCGGGCGTATTTCTGGCATGAAAAACTCTCAGTGAAAAGTCATCTGCCTTGCAGATGCCGTTCGGAGTCGGCATAAAACATATAGGTCCCGTCCGGCCAATTTGCAGGGAAAATCAAGGGGAGCACGACGCAAATTGGAAGAGAAGCTCGGCCTTAGATCTCTTCGGAGGTTATCGCGCCTTACATTTATTTTTTTTTTTTTTATAAGAGAAACTCAAAAGAAAGAAAGAAACATTTACTGGGATATTGCGACGGTACCATTTCGAAAACCGCCACGTAATCATCATAGCAAGATTGCCTAGTGATTAAGGCAACTGCAGTTTCACCGTGTGATTCGCGGTTCGAATCTCGGTGAAACCTTTGGTAACATTACGAAATTGCCTGATGATGATTACGTGGCGGTTTTCGAAATAATATCATCGCAATATCCAGTAAATGTTTATTTCTTTTCAGTTTCCTTAGAAAAACATAGTAATTGAATATTCAATTATTATAAGCCGGTATTAAGCCCATGAATTCTTAATAATAATTATAAATTGAACACACCATTACAACAAACAAACTTAAATATAACTAAATATCATTTAACAAAATACTTGTAATAACTAATGTTCAATACATGTTCAAATACAAACCGTGTCGTGTTTTGCTGGAAATAAGGATGAGTGAGGTAAGAACCACATATAATGTATATTGGAACGATTTTCCATCATCCCTTGTCAAATTTGGTTTTGAGACAAGCCGGTTTCGGCGTTGTGCCATCATCAGTGTCGATTTTCGTTCTGATCTGTTGTTGTCATTTGTCCTGTATTTATAGTTCGTAGGTACATGATCAGGTATTGTCAAGATTGATGCTTGTGTATATTTAGTTATGTGTACCGAGGGTGGTTTTTACTGATCGATTTGTGTGGCTGGCTGGGGCAGGTAAAAATCCGTAATTTTATTCGTTTGACCTTTTTTGTGGGTTTGCTGTTTTGGTGCGTTAATTAAAAAAAAAAAAAATAAATGTAAGGCGCGATAACCTCCGAAGAGATCTAAGGCCGAGCTTCTCTTCCAATTTGCGTCGTGCTCCTCTTAATTTTTCCCTACAAATTGGCCGGACGGGACCTACATGTTTTATGCCGACTCCAAACGGCATCTGCAAGGCAGATGAGTTTTCACTGAGAGCTTTTCATGGCAGAAATACAATCGGAGCGCTTGCCAGACACTGCCGAGGGGCGACCCCGCTTAGAAAAATTTTCTTCTAATTGAAAAATCTTATTTCTAAAATTTTGATGTTGCTTTGCCCGGGAGTTGAACCCAGGGCATACGGTGTGATAGGCGGAGCACGCTACCATTACACCACGGTGGCCGCCGTGTTAATTGTTTTGTATTTATTTGTTGTTGGGTGTTTGTCTGTTGTACCTCTGTGATTACTTTTTTTCTTGCAAACAAGCTTTAAAGGCTCGAATATTGTGTCAGAAATTGTGTTTATCTGTTCGTTTATTATTCTACCGTCAAATGTTTTCTGTTTGCAGATTTCCATGTTTTCGAGTACGTTGGGACGTCGGCCTTTTGCTTGTATGTGAAGAACCCTAACTGTTTTATTGATGTTGCCTGGGGAACATTCATTCTCGACCATGTGATTCGCGAAGTTAGACTCGGGTATAATGTTTGGATTCCGTATTTTTTTGTTGTAATCTCTAATATGTTCTCTGAACCTCGTTCTTATTTGCCGTCCTGTTTGTCCTATGTAACTATGTTGCCATCCGCAAGTAAGCTTGTATACGTCGTGGCTGCTAAACTGATCCTCTGAGTTAGTATTAGTTCTTAGTTTTCGCCCTAGATTGTTCGATGTTTTGAATGCTGTGTTAATGTTGTGTTTTTTAAAGAAGTTTGCCAATTTATATGTTGCTTTTCCAATATATGTCATAGTCGTCCAGCTACTATTTTCCTCCTTGGAATGGGAAGCCCTGCATCGGCAATTCTTATGGAAGTGTTCATGCAAAATCTGGAAGAAAAGTATATACAGGTGCTAAAGTCCAAATTAGGCGTGTCATTTTATGCGTTTTAACTACTAATAACGAAGAACTTGTACTGGAGTACCTCAACAAGCAGCACGGAAATATAAAATTTAAAATGGAAACCGAAAAAGGCGGAGGAATCAACTATCTATATCTCACGATAAATATTGATAAAGAAGCCAAAAGATTTAACTATGACATATATAGAAAGCCAACGGCCACCGACACAATAATACATAATACCTCAAATCACGCCCAACAGCATAAAAATGCAGCATTAAGGCACTTGGTACATAGACTTGAAAGAACGCCTCTTACAGAGAAGCATATAAGACAGAACTTGAGGTCATATATAACATCGCTGCAAACAACGGATATAAAAAAGCACTGAACATAGGCTCAAAAGGACAAATGGAGAACCAAAAAGAAAATAATAGCTGGAAGACTATGACATATACTGCAAAAGCAACATATAAATTGGCAAACTTCTTTAAAAAATACAACATTAACACAGCATTCAAAACATCAAACAATCTAGGGCGAAAACTAAGAACTAACACTAACTCAGAGGATCCGTTTAGCAGCCACGGCGTATGTATACAAGCTTACTTGCGGATGCCAACATAGTTACATAGGACAAACAGGACAGCAAATAAGAACGAGGTTCAGAGAACATATTAGAGATTACAACAAAAAAATACGGAATCCAAACACTATACCCGAGTCTAACTTCGCGAATCACATGGTCGAGAATGAGCGTTCCCCAGCAAACATCAATAAAACAGTTAGGGTTCTTCACATACAAGCAAAAGGCCGACGTCTCGTACTCGAAAAATGGAAATCTACAAACAGAAAACATTTGACGGTAGAATAATAAACGAACAGATAAACACAATTTCTGACACAATATTCGAGCCTTTAAAGCTTGTTTACAAGAAACAAAGTAGTCACAGAGGTACAACAGACAAACACCCAACAACAAATAAATACAAAACAATTAACGCACCAAAACAACAAACCCACAAAAAAGGTAAAACGAATAAAATTACGGATTTTTACCTGCCCCAGTCAGCTACACAAATCGAACAGTAAAACCACCCTCGGTACACATAACTAAATATACACAAGCATCAATCTTGACAATACCTGCTCATGTACCTACGAACTATAAATACAGGACAAATGACAACAACAGATCAGAACGAAAATTGACACTGATGATTGACAAGGGATGACGGAAAATCGTTCCAATATACATCATTTAATTACTCTGTCGGAAAATCAACAAAACAAAATAAGTCAACCACATATAAACTGAATGTGTCCATAGTATTACCAGAATTGGCCGATCAAACGTAAGAACTCCAATCAGGAGCCAGGACTTACTTATACAACTCCGTCCTAATGCTAGAAGTTTTCTAGGACCTATCTTAATAGCTGCCTCGAGACCTGGGAACTCTGCCGCCCTTAATAGCTGGAAGCTTGATCTGGTCAGCGCAGTACACGAACACAGCACGTGCTCAACCGTTTCTTTCTGCAGCTCGCACTTCCTACATCTGCTGTTACTGACGATGCCAAAATTATAAGCGTGTGACGCCAGAGGGCAGTAACCAGTTGGTATGCTGATTGTAAGCCTTAAATCTTCTCTCTTCAGAGATATTAACCACTTTGTGAGTTCAATATCGTATGATTTGCAAAAGATCTTAGAAATTTTGCAACTTCTAACTTCTGTCCACTACTTTCCTGCTTGATCGATCGTATGCAACTCCTGTCTTTTTTTGATAACTCTCAAACGGATTGGAACGTTTACTGTCGATTCAGAGAGTGCTGCACCTTCCTTTGCCAACTCAACAACCTTTATGACCGGATGTATGTTTCTTTACATTTCAGGATACTTCTTGATGAAGTGCTGTATGAAATTATTGCCTTAATCGCAGCCTGACTATCAATATATATATTGACGTGATTGTAGTTGAAGCGCACTTCCTACGGAATTTCTGCTACATTCTTCGCGGCTATAATTTCCGCCTGAAAGACGCTGCATTAATCTGGCAGCCTGTAGGGTATACTTATTTCTGCATCGACACCGTAAACGGCAGACTCGACCCCTTCATATAATTTGGAACCATCGGTATACATTAGTATAGTATTGCCTGGGCCCGAACTCTTTGAAGCTCAGGCACGGGACCACATATTTCGTTTGCTCGATATTAGATGGTGCTAAACTGATATGGCTATATGGCCAAAAGCCTTGTTGCAGTGGCCTTAAGCCTTGTTGCAGTTGCTAACGCAATATTTTTGGCCATTAGGTCTGCAGGCGAGATGTGTAGAATAGCATGCAATGCTGCTGTCGGGGTAGTTCTTAGGGCTCCCGTTATGGTAATCGTTGATAATCTGCATACCCCCTCTAGTTTTTTGGTATATGTACTTTTTTGTATGGCTGTCTACCAAACAACGCCCCAAAGTAACGTATGGGTTTGACGGTCGCCATCCTAGTATCCTCATGTAAGCGTACAAGTGCCGCCGAGGCTTTCTTCGCTCTCTCTATGTCATGGAGTTTCCACGCCAACTTGCTATCTAGGATGACTCTATGCCGGAAGTTTGACTGGTCCTCTGTCGAATAGCCTAAGCAATAAGTTGATAACCGGCGTCGACAGCATTGGTGATAAAGCTCCACACTGCGGCGTTTGCAGACCTTGTTGCCTCGTATATACCCCATTGCGACGTGATCATTCGGCAGCTTAACATGGAACCGATCCACTTTTTTAATGCCGGATGAGCTCAGGCCAAAGGGGGGAGAGTGAACGGCCTATTAATGAGGTTAACTGCGAATATCAAATTAGCAGCCCTCGACCAAGAGCGGCTGGTGAGGAGGGTTTGGCTTAAAAGGTCTAAAGCATCCTGAGAACCTCTAGTGACAGGGCGAGTAGATGCCGCCCTGAATTAAGCATCCACAACCTAGTTCGGAGTTGCTTCGAGGGAAAAGCTACCCAAGATAGGGAGGCAACTATACGACGTGGGATACACACTTAGGAAGGTAGAGGTAAATTATTTGTAAATTTAAAGTTATTGTTGTCACATTAAGACTGAGCCCAGTAAGTTCTTAATTAAGGTATACTGGAATCAACGATTTGGATATGTTTGTTAAGGGCTGGTGACTGTGACATTCCGAAATCTCAGTACACGGCTTGACACACCGTCGAAATGACTTTCCGGTTAATGTCCCACTCGTCTCCGTCCCGTTAAGACCTTTGCAGGCTTTGGGGTACGTTCAAAGTCCGTCATCATTAAGTTGGTGGTGCAGGTTCGGTTGAGATCCTCCCGATTAATACTGATCCGGCTCTGAACGCAGTCTTCATGAGGGACTGTCAACTTTCACGCAGCCTCCCTGCCGTCGCATAGACAACCACGGGATCTATATAGGTAACTGCACACTCGGACCAAGATAGCGGCTTCAAGTGGGGACCCAATTAAATAGACTATGAGCAACAAAAATAATAAAACAAAAAACCAAACACAGGAGAAAGAAATGGAGTTCAGTGCATTCGTAGGAAGGAAGCTACCTCGCTCTCCAGAAGGGCGTGACCCGTCATGCCAGGGCACGTGGGTAGTCACAAACGACGGCAAGAAACGCAGGAGAAGACGGAGAGGAAAGAGGACACTGCAGCCCAAAAGACGAGAGAGTGGCAGTTAGCTAAAAGGAAGAGCAAGAAAAAAGCATTTAAGGCTAGGCCGGACGCAATCATCATTTCAAAGGCGGGAGATGCAACGTACGCCGACATATTGCGTAAAGTGAGAAGATGCGACGAATTAAAATCCCTGGGTGATGACGTCAAAACGACTAGAAGAACGGCGAAAGGAGAGCTTTACTAGAGCTGAACAAATCGCAAGATGGGAAACAGGGTACAGTGGCACAAAGTCGGCACTTATAAGCCTTACAGCGGAGGATGCCAAGGCTGTCTTAGTACGCAAAGAATCCGGGTAGGATGGGTTTCCTGCCGAATTAGAGAGGTCAAGCAAGAGAAACGCTGTTATAGGTGCTGGGACTACGGACATATAGCTCAGAAATGTAAGGAGACTGTTTGCAACTAACTGTAAACTGTAGGTTTAGACTATGCAGGAAATGCGGTCAGGAAAGTCATAAGGTTACAAGTTGCGAAAATGCACCGAAATGTGCGCTATGTGGGGGACAACATTCGGCAGGCAGTTTTAAATGCCCACAACGAGAGGGCAGCAAAATGACTGTCTCATGAGGGTACTGGAGCTCAATTTAAACCATTGCGAGGCAGCCCAAGAGCTATTATCCCAAACAGTCTATGAAGGAGGATATGCCATATAGGTACTTTCTGAACAATACAAAAATTGCCAGAGACAGGGTTGGCACTACGATTCGGCAGGGAAAGCCTCAATTTGTAGGGAAATTTCTTCCACAGGCAAATATGACGCCAACGGTAGCAGGATTAACGTGGGCAAAAATCATCAATATATACGTCATCAGTTGCTATGCCCTTCCGAGCATGACCATCGTCGAGTTCGAAGACATGATATACGGGATCACCATGGAAGCACGAGGTAAACACCGATTTTAGTGTGTGGAGACTTCAATGCATGGTCATGTGTGTGAGGAATTAGACGAACCAACGAAAGAGGGAGAGTTCTTCTCGAAAGCCTTACTTCTTTGAGGCTAGAACTCCCAAATAAAGTAGGGATATATACCTTCGATACAGATAACAGACGATCCATTATAGATTTCACCTTCGCTAGCAGCGAAATAGGAAGACGAGCAAAATGGTCCATAAACAACGTCTACACACACAGCGACCATAAAACTATTAGCGTAGAGCTGCTCGAAACTCCACGAACGGTAGCAGCAAAACATCGACAAAGTAGAAAATGGAATTAGCACCTTTTCGGTCCACAAATATTTGATATTATCTGGACGGATGTCATAGTACGAGGATCGCATGCAGAAGACCAGTCGGTTCAAATCACTAATGGTGATTTCTTTTCTACACGAAAATGCCGTCAATTTCAGGGGCTAACATTTTTAAGATTCTCACTTCGCCCTGTGAAATTTTAGCCACTTAAAATGTTCAGTGCCACCCTGCATGACTTGAAAAGAACAAAAATTGTAACCATTTTTACAAAAAAAATGCAGTTCGTGTGATTGTTCGCTGTCAACTCAGTGATGATAATCATGGTACGTGGTAAGTTGTTTTGTTGCCGAGCACAATTTGCCATTTGCAATTATGGATCATTTAAATATGCTTATGAAAAATAGCATAACTGATTCTAAAATTGTGAACAAATTTTGCATCAATAGAATTAAAGCACAGAAAATAATAACTCAAATAACATGTCCAGAAAATTATAACTCCATAATTGCATTTTGTCAGAAGAATTTTTACTCTTAATAATAGATGAAACGACTGATATATGTATTATACTGGGTCGATTTATTAACCGATATCGCGTCATCGATTTTTCGATAGGATTTGGGCTCAGGAAAAAAAGTTCCACTACGCATACCCAAAAAAATAATTTTGAAGCCTGCGAAATTTCATCGATTTTTTATGCATTTTTTTTTTCATTTTCAAGGCTCCAAATCATTTTTTATGTATTTTTTTTCGTGTAAATTGGCAAATGCAAAATTGGTAAATGCAGCTTTTTGAAAATTAGAAGAATTTTGGTCCAAAAATTTTATTGGGTATGTGTAGTGGAACTTTTTTTCCTGAGCCCAAATCCTAGCGAAAAATCGACGGCGCGATATCGGTTAACTTTCGTCCATACAAATCGACCCAACCCAATATGTATATCAAAAAATTTGGCAATTTCGATTCGAATTTTTGATAAAAAGTGCATTGATAGATTTTTAGATTTGATACGTTTGACCGATAGTAGCACGGAGGGCATTTTTAATGCTATTATTAAATCTTTGAAAGAAAAACTGATTGGTTGCACTACCGACAATTGATCGGTCATAATGGTAGCAAAAAGCGGAGTACAAGCAAGGCTGAAGCAAGTTGTTCCAAATCTGCATTTTAATGGATGTGTATGTCACATTTTAAATTTAGATTCAATGGCCGCTTGTGATGTATTTCCCAACAAAATTGATACATCTTTAAAGGATGTAAACTATCATTTTTGTAACAGTCCCCTTAGGAGGGCAGACTTTAAGAGTTTTCAGGAACATTTCGGTACAGAAATGCATGTTATACTAAAGTACGCCCCCACAAGGTGGCTTCCTAGACAAGCAGTCATAGATAGAATTCTTGAGCAAGGGGAAGCCCTCAAGTATTATTTAAATGGTGTATATTGGAACGATTTTCCGTCATCCCTTGTCAAATTACAAGAAAAGGGCCGACGTCTCAACGTACTCGAAAACATGGAAATCTACAAACAGAAAACATTCGACGGTAGAATAATAAACGAACAGATAAACACAATTTCTGACACAATATTCGAGCCTTTAAAATTTGTTTACAGGAAAAAACGTAATCACACAGGTACAACAGACAAACACACAATAACAAACAAACACAAAAAAATTAACACACCAAAACAAAAAACCGACAAAGAAGGACAAACGACTAAAATCACAGATTTTTACCTACCCCAGTCAGCCACACAAATCGATTAGTAAACCACCCTCGGTTCTGAATGAACACACAGCACATACACATAACTAAATATACGCAAGCATCAATTTGACAATACCTGCTCATATACCTACGAACTATAAATACAGGACAAACGACAACAACAGATCAGAACGAAAATCGACACGGATAATGGCACAACGCCGAAATCGGTTTGTCTTAAAACCAAATTTGACAAGGCATGACGGAAAATCGTTCCAATATACATCATTTATCCACCCTGTCAACTCATAACACAAAAAACAAAGTGAAAAGTATGCAAATCACAAATACGCTAAGAACCACTTTACGTCAAAACTATTTTCAATTCAACAATAAAATATATAGACAAACAAACGGTCTTAGAATCATCAATCATCAGCAATTCTCATGGAAGTGTTCATGCAAAATCTGGAAGAAAATTACATACAGGAGCTGAAGTCCAAATTAGGCGTGTCATTTTATGCTAGATACGTGGATGACATAATATGCGTTTTAGCTACTAAAAACGAAGAGCTTGTACTGGAGTACCTCAACAAGCAGCACGGAAATATAAAATTTACAATGGAAACCGAAAAAGATGGAGGAATCAACTATCTAGACCTCACGATAAATATTGATAAAGAAGCCAAAAGATTTAACTATGACATATATAGAAAGTCAACGGCCACCGACACAATAAACTCACCCCCAACAGTATAAAAATGCAGCATTAAGGCACTTGGTACATAGACTTGAAAGAACACCTCTTACACAAGAGGCATATAAGAGAGAACTAGAGGTCATATATAATATCGCTGCAAACAACGGATATAAAAAAGCACTAGTAGATAAGCTCAGAAGGACAAATAGAGAACCAAAAAGAAATAATGAAAAGGGAAATAATAGCTGGACGACTATGGCATATACTGGAAAAGCAACATATAAATTGGCAAACTTCCTTAACAAATACAACATTAACACAGCATTCAAAACATCGAACAATCTAGGGCGAAAACTAAGAACTAACACTAACTCAGAGGATCCGTTTAGCAGCCACGGCGTATACAAGCTTACCTGCGGATGCCAGCATAGTTACATAGGACAAACAGGACGGCAAATAAGAACGAGGTTCAGAGAACATATTAGAGATTACATCAAAAAAATACGGAATCCAAACATTATACCCGAGTCTAACTTCGCGAATCACATGGTCGAGAATGAATGTTCCCCAGAAAACATCAATAAAACCGTTAGGGTTCTTCATATACAAGAAAAAGGCCGACGTCTCAACGTACTCGAAAACATGGAAATCTACAAACAGAAAACATTCGACGGTAGAATAATAAACGAATAGATAAACACAATTTCTGACACAATATTCGAGCCTTTAAAACTTGTTTACAGGAAAAAACGTAATCTTACAGGTACAACAGACAAACACACAACAACAAATAAACACAAAACAATTAACACACCAAAACAAAAAAACCGACAAAGAAGGACAAACGACTAAAATCACAGATTTTTACCTACCCCAGTCAGACACACAAATCGATTAGTAAACCACCCTCGGTTCAGAATGAACAAACAGCACATACACATAACTAAATATGCACAAGCATCAATTTGACAATACCTGCTCATATACCTACGAACTATAAATACAGGACAAACGACAACAACAGATCAGAACGAAAATCGACACTGATGATGGCACAACGCCGAACCCGGTTTGTCTCAAAACCAAATTTGACAAGGGATAACGGAAAATCGTTCCAATATACATCATTTATACACCCTGTCGGAAAATCAACCAAACAAGATAAGTCTATTATTTAAATCTTTACGTATTTCAAAATAAAAGCAGTAATCAAAATATTAATGTTATATCTGAAATTTTTCAAAGCCATGTTTATAAAGTATATTTTACATTTCTTTCTTATATTTTAAATAAAATAAATAATTTTAATATAGAAATGCTGTCTGAAGATATTCGCATACTTTTACTTATTACCAAATTGAACATTTTATATAAAAATCTTATTTAGACTCGTCCTATTTGGATGTTAAATATTGATTCAGAAGGAAATCACTTAATCCCAGATGAAGTTTACTCTGGTGTTAATTTGGATATTATTCTATCAAACAACCTTTTCGAAAAAGATGACGCACACATATTTAAGAGCTGTGCTAAACAATTTTATATAAAATTTTGTAGTACTTTATTAAAGAAAGTAAATTTGAATGATAAAACTTTCTCGTGGGCTAAAAAGCTTTCAGCAGAAAGTATTTTAAGCGGTGAAACAAATATTGTTATTGTGCCTTTAGTTATGGGCTTGTTTCCGAAATCTGCATTTGATAAAATAGAGAAAATTAATTGCTTTGAACTATAAACAAATTACAGAAACATAAAATAAAAATACAATTTAAATAAAAAATTAAACAAACATGAACATTTCTCTACATACATTATTTTACACGTCTTCGCTGTTTAACGTGGAGTTAGTCACTGTCCGCATATTGTTTATCAAGTGTTTGTAGTAGCTCGCGCAGTTATCAATGTCCGTTTTGTAATTCATTCGTATGTTAGTCGGTGTGTTTAAAATATGAAGTACTTCTAAAGTCAATCTCTTATTATATTGTTTCTCTTCCTGAAGTATTGCTGTTTGGTTAAAGTTCGGAGAGTGGTTTTTCGTCGTACAGTGTGTGCTGTTTTATGGTGAGTTCTTTCATGGCGGCCACCGTGGTGTGATGGTAGCGTGCTCCGCCTACCACACCTTATGCCTTGGGTTCGAACCCCGGGCAAAGCAACATCAAAATTTTAGAAATAAGGTTTTTCAATTAGAAGAAAATTTTTCTAAGCGGGGTCGCCCCTCGGCAGTGTTTGGCTAGCGCTCCGAGTGTATTTGTGCCATGAAAAGCTCTCAGTGGAAACTCATCTGCCTTGCAGATGCCGTTCGGAGTCGGCATAAAACATGTAGGTCCCGTCCGGCCAATTTGTAGGGAAAATCACGAGGAGCACGACGCAAATTGGAAGAGAAGCTCGGCCTTAGATCTCTTCGGAGGTTATCGCGCCTTACATTTATTTTATGTTTCGTGGCAATGTTTAAAGTCTGATTTATGTTGGGCTAGTCGAGTTTTTAATTTGGCTTTGGTTGTGCCCACATATATATTATTGCATGAATCCATGTCATTTCCATTACATGGTATTTTTTATATCACATTGCTTCTATCCGCCTGAGGTACTTTAGATTTTGTTCTGTTGAATACATTTTTTAATGCGTTAATTGGCTTGTGCGCTATTCTAACTTTTTCTTTATTATAACAATTCGAGTTTGCTAAGCGCTCTGATAAATTTGATACATAAGAAAATGATTTGAAAATTTCAGGTGTTTGTGATTCCCGTTGACTAGCTTGTGATGTACATCTTTGGGTATTTCGAATGAAAGTTAATGATTCGTCCTGAAGATGTGGGTTTCTTATACCACTTTAACTTCAATTGGGTGCCTCGTCGAATGATAATTGAGTCAAGGTATGGCAATTTTCCGTCGTCTTCGAGTTCCGTTGTGAACTTTATATTTTTGTTATAGGAATTTAATGCGTCAAGTGTGTTTTGTACCTTATCTTCATTTATTATGGCGAATAGGTCGTCGACGTACTTTGTGATTAATCTTGGTACTCTTGTTAACTTTTTATTGTATTCTCCAACATTAATCCAAAATTAATTCTGAATTTAGGTTTTAGCAGAGCATGGGAGCCTTAAAAAATTCAAGAATTTACATATATGCAGTTGTGGGAAGAATTAAAATCAGTTAAAAATAAATTAAATGCGCAAATGTTTTCCAATATTTATAGAATAGTTTCAGGCATATTGTCGATTCCACACTCATCCACAAACGTAGAAAGGATATTTTCTATACAAAATTTAATTAAAATTAAGTGTGTTAGAAGGTTTCCTGACTAAAAACAGTTTATGGATAAAGAAGCAGAATATAGCCCTAGTTTGGTTCAAATTCACATCCGAAGACTTTTGGTACATTTTTGGATGATTTTGTACATTTTTTTCCTCGTTTGGTACAAAATGAAAAAATCCATTTATCATCCCTGTGTCAGCTGTGATCGCAAGTTGCTTTTGAGTGAGGCATAATGCGACACATACGTACATATATAGCATTCGCGTCAGCTTCGCGTGACTCATAGCATTCGCTTCAGCTTCGTGTGATTCATCGGCTAATTGACAGGGCTGTTTTCTGCACGGTCAATGGCAGCGAGGGCAAGTAATGTTGCTTTTTTGGCCATTTTTAGGGGTAGGTTGTTGAGAAAAGATAATGATGCCCTCTATTAAGGCTAAGCTGATTTTACAACAGAACACAACTTTTTGGAGGTTGGCGTGAAGGCGACATGTTCGTGTAGAAAAGAAAACACCATAAGTCGCAATGTATGGCATATGATGCTGCCATGCCCAGAAGTCGCGGAAAAGCCTAGCGCACTCCGGTATATTGGTGGAATGACGAAATTGCGGAAGAGCGTAGAAAATGTCACAAAGCACGAAGAATAGCGCAGATGACACGCTCATCACCACGATATACCGAGTTACACAGCAACTATGTTGCACAAAAAAAGGCATTTTAAAATTCCATAAAAAAGAGCAAGAAGTTCTGCTTTAGGGAACTGCTGGATAATGTCGACCTAGATCCTTGGGGATCAGCCTACAGAACTGTGATGGCCAAAGTTAAAGGACCGATAACCTACGTGACGATACTGATGAATACTATTGTTGAAACACTTTTCCCGGCGCAAGATCGCTGGATTTATCCAAGCGAGGATCTCGAAAGTATGGAAATTCTGCAAATTACAGAGCAAGAGGTGCTGGACGCTGCAAAAAGAATTGCTGATAACAAATCCCCAGGGCCCGATGGAGTACCAAACATAGCCCTTAAAGCCGCGATCACAACTAGGGCTACATTATTTACTGATCTGTTTAATGCCTTGTGCAAGAAGGCGTGTTCCCTCGCGCGTGGAAATGACAAAGACTTGTCCTATTGCTGAACCGTGGTAAACAGCCGGAGCAACTATCCTCATATAGGCCCTTTGTATGCTGGATTCCCCAGGAAAGATTTTCGAGCGTATAATTAGTGAGCGCCTACAGCTGACTCTAGAAAGCCCAGGTGGCTTATCGAATAATCAATATGGATTTCGCAAATCAAGATCCACTGTAGATGCAATACAAACAGTTGTCAATATAGCTAGAGAAGCTATCTCTGGAGGCCAAAATAAAAGGAAGTTCTGTGCACTGATTACGTTGGACATCAAGAATGCTTTTAACACTGCTAACTGGATGCAGATAATGGCAGCGCTGCGAAGCTTCGGCACACCAGCTTATTTACGCAGTATAATAGGTAATTATCTTAAAGACAGAGTACTTCTTTTTGACACGGATCAAGGTGCAAAAGGGTACAAAATCACTGGAGGCGTCCCACAGTGATCTGTTGTCGGTCCAACGCTTTGGAATGTAATGTATGACGTGTGCTAAAGATTTTGATCAACCAGAAAACACGTAAATTGTGGGATTCGCTGATGATATTGCAGTGGTAGTAGTGGCCAAGAAACTGAACCTGCTTCAAGCGTTATGTAATGACGCCACAGGAAGAATAAAGTAATGGCTGACCAATACGCGACTGGAGTTGGTTAGCCAAAAGACGGAAGTGGTATTAGTAAGCTCCAAACGTCGGCGAACGAGTTAGTCTTAACTGTCGGGGATCATCAAATCGCTTCAAAGGATTCTCTAAAATACTTATGAGTGCACGCTGACTCTAAGTTAACTTTCAAAGAGCACTTCAGGGCGGTGGGAGCGAAAGTTATCAAAGTTAGTGAATCACTTATGCGAATAATGGCTAATATTGGTGGTCCGAGCGAAGCTACACGTCAGCTATTGTCCACAGCAATCAGCTCAATAATACTATACGCAGCACCAGTGTGGTATGGATCTAAACGGACCCATCAAAAAGAATTATTAGCAGCGTACCAACTTGCTGCTTTAAGAATAGCAAGTGCTTATCGGACGGTGTCCGACGGCGCGATCCTGGTTCTAACTCGGAAAATCCCAGTGGACTTACTGGCAAGCGAAATGGCCGATCTGTATAACACTAATATCGAGCGAACATCTGAAGAAGTCAAGAAAAGAGCAAGGACACAAACAATAGCTAAGTGGGAAGAACGGTGAGAGGCCTCGCGTAAATGGCTTTGGATCTTCACGATAGTTTGGCACGTAGCTCAATGGAATGAGCGGAAGCACGCAACAAGCAAGCAACTAAACTACCATCTCACGCAGATACTGAGTGGACATGGCGGTTTCAAAGAGTATTTATGGAAGCGTAGGTTAGAGGAAGATCCTCTTTGCCCAATGTGTACCACGGAGTTAGAAAACGCAGAACACGTCATGTTTTACTGCCCCCGTTTCCACGAGGAAAGACTCGCCTTGCATAGTCTTTTGGGAGGAACCTACCACGAGAAATTTAGTATCACAAATGTGCAAGAAGAAAGAGTGCTGGACTGCAGTGAGCAAAATGGCATTCATAGTCATGACACGCCTGATGGATGCTGAGAGGGAGCGCAGAGAAATGCGCATGCGAAGCAGTGGCGATTAAATCGACACTCAGAGCAAATAGCGGGAACCTGAACGCAGGGACAACAGTAGGCTCTTAAAAAATGAGAAATATGCAACGCCACCCTGAAGTAATGCGAAAGTGGTACCGGGGTGGGCAACAGTTCCAAAACGGGGCTGTTTTTTAGTCTACGGACACACGGTTGCTGCAACGGCGGCAATTATGTTGCATTAGGCATTTTTCAGCCCCCCCGCAAACAAAAAAAAAAAAACAAGGCCGGATGAGCTTCAATCGAGTTTACTGTCCATGATTGCTCGTTTCGAGACATTGTTGAAAGCCCCGGCTATGTCCAGAAAAACCCCTAGGGCATATTCCCGGTGATCCAGGGCTTTCTCTACATTCATGAGCACCCTATGCAATGCAGTATCGACCGACTTGCCTTTGATGTAAGCATGTTGTGCTAAAGAGAATAATTCCTCGTATTAGGAGTCGGGGTCATTTGGGGGTCATTCCGGGATTGGGGGTCATGCCCCCAAATTACCCCGAGGGAGTACCCAAAACATCCCGGAACGACCCCAAATGACTCCGGGAGGACCCGATGGAGTCCCCAAAACAATCCCAGAATGACCCCCAAATGACCCGAGGAAGTCCCCAAAGCCATGCTGAAATAACCCTCAAAAACCCCGCGGATTATTTTTTCCTATTCCCATTTCGGGGTTAGCTGTGTAAAATGAGACATATCACTCCAATTGTTAATGCGTAGCAGGTTCCACTTTCGATTTCCATGAAAAAACTATGATTTTAAAATATTTGTTACAAAAAACAATGAACAATATTTACTTCTTACGTTTTTTCCATTTCGCGATTGTTGTACTAAACAGCTGATTTCTGTTTACTTTATTCAGTTCACCACAATATGGTGAAAAGCTCAGGTCGTAGAGCTTTTTAGCGTTGTCAAGTTATGCACGGAATAGAAATATTTGTCAACTTGATAAAAATGTTGATTACTTGTCAACAAATTGACAATTTGTCAAGTGCACAGAATAACGCTGTAAATGTGTCCAACTGAACTTTAATCAGGTGATGCTACGCCTCACATTTTTAGAAATGTCACGCGCCCAACGCTTTTACTTAATTGCCTGATCAACGCCCTAGATTGATGAGAAGTGTGGCTACTAGTAGCTACCTAATTATTTTCTACCTTTTAGTATTATTATTACGTAATGTAAGTATTGTTTTCAATTAAACCGTTTAACTTAAAATTTTCATAAATTATTTTATTTTCAAGTTTTTAGTCTTTATTTACTTCCTATTATTTCTCATTATATTTAGTTCATTTAGTGACTCATTATTATAAGGACTCTTTCCAGACAATTTGTTATCAAATACTTTGCTCGACTCAGCGCCACGTATGCTTGTCCCTCCTCGAACTCCAAAGTATTTTGATGTCATATCTACCAGACTGTATGTAATATTTGTTCCAAATATGAGCCTAATCGTCAAATACGACTATTTTTAATATCTCGATCCTTGCCGCACCTAGTGGGATTTTTTTTCATATAGCGATTTCTATTTCTGTATGCGATATGTGTTCCAAATACATATGAGCCAAATCGGACCACAAATACGATTTCTATTTCCGTATGTAATACGTGATTTTTTTCATAGGGCGCTTTCTATTCATGTATGTATTCTGTGTTTCAAATATGAGCCAAATCGAACCGTCAAAAAGTTACTTTAAACAAGTAAGTAACGTGGCACCTCCCGTTTAAAAAAAATGTCTCCCCATTTCCTCTTACAATAAAACTTGCTAAGTGAAATGTCATTGATTCAAAACTTTTAAATATTTAACGAGCTCGAGGCCATATACATATATATTCAGATTAAAACCCGGATAGATTTTATATATATGTATATATTTTAAATTTTATTTAGTCGATATTTCGACCTCAATCTGAGGTCATTCTCAAGACTGTAAAAAACAAACATGAAACATTAAAATCATAAATAATATTTTAATGTTTCATTCAAGGTTCGAATCGAGCTCAAGGCCAGAACAATAATTTTTTTCTAATGATAATTATTGTTATTTTTTTAATTTTTCTAAATTTGAAAAATTGTATTTTGTTTTTGGAATAGTAAGTAGACAATTTTTCAGACAACCTGCCATAGCTGCGCAGATAGATCCATTTCGAAAGGTGCTAAGCCTTCATCATCAGTACGCTTTAGGCATGCTGCGCTAACCATTTAGCTATACAGCGGTGGTTTGTTTGACTGGCAAATTTGCTACTTCTATTCCTTTTTACCAACTATATTTATTCAGTGTTGCGCCATCTGGTGCAAATCACTGATAATGCTGGATTTTTTGTTTATTGTCAATTACTTTGTTTGACATTCCCAAGTGCTCATGGTTTATTAACAATTGTTTTTGTTTTTATCGGCCTATTCATAAATCATTCAAGGTTCGAATCGAGCTCAAGGCCAGAACAATAATTTTTTTTCCAATGATAATTACCAACTATATTTATTCAGTGTTGCACCATCTGGTGCAAATCACTGATAATGCTAGATTTTTTGTTTATTGTCAATTACTTTGTTTGACATTCCCAAGTGCTCATGTTTTAATGTTTCATGTTTGTTTTTTACAGTCTTGAGAATGACCTCAGATTGAGGTCGAAATATCGACTAAATAAAATTTAAAATATGTATTTAATTAGCGAGCTTTGCTCATATTGCTTTATACAATGGTTTTTGTAATTGATATTAGAGAAAAATTGTAAGTTTTACAAACGGCGATGGTTACTAGGACATGTTTCTGAATTTCACTTCTTCATCAGCTAGCTTTTCGGGAGCTGAGTGTTGAACTCGAATCTCCAACATTCATATCAGTGCAAGCCTTTAGCTGCTACGCCATATGAATGTTCCGTTGTTCGCTGTACAATTGGTCTCTAAGAGTTGCCTTTTTTTTTTTTTGTTTTTTTTTTTTTTGTTTATATGCATTTTTGATCACCATGTAGGCACATACACTCTGTATGTAGTTTATTCCTAATGGTGTGGATATGATTTTTAGGCGCGCTTTTTGAAAGCTTAGTAACATTTGTTCGGATTTTTACAGTATTTGTTTTTAATACTTCCGCTGTTACTATTACATCAACATGATCATATGTATTTAATTAGCGAGCTTTGCTCATATTGCTTTATACAATGGTTTTTGTAATTGATATTAGAGAAAAATTGTAAGTTTTACAAACGGCGATGGTTACTAGGACATGTTTCTGAATTTCACTTCTTCATCAGCTAGCTTTTCGGGAGCTGAGCGTTGAACTCGAATCTCCAACATTCATATCAGTGCAAGCCTTTTAGCTGCTACGCCATATGAATGTTCCGTTGTTCGCTGTACAATTGGTCTCTAAGAGTTTCCTTTTTGTTTATATTCCTTTTGATCACCATGTAGGCCCATACACTCTGTATGTAGTTTATTCCTAATGGTGTGGATATGATTTTTAAGCGCGCTTTTGAAAGCTTAGTAACATTTGTTCGGATTTTTACAGTATTTGTTTTTAATACTTCCGCTGTTACTATTATATCAACATGATCATATGTATTTAATTAGCGAGCTTTGCTCATATTGCTTTATACAATGGTTTTTGTAATTGATATTAGAGAAAAATTGTAAGTTTACAAACGGCGATGGTTACTAGGACATGTTTCTGAATTTCATTTCTTCATCAGCTAGCTTTTCGGGAGCTGAGCGTTGAACTCGAATCTCCAACATTCATATGAGTGCAAGCCTTTTAGCTGCTACGCCATATGAATGTTCCGTTGTTCGCTGTACAATTGGTCTCTAAGAGTTGCCTTTTTGTTTATATTCCTTTTGATCACCATGTAGGCACATACACTCTGTATGTAGTTTATTCCTAATGGTGTGGATATGATTTTTAGGCGCGCTTTTGAAAGCTTAGTAACATTTGTTCGGATTTTTACAGTATTTGTTTTTAATACTTCCGCTGTTACTGTTATATCAACATGATCATATGTATTTAATTAGCGAGCTTTGCTCATATTGCTTTATACAATGGTTTTTGTAATTGATATTAGAGAAAAATTGTAAGTTTACAAACGGCGATGGTTACTAGGACATGTTTCTAAATTTCACTTCTTCATCAGCTAGCTTTTCGGGAGCTGAGCGTTGAACTCGAATCTCCAACATTCATATCAGTGCAAGCCTTTTAGCTGCTACGCCATATGAATGTTCCGTTGTTCGCTGTACAATTGGTCTCTAAGAGTTGCCTTTTTGTTTATATTCCTTTTGATCACCATGTAGGCACATACACTCTGTATGTAGTTTATTCCTAATGGTGTGGATATGATTTTTAGGCGCGCTTTTGAAAGCTTAGTAACATTTGTTCGGATTTTTACAGTATTTGTTTTTAATACTTCCGCTGTTACTATTATATCAACATGATCATATGTATTTAATTAGCGAGCTTTGCTCATATTGCTTTATACAATGGTTTTTGTAATTGATATTAGAGAAAATTGTAAGTTTACAAACGGCGATGGTTACTAGGACATGTTTCTGAATTTCACTTCTTCATCAGCTAGCTTTTCGGGAGCTGAGCGTTGAACTCGAATCTCCAACATTCATATCAGTGCATGCCTTTAGCTGCTACGCCATATGAATGTTCCGTTGTTCGCTGTACAATTGGTCTCTAAGAGTTGCCATTTTTTTTTTTTTACGTAAGACTCTCAGCAAGGATGAATTCGATGCAGTCATCGCAAAACAAAACATCCTTAGCAAAAAGATATGCAAGCAGAAAGAGAAGACACTGTCCTCCAAAATAGGGAGACTCAAGCAGGAACAAATACAAAAGTTAGGAATCAATATTAATAGCGAATGGTTTGTTAATACTACAGAAATAGAATTTCCCGAAGACGTTAAGTGGTTGTTGTCTTTAAGCAAAAAATTCACTGTACCAACAACCAAGGATAATTTTTCAGCCATACACACGATAGCCGAGATGGAACAAGTTTTTGAGACATTAGAATCAGAAAATGAAAAAGAGGTAGCAAAGAACAAATTGTGCAGTAGAATAATGCAGTTTAAACGCAACATCAAACATAATCCCAGGGAAAAGTTCATACTCGAAACATACAAAAAAACGAAAGCTTTTTTAAGAAAATATAAAGAAGACATAGTCGTGACAGACGCGGACAAGGGTAACAAAACCGTCGTTCTATACAAATCGGATTACAAACTGAAAATGGACAAACTACTAGGTGATAAGAACACTTACAAAGTAATAACAGCCGATCCTACTAACACATTACAGAGGAAAAACAACAACATGGTAAACGAACTCTACAAACACAAATATATCAGTTTAAGAGAAAAATATCAATTGAACAGTACAGCAGCAACCGCCCAACGTCTGTATGGATTGCCGAAAATTCATAAGATTGATTGTCCTTTGCGGCCTATTGTATCGTCCACCAATGTTCCATGTTACAATTTGTCCAAACATGTAGGAAATATTCTCAAAACTTTAATTTCGACTGATTACAACATAAAGAATTCTTTAGAATTTAAAGAGAGATTAAACAATACAAATATATGTGATGAAGAAATGTTAGTGTCGTTTGATGTCGTCTCCCTATTCACTAACATACCTACCAACTTAGCTTCGAAAATTATAATGCGTAAATGGGAAGAAATTGAAAAAGGTACAAGCATACCGAAAAGTTCCGCAACATTCTGGACTTCTGTCTCCAAGACAATAATTATTTTACATACAACAACAAAACATACACCCAAACATATGGAATGCCCATGGGCAACCCCCTTTTCCCAACTATAGCCGATATAGTAATGGACGATGTACTCATCAACTCCGTCATGGAATTAAAAGAACAACGCAATATTAATATTAAATTCATAGCGAAATATGTGGATGACATTTTTGCAATAATAAAAAGAGCAGACGCCAATATTATTTTAGATACACTCAATAAATATCATACGAGAATAAAATTTACCATCGAAAACAAAGAAAACAATAGCATCCCGTTTTTGTATCTAAAAACGCGTATATAGAGTCAACAACAACATAACATTAGATTGGTATTCAAAACGAACTGCTTCTGGGCGCCTCATAAACTTTTTGTCATCGCAGCCTTTAAAATACAAAATAAATACGGCAAAAAACTTTATACATAAAGTATTATCAATTAGCCATCAACAGTATCATGACGCCAACGTAAGGAAAATTAAAAAGACACTTCAAACTAATAACTACCCCGACTACTTAATAAATAGTTTAATTGAACAAAAACAAATGAGCAACACAACACAAAAACCACCAAATATAGATAATAATAACCCGACAAAGCAATACTTTAGCGTCACATATATTCCTAGGTTCACAGAAAACTTAGCACACGACATTATAAATACACCTAACACAACACTAGCATACAGATCAAATTGCACTTTGGCTACTTGTTTTACAAAAACAAAAAGCTCAATAGAGATACACCAACAAAGCAACATAGTGTATGAAATACCATGTAAAGGGAACCAAAACAACAACAATTTTTGCGACAAAGTCTATTTGGGCACGACCAAAAGGAAATTCGGCACGCGAATAGCTGAGCATGAAGCCGACATACGTAAACAAAAGCCCAGTACAGCATTATCACAGCATGCAATAGACAACAATCATATGTTCGACTTTGATAACGCGAAAATCATAGATAAAGAAATAAGAACAAAAACCAAATATACATTAGAGAGCCTAAGAATTCTGCAAAAAAGAGAAAAGAGCATAAATTTAAGAGAGGACAGTGACAATATTGCCGCTGCATATTTAGTTTGTCTATAATTTAAGTTTAGTGTGACAAGTGTACCACACAAGATGGTATCGATCTCTTTCCTTTTTTATATTGTTTGTTTAGTTCAGTTTTAAATGTTCTAATATAATTTTCAACCACCACATTTTATTGTAAGTTAAAATAAAAATTCACAAACAAATTTTTGTTCATTGTTGTTACTTTTATGTTCAGTGTCATACAACTATATACAAGTAAAATTAATAAAATTTATGTACCTTGTTGTTTTTTGGAAAAAAATAAATATAGCGTTATGCCCTTGAAAATGCCAAAGAAATTTGGCGAAACGTCGGGCTGAAGGTGGAATAATCGTGTTTTATTTGCACCATGGAAATTAATAGATCAGAGTAGCTTATAAAAAACTAAGAATTGTTGAGTAGTGTTATTATAATGTGTTGGGCACAGTTCACAAAATGCAAGTGTGTACGGTGGATAAAATACAAGTAATATTCGCATTTCTTTAAAAAAGTAATTTAAAGTACCCGTTTTAAAGCAAACGAAGAAGCTGGCAGCTTGAAACGAACAAGATGAACCAAATCAAGCTGTTGCTGCTACCACAGCATCAGCGTATGATAGCCTAGCCGACCTATATGCCATTTACGTTTTGAAGCGGGTGATAAAATACAAGCTCGAGTATGATTCACAATTCGTTAAACAAACAAATCCAAGTATCCGATTTGAAGCAAACCAAAGAGGTTGTGGCGAGGAAATAACTAGTGTAAACGAATAATAGCTTACCGTATTTATATATTTCTGCTATGAAATTTGTTTAGCTTCGAAATGCATTCGTTAGAATTTCAAGTATGAGTAGTGGTAGAACTTTTAGAAAAAGTATGGATATCGGTACTCATATAAAATACTCGGGTCAAAGTGTCGATGCTAGTACTCATACTCAGTAAAAGGTTTCGAGTATACTCAATCCAAGTGAGTACTTCGAAATTTTTACCAAAAGTGAAAAAAATTGTTTAAAATGAGATCATGTTTTGAATTTAATAGAAAACGACTAAGGAAGTCTGAGTATGGACGAAAACGAACATTATACACCCATCTGTGTGATTTTTCATATATTTTAAGGATACATTTAAAAAGAAACGTCACGAACATAAAATGATCGACTAATGGCGTTAAAAAATTTTTTTTGTCACTTAGAAAAAAGTTTTTCTAAACGAGATCAACCTTCGGCGGCGTATTCCTCCCATGAAAAGCTTTCCAGTGAAAATTCATCAGCCTTGCAGATGCCGTTCGGCATCGCCATAAATTATATATCTCCTCTGCGTACATTTTCGGATGCATACTCGCCAAAATGTAGATCCTGCTCAACCGTCACACCCAGTATTTTTGGGTGTTAGATAGTCTATAGCGTAATGCCATCGAAGTGGATGTCCAATATGGTCGACATTTGCCGTGTCAATGTTGTAAATAATGCCGCCTATGATTTGGTCGGATACAATGTCAGGTTTCTCGAGGGGAAAAAACTGGGGAAATTAGGGAGACAGTATTTTATTTTATTACATAGCTCATCGATGGATGGGCCGGGACCTGTAGCCATTATCTTGCAGTCAAATTTTAACTTCTTCTGGTGCCGAAAGGAGCTTCGATATGTAAAAGTTTAACAAAAGCGAGCATAGAACACAAAATTTTTAATTCTTCTGGGTTTAGATGTTACGTTCTTGAATAGATTATTTGCGGTCTGCCTTTTGAGACTAGGAGGAAGACCCTGACAAGTCTTGCTGTAACGTGCCGTGATTGACTGTATCAAACGCTTTCGATAACTCTACCTGTACTGGTAGTATTGTTACGTACCATATATATATTGGAAATATTGTTAAGATTAAAACTGTAAGCCCCATTTCTTCATAGTAGGCGTGGTCCTTATCCGCTTTTGATCGAATCTGTATATAATACCAAGGACTATATTCACGTTTTGGAAAACTTTTAAATTTTCTTCGCCTTAATGTGGGCGGCGCCACGTCATCTTTACAAAATTGTAATAAATTTATATTGAACATCGCAACTTTTTTATATCCACTCTTCAATTTTCACTACTTCATCATTTCTTAAAGCATTGTTCCTTTTTAACATTTTTGAAAGTAAGCGTAGAATAATCTGACTTCGACCATTTTCAATACCAACATATCGTCGACGATGCTGTAAAAGCTGCTAACTCCATCCAGTTTCACAGTTGAACGAAAAAGCATGACAAGTTAAAATGTATTGGAATTTTATGGAATTAGCAGCTTTTCATATTTGGGTAGAAGTTAGTGATTTATGATTTATGATTATGATTTCTCTGATGTGAGGTAAATTTTCGTATATTGATGTCCATTTTTGGAAAGCCCCGGGCTTCACGTCTTCGACCCAATCCGTTCCTTCCATCCAGAGTTGTTGCAGCAACATTTTGGCAAGAATCATTATTGGCGATAGCCATCCTGCGGGGTCAAACAGTTTCGCAACTGCTGATAAAATCTGCCTTTTGGTAGTCGTGTTTTCTGCTGATGGTGGATCGTACGTATAGGTGAAGGTGTCGGTTAGCGCGTTCCACTGAATTCCAAGGGTTTTTGTGGAACTCGAATCGTGGAATTTAAGAAAGTCGGCGTCTAGCAAATCAGGGTCGGGAACGGGTTTTAAAATTTCAGGGTGATTTGCCGACATCTTTCTCAAAGGGAACCCTGCCGATTTTAAGGCTTCGATAACTTGAGTACGAGCGGATATTCGTCTTGACAGTCATGGGCGAGGTGGTGTAGGGTTCGAATTGCCAAATATGGCGCGCAACGTACAGCAAAGGTAACTGTTTTTAGTCGAAAATCTTCTATCGGCAGAGTTGGGTGTATTCGAAAAACAATTCGATGAAAATCTGTATCTTCTTCATGGATGAGTATTTGGCGATACATTTTCTCAATATAGCCGTTGAAAACAAACTTATAAAGTCGCCATTTAAGTATGACGAGCATTAAGTCATTTTGTAGTATGAGGCCTGTATGAAGCACGTCGTTCAACGAGTTTCCAGAATGTGACATTTTTGATGCGTTGAAGACGACTCGCACTTTTGTGGTTTTGCTGTCGGGTTTTATGACAGCATGATGGGGTAGATAAAACGATAGATATTTACCATCTCTAATTATCTCTTGTTTTTTTTTTTTTTAATTATCTCTTGTTGGGAGGTGGGTTCATGTGATCCATGGTTAAATATTCATTAAGGACTTCAAAATATAGGTCTCTTAAATCAGGTCTTTCGAGCGTGCGTTCGATGCTGATGTACTGCTGTTGTGCTGCGGGTCGTGAATGACCGAGTGCCAGGTTGGCTGGAAATTCCGATCTGAATGGTAGTTTGACTCTGTAGCGTCCATCTTCCTCACGAATTGTGGTTGTCCGGTAGAGTGCTTCGCAGTATTCATCATCTGCTGATCGTTTTTGGGTTTGGTGAACTTCTTCCTGTTCCCAAAATCGTCTCAAAAGTTGATTGATGGGGTCATCGGTGCATTCCGTGACATGAGTGCTGAAAGTTGATACCTTTTCAGCTACAGGGCCACTTAATATCCATCCGAAGATTGTGTTTTGGGCAAGTAATGTTCCACTCACATTCCGTAAGAGCCCTGAGGATTTGCGGGGTGATATCCTGCCGATTACCACATCGATTTTCGATGGTATCGCATACTGTGGATCGGCTAACGGTAAATGGGACAGTTCTTCGAGATCGATGCTTGAAACTCTGACTGTGGGCAAGAACTTCGTTAGTTTCGGCAAAATTATTGCTTGTGCGTCTATCATTTGGGTTAAGTCTGCCGAACAGAACGTTATCTGGCAGACTTTATTGGCATTTTTCACAACCGTTCCACCCATTCCAGATATCTGGTGGAGAGACTCTTTTGTGGGTAGACCAAGAAGCTTTTGATATACGGGATGATACAAAAGTTTTTGTGAACCTTGGTCTATTAGGGAACGAATTTTATGAAATTCGCCAGCATAGTATATTGATACTACTGCTGTTGGTAGTAGGGTGGTTCCATGATGACTCGAGAAGAGTGGGGTTTTGTCTTGAGACTGTTGGGAGGAGGTGGCTCTTGCGGCGGCTTTCGATGTTGAGGCTCGGTCGTCGTCCGTTCTCCTAGGGGTGCCGGCTTGGACATTTTGAGCTCAGAGGTTTGGTTGTAATTGTTGGGGTTTGGGCTGCAAATGCATTAGCGAATGATGACGCTTTTGGCAATAAACGCACGTGAAACAACTTTTACATTCGTTCCTGGGGTGTGACGTTGATAAACAGTTTTCACAGTAACTATTTTCTCTCACAAATTTGATTCGGTCTGATACCGATAAATTCCTAAACCTGACGCAAGATTTGACTGCGTGGTATTTGTTGCATAATCTACACGAAGCCGTTTTATTGAACTCCGTGTGATATGAGTGGGTTCTATTGTTGTTAGATTGGGTCGAGTTTTGATTCACCGTTCGTGGCGTAAAACTCGAAAATTGGGTTTTCGCCTTGCCTGGTCGATAGGTACTTATTCTTTCTACTACCTCGTATCTGCTGGTCAAATATTTATTCATATCATCCCAAAGTGGGAGTTCTTTTCGGGGGCTGAGGGATTGTTCCCATAGTGAAAGGCTTTCACTTGGCAGTTTGGATGAGCAGAGGTAAACGAGGATTGGGTCCCAGTCCGTTGTCGGGATTCCTTGGGTGTTAAGGGTAGACATGCAGTTGTTGATCGTTGTCTGCATCTTCTGTATTTGTTCTCCGTTTTCCGCGAAAATTGTGGGCAGATTGAACAGCGTCTTCAGCTGGTTGTCGACGAGTATCCTTCTGTTTTCGTACCTAGATCTGAGCGCTTCGCAGGCAAGCTCGAAATTATCATCGCTCAGTGGGTATTGTTTTACAATAAGTCCAGCTTGTCCTTTTGTTTTCAGGCGTAAGTGGTATAATTTTTGAGCGGGTGATAATTTAGGGTGGTTTTTATAGACTGCCGTGAACATATCCCTGAAGGATGGCCAGTCTTCGTATCCACCATGGAAGACTTCGGTGTCACATGCTGGTACTTTCAAATAACAACCATTTGAGTTTGAGTCATTTATTGGGTGGGCGGTTATTTGTTGTTGGTTGGTGCTAGCAGTGTTGAAAGTTTGTAAGGCTTCCAAAATTTCAGATGTGTATGTTTGATAGGTTTCCATGCATTTAGCAAATTTTTGCTCAACCGAGCCGCTAACATCTGTGTTATTATCTGAGAAACTTACTTCTCGATGGTACGCTAGCACCTTTGCCCATATTTTATCTAGGTCTTCTAATTTGCTTAAGCATATACTCTGATAAATCGGTAGCTTGGGAGGGTGACCCTCTTGAGCAGTAAAACTCTACTTGGTTATCGTCATATATGAATTCCTGCAGGCATTTATCTGCAGTGGTCAATTTTTGGGTTTCGTCCGACGATTTCGGCATTTTAAATTAGTTTGGTTTATTAAAAGGGGAGCTTTTATTAAGCTGTGGAAGTCGAAAAAAAAAATTGTGTCAAAAGGGCAAAAAAATTTAATTTTTTTTTTGAAACCAGCCTAATGTACGCTTGGTTTTTAATACGGGCTTGTCTCAGCGCTTCTGAGTACAAGTAATGTGAGTATATAAATGGGTGGGTTTTCACTGGGTTTTTTTTTTTTTTAGACCCGCCTAATGTATGCCGGGTTTTTTGTTATATGTGCTTGTCTCAGCGCTTCTGAGTACAAGGAATGTGGATATATACGTATGTATATATATAATATATGGGTAAAATATATTTGCCGGTAAACTGGGGTGTACCAACATTACCTTTTGTTTGCCGTGCCAATGCACTTGATCTATCGACAAAGTAAATATATGCAAATATGTGACCGATGATCTTCGTTGTTGCTTCCTTCTATTATGTAGTTACATATGGTCATGGAATTACTTTGTTGAGGGTGGGTTTTTGGCTTATGCAAAAAGATATGCGTGTGGATGTTATGAGTGCATATACTTGTAGATTTGTATGCAAAATTATCTTGGGTGCACCGGTAAAATAAACTTTGAGAAAAGTGACAAAAATTTGGCCAAGTTCGTTGCCATGGGCGTATTAAAAATTATAATTTATGTAATATATGTATTAGGCCGGGTCGATTTGTGGGGAGGCAAAAAAAATACGATTTTCACAGAGCAATGAGCGATTTTTAAATCGACCCGCCCTAATATGTATATAAATGTAAATTGGGCAGCGGTGAATTTCACGCTGGAAAATATTTAGCTCGGGGAATATTACCGAACTAACTGGGTATATACATACATTACATGTATGCGTATATATTTTTATATTTAACTAGATATGTGGAGCAACGAACTTTTTGGGTATATAGCACAGGGCAGTGGGTTTTCCGTTGGTACGGGAATAAAAACTTATGTATTCGCTGTTTTTGAACGCAAAAGGCTAAGGATTTTGTAAGGGACTGTACTTTTTTGTACCAGTGGGTAGGCAAATGACATTTTTGCCGTTTAAGCTTTATAATGTTGGTATATAACCAGGGTCCAGATCTTTAGATCGGAGGGTATACAATTGGGGAATTTATAGAATTTGGTTCCGTACTTTAGACGGAGGGAATATACATATATGGGGGTATATATTGGGTAACAAAAGTACTCACTCTGACATTTCCTTTAGTTTTATGTGTGTTACTTGTGGGTTGTTTGTGTTGTCCTTTATTGTATTGCTCTTCGTTGATGTTTTGTTCCTCCTTGTTGGTGTAGTTAGTTAATGTTGTTGTTGTAACTTCTTTGATGTTGTGTGTCTTTGTTGTAATGGTGATGTTATTTTGATGTATGTATGTGTTTTTTCCAATTATGTTTTTCAACATTTATTTTATTTTAAAAATTTGTATTTTTCCTTTGATTTTTTTTGTTTGTTTATAAAACGTGAATTTTTCTTTTTTCTCTTCAAAAAACCCCCTTTGTTCAAATACTTAAATTTTTTTCATATTGCTGATTTTTGATAGCCTTGTAATTACTTATTATTGTAAACAATTTTATGAGCTGATAGGCCTTAGTTAAATAAAACACAATATTTAAAGTTGTGTTTTAGTTTTACTTCGTCGATATTTCGATTTCAGTCTGAAATCATCTTCAGGAACATATGACATATTTTTTTCGCAAATATATTTTTCTTTTTCTTAAAAAAATTATTTCCGTTTCCACCAAACTTCTTTTTATTCTCTTTTTATCAACACCCTAATGTGTTTCACTTTGTAGTTGTGTATATATTTTTGTTGTACTCAGCACTTCTATGCACTTTTTTGTTTTTAAATGTCCACTTTCTTCTCTTCTTTTCAACCTTTTAGAGTTCTGTTAATTATTCAATAATAATTTTTTCCCAAATTGTTTCCAAATGAATCGGTATGTTTTTTGTATTCAGATATTTTTTTGTTTTTCATTAAATTTTTGATTTCTAAAATGTTTTTCAACACACACCTAATGTTAATTTTTTATTTTTCTTTTGTATTTTGTGTACACCAGTTTTTATGTATGTATGTTTGTAAATATTTTTATTTAAAGCCCTTTGTATAATTTAGCACTTTTTTTGTTTTCACCACCTTAATGTTTTGTTTTTTGTGCATAAAACTTAATTGTTTGTTATGTTGTTATTAGGGTTTGTTTTGTAAAATAAATTTTTTTTGTATTACACCTTATGTGCCCGTACCGACCGCGTATTATTTTATGTAAAATTTTTTGTATTTAATTAGCGAGCTTTGCTCATATTGCTTTATACAATGGTTTTTGTAATTGATATTAGAGAAAAATTGTAAGTTTACAAACGGCGTTGGTTACCATTGTATAAAGCAATATGAGCAAAGCTCGCTAATTAAATACATATGATCATGTTGATATAATAGTAACAGCGGAAGTATTAAAAACAAATACAGTAAAAATCCGAACAAATGTTACTAAGCTTTCAAAAGCGCGCCTAAAAATCATATCCACACCATTAGGAATAAACTACATACAAAGTGTATGTGCCTACATGGTGATCAAAAGGAATATAAACAAAAAGGCAACTCTTAGAGACCAATTGTACAGCGAACAACGGAACATTCATATGGCGTAGCAGCTAAAAGGCTTGCACTGATATGAATGTTGGAGATTCGAGTTCAACGCTCAGCTCCCGAATAGCTAGCTGATGAAGAATTGAAATTCAGAAACATGTCCTAGTAACCATCGCCGTTTGTAAACTTACAATTTTCTCTAATATCAATTACAAAAACCATTGTATAAAGCAATATGAGCAAAGCTCGCTAATTAAATACATATGATCATGTTGATATAATAGTAACAGCGGAAGTATTAAAAACAAATACTGTAAAAATCCGAACAAATGTTACTAAGCTTTCAAAAGCGCGCCTAAAAATCATATCCACACCATTAGGAATAAACTACATACAGAGTGTATGTGCCTACATGGTGATCAAAAGGAATATAAACAAAAAGGCAACTCTTAGAGACCAATTGTACAGCGAACAACGGAACATTCATATGGCGTAGCAGCTAAAAGGCTTGCACTGATATGAATGTTGGAGATTCGAGTTCAACGCTCAGCTCCCGAAAAGCTAGCTGATGAAGAAGTGAAATTTAGAAACATGTCCTAGTAACCATCGCCGTTTGTAAACTTACAATTTTTCTCTAATAACAATTACAAAAACCATTGTATAAAGCAATATGAGCAAAGCTCGCTAATTAAATACATATGATCATGTTGATATAATAGTAACAGCGGAAGTATTAAAAACAAATACTGTAAAAATCCGAACAAATGTTACTAAGCTTTCAAAAGCGCGCCTAAAAATCATATCCACACCATTAGGAATAAGCTACATACAGAGTGTATGTGCCTACATGGTGATCAAAAGGAATATAAACAAAAAGGCAACTCTTAGAGACCAATTGTACAGCGAACAACGGAACATTCATATGGCGTAGCAGCTAAAAGGCTTGCACTGATATGAATGTTGGAGATTCGAGTTCAACGCTCAGCTCCCGAAAAGCTAGCTGATGAAGAAGTGAAATTCAGAAACATGTCCTAGTAACCATCGCCGTTTGTAAACTTATAATTTTTCTCTAATATCAATTACAAAAACCATTGTATAAAGCAATATGAGCAAAGCTCGCTAATTAAATACATATGATCATGTTGATATAATAGTAACAGCGGAAGTATTAAAAACAAATACTGTAAAAATCCGAACAAATGTTACTAAGCTTTCAAAAGCGCGCCTAAAAATCATATCCACACCATTAGGAATAAACTACATACAGAGTGCATGTGCCTACATGGTGATCAAAAGGAATATAAACAAAAAGGCAACTCTTAGAGACCAATTGTACAGCGAACAACGGAACATTCATATGACGTAGCAGCTAAAAGGCTTGCACTGATATGAATGTTGGAGATTCGAGTTCAACGCTCAGCTCCCGAAAAGCTAGCTGATGAAGAAGTGAAATTCAGAAACATGTCCTAGTAACCATCGCCGTTTGTAAAATTTTTTGTTTTTTATTGTTTTCGTTTTTGGGTCGCTGGTTGCTTTTTTCAGCACAAAAGGACCATGTCTAAGGTTCACTACACTAGTCACTTTATTACGAAAAGGATGGTACACGGATGGATGTGTTTTATTTAAAATTTAAAACTTTTAAATTACAAAATAAAATATTAATTCATTTAAATATTTAAAACAAAATTAAAAAGAAATATTTGCGCGAAGGCGGGAGGACGATAAAATAAAATCAAGCGAACGGGCACGATAAATGCGTGTGGGCGGTTTGGTAGTTTTAGGTAAACTGAAAAATTTATCATTTTGAGAGTGACCGCGGATGGTGGTTGCAGGCACAGCTGAGCTGCACTGCTGGCGCTTGGCCGCACTGGCCGGGTGTTGCCAGACGGAAGGGGCCGGACTTAGTCCGAAAATTGGATCATGTCTTCAACACTCATATTGATGGGATTCTCAGCAGAATACCCAAGGCGAAATTTATTAGTTGTCTTGATTTACGGCGTTCCTTTTGGCAAATTCCCCTTGCCGACCAGTCCCGAGATTACACCTGTTTCACCGTCCCAAATCGTCCGCTTTACCGATACCGTGTTATGCCTTTCGGTCTTTGTAACGCCCCACAAGCACTCTGTCGCTTGTTGGACCGTGTAAAACCTCCCCACCTAAGAAATCAGGTTTTTGTCTATTTAGGCGATCTTTTAATTGTGTCCGAAGATTTTGAGACACATATGTCCGTCCTAGCTGAAGTTGCTTTACATTTAAGGAAAGCAGGATTGACCATAAACGTCAAAAAAAGCAAGTTTTGTGTACGGGAAGTTAAATATCTGGGATATATTGTGGGCGACGGAACTATACGTACCGACCCCGAGAAGATTTCTGCCGTAACCCAATACCCAGTTCCAACGAATGTCAAGCAGGTTAGACGATTCCTGGGAATGGCGGTTTGGTATCGCCGATTCGTGGACAACTTTGCTGCATTGACAAGTCCCCTCACTAATTTGTTAAAGAAGGAAAAAGGTTTTGACTGGAACGACGACGCTCAGCAAGCTTTCTGCGCTTTAAAAGAAAAACTTTGTACAGCGACAGTTTTGGCCAGTCCAGATTATAGCAAACCTTTCATCATCCAGTGTGATGCCAGTAAGCTAGGAGTTGGTGCGGTATTAGTCCAAAAGAATGCTGATAATATTGAGGTCCCTATAGCATACTTTTCCCATAGTTGAACAAAGAGCAAAGTAACAATGTAAAAGAGCTCGAATGTCTAGCAGCTTTGCTTAGCTTGAAGAAATTCCGAGCCTATGTGGAGGGACAAGAGTTCACTCTAGTTACTGACCACGCTAGCTTGCAGTGGCTTATGCGACAAACTGACATATCCAGCCGACTAGCGCGTTGGTCTCTCAAATTGCAAGGTTTTAAATTTAATATTGAGCATAGCAAAGGTTCACTCAATATGGTACCTGATTGTCTGTCCCGACAAAATTTCGAGGAAGTTGGTGAAGTCCGTGAAATTGAGATCCATTCGTTAGTTGATTTATAGCCGTCCTAGTTTTTGTCCGAAGATTATCAAAAATTGATAAGTCATGTCCGTGAGAATGATAGCAGATTGCCTGACCTACAGGTAATCGACAACCTCCTTTATAAAAGGACCGAGCATGCTGATGGCAATCCGGAAAGGGAATCGTTTAATTGGAAGCTTTGGATTCCCAAATCTCTTGTTCCGGGTGTCATAGAAAACGCCCACTGTCCACCAAATAAATGCCAAGGTGGGATTGCGAAAACATTGGAGCGATTGCGAAATAATTTGTATTGGCCAAATATGACAGTTGATGTCAAGAACTACGTCAGCCGATGTGAAACTTGCAAACAAAGCAAATCGCTCAATGTAACGCTAAGACCACCAATGTCCGTCCAATACACGGTGCAAAGACCGTTTCAGAAATTGTATGTAGACTTTCTTGGACCTTACCCTAGATCCAAGCAAGGAAACATAGGAATATTCATGGTATTAGACCACTTGACAAAGTTTCTCCTTTTATAAAATGTTAAAAAGTTCAACACTTCAGTTGTATGCGACTTCCTCCATGATAACGTCTTTAGTATTTTCGGAACTCCCGAAATTGTAATGAGTGACAATGGCAAGCAATTTAATACTTTATTGTCCGCCCGTGCGATAAGACATGTTTACACGGCCCTATATAGTTCCCAGGCCAATGCAAGCGAGCGTGTGAATCGCTCAATCATTGCAGGTATAAGAGTTTACCTTAAAAGGATCAATCACACTGGGACAGGAACATCTCTGAAATTGCTCAAGCACTTCGAAGTTCATATCACCAAACGATCGGTGTAACACCATATTTTGCATTGTTGGGACAGCAGATGATGTCCCATGCAGGTGATTATGAACTATTAAGGAAGCTCAAGACCTTGGACGACACCTTTCTGAAACGAAGTGACAACCTGAAACTCATAAGAAAGAAAATCTCTGAAAACATCTAAACAGCCTTTGAAAATTTCACAAAACGATACAATCTTCGAAGCTCTGATAAACGTTTTGAAATAGGCGAAACTTGCTCCAAAATTTGTAAAATGTAAAGTGATTGCGATGAAAGGCAATTGTATGTACGAGTTAAAGGGCATCGATATAGGGAAAAGAGAAATTTATCACAGGAAAGATATTCAGAATAGCAACTAGGGCACACCGCACCAACTTTCTAGGTGGGGGGATGTGTACCGTAGTACAGAGCCGCAAATTCTTCTTCATATTCATTAATTTTTTTTTTGCTTTAAAAATTTTTTTTTTGGTGTCCATTTTTCTCTACCACCACTCTTCCACCTCCAAAACCCCAATATACACAGTTCATGTCAAAAACATCTGATTTTGAACTTAGTTATCGACATATATATCCAGCATTTCGGTCTAATACCACTTCCGCAACAAAATATCTTTCTTTTCCTGCTGAGATCGAGGACCGTCAACATCATCGTCTTAAAAAAAAACTTAAATAAAAGTAATCTTTAAAAATTAAACTTTGAGTAGGAGTGGTTGTAGCTAAAGTAAAGCTAAATTAAAAAAAAAAAATATTTATTAATATCCCGCTTTGAAATCAGTGCACGTAAGTGGCGATAATAGAAAAATAAAAACCAGCGGTAAGAGAGAGCAGCCAATTTAGGGCTGAAGCCCTATCTATTCATCTCATATGCTATATAATATAATAGGTAAGTTTGCCCTTTGAATTATTGCATATCATTCCCTTGACTTCATAGTTTCACTTCCTTTAATATTAACTATACTCTTGCCCCTTATAATTTCCAAAAAAAAAAAAAAAAACAAAAAAAAAATGCTATTACTCTCTTGCTAAATCTGTGCTGTGTTATCTTTCCACAGATTTACTTCAATTCACCGACCAATTTTTGTATCATCGTCCTTGTGGGTCGTTTGTGCGGGCCACAAGCACCCCTCCCCCGTCTTCTTGCGTTTCTCCACCGCATGGAAGTGTCCAAAATTCTCAAGAATCACTGTACAGCAATTACGCTACAAGGGTTCACATAGGCATTATAGAAAATTTTACCTATAAAAAGAAATCCCTCGTCGATTGGATTTTCTAAAAACCCCACAAATCGAAATTTCCATAAAAAAAAATATAGTTAACCAAAAGGAAAACGCATGCGGAGATCCAACTCGAACAAAAAAAAGCAAAAGGAGAAGAAGAATTAAGCCTTAGAATTATATACAAATTTGATAAAATGTTGTAAAACGAATGAAGTCAAATAATTTGTTAAATAATCTCAAACATGTACCAGATGAAATAAATTTAACTAAAGAAGAAGCAGTGAACATATTTGAGAGAGGTTTGCATGGAGTGGTTTAAAGCCAACCTTGTTTTTGTTGTAAACTATTTGCAAATTGTGTATTTGCTATTATAAACATGGTTGCCGTATGTTAATAATTATTTTTTGGCTTAAGTGATTTATTTTTTTTTCTTAGCCTGAGACTCTTTCTTTGAATTTTCATTTAGCCAGCGAGAAGGCCTTCGAAGCTAGGAAAGATGCTCCAATGTTGAGTTATATTCCCTGACCATATACTTGTACACATACCTATGATTATATTATTCTAGTATATTGCTAATATTTACTTAATACTTGTATACATATAATTTTTATATATTTTTTTTACGCCTGTACGTACATATGTATGTACGTATGTTTGCTAAACCTTAGTTGAGTTTGGCTTATTTTTAAATTAGGGTTCGCTAATTTTGTTGTTGTTATAGTTTTGCTTTTCTCTTTCATACCTAAATATGTACGTAGCACCGTACAGATGTACTTACATACATATGTACATTTAAACAAGTTTCGCAAATATAAATTAATATTAAAATTTAAAGGTGCACGTGAGTGTTTGCGGGACTAATTATAGTTCGGCCATATTGTAAATTTTTTTGAAAGTTCCTATAAAGCTAATTTTAGAAAGATATATATGTACATAAAATTACTTGAGTCTGAGTAGGCTGACTGACTTAAGGTAACCTTTGTAAATATAAAAATGTATTAATTTTGTATGAATAATAATTAAATAATTATGGGTAACTAATTGCTTTTTATTTGGTTTGAGACATGGGGTGTTGAAGATAATGTATTTGGGGCCTCAATAACATCAAGGAGGCCAATGGTTGGGCGGGTTCAGAGGCAGCCACCACATCTCCCTAAATGAGCTGCCTGGCATAGGAAGTAATGGTGAAGGGTCATATTAGCGAAGTGTGGCAAGCAAATACAATTTTTCGGTTATCAATTTCTTTTGGTTTTCTTTTGTTTATGAAGGTCCCTGTGTGCAAATATAAATTATCCTGTTTGGCCATGGACTGAGGAGGGCAATGCGATGTATTGATCGCGTTATCGAATACCACGAAGCTGAAGCTCCGGACCTAGTGCACACACCGTGGTCAATGCACCTTGCCACAGGCATTGGTTCTCTATCGTCTTAGACTGTGATTACAGTACACTCGGTCAATGGTATCATAAAATTTTCCAAAGATCTAGACGTTTCACCTTCTAGAATCTCTTGCTTGGTCGCCAGCGATATACATGTATTTTTGTAGTTTATGCGTCTCCCATAGTCATACGCGTGTATGTGTGAGCAACTACTCCGACTGATTACCACAAGTGTGTGCGTGAAATATCTCTTCGTTACGTCCCTTATTTTAGCGGCGAAAGGTTGAAGGAATAAGTTGAAAACTTTACATAATTAGTAGTTAATTAAATGCAAATTAAGTGCGAGAAAAAAAATGTATGGCTTTAAATTTTTTTTTTTATGAGATTCTGCGCTAAAATAAGACTGAAGTTAGCGAAACCAATCGGCGAAAGGTTGGCGGAATAAGTTGAAAATTTTACATAATGAGTACCTAATTTATTGCAAATTAGCTGCGAGAAAAAAAATGTATAGCTTTACACATTTTTTTAATGACATTCTGCGCTAAAATAAGACTGAAGTTAGCGAAACCAATCGGCGAAAGTTTGGCGGAATAAGTTGAAAATTTTACATAATGAGTACCTAATTTATTGCAAATTAACTGCGAGAAAAAAAATGTATAGCTTTACAAATTTTTTTTATGAGATTCTGCGCTAAAATAAGATTGAAGTTAGCGAAACCAATCGGCGAAAGCTTGGCGGAAGAAGTTGAAAATTTTACATAATGAGCACCTAATTTATTCCAAATTAACTGCGAGAAAAAAAATTTATAGATTAACAAATTTTTTTTTATGACATTTTGTGATCGATCTGCAAAGACGGCGGAACATATGCTACTGGAAGGTGACACAATCTGATGAGAGCACAACAGACCAATAGTCGCAGTGCAATCCCCAATAAATTTTCGATCTATCTGTGGCAGGGAAACTTTTAACGTGCTTTATTTCAAAGTGACACTTTTTTTGACAAATCACTGAACGATTTTTTTCAAATAAATTGCTTGTTAGCGTTAACCGAAGATGGTGAAAACGGCCTTTGGAATTGTTACCTTATATAGCGAGAAAGTTAAGATATAATGCATAGGTATAAAATGCTTGCATGCATAAAATCATTTTTATTATATAAAAGTAGTATGACATTGAGACTTTAGTTTTGCTATTTTTAACACAGAGTTATTTTTTAACATAAAGCAAGAAGTAAAAAATATGATTAATGACTACATTACATTACATACGTGTTTCATTTATTTTCATTGATGAATAAATCGTAAAAATAAAAATCATGTTATTATAAAGTATATGTGAAGCCCCATAGATAAAATGAGTAATAGAATGAACATTGGTTTATATAATACATTTTTAAACTGAAAATCTCCTGCTAAAAAAGTAATAGAATGAACATTGGTTTGTATATTACATTTTTAAAATGAAAATCTCCTGCTAAAAAAGGAGCAAAACCTAACTACATTTTTTCATTTTCGTACTTAACTACACTCCATTTTGTGATTCAGGATTTTGGGCAAATTTTGAAAAAACTCTAACATCATTCCTTCGTTATACTTCATTCGAGTGCCTTCCACTCTATTCGGAACATAACCTCAATTTAAGCTGCCCAACTATATAGTAAACAATGCCCAAAAAGGGGTCAAATGTGGCCATAATTCGAAATCTTATCAAAATAGCTTACAAATTGCTAACTTTTGATTTTTCATTTTTTGGTTTTACTTTTCTAAAATTTTGAATTAAAAAAAACCTTTTTAATTTTTTTAAATTTTTTTTTTGTTTTTTTCTATTTAGCGTTTTCTGATATTTTTTGGGTTTTAAGTTCATGTTTCTTTGTTTTACTTTTTAAATTTGTAAATTAAATGTTTTATATAAATTCTGAATTAAAAAAAGAATTTCCCAATTTTCAATTTTTACTCATTCTGTTAGCACATAAATTAGCAGCTGCGGTTCTACTAAAGTATTGCTACTTTTTTTCACATCTTTCTCGCAGATCATCGTACATCATCCATGTCTTATTTGGCCTTTTACAAGACGCAGTCAAATGTCCAAGGGACTCGTCTGAAGAGCGCGTTGGCCGATTTCCAATATAATGGATAATGGACTGTAGTGTGAACTCCTTAATTTGCTCTTTTACTGTCAGTTTGAATTGCTGCGGCAGGGCATTTAAGCGGAAGCATCTTCCCATATCCCTTGCATTGAAAAGTTCAATAAAAACAATCGGACCTGTAAGAAAGTTATGATAAGTTTTGATTGCACACTTATTTCTGGGCTGCTGTTTTTGTACCCAGCGTACTAGTACTAGTACAAGGGTATTATAATTTTGTAAACATAACGGTAGTACGTAACTTCCATATATCACTGTTCTTAGGATGTGAAGAGAAATTTTTTTATGTCAGCCCTACATCATACAGCATAAATGTATGGAAATTGAAGCAAATCGGTTCATGACTATTCCCACTTTACCTAAGCGGTATTTTGTGAAGAAAATTTGCATGCGTATAAGTACTGTGCTTCAATTACACAGCCGAGTTAAAAACTTAAATTGCCGTTCAGCAAGTGGCCTAGGTTAGTTAAAGCTTTTTGACACAATTTCATATGTTCTATCTGTCAAAAATGCTTCAACTAACCGAAAATAACATTTTACTTCGACTATGACTATGCTCCAATATCTCTCACCTGCTTCAGACACTTTAGCTGTCGTTACTGAAAAACAATGTGTACAAGGCTTTAAACATCTCGGCATAACTTCTATTGCATCGGCGAATGCTCTATCAAAATTTTTTTCCATCATTATTTCATCATTTAGCAATAGAGCATTGATAGCCCTCTTTCTGGGTGGGCATTTTGCGGAACATGTCAAACCCAGGAGTAGTTGTACAATTCATAAAATGAAGACCACTGTTTTCGTCAGACGTAGTTTTGCAAAGTTCGCTGCAGATTTCACCCCTTTGAGAGTAGGTTTTTGAAGTAACTCCTTCAATAAAAAAAATAAAACTTTTATAACAATCATTTCATGTTTCTAAACTACGTCATATAATAGGCCTTTTTTGTTCATAGCTGCTTAACTTTTTATTGCTTGTCAAGAAAAAATTTCAATGGGAAAACAAAAAAAAAATTTGACAAGCGAGTAAAATTCTAAGCACCTATCATTTAAGGTGCTTAGCTTAGCGACTTATTCTCATTTGAGTTTCAAGAAAAAATATACATAGCTAATGTTCTGTACTTAAAAAAAACTCTTAAAGTTTATACCTGCACTGATGATATACTAAATTCAGAAATGGAATCTGCGATTGGGCAGTTATAAATTATTTGATTTTCCAAAAATCAATATTAGCAATTACTAAACTCTGACACAAACTATCAAAGGCACAGGTATTGTAAACTGTTGTTAGTTTTTTCTGTATCATCGTTGGTTGCAATTTACAAAAATGTCCATTCTTTAGAGACGGGATAGATTTCGACTTTTTCCACTCAGTTCTTTTTTGGATCTTTGAATAAAGAGCCTCAGCTACTTCGTCTTGCCGTTGTCCTAAGTATTTGCCCACTCTCTGCTTTTTGTAAACACCTCCTTTCCCTCTCCAGTTTTCAATCTCTCTGGACGCTGCTACTTCCAGGTTCAGTTCACTTTCAGAATCGGAATATACCTGGCTGAATACTCCTTCGGTTTTCTCGCGATTGTGTTTTCAATGGGAACATCCATCTCATTATTAGAGATATTATGGATCTTTGATGCGTCAGAATCTTCCGGTGAAAATTCCCCCGTGTCTCCATAATGAGAATCGGAGCTCGCAGTGACTTGATGTTGGCCGATTGAACTTGCAGTACTTGACTTAACCTCGTCAGAATCTTTCAGTGAAAACTCCCCTGGGTCTCCATAATGATAATCGAAACTCGGAGTGCCTAGATGATTGTCGATTGAATTTGCAGGACTTGACTTTACTTCGTTGGGTAAAGTTGTTTGCAGGTTGTCGTGCTCACCAGTAATTGGATTTTGCAAATTGGCTTCGGCAATCAATATGCGACCGGTAAGGTAGTCAATATGTTTCTCGACAAATTTGTCGACTCTCAGGGAATCGGTAATCACGTGTGTTTTGATCTTGTTGAACTCGCCTTCCACAGATGCACTAGAGGCTGGTACTCGTCCGTAATCGAATTTGTTCCGAAAGATATTGCTCCATAATGGAATTGTACCTTAAAGCAAAAGCAATTTCTCGGTAATAACAAATTGCACTGTGCAACAATAATTGATGAAACAAAAAGTAAATAAAGTCTTATCCCTCGAATAACAAACTCAAACACGGGTTTTTCCTATTTCCCATTTTGGTTAGAGGAACTCATTTTTGATGTTCACTTTTACCTAAAACTTTTTTGACGTTCACTTTTACCTAAAATTTACGTATGATCTAAGAAAAAATTCGTTAAATTATTTTTTTTATTCTTAAATTCTATGAATACGGTTTTTGGAGAGGTTTTCTTAAAATATACGCACTTTTTCTTAGTATACATGCACTGTTTTGGTTTAGTGTAACAATATAGGAGCAATATACGATAACATACAAATTCTTTCATAAGATTGAGCAATACTGAAGTTTCTATATGAATAGGGTTAACAAATTTAAAAATATACAATAAAAATATAAGTGAAAACAATCCATCTTGGTTTTCTTTTCTTGTGGTTTTATCAATTACGGGGAGATGAACCCCCTTTTGACGCACTGTGCTATAACTATTGAACCATAAACGCCCAATTACATAGAACTTTGAAAACTTTGAAAAAAGTTGCTATACACAAAAAGTTTGTGGAATATAAACCCTAGAAAAATTTTAAGCCATTTGCAAAAATGAAGCGTGCATTTGTCAATATTTTAACGAAAGTTTTATGTACTTCGACATTAAAAGTTAAAAAATTACTTACTGGAATCGCGGAGCAAACGGTTATAAACATTTGGTAAATAATAGGTATTGGCTTTTGTACCAGACTCGGACGTAAAAAGAGCGACTTGATCATTCATTTTGTTTGCCCATGTAAACCACCACTTAGAACGGATCCGATTTTCCGATATGCCATGTTCATCGTCAGAGATTACTCCTTCCTTCACTCCATAATCTTCTTCCGTAGCATCGTTTTCCTTCAAAATATTGCCTGCGCCCGTAGATTTGTGGATCAAAAAATTTAACTGTTCTTCGCATTCTGTGCTTTCCCTCAGTACCTGATATTTGACCTTCAGTTTCACATTGCGTAACTGTCAGCAATGCCTTAATAGTTTTTCTGCATCATCTACATTTCGACACATTATGAGTTGTCCGACGGCCGCGAGTAAAAGTGTACGGATTGGTTTGGAGCATTTTTTTAATTTGCTCGAGTAGTTCTTTATAAAATGCGCTACATCGATTCGCAAATAACATTTTGGAAGTTTGCTTTTATAACCGTCAGCATAATCTTCGAGAGTGAAGTATTCCGTATACTCTCTTTGGCTGCTGTCAGCAATGCCCTTGAGCCGTCGGTAACAACTTCTTTCGGGTGGGGAGCGCCAATCATGCACATGTTCATCAACCACGTTCGGATACTGACAGTTGAGTGTGCCTCTGACAAAAACTGGGAAATTGAAAATTGACCAGCTACGCAATTGATGACACTTATGTACAAGAATATGTCGTGGCTCAATGCCCCGTCCGGTCTTCTTAATTTCGGTACGCGAACTCCACTCGCATCGATACATAGTGTCACCTTTTCTGTTTTTGTCAATATTTTGTAAATGTTGAGTTGATGCGATGTCATATAAAATACGTCGAAGGGATTGTGGCCGATTTTATGGATGGTATTTGGTTTTAGAGATTTGAGGATGTCCAAAGCACGAATAGGGTCGGGATCCAAGTTTTCGCGAGTAGTTTTATCATGCTTGGCCTTATGTAGGACGTTTGCTTTGAATAAGAATGGAGCTTCAGGCCGTCCTGGTTCCATAAGACGTTTTGCCTCTTGAGCTCGAAACGCTTCTGCACTTGTGTGTTTCAACATTTCTGTGACTTCCATTCTTTTCGCACCTCTCAAATTGCCATTGTTTCACTCCAACACTTGCTGAGCAATTAATATTGACTAGCAGCAATTCCGAAGGGACTGCCGTCGGTAGAAAATGTAATAGATTTTGAGAGAAATCTATCGATTTAATCGAAATTCACGACCAAATTCCGAGATTTCTCTCACAATCTATTACATTTTCCACCGACGGAAGTCCCGTCGGAATAGCTGCTAGACCCTATATTAATTTGAGTACTACGGTACTCTTTGCGAGACATACCTCACACTGTAGTTCCGCCAAAAACCGGAGTAAGGGGGCAAAAATCCCTTTTCCATAACTTTCTTTTTAATTGCTCTATGAAAAAGATTTGGATGCCATTGAAATGAAGACAAAGTTCAAAGAATATACAGAGAAACCTCTCCTAACGAACACATCCCTTGGCCGGACAGTTTTCATGCACCAAGTTTTAAGTACATTTTTTAGAACAAATTGCCCTCCCTTATACTAGGTTCAAACACACACCAAATTGGCAATTTATACTATTTGGGCAATTTGTTACGCAATTTGTCATATAATAAATTGTAATAATAAATTGCCAATTTAAAAAAAATTGCGTAGTAAATTGTTTCAAACTGCAAATGCAACATTGTAAAGTGTGTTTATTGAGTATAGTTAAACGTCACTTACGCATGGCTGAACTATATGGTTGGCTCATCTCATCAGCTGATTTTATGTCTTTCATTTCACTGAAGTAGGAATTGCCAAAAGAAGATGGCAAACTCAAAATGAAACCAAAACATTGAACACATTTTCTTACAACACACAAAAATTTCAAAGTTTTATGTTTTCATTCCATTTCATTCGCCTAATACCAACACGCACATTTTGACAGTCTGAACAAAGGTATGCTCTTGCTGTAGAGATGAGCCAACCAGCTATCAAATTACTATTGTGTAAGCTAAATCGAGTTGTATGAACAGCACTCAATTCAAATCGAAATTTCCTTAATTTATTTATCTGTTTGAACATAGTATTAGGCGGACATTGTCTTTGCCGGACGCGGACACGAACCTCTTATCAACGAACAATGAGATCAGTTTTCATAACAAATCAATCATAAACCTCTCTTGAACGGACCCGAACCCCCCTAAGTGAAAAAAATATATATACATACATATATATTTTGGTACATATGTATTTACCTAATGAAAAATGGAGATTCCCCGAATAAAATCAAGTGGGCGTTAGATAAACAATCAAATTTAAAAGGCGTCACAGTGGAGATGTAATTACATAAGAAAAATTTTCAGGATAAACGTTTACTAGTGACAGTGAGTTAATTGTGTTCAGTCATATTGTAAATATTAGATGTATTATAAGATGGCGAGGTCAATCCCGAGCTTAAAGGAAAAAATTGAAATAATTAACGCTAGTGAGGAAAATAATTTTACTGTTCGTACATTACCCGAAAGATAAGTTTTAAATTAAAATCGTACAAACCCTGTTTTGATTTATAATCTGTTTGTTATTGATTAAAGCTGTCCGATTTTTTGATCAGGTTCAAAATTAGAAAAACGCAGGCTGCGTTGATAATAAAAAATAAAGAAGAAATTCGAGTAAAATGGCTGTCTGGCAGCAATGTTGAATTCAAAAGGTCTTTTATGAAAACTGATGAAATGTGTTCTGGCTGGTTTACTAGGGCAACAAACCAAAACATTCCCATATCTGGCCCAATTATACAAGGCTACAAAAATGGCGAACCCGTCATAATATAAAGTTTAGATACCTTTGTGGTGAAAGTGCTGCTGTTAATATGCAAGACGTACAGCAATTTTTAGAAAAACTACCGTATTTGGTGATTGGGTATAGCGCCACAAAAATATTTTCAATGCTGACGAGACAGCTATTTTTTTCAGAGCTTTGCCAAACAAAACATTGGATCTAAAAAACGAAGTCTGCCGTGGAGGAAAACTTTCGAAAGAAATACTGACTGTCCTATTTTGTGCAAATAGGGCCGGCGAAAAAGAAAAACCTCTTGTTATTTGGAAGGCTGCTCTTCCGAGAGCAATTGCATCATTAGATACGAAAATTCTTCCAGTAAATTGACAGTCCAATAAAAAGGCATGGATAACGCGTGATGTTATGACACAGCGGCTGAAAGATTTCGACAAGAGAATGGAGTTGCAAAACCGAAAAGTTATATTGCTTTTAGATAACGCAGCACCCCACCCGCGAGATATAAGTTTGAACAATGTAAAAATACTATGATTTAATCGGGGATTGCCCGTATTGCTTTTTTTTTAAATGTATGAAAACATTTATTTGAAGCAATTTTTAATTTGTATAATTTTTATTTAATAATTTGGGAAAAATTTAAACAACGTGACATCAGGACGTACAAGCCGACAGCTGTTTCGATTATACCTTGTAAATCTCTTCAAAGCCTTTTCTCCCGGGAGTGGGAGTCGAACCCTCACTCCTACGATAGTTGAAATGGTTACAAACGCATTCAGCTACGTCATGCCTTAGTTGTTGTAAATAAGTAAAAATACTATTTCTGCCTAGCAACACTACTTCAGTTTACCAGCCTCTTGATCAAGGAATAATTCAAAATTTAAAAATTCACTACCGCAACTTTTAAGTGAAAAACATATTGGTGAGCAAAGAAACTGGTTCCACTAAAAAACATATGAACGTCTTAGAGGCAATACATTTTATAAAGGAAGACTGGGCAAACGTTCAAGCAGAAACCATAAAAAATTGCTTTCAAAAGGCAGTGTTCGACAAAAATCGTAATCCGGCACTTGAATTGGAGCCCGAAGTATATCATCTGGCTTCAATTTTTGATTTATCGAAAGCTTTTGGAGATTCTACTTCTTCGAATCCGGATGACTTTGTGGATATAGATAACAATGCATGAACTGAAAGTTCAGACTTACAGTTAGATGTTGTTACTGGCAACATAGAAACAATTGATGACAATAGCACTGATGCTGAGAGTGATACAGATGAAGTTAATGTAATTTCCACAAGCGAAACCGCCTTGACTGCTGTTTAAATTTAAAAAGATTTTGCAGCGAAGACCTTATTGCGTTCAAAATGCCATTAGTTTTCTTTTAAAAAAAAACTTTAAGCAATCGACAATTCACCAATTTTTTAAATAATGAGTCTGATATTTATGGATTTATATTACTTATTATCTGAAGTATAATTTATACTTATTTTTATTTATGTTATTACTTTATCTGAAAGTATGTAAATGAGTTATGCATGTTTTGATGTGAATTTTTCAAGCAATATATATATATTTTTTTTTTTGAGCAATGTAATATCAATATTTTTTATTTAATTTGGAATTGAAAAATGTGGAAAATAGCCATCCACTCCCTTGAGCGGACACCTCTCTTGGGCGGACACAAGTTGGCCGACGATGAGTGTCCGCCCAAGGGAGGTTTCTCTGTACCAAAAATGTAAACTTTAGAAACAAATTTCCATTTTGAATGGCATTTTTTCCACTATTTTGTTCACCAGTGACAGTGAAATAATTACATTAGCAGCAGAGATAAAGCAAGGTTAGCTTACCATGAATTTTGCCAGATGAAGCATCCTGCGACAAATAGTGGGATTTGAACTGATACCCACAACTAATCGGCGTTTGCGTCCAAATTGTATGGGCTACCGCGTCTCCCCACACACCGCCGTCCTTAAATCTGACGTGCACATTTTTTTTCCATTTTGATCGTTATTAAGTTCGCAAATTCGTTCTTGGTAAAACTGATCCTAAACTTTCTCAGGCCGCCAGATTCGTGGAACTCCCCCGAGTATTCAGCTTCATTTACAGAATTTCTCTGTTCAGTTGTTAGATTACTGATATTCAAGGAGGAATTTCCTGTCTGGTCATGCGAAGATCCGAGTAACAGACAACGAATTTCTTGGGATTTGTCGCAAGCCAAGGCATGCAAAGACTGTCGTTTTATTAGTCCATCAAGTTCATCAGAAATGTGAGTCCATACTGACGCTGTTTTTTTTATTATAGTCGATTCACAAGTGACTATTTGATCTCTGTACTTCAACATCACTTTTATAAGATCACACCGATCAACTTAAGATTTTCGTCCACGCGCCATCTTTTTTTCTGAAATAATGAATTTAATTTTTCACCACAAGAATACCATTTTTTATTATTTTTTTTTTTTGGAGCCCATTCAATTTTAGCTCTATGTAGTTGGCATCTCCATATGTGAATAATTTAAAAATGGGAGTGGGGGTATGACTATAAATAATAATTTAAATTACTTACCTTCTCAAATTTTGGAGTATTACTCTTTTTTTAATATTTATAGCACCATATCATTAAAAACAAAACTTTCACAACATTAGAGCTCTTAAATTTTAGCACTTGTTAGATTCAAAGCTGGACTCAAACTAAAGTTTTGATTTGACTAACTTTTCTATTTGCATATTAAACTTAATTTAGCTGAAGCAATTACATGCAAGTTTTGCAACTTTTCCATGAATGCATTTCTTTTTTAGGTAATCTTGAGTACATACGCATAAGTAAATATTTTATTAAAAGAAGTTGGCGATCATCTTTTGCGATTTTCAAATTCTTATAACTTAATGTACATTAGACTGGGTGGATTTATTAACCGATATCGCGCCATCGATTTTTCGATAGGATTTGGGCTCAGGAAAAAAGTTCCACCGCATACCCAAAAAAATAATTTTCGAGCCTGCGAAATTTCATTTTTTTGACTTCGATTTTTAAGGTTTTTTTCATGACCTACTAAAAAAAATTTCATTTGATTGTAAAAAAAGTAAAAAAAATGAAATTTCGCAGGCTCGAAAATTTTTTTTTGTGTATCCGTAGTGGAACTTTTTTTCCTGAGCCCAAATCCTATTGAAAAATCGATGGCGCGATATCGGTTAACTTTCGTCCATACAAATCGACCCACCCTAATGTACATACAGCTGTGTGCCGAATAATAGCAGCAAAATTCAAAATGGTTTAGCTTGCAAACTTCAAAAAAATGTCAGCAAAATTTCCAACTTTTTATCCAGAATTTATAAAATATTTTCGAAATGTTAAGGGTGTTGCGCATTTTTCCCATATAAGAATAAACACCTTCAGCAAACAAAATTCTAAAAAATCAAGGGTAACTCTTATGGTCTTGAAACATGTACTTTGTTGTACATTTTCGAAAATATTTTTTTTTAATTCTGGATAAAAAGTTGGAAATTTTGATGACATTTTTGTGAAGTTCGATTAATTTTCTAGAGTTAACCGTTAGCTTTGAAATTTCAATTTATGTGGTTTCTGTTTACAATTCCACTATATTTTAATTGAAAATTATTAAAATTTAAAAAATAAACATAGTTTGCAAACTAGACCATTTTGAATTTTGCTGCTATTATTCCGCACACAGCTGTACATATGTATTAAATCAAGGATGCTCAAAGAATTTGGAAACCGGAGGCATGCAATGACAACATCAATAAAATTACAACATCTGCCTTCTTGGAATTGGAAGTTATATTTTTTTACCAAAAGTATTTTCCCTGTAGGGATTTCTGTAACTAACAACTTAAATAGTTAACTTTTAGCCGACTTATTGCGGCTAACTTTTATATGGTTTCTAAGTCATTCAGTGTTCAATCTAGGAATTGTATCTACAAATTTTTCAAACTCTTGATTTTCCGATAAAAACACTTGCGTACAACAAAAATCAATTTAAATTTTGTATATGCCATTTATTTTTCATTGAAATTTTATTTTCATTTTTCAATTTAATTTCAATACAAATTTTTATATTTTTATAGAAGACCTCCGATGAAAAACGTGTGTTCCGACCATGAATGTATATTTGCATTTTGCAAAAATATGAACCAACCACACATTCACATGAGCATATTAAAAAATAATATTATTACAGTATTTAACTAAAATAATCATAGCAATGAAAAGTACCAAAAAAGTTCTATGAATCAGCTAACTACAAGCCGACTTATGAATAGTCAACTTGTAGTTACCTGAAAACCCCCTGATTTTTTCGGCGCCATCGCCATGAAAAGTAGTCAGTTAAAAGCAATGTAAAGTAGGCGAGGCAGAATCACAAGTATGTAGTTGGAAAATAGTCAACAATAGTTCACTAAAAGTTAGCATACTTCCCTACAGGGTTAATATTGAAGAACAACAAATCATATATACTAACTTATGTTAGTTCGAAATTTGTTCCCCAAAAAACTTTCAACAGGCGGAGGCAAACAACAACAACATCCTAAAATTTACACAAATACAATTAAGCAAATGCGTATGTATATACGCTGCAACTAAACATTGAGAACAATCAACGATTAAGCAGAAGCAGGAGTCGATCGACTGTAGCTTGTGTCACAATAATTTGAAATTCCTTTGAATTTCAAAATATGCATGTTGTTGTTGTTGTTGTAGCGATAAGGTTGCTCCCCGAAGGCTTTGGGGAGTGTTATCGATGTGATGGTCCTTTGCCGGATACAAATCCGGTACGCTCCGGTACCATAGCACCATTAAGGTGCTAGCCCGACCATCTCGGGAACGATTTATGTGGCCACGTTAAACCTTCAGGCCATTTCCTCCCTCCCTACCCCCAAGTTCCATGAGGAGCTTGGGGTCGCCAGAGCCTCGTCTGTTAGTGAAACAGGATTCGCCGCGGATAGGTGAGGTTGACAATTGGGTTTGGAGAAGCTATATATTGCGCTGGCAACCTGAAAGGTTGCGCTACACAGCCCCTTGAATCTGGTATTTTAGTCGCCTCTTACGACAGGCATACCTACCGCGGGTATATTCTGATCCCCTAACCCGCTGGGGTTCAAAATATGCAACGTTTTCCGTGGTATTTTACCTTAAACGATTTGGTTGTTGATGGGAGTCACTTGGAGTCAAATGAGTTGAGTACAAATATTCAACTTATATAATAACAAAGGAAGGCTGTGGGCAGCCATGAATTCAGCCTCTTAAGGGTAGATAAGGGAAAGGAGATGAAAAAAAAAATATTTCAGTATGAAAAATATTAAGGAACCAGGTTCAAGACAGGTTCGACACAAATAAATCCAAATACTTTGGAATCAGTTTTTTTTCAAGCTACCACTTCTATCATAACGACCAGATAAAAGAGCAGGTGTGTTAGCATTTACGCACGATTTATCATTCATTCCTTTTTGTTATACCTAAAATCACGTATGAGTAGGCGGCCATCGCCGTGCGTTAGTCATGGAGAAAAGTCGTTGAAGTTGTAAAGCCTCACTGGTGAAATGTTAGGTTGAAAGTATTGATAATTGACAGCTTCAGCGGCTTACTGGGATGTCACACAGTAATTCAGAAGAAATTGGTCATTTGCGCTGCGGCGCCATGACGTATGTATGTTTATACCATATACATAGATCTAAATCAATCAATTCCACGGACGGCGCCTTGGAACATACATATGGGCACTTCCATGGTAACTCACGTTACATCAGAGGCAAAATTGTCCGCAATTGATTAGAACTTACTTAGCTTCTAATTATATCAAATGTTCAGCTTATTGCGCCAACCTTTCGCCGATTGGTTTCGCTAACTTCAGTCTTATTTTAGCGCAGAATGTCATAAAAAAATTTGTAAAGCTATACATTTTTTTTCTCGCAGTTAATTTGCAATAAATTAGGTACTCATTATGTAAAATTTTCAACTTCTTCCGCCAAGCTTTCGCCGATTGGTTTCGCTAACTTCAGTCTTATTTTAGCACAGAATCTCATAAAAAAAATTTCTAAAGCTATACATTTTTTTTGCCGCAGTTAATTTGCAATAAATTAGGAACTCATTATGTAAAATGTTCAACTTATTCCGCCAACATTTCGCCGATTGGTTTCGCTAACTTCAGTCTTATTTTAGCGCAGAATGTCATAAAAAAAAATTTTTAAAGCTTTACATTTTTTTTCTCTCACTTAATTTGCATTTAATTAACTACTAATTATGTAAAATTTTCAACTTAATCCGCCAACCTTTCGCCGCTAAAATAAGGGACGTCTCTTCGTTGCCTTCTATTTGTGTGTAAATGACGATTGATGTTTTCATGTATATACGAGTGGCTGCTTCGTGTTTTTATTGTTGCGTGATTATTTATTTAGTATCAGCTTAGTGATGCTAATATCCGTCACAGTATCTAGGAGTTATACAAGATAGTATGTTGTTGTGGAAACTTCATGTGGAAGGGAAAGCGAAGAAAGCTTCCGCGGCACTGTATGCATGCAATAGGATGCTGCGATACATGTGGGGCCTATCACGCAAACACTCTCATTGGGTTGTTGGGTATTTACAGCAATTGTCAAATCCATACTATATTATGGGATTCTTGTTTGGTGGACAGCCACACAAAAAGTACGTATGCCCAAAAACTTGAATGGGTATGCAGAGTATTAATGATTAGCATTGCACGCCATTCTACACATCCCACCTGCAGACATAATGGTCAAAAACATCGCGTTAGCAACCGCAACAAGACTTAAGGCCTCGGGGCAGCTTGAGTGCAGGCTGACATCCTACACAGGCCATATGGCCATAGCAGTATATCACTATCTAATATCGGGCAAACCGATTTTATGGTCCCGTGCCTGAGCTTTGAAAGATATTTTGGGGCAACAAATGAGCCGGAGGGTTGATGCCAGGGTGCAGAAATGCCAGAACATACTATACCAGTGTATACGGATAGTTCCAAATTAATGGAAGGGTTTGGGTCTACTGTTTACTGTGTATATCCAGAAATAAGTAGATCCTACAAGCTGCCAGATTACTGCAGCGACTTTCAGGTGGAAATTATAACCATGAAGAAAGCAGCAGTTAGGAGGAAGCGTGCTTAAGCTGCAGTCATATCACTATATATATTGATTGCAATAATATCACACATTACTTCATCAAGAATTGTTATGGAATGCGCAGAAGCATTGGAAAAGCTTCGCTCGGGCCGGTCCATACATCTATACTGGGTTCCCGGTCATAAAGCGATAGAAGGTAACGAAAAAGCCGTTGCCAACTGAGGGTGCAACACTCTGAAACTACGATAAACATCAAGTTCCATTTGGCAGAAATTAAAAGGAGACAGGAGTTGCATATGATCAAACAAGCAGGAAAAAGATTTCACGATTTTCTGTAAGTACATAGACGAAACGCTAAAGTATTAAAGAAAATACAAGACGCAATAGCCTCCGAAGAGATTTGAGGCCGAGTTTCTCTTCCAATTTTCGTCGTTCCCTTTTTCATTTTTCTACAAATTGGCCGGACGGGATCTGCATGTTCTATGCCGCAAGGTAGATGAGATTTCACTGAGAAGCTTTTCATGGAGGCTGGACTTAGAAAAACTGTTTTCTAATTGAAAAAACTTATTTCTGAATCATTAATGTTGCTTTGCCCGGGTCTTGCACCCAGGATCTTCGGTGTGGTCAGCCTAAAATTGTAGTAGAAGCACTTATAGGTAAAAATGTATAACTAACCGTTGTTTAGTGATACAAGCTCCTTCAATTGACAGAGGTGTGGTACTTGGCAGCTGGATCAAGGCATTTTCTGGTATGGTCAGCGTCATAGGAACTTGCATCTGATCGATGTCAACAGATGACTGCGACTTGGACAACAAATTATTTTCTATACTTCCACATCCGTAGCCGACGTTTTTATTGATGCAGTAGTTTAAGGCGAATCGTTTGTTCTGAGATATATCTGAGATCATATGCCTCTTTACGTTCACATTTTGAACATCAGCCAAATAAATAAATATATAGTGAATATTATCGAGTGTTAAAAGCATATCACAGCGTATTCCTATAATATCATAGCAGAGCTGGGCAACATTTTGGTTAAGTAAAAATATTGCGTGCTTCACTGACTTGGAGGGTAAGATAGACCGGCTATAAAGCGGAAACCTAGAATAAGATAAAATGCAAAGTTACAACAAAACGAAAGAATGTACAGCAGAAATAGTCACTTACTCTGAACAGCTATACGGCATCTCTCTTACAATGTCAAGTATACGCGAACGGGAACCTTGATGAATAATTCCATTTCTGTAACGAAAAAAAAATTAAATCAAATCACTTAAAAATCAAATTTCATGCAAAAATGATTTCTAAGGTTATATTTAGAGCTACGGGGGCGAATTGCCTCCATAAAGTAATCATAGGTGAAAGTTTCACGTTTTTTGTTGTCTGCATTAAATAGATATGACCATGAATCTCTTATCTTAACAGTGGGTTGTATGGGATATGTACTATATGTACTCCCGATATATACGATTTTTTCATTCACCAATATATATATATACGTTATCATTTGGTGCCATTTTAAACTTATAGCTGTTTAAATGCGGCAGAAATTAAGATCATCTTCTGATCTGAACAATCGGTTGTATGGGGTATATATTATATATGTATACGAACGATACGGTTTTTTTTTTTGACAACAATATATGCCGCCTACGTAAGCTTTTTGTGAAATTTGAAGCTTCTAGCTGTATAAAATGTGGCGAAAATTACGAAAACGTTCCGATCCGTGCAATCGGTTGTATGGAATATTGCTATATATACGACCGAGCTCTACGATTTTTTCAGAACAGGTTGTTCACATCCCTCAATACGTGTATTAAAATTGGGGAATTGTATCATGTAGTCCTAGCAAGGGGAAACATAGTCCAGGGACTGTTGTTGTTGTTGTTGTAGCGATAAGGTTGCTCCCCGAAGGCTTTGGGGAGTGTTATCGATGTGATGGTCCTTTGCCGGATACAAATCCGGTACGCCCCGGTACCATAGCACCATTAAGGTGCTAGCCCGACCATCTCGGGAACGATTTATGTGGCCACATTAAACCTTCAGGCCATTCCATCCCTCCCCACCCCCAAGCTCCTCATGGAGCCTCGTCTGTTAGTGAAACAGGATTCGCCGCGGATAGGTGAGGTTGACAATTGGGTTTGGAGAAGCTATATATTGCGCTGGCAACCTGAAAGGTTGCGCTACACAGCCCCTTGAATCTGGTATTTTAGTCGCCTCTCAGGGACTAATAAAGAAAGAGAACGGGGAATGGTCACGTAATAGTGAGGAATCCCTTGAGGTGCTTCTCGATACACATCTCCCATCGGGAGATGGTTAGGAAGAGCCAGCAGACAGCACACACACTTCGATCATGGAGCGGGTAGTGCCGGGCTTGGTGACCGATACCAAGATCGAATGGGCAGTGAAGACGTTTTCTAAGTTTAAATCGCCGGGCCCAGATGGTATATTCCCGGTCATGCTACAAGTTTCAAGTAGAGCGGTCGTGGAATGGCTTAAAATAATATTCGATGGGTGCATACCGCACTCTTGGAGAACTGCTCGTGTAGCTTTCCTACCAAAGGCGGGGAAGATCGGTCACGTGTATCCCAAAGACTATAGACCCATTAGCTTAACATCATTTCTGCTCAAAACTTTTGAGAGGCTGATAGATGTGTACATAAAGTCCAACGTGGATGAAAAGCTGCTCTCCACAACACAACATGCGTACACCAAAGGCAAGTCGATAGACCCCGGATTGCATAGGGTGGTAATACGCATAGAGAAAGCCCTGGAATATAAGGAATATGCTCTAGGAGTCTTCTTAGATATTGCCGGGGCTTTCAATAATGTGTCAAAATGTGCGATTATGGATGGCCTTAATTACATTGAAGTACATCCAGCCTTGGCGAGATGGATCGGCTGCATGTTGTACATCACAATGGGGATTCTACGAGGCCACGAAATCAGTGGACAGGGGCAAGTCGCAGTGAGGGGTCCTATCGCCTCTGCTGTGGACGCTGGTCATCAACCAACTGCTCAGGCGATTCTATGAGGGACATAAGTGGAAAGTGCCTTCCAGCGGTTAGCTCTTTCATGGATCGGGCGTTTCGGGATATTCATACCTGGGCATCTAATGTCGGGTTGAAAGTCAACGAGGATGAGACGGATATGGTCTTGTTTACAAGGAGGTACAAGATCCCAAATTGGATTAGGCCTAAGTTATGAGGGTGACCCTACCAGAGAAACCTTGCTTAGGAATCATCCTAGACAGTAAGCTGTTATGGAAGCTCAACGTGGAGGAGAGGGTGAAGAAGGCTTCAACGGCACTTTACGCATGTAAAAGAATGCTGGGGTGTACGTGGGACTTATCGCCCTCTCTTTCTCATTGGGTTTTTACAGCGATTGTAAGCCCAATTCTATACTATGGAGTTCTTGTTTGGTGGGAAGCCACACAAAAAACAACCTACCTCAAAAAATTAGAGGCGGTATGCAGACTATCAATGCTTAGCATTACGGGAGCCCTGAAAACAACCCCGACGGCTGCACTGTATGCCATTCTGCACATTCCACCTGTAATCCTGGTAGCAAAGAACATAGCGTTAACAACTGCAACCAGGCTCGGTGTCTTGGGGCAGCTTGAGCGCCGACCATACGGCCATAGTAGTATAGCGTCATAAATCACAAGACGAACAGACTACCTGATTCCCTATCTGCGCTTCGAGGGTGACCTTAAAGCCACAATAGAGGTGGACGGTTGGCGCAAGGGTGCTAAAATGGCGGACGAGGCGATACATGTGTACACAGATTGTTCCAAAGTAGTGAAAGCAGTAGGGTCTGCGGTATACTGAGCTGATCCGGAAATAAACAGATCCTACAGGCTGCCGGATTACTGTAGCGTTTTCCAAGCAGAAATAGTAGCCGTAACCAAAGCAGTAGAAACCCTGGAAGAGAATAGCTTAAGCTGCAACCGTGTTAACTTTTATATTGACAGTCAAGCAGCAATTAAGGCAATAATCTCGCATAGCACAACATCTAAATCTAAATGCGTGTTAGAGTGTAAGCAGTTCCTGAAGAGACAGGGAGAAGCATACATCTATATTGGGTCCCAGAACATATGGGAATAGATGGGAATGAAAAAGCGGATGAACTAGCTAAAAAGGGTGCATCCTTTGAAGCTGGCTCCGTAGACTTCCTAATTAGACTGGGCGAGATTAAGCGAAGGCGAGAGGTGCACATGATCGACCAAGCAGGAAAGGCGTGGGTTCAAGCGCGGGGCTGTAAAGTGTCGAAGATTATGTGTAGGTCTCACAACTTTAGACTAAAAAAATTCCTTCTATCATTAAAAATAGAGGACTGTAGACTCATGACGGGTATTCTGACTGGACACTGCCTTCTGGCGTCACATGCCTTTAAATTAGGCTTGGTTAGAAATAGCAGACGTAGGAAGTGCGGGCTGGAGGAGGAAACTCGTGCTCTGCCCTTGCCAGGCTAAGACTCCAGCTATTAGGAGTGATTCAGCTGTCAGAACTAGAAGCAGCAAGTGGCTTAAGTCCTAGGAAGCTTCTAGTATTTGCCAAGAGGAAGCAGTTATTTTATAACATAGGTCCTGGTTTTTGATAGGGTTTTTCAGCTTGGTCGTTAAAACAAACTTCTTGTAACACTACGGACTCATTCAGTCTATGTGAGGTCCTCATGGACCGGCCAGTTCAACCTAACCTAACCGATCATGTATCTGATGAGCCCTAGCATTAGACCATCTTACAGCGAAATATTTTTGCGTGGAATAGAATAGTAATGGAATTCAAGGTGGAGTTTCATTACAATCGGATTCCGCTATCCTTAAAGTGGTGGGAGCTTGGGTAGACGCCATATCATACCGAGATAAGAGACTGAATTATTCGGCTACGAAGTGTTGAGGTTGGCAACATTGAGCAACATTAGATCCGTGTTCAACACCGCGAGGTTGAGTTTTCCATTGACAGGTACTAACGTTAATAATATTGAATAACACCAAGCTCACTATAGCGGAGCAGGCACCTTGTCGTTGATATGAGGGCTTAGCCGAACTCCATAGCGCCCGACTATGGGGCTGAGCGGTTTAGAGCTTGCATCTACGCCGTTTCGTTTCATATGAGGGCAGCGGGATGTCGATGCGAAGAACTGCAAGCCCCCTAATCCAGGGTGTTATGCTTATCGTACCCATTGGATGATTTGCAGCCAGGGGTCTTTTCGGCTGTATTTTAAAGGAGCCTTCCCGATACTGGGCCGCCTCGGGAAGTAATGACGGCCTTACCACAGCAAGGGGCGCTGTTTTAACATGACACCGATGAGCCCGCCTTGTCCGGCAGGTGGCCGTATGAACAAGTTGAACTCAAAAACTTTATTACAACTAAGTAAGGATGAGAAGGAAAAGGCGATGGCGTCCCAAGCCGGGGAAGAGGAAATCGCTATCAGTCACAGTAAAGTGACATCGAGCGAGCTTCGTCCTGACTTTTGAGCAGGGTTCGTTTCAGAACCAAGGACCTAGCGGTAGTCTCAATAGAGGGAAAGAAAGAACCATACCTTATCCTGGCACAAGGCCCATGACGTGGAAGCCCCTCAAGAGGAGTTCAAAAGGCTGGTGGATCAAGAAGGGCGGAGACGATATTAATGAAAGAGGTGAGTCCCTTTTTTGTTACATACTACAGAGTAGTCTACAGGTGGCCAACAGGGGTAGCGTCCCACTCCAAGCAATGTGCTTGATATCATATTGAGCTCTGATCAGGATATATGGGGATAAGAATGGAGAGTCCTTTGACAGGACATCATTCTCAGACCATGCATATATCAGCGTGATCCCCCTAAAGAGGGTAGAGAAGGGAAATTCCTTTAGAAACTCTAGGGCAAAGGACTGGTACAAATTTCAGAAATGTGTATCAGGAAGACCTAAAGAGGTTACCACCGATTTTTAAGCTGGCAAAATTTTTGGAAAGCGAGGAGTGCTGGGATGAATACAGAGATCTGCTGAGGATCTATAAATGTGAAATCAACAGGTCAAAGCGGGTTTCATGGAAGAACTTCTGTGCGGACATTTAATGCTCCAGGAAACAGCGAGACTGGTGAAAGTTCTATCTGAAGGAGATGTAGCCCAGGGGCTGATAAAAAAGGACGACGGGGAATGGTCACACAGTAGTGAAGAGTCCCTTGAGGCACTACTTAATACACACTTTCCACCAGGAAATGATGGGGAAGAGTAGTGTTAGCACGTCTACAGTCCTAATACGGAGCGAGAGGTACCATGATGACATGTGACATGTGTCAAATGTGACAAATATGAAAATTTAAAGGGCAATAAAAACGTTTGCTATGCACAAATCGCCAGATGGGATATTCCCTGCTATGCCGCAGATGGCCGGTGGAACGATTATAGAATGGCTAAGAATAATTTTTGAGGGTTGCATAAAACTGAACCACGTCTCGCAATATTCATACCGAAAGCGGGAAAAGCCAGTCATCTGCCCGCGAAAGACTACAGGCCTATTGAAGTTTATCCAGCTTTAGGAAATTGGATCGGCTCCATGTCAAGCTGCTGAAAGATCACATCGCAATGGGATCTGTGCGAGGCTACGAAATCTGTAAACAGAGGAACGCCATAGGGTGGGGTTTTATCACCAATGCTGTGGACGCTGGTTATAAACCAATTGCTTAGGCGGTTCGACGGAGGACCAGACAAACTTACGGCATATGCAGATGACGGTTCTTTTATCATAAGCGACAGATTCCTAACAACAATCAGCTCTCTGGTGGATCAGGCACTTCGTGATGGACATGCCTGGGCATCTGAATAGGGTAGCCGCCAACGCGGAAAAAACTGATCTAGTAATATTTACTAGGAAGTATAATATCCCTAATTGGACTAAGCCTAAGCTTGGAGGGGTAACCCTGCAAGAAAAATATAGCATAAAGTCTCTAGGAGTTATACTAGATAGTAAGTTGTTGTGGAAACTTCATGTGGAGGAGAGAGCGAAGAAAGCCTCTGCGGCACTCTATGTATGCAATAGGATGCTAGAATGCACGTGGGGCCTATCACCTACTTTCTCATTGGGTATATACGACAATTGTCACACATTGCATGCCTTTCTACACATCCCGCCTGCAGACCTAACGGCCAAAAATTTCACGATAGCAACTGCAACAAGGCTTAAGGCATCTAGGCACCTCATGGTCACAACAGTATAGCGCCATATAATATCGGGCAAGCGGAATATATGGTCCCGTGTTTAAGCTTCGAAGGAGATATTGGGGCCAAAATTGTGCCGGAGGGTTGGTGCCGGGGTGCAGAAATGACAGAATATACTATACACGTGTATACGGATGGTTCCAAATTAATTTAAGGGAATGGGTCTGCTGTTTACTTTGTCGACCCAGAATTAAGTAGATCCTACAGGCTGCCAGATTACTGCAGGGCTTTTCAGTCGGAAATTATAGCAGTGAAGAAAGCAGCAGAAATTTTGGAGGAAGCGTGCTTAAGCTGCAGTCACTTCAATATATATATTGATAGTCAGGCTGCGATAAAGGCAATAATCTCAAACAGTACTTCATCAAGAAGTGTTCTGGAATGCAAAGAATCATTGGAAAAACTTCACTCAGGCCGGACCATACATCTTTACTGGGTTCCCGGTCATAAACGGATAGAAGGTAACAAAATGGCCGATGAGTTGGTAAAAGAGGGTGCAACACTCGCTGAGTCAACGATAGACGTCCCAATCCGTTTGGGAGAAATCAAAAGGAAATAGGAGTTTCATATGATCCATCAAGCAGGAAAGTCGTGGACAAATTACGGGGCTGCAAAATTTCTAAGATGATGTGCAATGCCTACGATTTTCGACTCACCAAGTGGCTCATATCACTGAAGAGGGAGTACTTAAGGCTCACGATGGGCATATTCTGAAGTGCATAGGGGGGATTTCGTCACTCTGGGAGTAAGTGACGGGTGACTACGCCTGGGTTGTGGAAGGCCAGAACGCGATTGCTGTTGTGGCCCTGGGACTAGACGTCCTTGGGTAAGCATTGGGGTACCCGGTGTATTTGGGTATGCGGCCTGGCAACATGGCGCAATGAAACCCGTCGGGGGGTTGCCGTCGCGGAGACCAGAACATCTAGGAAAGTGGCACCGTCCATGGCCGGAGCTGCATTGGGCGGATGTCGCAAACGTATATATTCTGTGCTGACAAACGGTGCAAAGGGAGGTAGGGGCTAAGAGTCTGTTTCCCTGACCTAGAAGACGGGGGCAGGGGCTGATGCTCGGCATTGCTCCCGACTCTACTACGGAGATTGTAGGTATGAGTGGGAGCAGCCGTGGGGCGCGTGCAACAGCGGGTACTTGTTGTAGCGGGGGGCGCTAAAGCGCAGACTACGGGACGTCCTAGGGCGTGAACAGCAAGGAGCCACAAAAGATTTATAGAAGTTACGTGGACGTCTGGTTTTGGGGTCTAGCCCAGAACAACCTGTCCGATGCAACTATCCCTTACACGAGACACACTGACAAGAGTATGACCGTCCTAAAAAGATTCTTTTCCGGCAGATGCAGCAAAACCATTTCTCAGGACCGGGGTCAGGAGACGGACCCGGATTGGATTCGATACCTTCCCGGAGCAAGAGAATATGGAGCAGTCCCGCTGCAAGGAGCTGCTGGGAGGATGACAATTTGTGGAAGGGACGCAACAAATTAAATGGGGTTACACTTATTAACTGGGAAGATCACGGAGATAGTCGACTTCATGAAGCGGCACAACATCCGCATTGCTGCGATTCAAGAGACTAAACTCACAGCAAGATCTGCATTGCAGACCTGTTCTGGATATAATGTCTGTGACGGCGATCAAAAAGTCCGTAGTATTAATGCATCTCAGAGGGAGCGCTCTACTACGTAAGTCAAATTCACCACGGATTACATACAGTTGATACAAGTTTTCCATTTTCTTCTTCTTTTGAGATTCCTAACACTGTAGTATGGGAGAGAAAAACCGGAACTGACTGCTCGCCGTCTGACTTTTAGATTTGCTCTGCCATTTCATTTTGGGATCGGGAGTGAGCTACAAGTATAACTTTGAAAAGAAAAAAAACCTTAAAAATGTGTCCGTAATTACATCCTCCTGGAAGATCTTAAATCGGAAAATATAATTGAAATCCGTAAAAGTTTTTGTTAAAAATGTACGCGGTTCTAGCTTAAAAGCAATTTCGTGACGAATTTTATTGTTATCTCTGAACGCGACATATTTGAGCAGAAACAAGTTTAACTTAAATCATCTTACGATTCCACGTGGTTGAACCACCAGCCTACCATAGGTCTCACACCCGCTTAACATAGCATGTTGAAACCAGCATTTGCAAGAAATCCCGAAGGCTACAAAAGTTCCCAGCGAAGCGGAGGTTACCTGACCAAAGTAGATCTTCCGGCAGAGTTCCCAAATTATGTCGAGAATCTCAACGCGTCACAAGATTTCGACCATTGCATCAGGGAATATAATTCTTTTTTTCCCCAAAATTACATTGATCATTGTTTTTGGATAGCATTCCTATGCTTAAGCGCGCGAATAAAGGCCAGACTTATATATATAAGTATACATACATTTAATGCATATGCATTAATTTATATATGTATATATAAATATATATACCTATGCATCCGGCAGAAGACCTAGTAAAGTAAAGTTAAATAACCAGAAAAAAAGGAATATAAAATTTAAAAAAATAATGAATTAATGTTTATAATTTAAATCAAACATAGTACTAGTAAAATGTTCTCGCTTGAAGTAAAGAGAACCAAGTGAATGTTTTTTAATTCGCGTAACGTAAGAGAAAAAAAGACTTTTGAGGCATATTATAAGTTAAATTTATTTGTATGAAGAGGTGAAAAATAAGTTTCCCTAAATATTAAACAAACTAATATGTATGCACAACCATAAGAAATGGAAAATTGTTAATCGAAATCATCTGCGTTCTCCGCTGTTTGCGCAAACATCGTTAGACACCCTAATGAAATGTGAGTAACTTCCTTGCACTTTTCTTTATTATAGTATTTTATTAAATTATATCATATATAAGAATGTATACGTTCACGCAGAACATTTTTGCTATTATTTTTTGTTGTTCTTATGCCCCTATTACCGTTTACAACTCAACTCTGGTTGGGTTGAAATTTCGCAATTTGGTATTACAGATTACAACTCAACCTGTCAAAAAAAATGCCGGTTGAGTTGTCTTGTCTAACAACTTTTTGTGGCATTACCGTTTACAACCTTATGTTGGTGTAGTTGTCAAAGACGTCAAAATCTTACATCTGGTTACTAGCAGTTGTCTCATACAATTTTCACAGTTGTTTTGAAAAAATGTAACGTTTTAGAAGACGGTTCACCACCTAATTTTTAACAAAAATTTTCAAAGTTAGTATCAAAAGACACGTTTCGCCCTCCAATTTTAGGATCCGAAAACAAAAATTAAAAATATCATATCATTTCGGTTCAAATTGTCATGTGGTTGTTGTATTTTGCCATATTTTTTGTACACACTAATGCAGAAAGGCGTTGGGCCCACCTAGGGTTATTTTTACAAATCGCGGCCAAAGGCCGCCAACACAGAAAGATCTTCTGTGCAAAAAAACTGTGGATCGGGCCTCCTATTTCAGACCCTCTCGGGCCATTTTGTGTGTTTTTTTTTTAATATTTTGCGACAGAAATACAATTTTTAATTTCCGCTTTCGAATCCTAAAAACGGAGATCGAAACGCGTCTTTTGATACCAATTTTGATAAGAGTTAGATGGTGCACGGGCTCATAAAACGTTACCACAAAATAGACAAAAACAATTTAAAGCCGGTAGTTGCACATTTTTTAATCAAACAATAATCAACAATTTTGTACACATTTATAGAAAAAACAACGTTTAAACGAAGGATTACATTGAATAACTGTTTTACATTATGGAGCGACATTCCGAAGTTGGACGAGGCTGGCCGCAGTTCCATTCGTCAGTCCCATTGATACTAATCACTACTCCTGGGAATCCTGTTTTAGAGTAAAATACAATTTTTGCTGGTTGGGTTTTAATCCACTTCGGACAAATATGCTCCTCAATAATATCTAAAACCTCTTTGACAACTATAGATGTTGTAGGTTGTGCCTGTCCAACACTAAAATCATTTCCACAGCATTTTTGATAGCTGCCGTCAGCAAGGTATCGGAGTGTAGCGCATAATTTTAAAATAGGAGGTACAGCCGTCCCTCGAACGCGTTTGCGGAAATGGCCCTTCATTTCTTTTAGTAAGGAGCAAAATGCTTTCTTACTTAACCAAAAATAGCTTACAAATCTGCAAAATAACTACATTAGAATTTTATCAATTATTACTTGAACGTTTTCTTACTTGGTGCTTGGTAATTCCAAGGGATTAGAGTGATCGCGTAAATGTTTTCTTATTCGCTGCATATCAATTTTCTCACCATTATTTTCATCATCATAAAATAAATCTATGCTAATATCCATTTTACTATTAATAAAAAAATCACTTGCAAATGCTTAAATTTTAGCCACAAATTGATCAGCTGTTCATTTATCTGTCAAATCATCACTTTCTTAGCTTGGCAGCACCAATTCAACTTCAACTGAAATAAGTTGTAATTCGTAATACCAAACAGGAGTTGAGTTGTCTGAAAGTTGAGTTGTTTTAATTACAACCCAACTAAGTTGAGTTGTTTACCGTAATAGGCCCTTTAAATTTGCTTTCATAAATATGAGCATTATGTAAACAGCTAAACACGCTCAATTATTCATTCAAAAAAAAGCGAATAAGAGCATACTATGCTCTCTTATATTTCAAATGGAATTGTTGTACTTATAACAATGAATAGAGTTTAGAGTAATTAAGAAAATCTTGTTAGCTATATGAAGTGATGGGTTCATTTTGGTTGGGTATGGGAGAGCTTAAGTTAGACTCTCGAATACTAATGGTAGGGACGGGAACGAGAGCGACATGGAGATATAACACCAGCAATATTCTCCATTTATAGTAACGTTCATTAGTTGTTATCATATGCTTGTAGGTTGTCACGCGGTATAAAGAGATTATGATGATCATTAATAGATCTTTGAAGAGATTATGTTCTTATTTTACTCGTTTTGTTTGTCAATGAAGTCCGTCCGCCTCATACTGCGGAATACCCATATTCGTATGTCCGTCCGAGCAGGTATAAGAATAGCAATTGGTGCAGCCACGAATTTATTCTTTTGAATATTAGATCCGGTTTCGGTTTCGGTCTAGTGCAATTTATTTGTTGATACAGTGCGTAAATTTTGTTTTATGTAGATGTACCATAACTAGGGTGCAAGGAGCAAGAACCACGACATTTCCGACTGGCATAGCCTGGATAATGCTAGCATGCACGCCCGCTCCGAGCTCCCCAGCGAGTTTATTGGTCCATGACATAAAAATGGCGCCCAAAACGTGGGGCCACGACAATTCAGATATTTGTTGTGAGCCTCTTATTATTTTTGTTGTATACACATGCAAATTTATAAGGGACGGAATTAGTTTGGATGCGGGAAGTCGTCCAGCTAACCAGCTTACATAAATTGTGCATACAATATATTATTATTATATATGCCTTCATGTATATAGTTACTTGGAATATATGTTACTAAGCTTGTAGTATACTCTACCAGTATCTTGACTTGAAGAATTTATAAGCAATATGTTTCACCCTTTTCATTATCTTCAGGCGTTTGGTAGAATGCATTGAAATCAAATAGTGAGACATACAATAATTGTTTGCACCAGCTACATATCGTACGTTCAGAAACCGTAAACAACGAAAGAATGTTACTTTATTATATAACCCCATCACTTATATGCAGTTACAAGATTTTAAAAACATACATACATTATTATACTTTTTCGAATTTTTTTTTGTGAAAATTTATAAAACTAAAAATGTCTGTTCGACACAGCGAAGAAAATTTGGCTAAGCTTGCTGGTCCTGGAAACATTTGTTCTATCTGTAGTGAGGAAACAACCAATTTTAATTTTGTTGCTACACCGTGTATGCATGGCTTTCACAGGTCTTGTCTTACAATTTGGTTGACAGAAAATTAGTCGTGTCCTTTATGTCGGAGAACGATCGACTCTCAGTCTTTAAGAAGCTTTTCGGAACAAGACCTTCAACCCACTATTGGAAACGCTCCTTCACATGGCGCTGTCCCAAGAACTAACAACAATAGTTCTACAGGTCCCACAACTCGATCTCGAGCTGCTTTTAATAATGTCCATGATAGGTTCAACACTGATGAGACAAGGTCTCCAGCTAACACCCGTCGCGGTCGAAATCATCGACAAAATAGAGGTGATAATCTCCAAACTAACACTGCTATTCAACGGGTTCAACAAATGTTGGACGAAACCACGTTACACCACCGAGTAGCTATGACACGCGAGATATCAGATGTTATAAGCCAATTAGTACCCCAATCGATAGAAACTTATTTCCAAAGACTCAACATTCATGGAAGGAATAGGCAAGATTTGACAGGCCAACAAAATACACTAGATTTTCCAAATCCAATCCATAGACGTGATGGCGATCAGCAAGTACCCAATTTGAACGATAGTAGAAACCCAATTGTAACAAATGTTAGCAACAATCAAAATAGTAATCGAGATGCACAAAACCTATCAGCAGAGGCCATGTCGAAAATAATAACTAATTGGAAATTAACATTCGACGGCTCATTAGATAGCGTCTCCGTGGACGAATTTATATATAGAATTAACGCATTGACAATGACATCCTTGCGAGGTAATTTTAATGCACTCTGTCGAAACGCTCATGTCCTTTTCGAAGGAAAGGCCAAAAACTGGTACTGGAGATATCACCATACAGTACATGCCATTGATTGGTTCGACTTGTGCGATGCATTAAAATGTAATTTTAAAGATGTTCGTACTGACTATGATGTAAAAGAAAGAATAAGAAATAGAAAACAGATACTCGGCGAATCATTCGAACAATTTTTAGAATCAGTTATGACAATGAGTGACAGTTTGAGGACACCCATGTCTGAAGAAGAATTAGTTGAAGTCTTAGTGCGTAATATACTTCCGGAAATCCGTTTGGAGCTTTTTCATTTGGATATCACGTCCATTTCCGCTCTACGACGTGCCTGTAGGCGACGTGAACATTTTTTTGAAACAGTTAAAATAAGCCCTGGGCGACCTCAGTTGCCACAAAAGCGAAATGTAGCCGAAGTCGTTCAAACAGATCAGAATTCATTTTCTGGTGTTCCTCGTGAGGTGGAAGCTTCAACTGTGGAAGCCTCGGAGAAGAAATGCTGGAACTGTGACACTCCTGGTCATAGTTATAAGTTGTGCGTTAAACCACGAAGAGTTTTCTGCTACGGTTGTGGACTATTGGCGTACTTCTTATCAAATTGTCCCAGTTGCAATATTCAGGAAAACAAGCAGAGGGGTGCCTACAACACCACCAGCAGACACCCCAAGCCAACTTCCAACTGAAACAACGACCAATTGTACCTTCAACGACTAACACGCAAAATGCACCTACTTTACAAGTTCACCCTATCCGTCCTCTACATGTACGTTTGCAAGAATATAATGCAAAACGCGAGAAAATTTTCGGTGAATCCCGATCGGCTATGCGAGCTAAAACGTATTGGAAAAACATTAAGTCAAAGCGCGAACACTTATCGGCAACTGCGCTTTGTAGGCCAGCCGATATACGACCTTATGCTGCTATAGAAATCTTAGGAGAGAAGGTGTTAGGATTATTAGACTCAGGTGCCTCGATTAGTTGTTTAGGAGCCAAATGAACTGCAGATATTCTTAAACGAAACCTAAAAATTAAGAAACTTAATACAAATTTATCCACCGCGGACGGATCAAAACAATCCGTTCTGAGGGTTGTTACATTGGATGTCGTGCATCAAAAGAAAACGTCTCTAATCGAATTTTTTATTGTTCAAACTCTACCGCAAGATATATATTTGGGTGTCAATTTTTGGAAGGCCTTTAAAATTGCTCCAAATATAGTGAGCGAGATAAATATTTCAGAAACTGATGAAAATGTTCATGTATTATCGGAAATCCAGAAAGAGAAGCTTGCTGCTTTGGTTCGCTGTTTCCCGTCCTTTGAGGAAAGAGGACTTGGCAAGTCACCGCTAGTTGAACACGTTATTGACGTTGGTGAAGCGAAGCCTATTAAACAACGCCATTATCCGGTATCTCCGGCAATAGAACAGTTAATGGGACAAGAAATCGATAGAATGATATCTTTAGGTATAATTGAAGAGTCGAATAGCCCCTGCTCTTCCCCAGTCGTGTTGGCAAGGAAACCAGGGGAAATACGTCTTTGTCTGGACAGTCGTAAGGTGAATTCCTTAACAGTGAAAGACGCTTATCCATTACCCCACATTGAAGGCATATTGAGTAGATTGCCTTGCGCAGAGTTTATTTCGAGCCTGAATTTGAAGGATGCCTTTTGGCAAATCCCTCTAGGAGTAACCTCGCGTGAGAAGACAGCATTTACGATACCGAATAGGTTGATGGATAAGGTCATTCCTTACTATCTAAAAGAACGTGTTTTTATATACCTTGACGATCTCCTTTTAGTGTCAGAAAACTTCGACTCGCACATTAATTGTTACAAGAAGTGGCTTTACATATTAAGAAGGCTGGCCTCACTATTAATATTTCCAAAAGTAAATTCTGTCTGAAACAAGTACGATACTTGGGGTATGTCGTGGGATACGGTAACCTAAAGGCCGATCCTGAAAAAGTTTCTGCAATTAACGACTTTCCTCCACCCAAGTCAGTAAGGCAATTAAGACGCTTCTTGGGAATGGCTGGATGGTATAGGCGTTTCATTGCAAACTTTGCTAGCATTACCCATCCTTTAACAGAATTTCTGAAGAAGGGTTGCAAATTTGAACGGAATGATGAACCTCAAGAAGCTTTTGAACTGCTTAAGCATCTCCTAACATCAGCACCTATATTGAAAAATCCCGATTACAACAGACCGTTTATAATATAGTGTGATGCAAGTCAGAGTGGAGTAGGGGCTGTGTTCGCGCAAACTGATGAAAATGGCGTAGAAATTCCAGTTTCTTACATGAGCCAAAAGCTTAACAAAGCCCAACGAAACTACTCTGTAACTGAACAAGAGTGTCTCGCAGCTGTTGTTGCTGTCAAAAAATTCAGGCCGTACATCGAAGGGCAAACGTTTACAATCGTTACAGATCACGCCAGCCTACGGTGGCTGATGAAGCAAAAAGATCTTAGTGGTCGATTGGCGCGATGGGCACTCAAGTTACAAGCATTCCTTTTTACCATCGAACATCGGAAAGGAACAGCTAATGTTGTGCCAGATGCTCTATCACGTGCTTCATGCGACGCAAACGATGAAATAACCTTGCCGTGCGAAAACGTTCCAGACATTGACTTACAGTCACCAGAGTTCGACAGTACGGAGTACAATGAGTTGGGAGAAAAACTCAACAACGGAGACGGGCTTTTTCCTGACTTTAAGGTTATAGATAAATTTATTTATCACTGCAGCGAATTCTACTCTGGTGAGGCGGACCAGCAGGATTCGGCATGGAAACTCGTAACAACACAAACAAGCAACAGTTCTGAACGAATAAATCGCTCAGTCAATGCTGCGATTTGCGCATATATAAAAAGCGATCAGAGAGATTGGGATTTACACCTGAGCAGCATTAACTGCGCGCTAAGGAACTCCTTACATCAAACCTTAAGCCAAACCCCGTACTATGTGTTGTTTGGGCAACACATGGTAACACATGGACACCAGTATGAGTTGTTGCGTAGTATAGGAATGATTGAGCAAGGTGTTGTTGAAACCCAGACAGATAGGTACGACAAATTTACCATGATAAGAAATGCAGTACGTGAAAACATTCAAAAGGCTTATAAGTAAATTCTCGACGATATAACCTGCGTTCTAGACCCATTTCTTTCAACATCGGTGAAAAAGTCTTTAGAAGAAACTTCACTCAGAGCGATGCTTTCAAGAAGTTCAGTGGTAAATTAGCTAAAACTTTCGCCAAAGCAAGAGATCGTGAAAAGGTGGGAAACTCATGTTATAATATCATGTAATAATACAGGTCTTGAGACTCAAAAAAAAAATATTTTTTTAGTAACCTTAACAAAGGATACAATAATTGGCGCCCGAGCTAAAAGGCTTGGCTTGGTAAACTTATAGTGTTGGAAAATCGGTAATAAGCTTAATAAAGTGCCGCGAAGGAAACTGTTATCAAAAAATTCCAAAAGTGCCACCAGTATAGCATTAACTTTCAAAAAAAGTGCCACAATACAAAAAGTGCCACAATAGAAAGAAAACCGGTAGAAAAAAACTTTCAATAAGTACCACAAATAATAAAGTGCTACGAAAGAAAAACTATTCCAGTTTGTATTACTAAACGATACCTATAAGAAGAGGCGTGAAAGGGGTAGTGAAAACTTACAAATTTCCCGGACGCCCACACGATACCAGCCAAGGAGCCACCCCCAGCAACAAGGTATAAGCCAGTGTACCACGAGTACCGCCAGGAAAAGGGAAGAATACACACTTATCGAGATGGAGCTGAAATTAATGTAAGAAAATATTAATATATTTAAGAAAAATATTTAAAACAAAAAATTCAAATCTACTAAATTTTGAAATTTTATCTTAAAAACGCATATTTGAAAAAATTAGAAAGTAATGAGTGAAAAAAATTTTTTTTTAAGGAAAAAGAAAAATATTGAAAAATAAGTAACTTTCAAAAAGATTTACAGTAATTAAAAATTATAAAAAATAAGAGAAGTAAATTACTACATAAAAAATTACAATTACGAAATTCGAATACTTATTGTGAAAGTCACTCAAAAATTTTAATAATTTAGAATTTAATAACTTAGATATTTCATTTTAAAAGTGAAAGTGTGGAAATAAGAACAAAAAAGAAAAAATTTAGGAAAATCCTTTTCAAGACAATCGTAATTTTTTTTTGTGATTTAAGAAGACCAGAAAATCAAATCCCTTACCGAAAGAAAAAAAAATCAAAAATTCCTTACAATGTCAAACCCAAACAATTTGATTAGACCCTCAATGCTTGGAGCTAACCCTCCTGCTGCACCACCAGCACCGCCAAGCCCTAATAACCAAATTTCACCAGACTTGGCCAATATGATAAAAAGCATGATATCCCTAGCCATAGAGGCAAGCGTGCCTAATATAGTACAGAGTGTCCTTAACAACACAACAAATCCTATCATAACTGATCAAACTATAGACGCCCAATTCCAAAATAATATGAGTGAAATGGATAAGATTCCAGATGTTGTACGTTCATTAAGAGAATTCTCAGGAAATGCCTCAGAGTTTAGCTCCTGGAAAAAGAGTGTTGAAAGAATTTTGAGAATTTATAAACCCTCAAAGGCCATACCTAGATATTTCGGCATTTTGAATGTCATTAGGAATAAGATAATTGGAAAGGCAGACATAGCTTTAGAATCGTACAACTACCCACTACGCCGACAAACGAGACATTTAGAGTACCAAATGACATGTCTCATACAAGGACGAATGTCCATTAACGAGTTCTACCAGAAGGTATACGGACACCTATCACTACTTTTAAATAAAATAGGCTGTATGGAGATAGGTGAAGAAGCAGTTCACTTGTTAACTGAGAATTACCGAGCTAAGGCTCTCGACACCTTCGTCAGAGGACTTTCGGGTGATCTCCCCAGTTACTTGGCATAAAGGAACCAAAGAGTTTGCCAGAAGCCTTACACCTTTGCCTGAAGCTCGAAAACCAAAACTTCAGGGCATACCACGCGAACAACCAGATGTCTAACTCCCGTCAACAAAGCTTTAATTCTCCGAATCCACGACAGCAGCCCTTCACGGTAAAATACCCCCAGCCGCAATCTTACCAACAACTCCAACCACAATCAAGGTTTTATCCCGAACTAGTACACCTACCTCGACCCATATCAAATCCCATTCCACAAAACTATCATCAACAAAATTTGAATCCTCCCAACTATCAGCTATACGCCAACCAAAACCCAAACCAGGTAAATAGATACCAACCACAAAACCCTTTTAACCAACAACACCACGCTCCTCCAAGACCACCTAAACCACCTCAACCCATGGACGTAGACGAAAGCGTCAGGACAAGAGCGGTAAATTATATGAACCGCCCTAAAGCTCAAGAAGTGGGCAAACGGCCACCTAGGTAGGTAGGTTGAACTGGCCGGTCCATGAGGACCTCACATAGACTGATTGAGTCCGTAGTGTTACCAGAAGTTTGTTTTAACGACCAAACTGAAAAACCCTATCAAAAACCAGGACCTATGTTATAAAATAACTCCGTCCTCTTGGCAAATACTAGAAGCTTCCTAGGACTTAAGCCACTTGCTGCTTCTAGATCTGACAGCTGTATCACTCCTAATAGCTGGAGTCTTAGCCTGGCAAGCGCAGGGCACGAGCACAGAACGTGCTCCATCGTTTCCTCTTCCAACCCGCACTTCCTACATCTGCTATCATTGACCAAGCCTAATTTAAAGGCAAGTGACGCCAGAAGGCAGTGTCCAGTCAGAATACCCGTCATGATTCTGCAGTCCCCTCTTTTTAATGATAGGAGCAACTGTGTTAGTCTAAGGTTGTAAGACCTACACATAATCTTCGACACTTTACAGCCCCGTGCTTGAACCTACGCCTTTCCCGCTTGGTCGATCATGTGCACCTCTCGCCTTCGCTTAATCTCGCCCAATCTAATTGGGACATCTACGGAGCAAGCTTCAAGGGATGCGCCCTTTTTAGCTAGTTCATCCGCTTTTTCATTCCCATCTATTCCCATATGCCCTGGGACCCAATATAGATGTATGCTTCTCCCTGTCCCGATTCTCTCCAGAGACTGCTTACACTCTAACACGCATTTAGATGCTGTGCTATGCGAGATTATTGCCTTAATTTCTGCTTGACTGTCAATATAAAAGTTAACACGGTTGCAGCTTACGCTATTCTCTTCCAGGGTTTCTACTGCTTTGGTTACGGCTAATATTTCCGCTTGGAAAACGCTACAGTAATCCGGCAGCCTGTAGGATCTGCTTATTTCCGGATCAGCGCAGTATACCGCAGACCCTACTCCTTCCACTACTTTGGAACCATCGGTGTATACATGTATCGCCTCGTCCGCCATTTGCGCACCCTTGCGCCAACCCTCCACCTCTATTGTGGCCTTAAGATCTCCATCGAAGCGCAGATAGGGAATCATGTAGTCTGTTCGTCTTGTGATTGATGACGGTATACTACTATGGCCATATGGTCGGCGCTCAAGCTGCCCCGAAGCACCGAGCCTGATTGCGGTCGTTAACGCTTTGTTCTTTGCTACCAGGTCTACAGGTGGGATGTGCAAAATGGCATATAGTGCAGCCGTCGGGGTTGTTTTCAGGGCTCCCGTAATGCTAAGCATCGATAGTCTGCATACCCCCTCTAATTTTTTGAGGTATGTTGTTTTTGTGTGGCTTTCCACCAAACAAGAACTCCATAGTATAGAATAGGGCTTACAATTGCTGTAAAAGCCCAATGAGAAAGAGAGGGCGATAGGCCCCACGTACACCCCAGCATTCTTTTACATGCGTAGAGTGCCGTTGAGGCCTTCTTGACCCTCTCCTCCACGTTGAGCTTCCATGACAGCTTACTGTCTAGGATGATTCCTAAATATTTTGTGCAAGGTTTCTCCTGTAAGGTCACCCCTCCTAACTTAGGCCTGGTCCCATTTGGGACCTTGTACCTCTTTGTAAACAAGACCTTATCCGTCTTCTCCGCATTGACTTTCAACCCGACATTAGATGCCCAGGTATGAATATCGCGAAGCGCCCGATCCATCAAAGAACTAATCGTTGGAAGGCACTTTCCACTTATGACAATTGCAACGTCATCTGCGTAAGCCGTAAGTTTTACGGGTCCCTCATCGAATTGCCTGAGCAGTTGGTTGATGACCAGCGTCCATAGCAGAGGTGATAGCACCCCTCCCTGCGGCGTGCCCCTGTCCACTGATGCCGTGGCCTCGTACAATCCCCATTGTGATGTAATATTTCTGCAATTTAACATGCAGCCGATCCATCTGATTAAGGCAGGATGTACTTTAATGTAATTAAGACCATCCATAATCGCCCATTTTGCAACATTATTGAAAGCCCCGGCAATGTCCAAGAAGACTCCTAGAGCATACTCCTTATATTCCAGGGATTTCTCTATGCTTATTACCACCCTATGCAATGCGGTATCTACCGACTTGCCTTTGGTGTACGCATGCTGTGTTGTGGAGAGCAGCTTTTCATCCACGTTGGACTTTATGTACACATCTATCAGCCTCTCAAAGGTTTTGAGCAGAAATGATGTTAAGCTAATGGATCTATAGTCTTTGGGATACACGTGACCGATCTTCCCCGCCTTTGGTAGAAAAGCTACACGAGCAGTTCTCCAAGAGTGCGGTACATGATTCAGCCTTATGCACCCATCGAATATTATTTTAAGCCATTCCACGACCTCCATACTCGAAACTTTTAGCATGGCCGCTAATATACCGTCTGGGCCCGGCGATTTAGACTTAGAAAACGTTTTCACTGCCCATTCGATCTTGGTATCGGTCACCAAGCCCGGCACCACCCGCTCCGTGATCGAAGTGTGAGTGGTGTCTGCTGGCTCTTCTAAACCGTCTCCCAATGACAAATGTGTGTCGAGAAGCACCTCAAGGGATTCCTCACTATTACGTGACCATTCCCCGTTCTCTTTCTTTATTAGTCCCTGGACTATGTTTCCGCTTGCTAGGACTTTTTTCAACCGTGCTGTTTCGCTGGAGCACTCTATATCCGTACAGAAACTTTTCCATGAGATTCTCTTCGCCTTGGAAATTTCACGCTTGTATATCCTCAGTCGATCCCTGTACTCGTCCCGACATGCTTCGCTTTCCGCGGTCTTTGCGAGCTTTAACATTAATTTACCTGTCTTCTTAGACGACTCAGCTCGTTGCTCCACAATGGCGGCTTTGCTTTTCCTCTGAATCTTCTTCGAGGGCAAGCTTTGTTATACGCAGTCATAAGCGTCCTTGTTAGGAATCTATTCGACTCCTCCAGTTCCTCCACATTGGCAACCTCTTTGGGTTGTCCCAGTTTTGTTTCTACCTGTTCCTGGAATTTAGTCGAGTTCGTTCACCTAGGTTTCTAAAGGTTCCTCCCTTCCCTACCCTATTTAGGGGGATGCTGAAGCTGATATACGAATGGTCGGAGAAGGATGGTCAATCAAGAACCATCCAATCATACATTGATATATCACGCTCGGAGCTCAATGTAATATCCAGAACATTGCTGGATGTTTGACCAATGTATGTAGGGACATTTCCCCTGTTGGCTATCTGCAAATTGGTTTGCAGGATGTAACAAAACAGAGATTCGCCTCTCTCGTTCGTATCTGCTCTTCCCCACGCATTGTGGTGCGCATTTGCATCTGCGCCTATGACCAACCGCCCTTTGCGCTCTTCCTCCTGTACTAGCCTTTTGCACTCCATCGGTGGGACCTCCGCAGCATGGGCCATGTAGCAGGACGCCAGAATAAATGCCTGCTTATTCTTTTGCTCAACGGTCACCGCTACGAGATCCTCAGTGGTGTAATTAGGCAGCATATATGAATGCAGCTGTTTCCTTACCAATTCTACAGCTCGCACCCGTCCTTCCGTTTGCGCGTAGTAAACGCCAAACCCGCGCGCGCTAAGTCCAGAAACCTTTCCTCCCGATGGAAGCCACGGCTCCTGGATCAGCGCCACGTCAAACGAACCCTCCTCAAGGGTTAGGAGCAGTTCGCTCGACGCCACTTTACTGTGTTGGAGGTTTATCTGTAGGACTCGCAGCACCATTGGGCTGTTTGTCCCCCTCCAGCACCTTCGTCTTGACGTCGTCGTCCTCCCCTTGCCCTTTTGGTTTAGAGTATTCGAGGCCCCCTTCAGCCTCGTGACTGTTGTCCAGGGTGTTCCTCTGTGCGAGTCACAGCACCATTTAGCGGTTGGTCCTCTTCTAGCACGTTCGTGGTGACGTCGGGGACCTCCACCTGTCTTTTTTCCCTTAGGATGTTAGGGTTTTTATCCTCGGGACTTCTTTTCCTGAGTCGCATGTACATTTTGCCAGTGCCAAAGGACATTTTACCAAGCTGCGTGTACAAAATATCCTCCGCCTGCTTGTTTATTTGGAAGATGTAGAACTGACCATCCTCGGTAGGCCGAGATACAGTAAGTACCTTCCAATCCTGTGTCGGTATGTTCGGATTCTGATTCTGCAGAAGTCGCAGTGTATCCTCCGCTTCATCATGCATGGTATCCATACCTTAACTTTTGGTACCGTAGGGATTTGCGCTTTATCCACCACCTCAAACCACGCGTTCGTGCCTTGCCTTTGGAGGTTTGGAACCACTTCCTCCAGCCACTGCAAGCTCGCGATGTTGTCGCACGCTATCATCTTCACACCGTTATACCATCCCCCCGAATCAAAGGTTGGAAGGGGCTTACTTGGTTGTTCCCGCATCATCTTAAGCATTAAGCTAATAAGCTCCCTTTCCACAGATCTCCACCTTTCAGTAGTCATTTGTCCGAAAGGACTGCTACGATCAACCAGCGCCACAGTCAGTGACTGCTTTGCCACATCACTCATCTTCTCGGGAAAAGCAAGAGTCTTAGTGTTATCTCCCTTTGGCACCTCCGAGAAAGCCGGAGTCTTAGCGTTAACTCCCTTTGGCGCCTCCGAGAAAGCCGGAGTCTTAGCGTTATCTCCCTTTGGCTTATCTCCTACTTCCTTAATTGGAACTTCCCTCTGACTCGCAGCTTTCGAGGTAGTTGCCACCTAATACATCAATGATAAACCATCCCCCTATCAAAGTTCAAAGGAACTTTCACATAAACACCGACGGAGCGACGGATAGCCAACACTACCATAACCAACACTACCATGACCAATGCTACCAAGACCAATACTACGAAGATCCAAACGACCACAATCAGAACACAACCTTTAACAACGAAAAGGAAGAACCGCAAGATCTGAGTGATGTACATTTTTTAGATTGAACAGCTCTTCGTTACCCTACTTTAGATGCAGGACGAAGAGCGGCTAAATTTTAAACATTTTAGTGGACACTGCATCTAACAAAAATTATATCCAGTCCAGCTTAGTAACAAAATCAATAGAAAACGACAACCAAATTCGGGACCAACACATGACCACGGAAGGAAAAAACGAAATTAGACAATTAGCACAGAAACACCGTAATTTATTTTCAGAGCCAAACGAAAAATTAACTTGTACAACAAAAGTAGTTGCCGAAATTCGCACAAATTCTGACACACCAATATACTCAAAATCATACCCATATCCCATAAGCCTTAAGCAGGAAGTTGAAACTCAGGTAAACAAATTGCTAGAGGACGGAATAATACGCAAATCAAGATCCCCATACAACTCACCCGTCTGGGTCGTGCCTAAAAAGGACGATGCCTCAGAGGAAAAAAAATTTCGAATGGTCATTGAATATAGGAAACTTAATCAAGTAACAATCGCAGATAGGTATCCAATACCCGAGATTAACGAGGTACATTCCCAATTAGGAAAGAATCGAATTTTCTCAGTGATTGACTTAAAAAGCGGTTTCCATCAAATTCCTCTTAAGAAATCTGACGTGGAAAAAACAGATTTTTCAGTGAACAACGGAAAATACGAGTTCACGAGACTTCCTTTTGGCTTAAAGAACGCCCCTGCCATCTTTCAACGGACACTGGACGACATACTTAAGGAACACATAGGTAGAATTTGCTATGTATACATAGACGATATAATTATATTTAGCGAGGACGAAAAAACGCACGCTGAACATATCGACACAATTCTCGAAACTCTGAACAAGGCAAACATGAAAGTCCAGATTGAAAAATGCGACTTTTTCAAAAAGAAAGTCGAATTCCTGGGATTTGCGTTTCTTCTGACGGAATCTCTACAAACCCAGCCAAAGTACAATCAATAACAGACTTCCCCTACCCCAAAACAATTAAAGACTTACGCTCATTCTTGGGTTTATCCGGATATTATAGAAGATTCATCCAAGATTATGCGAAACTAGCAAAACCACTGAATCCCTACTTCGAGGAGAGGAAGGAAGAATGTCTAAAAGCAGTTCAAGGAAAATTCTAATAAATTTGAATGAAAAAGCAAAAGAAGCATTCAATAAAATTAAAGCCACCCTCACATCCAAAGATGTTATCCTACAATACCCCGATTATAGTAAAGGTTTCGACTTAACTACATATGCCTCACAATATGCCATAGGCGCAGTTTTGGAACAGAATGGCAAACCGATAACATTTATTTCAAGAACATTAAACAAAGCTGAAGAAAATTATGCAGTAAATGAAAAGGAAATGCTTGCAATAATTTGGGCTTTAAATTCCTTCAGAAATTACCTATACGGCACAGCAAAAGTTATTATACACACTGACCATCAGCCACTCACCTATGCCTTAAGCAATAAGAACACTAACTCTAAATTGAAACGATGGAAAGCAATACTAGAGGAATATAACTATGAAATACAATATAAACCAGGAAAGGCCAATGTATTTGCAGATACATTATCAAGGCCATTTGAGGTAAATTCTTTATCAGTCGCGACGCACTCAGACGACAGTTCGTCGCACAACCTAATCCCAGCAGTAGAAGGACCCATAAATGATAAACGGCTTATTTACCTCTGAAGAAATAATTGGAAAAATTCAGGAAATCTATCCCCTTCATTTTTCCAATTACAAAATTCGCTATACCCAAACAAAAGTACAAGATTTAGTAAACGAGGATGTTCAAAATGAGGAAATATTAAAAGAACACACACGAGCACATAGAAATAGGGATGAAAACAAGAAACAACTAATACAAAAATATTACTTCCCAAAAATGACAGCAAGAATAGAAAATATAATTAAACAGTGCAAAGTTTGTAAAGAAAATAAATATGACCGTCACCCTAATAAACCACATCTACTTAAAACCCCAATTCCCCAGTACCCTGGTGAAATAGTTCACATAGGTATCTATAATACGGAGAAACGCCTGGTATTAACAGCGGTAGATAAATTTTCTAAATATGCCCAGGTAAGAATAATACAGTCAAAGGCAATAGAAGATATCAGAGAACCTTTGCGACAAATACTCTTCGCATTTGGTGTACCTAAGACAATAGTTATCGACAATGAAAAGTCCCTAAACTCACGATCCATACAATTCATGGTAGAAGATCAACTTGGGATTAAAATCTTTAAAACACCTCCATACGCAAGCACAGTTAATGGTCAAGTGGAAAGGTTTCATTCCACCTTATCGGAAATTATGCGCTGCCTCCAAACAGAACGCACCCATCGTTCATTTCATGAACTATTAGATAGATGCACATATGAATATAATTACTCCATACACTCAGCAACAGGAAAACGACCTATAGAAACATTTTTCGGTAGACGAGTCTCGATAGACCCAGAACAATACGAGAATTCAAGGCGAGAAAACATAGAAACCCTTCGGAAAAGACAAGAAAAGGATTTAGAAATCCATAATAAAACACGGAAACCCATTAAGACATACACCCCTGGTGACATAATTTATGTTAGGATTAATAAAAGAATAGGATCAAAACTCACTGCTAGATATAGGAAGGAAATCGTGAAAGAAGATAAATCTAGTTTAGTAATTACTGGACAAGGAAGAATAGTACATAAGAGTAACATTAAGACTTAATATGATTTTAGTAAAATAAGAAACTCCCCCTTCAAAATTCTCTCTTACAGACTTCTCGTGCACCTAGTGTACGCGGACTTTAAAATAATAGATTACTCCAACTCTCAACTTGCAACATTTAATACGGGACAAACCAAAATTCAAACAGGAACTTACAAAATTATACATAAAATAGATCTGGACGTATGCCAAAAGACACTAAATGAACTTAGCCATACCATTAGAACACAAATCAACGAAGAAAACCCCCTCTTGCCCATTCTCAATAATGAATTAAGATCAATACAAGATTATTTGAATAGACTTAAACCAAGGAAATTTAAAAGAGCAATTAATGAACTAGGAACCATCTGGAAGTGGATCGCAGGAAATCCCGACCACGACGACCAAGTCATCTTAGAAAATGAAATAAATAATATAGTTGAAAATAATAACCAGCAAGTGGTAATTAATAAAGTAATTTTTGATAAAATAAATGAAATTACAGCAATTTCTAATAAAATCGCGAAATCCATACAAACGGATGAACACACTCAACATAATTTTGCTATTGAAATGAAATATAAGTTAAAAATTATAAAAGAAGAAATAATTAATATAGACTATGCGATACATTGGGCTAAGGCCGGCATAGTCAACTCCTATATATTTTCAAATGAAGAAATTATGTTAATTAAGTCAATATACGAAAAAAAAAACAATTTTACCCTAAGTAGTATAGAAGAATCACTAGAAATCGCAAGCGTAAAAATTGCAACAAACGATAAAATGTTATTTTACATAATAGGATTACCAATAACAAATGAAGACATTTGTGAGTAAATTTTGATAAAACCTATAAAGATAGGAAAATTTATTAATAAAGTCCCTTACGAGGACATTGTAACATGTAATAATAACGTAGTATATGGAATTGAATCTAAATGTAAAGAAAATAATAATGTAAGAATATGTAACCGTAAGGATATAGTAGACATTAGCAACACTACCTGTGTCCCACCTCTACTGAGAAGCAAGCCAGCTGAATGCGTTTTTGTTAATAACCAGCACATCCCAACCGTAGAAAGCATCACTCCTGGCATCCTACTACTAAATCAATACAACGGCACCATAGATATCGACAACCAAAAAGTAAACCTGACAGGGTCATACGCAATACAGTACCATAATTCCACAGTTCGTATCAATAAACAGATATATTCTTTTAACGAACTACTAACCAGCAAACCACTCCCTGCAATTCTCCAGTCAAATGTCCCATCAAAGCAAGAAGAAGAAATCCTAAGTTTGGAAATGATGAAGGAACTCCATATAAATAACACAAATCGTATAAATTCATTGCGCACAAAACACAAAGCAGCCATAATCACAAATTTTTCTCTAACAATCATGATAATAATCTGCCTAAGAGGACTCATATTCGCACCAGTAATAAGAAGACATTTTACAAATGAACCAGAAGAGCTATCAAGCTACAAAGTAAGCATTCAGGTAAACGATAACAAGGAACCTGTAGCATCCGAAATCCCTACCTTAACAAACGAGGACGTTCGTTTTTGGGGTGGAGGAGTTAGCACCAACTAAGTCAACATTCGAGCTGACGCTAATGTAAAGAGCTTAGTCAGCAATACGCAAGTTGATGGCTCAAAATACTTAATAATAATTTTGAAGCAAACAGGAAAAGGCCCAGACGCCTGATCAGCAAAAACACAAATATTGTGAACGACATCCGGAATTGAATTGGGAACAACATCCGCCACGCGCCGAACGAAATAATGCTGGTACAGGTAGAATTAAGTTATATTTAGAACTAATTTACCATTTTTAAGGCAGTCAGTTGTAAGCAGTTAGTTGTAAACGTTTAGTTTTAATTAGTGAGTAACAAAGTAAGGTCTTACGACCAATAATTAAATTAGTGAATAAATAATAATAAAGGTCTTGAGACCCAAAAAAAATTATTTTTTTAGTAACCTTAACAAAGGATACAATAATTTATATGTATATATAAATATATATACCTATGCATCCGGCAGAAGACCTAGTAAAGTAAAGTTAAATAACTAGAAAAAAAGGAATATAAAATTTAAAAAAATAATGAATTAATGTTTATAATTTTAATCAAACATAGTACTAGTAAAATGTTCTCGCTTGAAGTAAAGAGAACCATGTGAATGTTTTTTAATTCGCGTAACGTAAGAGAAAAAAAGACCTTTGAGGCATAATATAAGTTAAATTTATTTGTATGAAGAGGTGAAAACTAAGTTTCCCTAAATATTAAACAAACTAATATGTATGTACAACCATAAGAAATGGAAAATTGTCAATCAAAATCATCTCCGTTCTCCGCTGTTTGCGCAAACATCCTTGCACTTTTCTTTTTTATAGTATTTTATTAAATTATATCATATATAAGAATGTATACGTTCACGCAGAACATTTTTGCTATTATTTTTTGTTGTTGTTAAATTTGCTTTCATAAATATGAGCATTATGTAAAAAGCTAAACACGCTCAATTATTCATTCAAAAAAAAGCGAATAAGAGCATACCATGCTCTCTTATATTTGAAATGGAATTGTTGTACTTATAACAATGAATAGAGTTTAGAGTAATTAATAAAATCTTGTTAGCTATATGAAGTGATGGGTTCATTTTGGTTGGGTATGGGAGAGCTTAAGTTAGACTCTCGAATACTAATGGTAGGGACGGGCCCGAGAGCGACATGGAGATATAACACCAGCAATATTCTCCACTTATAGTAACGTTCATTAGTTGTTATCATATGCTTGTAGGTTGTCACGCGGTATAAAGAGATTATGATTATCATTAATAGATCTTTGAAGAGATTATGTTCTTATTTTACTCATTTTGTTTGTCAATGAAGTCCGTCCGCCTCATACTGCGGAATACCCATATTCGTATGTCCGTCCGAGCAGGTATAAGAATAGCAATTGGTGCGGTCACGAATTTATTCTTTTGAATATTAGATCCGGTTTCGGTTTCGGTCTAGTGCAATTTATTTGTTGATACAGTGCATGAATTTTGTTTTATGTAGATGTACCATAACTAGGGTGCAAGGAGCAAGAACCACGACATTTCCGACTGGCATAGCCTGGATAATGCTGGAGTCTATTGGTCCATGACATGTCCACAGAAAAGATCGCGAGAGCGGAAATGGAGGCGGCCTCGCGTTTGTAATACACCACACTGTGCAATATCATATATTTGATCCCGACATCGACGGCAGGGACAGTGTCTTAGAACCTCAAGGATTATCTGTCCGGTCGGGCGATGCAAACCTAGATATCATCAACATCTACATCCATCCTGACACCTGTTGCCCCAGTGGATACCGCCCTGATATCAGCGCTGTACTCACTGGAAACAATCGCATTATCTTATACGATTTCAATGCCCATCACGATCTATGGCATTCAAACGTGCGGGTGGACAGTAGGGGTGAGATGTTAGCGGATCAAATAGAAGACACGACGTTCTGCACAATAAAAGGAGACGCCCCCACACGTATGGTAGGAAGCTGTCACAGTTCGCCGGATATTTCAATCGTGAGTGCAGAACTCGTAAACTGCGTCAACTGGCAGCCGATGGTAACATTGGCATCCGACCACCTGCCTATACTTATTTCACTCGAGCGTTCCGCCGACTTCATCGTCGCAGAAAAACGCACTTTCATTAACTTTAAAAAAGGAAAGTGGGACGAATACAAATCCTTTACAGACAACCGCTTTGCTGCCCTCCCTATCCCAACTGATGCCCGCCAAGGGGAGCGTGCTTTCCGCAAGGTCATTGAATCCGCCTCGGCTCGTTTCATTCCCGCCGGTATAATTCCCTAAATTCGGCCCCACTTCCTGGCAGAGGCCGCAAGTTTAGCGAGAGAACGTGACCTTATAAGACAGCTCGATCCCGGCGACCCCCAAATAAGGGATATAAATCAACGCATCAGATTGATTGTGGATGAACACAAGCGGGCGAAATGGGAGGAGCACCTAAGCGGTTGTAACCTCTCTGCCGGTGTAGGTAAACTTTAGACCACTGTAAAGTCCCTATCGAATCCGTCTAGGCACAATGACAAAGTCTCCATCGCCTTTGGTGTCAAAGTGCTGTCGGATTCGAAAAAATGCGCGAGTGCTTTCTGCCGACAATATATAATGCATTCTACGGTCGGAGGGCCAACAGACACGAACATAACCATAAGTTCAGCGCGTCACCAATTACCATCACCGCCAAAGAGGTTGAGGATGCCATCGGTCATGCTAAACCATCCAAAGCAGTGGGCCCAGACAGCATAGCCATGCCGATGCTTAAAAGCCTAGGGAAAGATGGTTTCAAATATATAGCACATGTCTTCAACCTGTCTCTTTCTACCTTTGTCATACCCAAAAAATGGAAAATGGCCAAGGTGGTCCCGCTACTAAAGCCTGGGAAACCAGCTAAAATAGGAGAGTCATATCACCCGATATCTCTCCTATCGCCAGTAGCCAAGACGCATGAAGACCTTTTGCTGCCCTACTTCAAAACAAATTTGCAGCTAGCCTGCCATCAGCATGGCTTCAGAGAACTCCATAGCACCACCACCGCGCTAAATGCCATCAGCACCCAGATAAATTGCGGTTTAAATCAAAACCCCCACCATAGAACAGTAATCATAGCGCTAGACCTATCAAAAGCTTTTGATACGGTCAACCATAGCACGTTACTGTGTAGTGTCAAATTGGGTTACTGCATTTAAATCTGGCAACGCCCCCTCTAATAAATAAAAGATGCAACGCTCATATTAACACTTGGCATCACTTAAAATGTTAGAGTGGAATGACGCGGAGATTCAACCCCATTGGTTGAATCTCCCGTTACTCGATTCCATCACGCCATTGTACCGGTATGCGCAAAAATGCATACCGATATCGTTGCTGCTGAAAGCGCAGTTAAGTTTAGCTTCAGTTAGAATTTAGCCGGTGAACGCACAACCTAAAACGCGCGTTAAGAAATAAGATACCAAAAGCGTAACATGAAAAATAAAATAATGAACATTTAAACAAATTAAAAATAAAGAAATTTAAATAAAACTAACTAAATCGAACGAAAATAAAAATAGTTTTTATTGTTTTTGTATGTGCGTGCGCTGGGGGCTGCAAGCCCAAAAATAAGTGGCATCAAATGCCACTTTACATGGCGACCGTGACACAATCTTCAGATTTTAATATAGTGAAAAAAAACTGGACAGTCTAAAATTTTGCATATGTAAAATGTGTGAAGATTGTAACAAATGCGCTGAAAAAAAAACACTAAGTGCCGTAGAGTGAAACCCAAAATGTCTGGGTATATGGGAAATGTGAGCCTCATCATTGGACCATTTTGACAAAATTCTGGAAGAAGCAGCATAAGTGTGAAAAGGCAAAAGTCTATAGTGCATGGGCCGTTTTAAATCAAGGAAAAATGATAAATATAAAAATGTTAAAACGAAGAAAACACTACAAAAATAAATATAAAATTTTCAAAAAAACTACAAAAAGTACAAAATGAAAAAAAAAATTACATAAAAATTCAAACTCAAAAATTCTTTAAACACAAATTTTTCCAAAAAACTTTCAAAGTGAAGAACCATAACTATATGGACAAATTTAGTAAACAACATTAATTCTGAACAAAAAAAAATACCACAAACAATTTTAAGTTAAGTATTTGCAAAACAAATCTTTACGAAATTCACACATTAAATGCAAACATTTTTTTCAACTAATTAAAAAATATTACTGAATATACAGAAGAAAACAAAACTTTTTTTCAAAATGACTACAAAAGCATAAAATCAATAAATTACAAAAATTTTTCAAGTTCGAAATACTGACGAAAACAAATCAAAATTTCTACTCAAACTACAAAAATTTACTACGTTACTGAATATCAGGCATGTCCAGCAAAAACAGCAGCAGCGGAGGGTATATTGGCAGCAGTGCAGCACCATGCAAAAGCAGTACCAGAGCGGCAGCAGAAAGGGGTAACTACCGTAAATATATGTGAGTAACCATTAATTTCTATTTCTAATTATTCTTACATATTTTTCTACCAACATTGATTAAAATTTGCATAATAATTCAAAGTAAACTAAATTTTAAATTTCGAGTTTTGCGTTTTACCATAAGGCCGATCCTAGCAGTTAGCAACTATATATTTTAATGTGCCTACTAATAAATTTCAAATGCCCTAACGATACAAATATTCAGCTATTGATTTGCGTTGCAAATTTACTTGAAACTTTAGTGTTTTGGCAATATTTAAATCAGTAACTTTTCTGAAATATTTGAAATTTAGTGGTTATAATAATATGGAAATTGCATTAAGCTTATAAAACCGTGAATTTTTGTTTCTAAATCATTTAGAAATAAGCGTCCAGTTATTGAAAAAAAAAAATGCTAAAATAAAGCTTTTTATAAATATTTTTTTAATTACATTATTTCACGTATAATATATGTACACACATACATACATTACTTCATAAAGCGATTTTAATGCAACCATTCTCTTTCATACACAAACGCTTATGAAAAAAATTTAAAAATTTCCAAGTCGAAAAAGTTGACAAACAGTTTTTCGTATTTTGTAAACAATTTACTTTCATACTCTAAATATTTATAAACATTTAACCTCAACGCCTACGAAATGGTTTTGAGAAAAATTAAAATTAATATTGAATTTATCGTTATCACAGCAAATTTTCTTTAAGTCGAAAAATATATATTAAAATAGATCATTTTTCTGATATGCCATAAAATGAGATTTTTGCCTCTATATATAAAATACCTCAATTTAATATGAAAACATTAAAACATTTTCATTCATTTAAATTTTTTAAAGAAAGCGGTGCGTGCGCGATATAAAATAACTTTTTTATACCTTCCGTATATTTTAATTCGATAAAATGTATCAGACTTAGAAATCAATAAAAATGTATACCAAATGCGACAAATATTAACCGGATTTACAGATATAACTCGGATGTATAAAATATTTACCTGATTCACAAATAATAATTTTCAATAAAATTACCCTGCCTTTAAAAACAGGTCCAAATATGAGGGCAATTCCAACGATAATTCAGTAAAAGTTATGATAAATTTTCCTTCGCTCCGCCAACCGGCGCCAATTGTTCACACCAAGGGAGTTTAAATCGTTTTCCACCTGGTCCTTCCAACGGAGTGGGGGCCGCCCTCTACCTCTTCTTCCATAGGCGGGTTCCGATAGAAACACTTTCTTGGCCGGAGCATCATCTTATTCTCATAACATGGCCTAGCCAGCGCAGCCGCTGCGTTTTAATTCGCTGGACTATGTTGATGTCTGCGTATAGCTCGTACAGCTCACCATTAAATCTTGTTCGGTACTCGCCATCGCCAACGCGTAGAGGTCCATAAATCTTTCGAAGAACTTTTCTCTCGAACACTCCCAAAGACGCTTCATCTGCTGTTGTCCATGCTTCTGCCCCATATAGCAGGACGGGTACGATAAGTGACTTGTAGATTATGATTTTCGTTCGCCGAGAGGGGACTTTAATTTTCAATTGCCTACCTAGTCCAAAGTAGCATTTATTGGCAAGATTGATTCTTCGCTGGATTTCAGTGCTGATGTTGTTGCTAGTGTTGATGCTGGTTCCCAAATAAACGAAGTCTTTTACTATATCGAAATTATGGCTGCCAACAGTAGCGTAATTGCCAAGACGAGTTTGCGCTGACTCTTTGCTCGATGACAGCATGTACTTCGTTTTGTCCTCATTCACCATCAAACCCATCTTTACCGCTTCTTTTTCCAGTTTGGAGTGAGCAGAACTAACTGCAATTTACGATGAAATTAATAAAGTTGGAAAAACTGTACATAAAAACCGTATACAAAAATTTTATTAAAATTGATAGTACTTTTAAATTTTAGTAATAACTCCATCCTTTGACGGTGCTGTTCCTTTCCAGGTATTTAAGCTTCAATTTTAGAAGATGTCAGCAGTGAATAACTGGAATGACGATGACAAAGTTGCTGCACTGTTCGTGGCATTGAAGGAGCCTGCAGCTGAAATCTTACAGACAATTCCAGAGTACGACCGGAACAGCTATGTAACATTGATGAGCGCTTTAGAAAGGTAATACGGAATCGAGCATAGGAGACAGATTTACCAAATGAGTTACTGAACCGCTTCCAGAGGCCTAGTGAAACATTGCAAGAGTTTGCTTCGGATGATGAAAGATTGGCTCATTTGGCAAATGCGGACGTAACCGTGGAATACACCGAGAGGGTAAAAATCCAGAGCTTTAAAAATGGCATACGGGACGTCGAAACGAAGCGAGCCACATACGCAGACCCAAAGCCAACATTCGCAGAAACGGTATCACATGCTCTGATTCAGGAAACAGCGTTCAAAGCACGCCGTGTGGAGGTAGAAAGGCCAGACTGGGTAAACACAATATTGAAGGCGCTGAAAGGATCGCAAAAGCGGAGTGAAAGAGTTATCAAATGCTTCAAATGCGGGAAGCCCGGTCACATTACAAGTCATTGCGATCTTGATACTAGTGGTTTCAAATGCATGGGTGGTATTAATAACGAAGCTGGAAAGGATGAGTAAGAGCGAGTCAGATGTAGAGATCGAGAGCTAGCTCCAGCTATTGAATGTCCTGTGATATCTGTGTCGCAATTTGGAAGGAAATCAAGCAGTCTTACCGTCAGAGGGAATGTGGATGGCAAAGAACGTGTACTGACTGTAGATACGGGTGCATCTCATTCCTTGATCCGATCTGATTTGGTCAACAGGAGTGTAAAGCCATTACCTGGAGCAAGGTTGCGTACGGTCCCTGGCGAGAATAACCAAGTCCAGGGAGAAGTGATATGTGAAGTCTTAATTGGGAAGGTCATGGTTCTGGAAAAATTCGTTGTGGCGGAGATTGTTGATGAAGTCATATTTGGAGTGGACTTCTTGATTGACGACGACATCAAGATCGATATGCAGAGAAGGATTATGCCGGATAAGAACCAGGATATACCACTTAACTTCAGTGGGATTCAAGGGGTTGTGTAGCGCAATATATAGCTTCTCCAACCTAATTGTCAACCTCACCTTCGAGCGGCGAATCCCGTTTCACTAACAGACGAGGCTCTGGCGACCCCAAGCTCCTCATGGAACTTGGGGGTGGGGAGGGATGGATGGCCTGAAAGTTTAATGTGGCCATATAAATCGTTCCCGAGATGGTCGGGCCAGCACCTTAATGGTGCTGTGTTACCGGAGCGTATCGGATCTGTATCCGACAAAGGACCATCACATCGATAACACTCCCCAAAGCCTTCGGGGAGTAACCTAATCGCTACAACAACAACAACAACAACAACTTAACTTCAGTTTGGAGAAAGGGTTCAGTAGTAAACGTTAACAGAGTGCGAGGGAACGGTCCAGGATAATGAGTACAAGGATGAAACACAAGTACGATAAGAACAATAATTCGGAAGCTTTCCGGGAAGATTTGGTACTCCTATACAACCCCCACCGGCGGAAAGGTGTTCCATCCAAATTTTGGTGCAGTTGGGAAGGCCCGTACAAAGTTGTGTAGAAGATCAGTGATAACATCTACCGCATCCAAACCATTGGGAAACCACAAAATAGAAGGGTGATTCATTTGGAGTGCTAGCAGCGCTTAGATCAGGAAATTTGATCGGGACGATCAGACTTAGGTGGAGGGCAGTGTGACTAATATTAGCAACACTAAGGCATACTATCATCTCTAAGCCGATACTAAGCAGTCACTTGTGTCTACATAAACAAATGAATCATTATGTCTACACATATGTACATACAGTAGCGGATCAGCAATCATCAGCAAAGTAGTTCTCACACATACACATGCATATTTCTGATATACACACAAAAGTATGCAATCTTCAGGGAACTAGTAAATTCTAGAAGAAGAAACGCCTAGAAGTATGTGAAGAGTATAAAAGAGCGCAAGCTGAGCAATCATATAATCAGTTTGATTTAAGCACGCTATCAGTTGCGAAGCATAAGTGTTTTCAAAGTAGTCTAATAAAGACCATTTTGCACTATTGAATATTGGAGTTATTTATTCAACAATTTAGTGATACGAACGTTAGTAGAAGGTGTAAAATAAATGGAATTGCACTAAATTTGTTACAATACTAATTTTTTTCTCCTCGGAGTATGAAATTGCGGGGGATGACATAATCCTAAGTAAAAAGGCTGGGGCTATTCCGCTTGGGGTTATGTCATGACACTATTTTAAAGGATAGTATGTGACTAAAGCATGGGTATAGATATTTCAATTACCTTAAAGGGCGGTTGATAATGAGGGCAATCATTTGCACTAAATGGGCTATGTAACCAAGTGATACACTCAGAGTTAATGGCAAAATGTTATCTGAATTATTTCTATCACTAGAAAGCTTTACGTCAGAAAAAACATTTATACCCGGAAATGGCACTTTGTTTATAGTGGTTAGTCCGTTGCAATTCCTTTCAATAGGATAGATTTTTCGAAGCCCCAGACAAAGTGATGACATTCTTCGTTCCATATCCCATATGATTTTTTGCTTTTTCTGTATAAGTAAGGATTGCTCTTGGAATTGATTGCTTAACAATATCTTCTCGATTTGCAGATGCCGTTGTCTAGACTCTAGCCTTGATTGAGATTGTCGACGGATTTCTGTTAAAGAAATCAACCAAGCCCTAAGTTGTTCAATACGTGACGAGTATGCATTATATTCAGATTTAAATAGACGTCGTTTTAATTGCAGAATCTCCATTTTTTTTTTTAGCTCACGAGCATACAATAGTAAATGAGGACTTATTTGCTGCTGTTCGAAAAATAGTTCGCTTAGAGCACGTCCCATAGTTAGTTTTTGTTCATGACTACTGAAAGTGTTGCTTATTAATATACTGTGAGGACTATTAAATTGGTCGGTGTTAATGCAATACATGCTTTGTTTTTGTATTTCCATCATAATACGCTCGCTTTTTTTAGCTTTTTGTAGTTGCCTTCGTTGAATTTCCTGTAGCTTTAATAGTTGTTCCAAATTATAACTTTTCCGAATATCAAAACACTTAAAACATAACTGAATATATCGTGTTTCAATTAGGTTCCTGCGTATATTTGTATTTTTTGTATCACTGAAATGCCAAAATACATGATTTGCCGATGTGAAGCAGTCACCGTTGATATGGAAAAGTAATGAATTCTCCTTGAATTTGATATCTCCATGGCGGCTTAGTTGTATTAAGCCAGAAAAATATACGCCCCATGTAAAAAGCATTTTATCACTCATCTGTTTAAAATTGTCTTTGCTTGGCAGCTCGTTTTTGAAGACACTAAACGTTTATATTATTTTTACTAAATTTTATAGAGTATATTCAGGTTTAATACCTTAAATGTTTTGATTCCGAGTCCATAGAACTTGTTTTTGCCTGATCTTGAGTGGATCTGTTTGCTGTAAATCGTACCCATACTTTTACAACAACACTTTGGGAATTTGCTTTAAAAAGCCTTGGACAGATTATTTCAGTCCACTTTAGTTCCTGACGGAGCGTCAACAATTCACTTAGGTAAAAGGCATCTTCATCTGAGCTTTGATGCAGCGTGTAGTAAATTACGGCTCCAGCGTTGTCACATTTTACATTGACACCCTCTATTTTAACAAGATTTCGTAAACGAAGCTGCTGTGTGGACAAAGGAAGCCAAGAACGCCAACGAGAGCGCTGTCGCATTTCAGTTTTGCTTCTCTTATAACTGTCTTTAAATGCAATCTGTGTTACCACCAATCATTGACCACCAATCAATTCAAACATTAATGATATCGATACTTTTGGCATTCGATACCAATATATCATACTCGATACAAGGGGAAACCATGGCTCAACAAAAATCACCTACCTAGTTTGCTCATTCACGACCCTGCAAAAATTGTTGGATTACGTGTTCTATTTTCTTCATGTTGGGGTACTCTAATACTAATTTCGCACAGACGGCTTATTGAATAATAAAGGCAATTTTCTACATTAAGAAAGTGCGAACGTCAAGCTGTGAAGTTGTGTTTTGATTTCTACTGTGCCTTATTTTGTCTTAAATAAATAAATTTGTTTGTTTAAATAATTATTGTGCTAAAAATAAGTGTAAACACGTTGTGTACTGCATTCGCAATTTAAAGTTCTGCTTTTCTTTACTAAAATAAATTGTATCTTAAAAATAATTGATAAAGTGTGTATATCCATACATACATACATATTTGCCGAGTCACTTTGCATATTTGTTGTTGCATTTGATTGGCATTTACATATTTTCAGTTTTCAATTGTTATTTGCTCGTGCACATTTACTTCATTTTCTTTTCACTGCCACAGCTGTTTGCATTGTGTGTTGTTAAGCGTCAGTTAATAGCGATCTTAAACTGCACATACAGTGATCTTCAAACTGCTCAAACAGTGATTTTCTTACTGTGATCTCCAAACTATTTTCACTGCCTCCGTCTGTTTAATCAATTTTACTTTAACTTATAATGTCTTGCAATATTGTTAACTGCCAATTGAAAGGTGATACCGAGCGTTTCGTGTCGTGCTGGCTTTGTGATGAGCTTGCTCATATGAAGTGCGCTAGTTTGACAGCAAGGGTGTGTGATGCGATCAACGATAACAAGGGTGTGCGTTGGTCGTGCTTGAAATGCAGATCCACCGAAGTGGATCTTTTTAAGCTTTTCAAACATACCCGAAACGCATTCTCCGAAATCGGTAAGGAACTTTCTACATTAGGGGATAAATTCAAGTATTATGAAAACTTGTTTAAAACTTTCAAATGTATTACCGATTCAGCTGCTAATGCTAACAGCGACAGTCGTGACAGCAAACGAAAACGAACTGATGTCTCGGCTGGCGTATTGACCCTAGACCCCGTTCAAAACATCCAGAACCCAATCGTTCCTACACCTAGCACGATAGAGTTAATAAACTTAGCATCTCCAAGTCCTCTTACAGTAGAGCCTTCAACATCAAAGGCACCTCCAACAAAACTAGCAGCTAGAAAAAATATTGAACCTGCAAACCGTTCTCAGGCGACTGAGCCTGGAACTAGGAAGTTGGTTGTAGTCCCTCCTAAAAAATCGATATTCGTGTCAAGATTCGACAGGGATACTACTGAGGAGGATCTGAAATCGTATATCTTCTCAAAAAGGAAAACCCATGACGTAACAATTCGGAAATTTAATTTTAGTTATGAAAGAAACGTACCTTCCTTTAGATTAGATGTACCTATTGACCATTTTGACACTATCTTGAGTAACGATTTTTGGCCCTCTGGGGCACTTGTGCGGGAATTTGAATATAGGCGGAATAAGAGTGTTCCAAACTTGGCAAAGATCCCTGTTAATAACACTGAGTCAAAAAACTGAACGAAAAATCTGCTTTAGATATACTTTACCAAAATGTTAGAGGCTTAAAGACCAAGTTAACAGAACTGTTTTTAAAATCATTTAACTCAAGCTACGATATAATTGCTTTAACCGAAACCTGGCTGAAACCTCATGTTTTTAACTCAGAGATCCTCTGTAATGACTACCAGATATATCGAAATGACCGCCTGAACAGGGTTGGAGGTGGGGTTCTGCTTGCTGTACACTCTTCAATACCATCTGAAGAGATTTGCGTAACCGCCACCGATACAACTGAGTTCTTGTGCATACGCACACAACTAGCAAATATCCACATTTATTTGGCCATCTGTTATATCCCGCCATCTTCTGAACTGTCCGTTTATATGAATCACATTTCCTTGCTAAGAACTGTTAATTCGATGCTAAAGCCTTCCGATTCCATTATTGTCTTGGGTGACTTCAATATGCCACACATATCATGGTGCATCTCTGACTTTAATATCGTACCAGTTTCGTCAAAGTCTTCCAACAATGAATTTCTAGACGGAATGTCTGAGCTGTGCCTTCAACAAATCAACATCCAATCGAATAAATTCGGAAGAGTGTTGGATTTAGCCTTTGTGGATGATGAATCTAAATATTCCATTAGTCGATGCGAACCCATTATTGAACCTGAAGATGCTTACCACCCTTCCCTCAAAATAGTTTACGAAGTTGTAAATTATGCTTGTAACAGCGGAAATAAACGATACGACTCCAGTTATCGCTTCGACTTTGCGAAGGCCAATTTTAAAAAATTAAATCGTGATCTATCTCGAATAGTGTGGCCAACATTTAATGCTGATGTGGAGCAAAGCGTTTCTCACTTTTACAATACCATTTACTGTCTTTTTGAAAAATACGTACCTAAGCGGACTTGTGTACATTCCGATACAAGCCAAGTATGGTTCACTAAAGAGCTGAAAATTTTAAAGAATAAAAAGTCTCGATCTTTCAAGTTGTTCAAAAAGACGGGTTTACATAACCATTACTTACAGTACTCGATTCTACGCTGCAAGTATTTTCAATTGAACAAAAAGTGTTACAAAGCTTATCTTTGTAAAATGAAAAGAAATATAACTTGCAACCCGAAGGCATTTTACGGATTCGTAAACTCTAAACGCAGGGTGAAAGGGTTTCCATCATCCATGAAATTCCAAGATAATATTTCCAGCGATGATCAAGAGATCGCCGACTTCTTTGCGGAATTTTTCAAATCAAATTACTCTATTGAGACCAACGTTCCACCTAATGAATACCCATACCATATTGATTCATGTTATTCAATCAGAGCTCCATTTATATCTTCAGAAGATGTATTATCTTATTTAAAAACTTTAAAAGTATCATATTCATACGGCCCCGACAGGATCCCGACACACTTTCTTAAAAAATGTGCCGCAAACATCTATCAGCCGTTAACAGATTTATTTAATTTATCTTTAATTTATGGCGTTTTCCCAACAATATGGAAGGAATCTTTTCTTATTCCGCTTCATAAAAATGGAAGCAGGTCTTCAATAGAAAACTACCGGGGCATAGCAAAGTTATCCGCTATCCCAAAGTTATTTGAGGCTATTGTTACCCACCACCTAACATTCCCTATTTCCCCCATAATTGCAAGCTCGCAGCATGGGTTCTGTAAGGGCAAATCACCTATCACCAATTTACTAGAATTTACCACCCACGTTTCTAATGGATTTAGAAAAGGCCTTCACACTGATGTAATTTACACCGATTTCAGTAAAGCTTTCGACAAAGTATCACACCCATTACTTATTCATAAGCTCAGTCAACTCGGTTTTCAACCCCGTCTTATATGTTGGATTTCTTCGTATCTTGGTTATCGTACGCAAAAAGTAATCTTTAAAAATACACTTTCTGGGGTCATCAATGTTTCTTCTGGTGTTCCTCGGGGCAGCCATCTCGGTCCGATTCTGTTCTTGTTGTTCATAAACGATATATCTGGTACAATTAAATACTCAAAAATCTTGATGTACGCAGACGATGTAAAACTTTTCAAATCATGTGCCTCGGTTGAGGAACATTCCTTGCTTCAAATGGATTTAAATCACTTGGTTACCTGGTGCAATGTAAATTATATGCCGCTCAATCTCAAAAAATGTAAATTCATGTGTTTTTCTCGGAGAGTTTCGCCACCAGCTTCATATACAATTAACAACTATAGTCTAGAAACTGTAAATAATTTTATTGACTTGGGAGTCATGATGGATTCCAAACTTAGTTTCAATCTTCATATTAATGCTACAGTGAATAAAGGCAAAGGTGTTTTTGCATTTGTTAAACGGTGGTCAAAAGAATTTAACGACCCTTACATAACTAAAGCACTTTTTACAACATTAGTTAGGCCAATATGTATGAATACGGCTCGATAATTTGGAATCCGCGTTATCAAGTCCATGCAGACAGTCTCGAATCAATACAAAAACAATTTTTACTATTTGCCTTAAGAAATTTCCAATGGGACTCTTTAACTAATCTTCCACCTTATACTAATCGATTAAAGCTTATCAATCTTCCAACTCTTGCTAGTCGAAGGGAAATGCTTGGTGTGATATTTATGACAAAACTTTTAAATGGATCAATTTCGAGCCCATTCCTTCTGAATGAAGTGAACTTTTGCGTTCCCTCTCGGACATCGAGACACTTCAAACCTCTTCTGCTGAAACAATGTAGAACGAATTTCGAACAAAATGAACCTTTTCGGCGTTTATGCCAAGATTATAACTCTCACTCAAACACATTTGATAGCTTGGACTCCCTTTTTTCTATAAAAAAGATTGTTCTCACCTCTCTAAATTAATGTATAATACGTTTGCTTCTGTTCTCTTTAAGTATTACGCTTGGCTGATGAAATTTCTTCTGTAGCTGAGCAGTCTCAGATCGTGACGCTTGACAAACCGCTGCCCATCAAAGACTCGGCAAAATAAAAAAAAAAAAAAAAAAAAGTTATTATATATATATATAAATCGATCGCGTGAACAGGATTAGCCTGGTTTCATTGGGCCACTTGAGGGCAGCGCGCTGCCACAACGTCCATTAAAAAAAAAAAAAAAAAAAAAAAAAAAAAAAAAAAAAAAGACGCTTATTGAGCTCAATCTTCCCTACAAAATTCGAATCTATTATTATTTCATTAGTAGCTAATCGAATGCCTAATGAAGTCAAAAGCACAATGCAACTCTGTTGGCAGCGTTCCGTTTCCGTTTCTTAGTTTTCAAAGCAAATGTCATTGTCTGCATGGCGGAACGATACAAGGTGGCCGCATCGAACAGCTGATTATAACCTTTTTTATTTGATTTGATACATCAACTACCGGCGCAGTACGATTTTGACATTTGTCCATCGAATTTACAAGTACATGGAATTTTGTTTGTTTGTAGGTATGTCAACATGCTCCCACCTTGCATCGTTCCGCCATGATTGTCTGTCTCATCCTTCATACTAATCGAGCAGTTACTTCTGTGTGAAAGCAAAAAATTTACGATTTCATTAGCAGGTGAAATGAGATCATTAAGTTTCTGTGTGAAAACAGTATAACAATACTCCTTTGCAATGCGTTTGCGGACCACCATCAGCCGATCATTGCTCGTTTTTTAACGACAGTGATCACGACACGATGAAGATCGAACAGAGTTGCCAAAAGTAAAATATTGCATGAAAATAACTAATAATAAAATTTTACTTTGCAACTCTGATAAAATGCAACATCGCACTGGTTTTATGTATAAATATCATATTAGTTTCTTTATTCACGTATGCGTATGCGTATTATATTAGTTTCTTTATTCACGTATGCGTATGCGTATTATATTAGTTTCTTTATTCACGCAAATGCTAAATAACATAAGAATATTCGTAGTATAAAATATAAAAGTTGTATTGCCCCTCTTCATTTACTTTCATTTTAAATTAAATTCACTTCGATAATGCTTTCCGACACAATTCCTCTTTAGTACTTTGGCACATTGTGAATGATGACAAAGTGTGATCTCTTCTGCATAAACGTCAAAATTCCAAAGTGATTGGATCACCTGATTCGTATTTGACTATCTCTGTCTCATTCTGTATCTCTTTCTAAAACGCTGAAAAGTAGCCATATTGAACAGCCTGTCAAGCAGTTGACAGATAAGAGATCACACTTTGTCATCATTCACAATGCTTTGGCATATGATCCTCTGTGGGTGCTCCATGGAGTACAACAGTGAAAGTACTTTGGAAAGTACTCTCACGTATGTACTTATGGATTACTCACAAACAAAACACCTACTCCTTTCCTAGGACATCACAATGTTAGTTGGAGCACATTTTTTGAATGAATACAGATTAGATTTGGACCAGTCCTATACTCCCAAAGGGGTATTCCTTACAATATTTATAGAGTACTCGCGTTTTTTGAGGGGGAGCTCAAAATTGCTTCGTTCTGCGGATATACGTCACAGTTTACTTAAGCGAACAGCTGATATGCTGTTCTATGGTTTTTTTTATATTTATCGTCTTTGATGCAACAACAAAGCGAGGTCTACTAAAGTCCCGTCAACTATCTCTTTAGCATATCTAAACACTATTTTCCAAACGATTTGTGTATTTTTGGGCTTGACTAAAGGATTTGAAAGAGCGTGATGAATTTGCTGAGCGTCTGAAGGAGCGATATAAGGGTTAAACTCCGAAACTATTGGAATCCTACTCTAGTCGTAAAGCTATCGAAGGGACTGCAAAAAAAAAGCTTTGAAAACGAAGATCGAGAAAAAATTTTAGAAACGTAAAGAGGATAAAGTCGATGAATTAAGGCAAACATTTTAGATGATGAATGTTTATTTGATGATAAAATGAAAGTTTTAATAGAATTGTACATTTATTCCATCCATTTACTATAACATGTTACAGACAATCCCAAGGCGTATTCAGTACCAGGTGTTGTTATCCCAACAGCTGATCCCTTCTTCTTGATAATTTTCCATGCAACGCCTTTTACTGCAACGTGTAAGTTAATCGGAATCAATGATAATTTTCCTTTTGATTTGACATTCTTCTGCACCGCGAATTGGTTGAATTCGTTTTGCCACCACCTGGTGTGGATTCTCCTTGGACTATCCGTGCGAGTACCCGAGGAAAGGGAATACAAAAAATTTGCCTGCATCATCATATTACATATGTGTGCAAGCATTCAGTGAAGCATTAAAGAACTTAAATCACGATTATTATCTGCTATTATCCCGTGATCGAAACGGCAATCGTACGAATAAAGCGCCAATTAATGTTGACTTATAACCACAGAACCATTGTTTTTGAAGAAATTTAGAAAGAATTTGACGCATACATTTAGGCGTTTTAAAAAATATAATTTAAAGTTTTGTTATAAAAAAAAAAAAAAAATTATAACCTACAACTGGCGATCCTACCAGCCAACAACAACAACGCGTGTTTATTTATTTATTTATTTAATTTAATTTCAAAAATAATCTAATGTTCTTACAGACTACTTGAGTTTGTACTTAAAAATACAGACCTTAGCAATACAAAAATTATTACACTAAACAAAGATTTGAAGACGGTCTTTGGCAAAGAAAAGTCAATGGCCAAAGAATTTGAGATAGTATTGAACTCCGTCAGTGCTCTAAAAATGGGATCGTTAGAGGCATAGAGGGTCCGGGCGCAATCAATATAAAACATATCCCAATTTCGAAGTGATCTAGGGGGTATATGGAGACAAATACTCTCGAGTAAACGTGGTGAATCAATCACAGCATTAATAATATCATAGACAAAAGTAAGAGAAAGAATGGTCCTCCTACTTTGAAGGATAATGAGTACACATCTGGCATTATAAGAGGGAATTGGCTCAGGAAAGTTCAGAGACCGCAGGGCAAACCATAAAAAGACTTTTTGGACTCGCTCGAGCCTTTTGATATGGCAGAGATGATAAGGCCCCCAGATAAAGCAAGCATATTCCAACTTAGAGCGTACGAGAGACGTAAACAGCAACTTAAGAGTATAAGGATCTGTTAAGTCAGAGCTAAATCGCCGAATAAAAGTCAAAACCGAGTAGGATTTAGCAATTATCGAGGTTATGTGAGTGGTAAACGAAAACTGTGAGTCGAAAGTGTAGACGCTTTTTGAAATATTACCAAATAACCCACCAATTTATAAGTTCCCGTTGTCTGTACCAATTTCTTGTATTTATTAAGAGTCGCTTCTACTCCTTACGCCTGTGTGATAAAAGAACATCATACTCACTAAATGTTAAATATCAAGAATAAACAAAATGAGTATTGCCGATAGATAAACTTTTGAATTAAGTGCATATCAACTCATGTATTAAAGCAAAATTTTGCGGTGTTGGATAAACATTAAACTTTAAACCAGTGCACTTAACTAAATAATCATAAACATTAATACATATATATATGAGTGAATTAAACAAACGGTTTCAAATATAAAGATCAACAAAATATCAAACTTTATATGCAACAGCACTAAGCGCATTTACTTTAGCATAAATGAATCAACATTCAGCGATTAATATACAAGAGCCCAACCAACATTAATAACACTGACAACGTAAACCGCCGTTCCTTTGTTTTTTGTAAAGGCTTAAACGCATTGTAGCTACAACGTTAAGCTACGTTAATTACAAAAAAAAAAAACAAAAATCTACAGACAAAATCATATTTCTTTTATGCGAAAATTATAAAGTTAAAGACAACGTAACATTTGTGTCTGCAGCAACAGTGTGGGAAGTAAACCAATTGATACGAATAACAACAACAAGTAATATCAACTATTACAACTCGAGAAAATTAAAGAACAATAATTAAAAGGTATAAGAAGAATTAACAGCGAATAGTAACAAGAAAAATAACAAACATAAACAAAAACAAGAAGAAACGTAAGTCACAACAATAACAACAAAGATAGATATAACAGGCAACAACAAATCAAAATAAGATAGAAATGGTGAGCTGTATCATATTATTCAAAACTATTTATATAAATTTTCATATATTTTAAATATATATATATGTACATAGCTATATTAATCAAAATTTATCTGAAATCAAAATTTAATACATTTTAAATAGTTGTAAACTCTCTCTTTAGGAGATTTAAAAGAATATTTGGCATTTAATAACGTTGAATTTTAAACGTTATTTTAAAAAAAAATTTCTGACAGTCCATATTAATTATGCTTCGCACGCGACCAAACGATAGAAACATGTCTACACCAACACATCGGATTAAAGATTCGCTTATTGATTTAGAAGGGGCTTCTTCGCAAAATGACCTATTAAATCCATATGCGAATCCTAACAATAACGAAATTTTTTCCACTTCAGTAAAACTTCCACAATTTTGGACTAGTTGTCCAGAAGCGTGGTTTGTACATGCTGAAACACAATTTAGTACCAAAAATATAACACAAGAGAATACCAAATACGAACACATTATAACAACACTTCCACAAGAAGTAATAGTAACAATTTTAGATTTTATCCAAAATCTTCCCCTTACTAACAAGTTTAGTGAACTTAAAAAAGTTTTGATAGAAAGACATTCGGTTAGTGAAAATTCAAAGATAGGCAAAATTTTAAGTGATTCAGAAATGGGTGATCGAAAGCCCTCTGAGTTTTATCGGTCGTTAATTTTATTAGCCGGTTCAAATTTTAGTGAAAATATTTTAAAGAGAATTTGGTTGAGAAAACTTCCCAAAAATTTAAATGCCATTTTGGTTAGCTCAAGTTGTGACAATATTAATGAGTTAACAAAATTAGCAGATAACATTTTCGAAGTTATGAATAAAAACGAAGTTTTCTCAGTAAATACAAATTCAGATACAAAAGTTCAAAATTTGGTTATTGAAAATTTAGTTAAAACCACTTCTTTAATGTGTGAAAGTTTCCAGAAACTTTCTTTGGAGTTAGCAGAAATTAAAACAGAAGTGTATCGGAATAAATCTAGGTCGCGTTCTAATTCTAGGAATAATTTTAGAAATTCCTTTAGCATTGTTCTAACTCGCGTAATAATTCAAATTAGTCGTGTAGATTTCACTACAAGTTGTGAACAACCTTGTTCTTATAACAAAAAACAAAGATTCAACAAACTAAATTCTTCCGTTCTTGCAGCGACGAACAACGGAAATTTAGAATTTTCGACGCGTCGCTTATTTATTTTTGATAGAGAAACAAACAAAATTTTTTAATTGATAGTGGAGCAGAAATTTCGGTATTACCCGCGTCTAAATTTCCTCATACGAAACGTTAACACATAATTCTCACTGCAGCTAATAGCCCAACAATTTCCACTTACGGGAAAAGGCTTTTAAACGTAAATTTGGGTTTAAGACGTGAATTTCCCTTTACATTTTTGATTGCAGATATAGCCAAGCCAACAATTGGCGCTGATTTTCTTTGTAAATATGGTCTTCTTATAGACATTAAACATAAACGTTTAGTAGATCCATTAACCAATCTCTCAGTTAATATAGTATCCTACTTTTGTGATATTCCATTACCTAAATTATTTGTGACAATAAATTTACAAAATTATTAAAAGAGTTTCCGTCACTTATTTCAGAGCCAGATTATACTAAACCTGTTAAACATACAACAGTACATCGACTTGTAACAGAAGGTAGTCTTCCATTTTCTAAGCCCAGGCGCTTAGATCCGGTAAAATACAAAGTCGCGAAAACGGAGTTTGATTTCTTAGTTAAAACAGGCATTTGTCGGCCTTCAAATTCTTCAGTAGCATCACCACTTCAACTTGTACCTAAAAAAGAGTTGAATGATTGGCGTCCATGTGGTGATTTTAGAAGATTGCATATTGTAACTGTTCCTGATCGTTATCCCTTACCTCACATTCAGGATTTTAATATGAACCTTCATAATAAAAATATATTTTCAAAATTTGATTTAGTTAGGGCATATCACCAAATTCCTATGGCTGAAGAAGATATTTATAAAACTGCTATTACAACTCCTTTCGGTATGTTTGAATTCATGAGAATGCCTTTCGGACTTAGAAATTCTGCACAAAGCTTTCAAAGATTCATAAATGATGTATATTGGAACGATTTTCCGTCATCCCTTGTCAAATTTGGTTTTGAGACAAACCGGTTTCGGCGTTGTGCCATCATCAGTGTCGATTTTCGTTCTGATCTGTTGTTGTCATTTGTCCTGTATTTATAGTTCGTAGGTATATGAGCAGGTATTGTCAAATTGATGCTTGTGTATATTTAGTTATGTGTATGTGCTGTGTGTTCGTTCAGAACCGAGGGTGGTTTACTAATCGATTTGTGTGGCTGACTGGGGTAGGTAGAAGAAGGATGAGATAAATGCCGAGTTATTATCTATCCATTTAAGATTGGCAGAACAACTACCTACGACTGCATTAATGGAATGTTTCGACCGCATTAAGACAGAGGTCGACCAGGAACTACAACAAAAATACAGGTCGCTGAACCGAAAATTGGACAAGCTGGCAGGACGACGAGAGGGTAACCAAAACCAAAACACTCACCAGTTTCATGACAAGTTCGTTAACCTCACAACAGTGGCCATTACCAAGGAAGAGGCACAACTTCTCGAAAAGGGCCTGAAGCACAATATCATGGACCAGAATACAGTAAGAAAAATGGAGCAAGCGATTGTAGATGCGGAGATCGCAATATCATTGATCCCACAGGAAGAACAGGAGTACGCAAGACACATGTGCAGGGAAATCATAAAAAAGGAGGTGAAAGCACAGGAAGGACAAAAACCGAATACAGAGGAGAAAACAATAAGGAATCTACGGCATAAACTAAGGAAAAACAATATTGTCACAACGAAAGCGGACAAAGGAAACACCACTGTGCTAATCGAAAAAGAGCAATATGTATCCAAAACCGAGGATCTCATAGAGGAAATGAAATGTCGTAGAATGAGAGAGGATCCCACAGATGAATACCAAAAACAAATCAAAGTTGCTATAAAAAATGCAACAAATATAGTAGATTCTAACATGGCACATAGATTGGTACAAATGAACCCTTCGGCTCCTCCACTGGTTGCGCTACCAAAAATCCACAAGCCGGACACGCCAATGAGGCCCATCATTAATTTTAAATCGGCACCATGTTACAAACTGTCCAAATATTTAAAAACGATATTGATAGATACTCTGGAGCTAAGGAACGAATATGCAATAGCTAACACAACAGAACTAATAGAGAGACTCGAGACCGTAGAGCTAACAAGAAACAGCAAATTGGTATCTTTTGACATAAAAGATTTATACCCATCTATACCACTATCGGAGACTTTGGACATAGTTAGCTCAACAATAGTTCATAACACAAAAAACAAAGTGAAAAGTATGCAAATCACAAATACGCTAAGAACCACTTTACGTCAAAACTATTTTAAATTCAACAATAAAATATATAGACAAACAAACGGTCTTGGAATGGGAAGCCCCACATCAGCAATTCTTATGGAAGTGTTCATGCAAAATCTGGAAGAAAAGTACATACAGGAGCTGAAGTCCAAATTAGGCGTGTCATTTTATGCTAGATACGTGGATGACATAATATGCGTTTTAACTACTAATAACGAAGAGCTCGTACTGGAGTACCTCAACAAACAGCACGGCAATATAAAATTTACAATGGAAACCGAAAAAGACGGAGGAATCAACTATCTAGACCTCACGCTAAATATTGATAAAGAAGCCAAAAGATTTAACTATGACATATATAGAAAGTCAACGGCCACCGACACAATAATACACAATACCTCAAATCACCCTCAACATCATAAAAATGCAGCATTAAGGCACTTGGTACATAGACTTGAAAGAACTCCTCTTACACAAGAGGCATATAAGAGAGAACTTGAGGTCATATATAATATCGCTGCAAACAACGGATATAAAAAAGCACTAGTAGATAAGCTCAGAAGGACAAATGGAGAACCAAAAAGAAATAATGAAAAGGAAAATAATAGCTGGACGACTATGACATATACTGGAAAAGCAACATATAAATTGGCAAACTTCTTTAAAAAATACAACATTAACACAGCATTCAAAACATCGAACAATCTAGGGCGAAAACTAAGAACTAACATTAACTCAGAGGATCCGTTTAGCAGCCACGGCGTATACAAGCTTACCTGCGGATGCCAGCATAGTTACATAGGACAAACAGGACGGCAAATAAGAACGAGGTTCAGAGAACATATTAGAGATTACAACAAAAAAATACGGAATCCAAACATTATACCCGAGTCTAACTTCGCGAGAATGAATGTTCCCCAGCAAACATCAACAAAACAGTTAGGGTTCTTCACATACAAGGAAAGGGCCGACGTCTCAACGTACTCGAAAACATGGAAATCTACAAACAGAAAACATTCGACGGTAGAATAATAAACGAACAGATAAACACAATTTCTGACACAATATTCGAGCCTTTAAAACTTGTTTACAGGAAACAACTTAATCACACAGGTACAACAGACAAACACACAACAACAAATAAACACAAAACAATTAACACACCAAAACAAAAAACCGACAAAGAAGGTCAAACGACTAAAATCACAGATTTCTACCTACCCCAGTCAGCCACACAAATCGATTAGTAAACCACCCTCGGTTCTGAACGAACACACAGCACATACACATAACTAAATATACACAAGCATCAATTTGACAATACCTGCTCATATACCTACGAACTATAAATACAGGACAAATGACAACAACAGATCAGAACGAAAATCGACACTGATGATGGCACAACGCCGAAACCGGTTTGTCTCAAAACCAAATTTGACAAGGGATGACGGAAAATCGTTCCAATATACATCATGTATCCACCCTGTCGGAAAATCAACCAAACAAGATAAGTCATTCATAAATGAGGTAGTAGGTGACTTAGATTTTGTATATGCTTACATCGACGACTTACTTATTGCAAGTAAAAGAAGAACAACATTTTAAAGATTTACGTATCCTTTTTCAACGCCTTACAGAGTACGGTTTAAACATTAAACCAAGTAAATGTACTTTTGGTGTAACAAATATATATATAGATATAGGACATAATATTTCTGGAACAGGTATTCGACCTTCCGATGAAAAGGTATCAGCTATTCGCAATTTCGAACGTCCAAAATCAGTTAAGCAGGCACAGAAATTTATTGGTATGGTAAATTATTATCATAGATACATTCCAAAACTAGCAGAATTTAACAACAAAATTTATGATCTAATTAACAAAGTAAGTAAGAAACGTGACAAATCTTTGGTATGGGACGAGAATTCGAATGGAGCTTTTGAATGCATTAAAGATAAATTTACATCTACGATATTGTTAAATCATTTTAACAAAGATGCTAAATTATCTTTAACAGTAGATGCATCTAACACAGCGATTGGGGGCGATATCCAACAAAATTACAATAATAAAATTGAGCCCATTGCATTCTTTTCTAAAAAACTTTCTCCAACTGAAATTAAATATAGTGCTTTTGATAGGGAGTTATTGGCGATTTACTTAAACATAACACATTTTAGATATCAGCTCCCGAAAAGCTAGCTGATGAAGAAGTGAAATTCAGAAACATGTCCTAGTAACCATCGCCGTTTGTAAACTTACAAATTTTCTCTAATATCAATTACATTTTAGATATCTTTTGGAAGGACGACAATTTACAGTTTATACGGACCCTAAACCTTTGACTACTGCTTTAAATTCAAAAACATAACGAAGTCCTAGACAAACGAGACACTTGGAATTTATTGCACAATTTACTGATGACATACAATACATTAAAGGAGAATCCAATATTGTAGCAGATACGCTATCTAGAGCTTTTGAGGTTAATGCAATATATAATACAGAACTGAATTTTAAAATTTTACAAACTGAACAACAAAAAGATGATGACTTAAATCAACTTGTATCTGATTCTCAATATCTAAATTTAAAATTAATTAGTATTCCCATTTTAAATTTTAATATTTGGTGTGAAATTTCAGGAGAAACTCCTAGGCCATTTGTACCGAGTAATTTGCGAAAGACAGTATTTGATATTTTATATGGAATAGCACATCCGGGTACAAGAGCTACCCGATGGCTCATAGTTAAAAAATATTATTGGCCTAATATGAATAAGGATATTAATATTTGGTCAAAAGAGTGTCTTAATTGTCAAAAGTCTAAAGTTTATCGTCATACAAAATCCCCTGTTGTCAAAATTCAAATTCCCAAGAATAGATATGAACACATCCATTTAGATATAGTTGGACCATTACCTATTTCAAAAGGACATCGTTATATTTTAACGATTATTGAAAGATTTACCCGTTGTCCTGAGGCATATGCATTAAAAGATATTTTAGCAACTACAATTGCAAATAAGTTTTTTAGAAAATATATTTCTCGGTTTCGAGTTCCGTTAAAGTTAACAACTGATCAAAGTAGCCAATTTACATCGAAATTGTTTTCAGAGTTAACTAAATTACTTGGTAGTCACCAAATTACAACATCCGCATATCACCCTCAAGGAAATGGTGTGGTTGAAAGGTTTCATAGACAATTAAAGACTACTATAATAGCTAGAGAGGACACAAATAATTGGTATGACGAGTTACCTGTCATACTTGGTTTGCGATCTATTTACAAAGAAGATATTTCGGCTACACCAGCAGAAAGGGTTTTCGGTCAGAATTTACGTTTAACAGGTGAACTTGTTTTGCCATCAGCTAAAAATTGAAACACAGTTTAAATTTTTATATTTTAATTTTATTTGGTCGATATTTCGATCTCATTCTGAGATCATCCTCAGGAAACAATTGAATATGTTTTTTCAATTTTTTCCTGAGGATGATCTCAGAATGAGATCGAAATATCGACCAAATAAAATTAAAATATAAAAATTTAAACTGTGTTTCAATTTTTTAAACTGCCTCGAGCTCATCAAATTTTAATAAATTATAATTTTTGAAGGCAAATAAAAATATTTTTAAAATCAGCTAAAAATTTCTCATCAACTGAAGTTTTAAGTAATTTACGTAAACATTTTCGAAATGTTAGATCAAATTTAAGTCATCACAAAGATGCTGATACTGGAATTTATGTTCCAAAAGATCTTCAAACTTGTAAATTTGCATTTGTTCGAGTCATTAATAAACATTCATTACATCAACCATATGAAGGACCTTACAAAATTGTGGAAAAAGACCAAAAATGTTTTAAACTTGAAATAGATAATAATATTAAAACTATTTCTATTGATAGATTAAAACCTGCAATAATTGAAACAACAGACACAAACAACACCAAGAATTTACATAAAAAAAGAGTTACATTCAATTTGTTTAATGATAAATTTTCTTGAAGGGGGAGTAATGTTGGGTTCTTATTATTTTTATTTAACTTTGTATTTGAGTTACTTTGAATTTTGTAATTTTTAAATGTATTATCAATATTTTAAGTTTCAATATTGATTTTTCAATTTTCAAAAATTTGCATTGTTGGAAGTTGGTAAAATATAAAAGTTAAAAGATCAAAATAAAATATAATTCAAAATACGTTTTGAAAAAAAAAGTACTTTTAATTATAACCTACAACCATAACCAGATAAAACAGCTGATCGAACCTACCTTATGGAAATGAATGCAATCGATTTATGGTGCCATACCATAACGCTAACGCTAAAACCAAATTTGACAAGGGATGACGGAAAATCGTTCCAATATACATCACTAACGCCATAACCATATCATAGCCACCCTGCAATAATTGTTGGATAACGTGTTCCACTTTCTTCATGTTGGAGTACTCTAACAATACTGCTTGGCAATGCGTTTGCGGACCACCATCAGCCGATCATTGCTCGTTTTTTAACGACCGTGATCACACAATGGCGATCGAACAGAGTTGCCAGAAGTAAAATATTGCATACAAATAACTGATAATAAAATTTTACTATGTCAACTCCGATAAAATGCAACCGCGCACTGGTTTTATGTATACATACTATAGAATAGAGAAATATTAGTTTCTTTATTCACGTAAATGCTAAATAACATAAGAATATTCGTAGTATAAAATATAAAAGCTGTATTGCCCCTCTTCATTTACTTTCATTTTAAATTAAATTCACTCCGATAATTCTTTCCGACACAATTCCGCTTTAGTACTTTGTCATATGATCCTCTGTGAGTGCTCCATGGATTACTACAGTGAAAGTAATTTGGAAAGTACTCTCACGTATGTACTCTATGGAATACTCACAAACAAAGCGGGAGTGTCCTCTCCTAGGACATCGCAATGTTAATTGGAGCACATTTTTTTGTATGAATACAGATTAGATTTGGAGCAGTCCTATACTCTTAAAGAAGTATTCCCCTGCAAAAATTGTTGGATTCCGTGTTCCATTTTCTTCATGTTGGAGTACTCTAACAATACTCCTTTGCAATACGTTTGCAGACCACCATCAGCCGATCATTGCTCGTTTTTTAACGACCGTTATCACGACACGATGACGATCGAACAGAGTTGCAAAAGTAAAATATTGCATACAAATAACTGATAATAAAATTTTACTATGGCAACTCTGATAAAATGCAACCGCGCACTAGTTTTATGTGCACATACTATCCCTTAAAAAAAAGCGAGTACTCTATAGATATTGTAAGGAATACTCCTTTGGGAGTATAGGACTTCTCCAAATCTAATCTGTATTCATACAAAAAATGTGCTCCAATTAACATTGCGATGTCCTAGGAGAGGAGTAGGTGATCCCATTCTCGCTTTGTTTGTGAGTATTCCATAGAGTACATACGTGAGAGTACTTTCACTGTAGTACTCCATGGAGCACCCACAGAGGATCATATGCCAAAGTACTAAAGAGGAATTGTGTCGGAAAGCATTATCGAAGTGAATTTAATTTAAAATGAAAGTAAATGAAGAGGGGCAATACAACTTTTATATTTTATACTACGAATATTCTTATGTTATTTAGCATTTGCGTGAATAAAGAAACTAATATTTCTCTATTCTATAGTATGTATACATAAAACCAGTGCGCGGTTGCATTTTATCAGAGTTGACATAGTAAAATTTTATTATCAGTTATTTGTATGCAATATTTTACTTTTGCAACTCTGTTCGATCGTCATCGTGTCGTGATAACGGTCGTTAAAAAACGAGCAATGATCGGCTGATGGTGGTCCGCAAAAGCATTGCAAAGGAGTATTGTTAGAGTACTCCAACATGAAGAAAATAGAACACGTAATCCAACAATTTTTGCAGGGATAGTATAGAGAAATATTAGTTTCTTTATTCACGCAAATGCTAAATAACATAAGTATATTCGTAGTATAAAATTTAAAAGTGGTATTGCCCCTCTTCATTTACTTTCATTTTCAATTAGATTCACTCGGATAATTCTTTCCGACACTTTTCCTCTTTAGTACATTGGCATATGATCCTCTGTGGGTGCTCCATGGAGTACTACAGTGAAAGTACCTTGGAAAGTACTCTCACGTATGTACTCTATGGAATACAAACAAAGCGAGAGTGGTATCACCTACTCCTCTCCTAGGACATCGGAATGTTAATTGGAGCACATTTTTTGTATGAATACTGTTTAGTTTTGGAACACTTCTATCCTCCTAAAGGAGTATTTCTTACACTATTTATGGTGTACTCGCGTCTTAATGACTTTTACATTGCTGGTCATGAAAAAAGTAACGCACGTGCTCTCTCAAAATAGCGTACGTGTGACTCGCTTTCTCGCTCTTACCTATTGTGTTTTCGACATTCCTTATCGATCGATGTTATTTACATTTTGAAGTTACTTCATTAGGTATGTTTTCGTTATCGCTAACCAAAACATATGCAACAACAACAACACGGGTAACTGGCCTGCCGGCCACCCGGTTACCTTCTGTCAATTCGCTTTTAATATGAATGAAACGCGTCCTTTTTGTTTAAATAATATTTAATTAACAAATAATTAATATGTATTTAATTAGCGAGCTTTGCTCATATTGCTTTATACAATGGGTTTTGTAATTAATATTAGAGAAAAATTGTAAGTTTACAAACGGCGATGGTTACTAGGACATGTTTCTGAATTTCACTTCTTCATCAGCTAGCTTTTCGGGAGCTGAGCGTTGAACTCGAATCTCCAACATTCATATCAGTGCAAGCCTTTTAGCTGCTACGCCATATGAATGTTCCGTTGTTCGCTGTACAATTGGTCTCTAAGAGTTGCCTTTTTTGTTTATATTCCTTTTGATCACCATGTAGGCACATACACTCTGTATATAGTTTATTCCTAATGCTGTGGATATGATTTATAGGCGCGCTTTTGAAAGCTTAGTAACATTTGTTCGGATTTTTACTCCCGAAAAGCTAGCTGATGAAGAAGTGAAATTCAGAAACATGTCCTAGTAACCATCGCCGTTTGTAAACTTACAATTTTTCTCTAATATCAATTACAAATAATTAATATTTATAATGGTTTCTACAATTTAAGTCATTTCCTTATGACCCTAATAAACTTAACATATAAAAAAATAAATAAAATATTGATATGTACAAGCTACATAAATACTTTAACGTCCATTCATAGTCGTGGCCATTCTGCAACCTTGTTTCGAAGCTCAGAGTGATGCTGCCCAATTTTTCCCGTGCTGGTGTTGCTCAACATCAGTTTGTAGAGCCATATTAGTTTTGTAGGTAAAATACCGGAGTACAGGCAGCCCCAATTCGTGCTTTCAAAGTTGATTCACAGGTGATGTTGAGCATTTGGCCTTGACCCTTTCCCATAATATGCTTGGTAGGGCCATATATGTGGTAATAAAACGGCGGAGGGATAGTTGTCGCAATTTTCCTGTTATTTGAGCAAATGTCTGTTCTTCTTACAGCCACAGCTGAAATATTTGGAATATTACTATGCGCACATCGTCAAAATTAAATTACCTAGAAGAAAAAGAAACTAATATCAGTAAGGAAGGATTAAAAGTTTTTAATATAACCGGAAAAGTGCTCTATAAATAGGACTCCACGATTGGCTCTTTTCTGAGAGGCCAAAGGTTCAAGGGATTCAATGAGATTTCAGATAACCACAATCAGGCCCTTGCAAAGTAACTTCAAGGGAATCTCCACCCTACCAAGGTATCTTCCGATGGCAGGGGTACCCGAAGATACTTCGCTGTTGCAGTTATAGAAAGCATAAAATTATTTATTTTTTATTAATTGAAGTAAATTAGGCTCGCTACAAAAAACAAAAAAAAAAAAAAAACAAAAAAAAAAATGCAGATGACTGTTTAATCCATTATGCGAAGTTCTTGAATGGATGTGCAAATTGAAAAGGGCAAAGTACTGCTAAAATTGCTTTCCGCGAGTAACCCGGGAACGAATTGATATGATAACGCCTATCCTTCTTTAGTAGCAGTGCCGTGCACAAGTTATGTGTTGGACAGGAAAATAAACATTTTGTTGTCTCCAAGTTGATCATATGATACAGAATATACTCGTTTGCTACATCTAATTTTCCCCGATTTTCTGGGCTCAGCAAGGGTATCCTACTGAAAGGTGCATTTGTTGCACCCTGCTGTCTGGCCGCTCACCCAACAACACCAGGCATGACGGAACTTGTCTTTTTTTTATTGGACGTTGTGGTAGCGCACTACCCTCAAGTGGCCCAATGAAACCAGGCTAATCCTCTTCATGTGTCCGCACCCCGTGGGTCCGCCGTTAGGTATAACGTCACGGGGGAAAGGCAATTTAGTCGCCACTACTTCGTATGCGCATTTCTCTGCGCTCCCTTTCGGCATGCATCAATTTCGTTATTACTATAAGGGCCATCCTGCTCACAGCAATCCAACAATCTATTTGTCCGCACATTAATGGAACTAAATTCTTAATGGAAGGCTGCTCTCAAAAAACTCTGTTTACAGACAGTCTTTCGCCGTGAACACGAGGGCAGTGAAACATTACCAGCCCAATTCTAAACAAAAATTCCGTGCGAGTTTTTTCCCTTTTCCCATTCCTTGTATTCTAAATAAAAATTCCTTGTGAGTTTTTTCACTTCTCCCTTTCCTCCTCTTCTGAACAATGTTCGAAGAAGCGGAAACCGGTTATGGGAGAAAAATAAGTATTATGAATGTGAGGGAAAGGTAGATTTCTCTGCCATTTCATAGGAGTTTTTTCACTTGTTAAATTAAAGGGAATGCATGAAAATAGTTAAAGGAAATTAGTTCTTTTAAGAAAAAACACTTACTTTGTACAAATTTGTGCTAAAGTTTTTATGTACATTATACCACAATATTCTCACTGTTAAAACAACAACTACAATATTCTTTATTTTAAATCGAAAAGTATATCACAAGCAACGGAAGAGCTCTTGGTATATTTGATGCAGCCATCCAGAAATTGCGCAAGGATTTTTTAAGAAGGTTTAAATAGAATAAAAAGGCGCACTCCACTCGACTTGGCCACCAGAAAATTGCTTTGCTGAATGAAAGCAGGCAACTCCGGCGGATTTGTGTTATCCTGCCGTCTTCTTCTTCTTATGCTTCTCTGTTGATGTAGCTGTGACACCAATTCATTACTCATTTCAGTGAATACCACATGAAATGCAATAATGTGGATTGTTTATACCTTATTTCTTAATTTCTAACAAATTCGCAACAATAATTAAACTTTTAAATTTTTTAAACAAAATAAGAAATGCGCAACGAAATTTCAATTAACAAAACAGCTGACTTCGAAAATTCGAAATTCCTGTTCCCCAATTATTCTTCTCCCTAGGAGAGAAGAATTGGAGGAATTTTTTCCGCGGGAATAAAAAATTCCGCGAGAACAAAATTCCGTGAGAATATTTAGAATGGGTCTGTACATATTCTGCGCTTTGCAATTCGGACGGACAGCTTGGACAGGAAAGATCATCCTATATCCCACGCTTATGTAGATATTCCTTGAAGCCACCGTGCCCGCTCAATATCTGTGTGAGGTGGTAATTTAGTTCGCCCTGTTTTCGCCCGTACCATTCCGATATATTCCGGACTAGCATGAAGGTCCAGCGCCCTTTTCTTGAATCTTCCCACCGTTCTTGCCACCTAACTATTGTTCGTGACCTTGCACTTTTCTTAGCATCTTCAGATGGTCGGCTGATTCCAATGCCATTCAGATCGGCCATTTCACCTGGGAGTAGATCTACTGGGATTTTTCTGGATAAAATATGGATCGCGTCGTCGGACACCGTCCGATAAGCACATGCTATTCGTATAGCAGTAATCCGGTAGGCTGCTAGTATATCTTTTTGGTGGACCATTTTAGATCCATGCCATACTGGTGCTGCATATAATATTATAGAGCTGGTTACGTTGGATAATAACTGACGGGTAGCTTCGCTTGGGCCGCCGATGTTGCGCATTATTCGCGTTAGGGCTCCACTAACTCTAGAAACTTTCTCCCCCACCTCCCTGAAGTGCTCCCTAAAAGTTAGTTTTGAGTCAATGATTACTCCTAGATATTTCAAGGAGGGCTTTGAATTTATTTGATAATATCCTACGGTTAGGACCAACTCATCCACAGTCCGCTTTGAGCTCATCAGAACCACTTCTGTCTTATTGCTAGCCATCTCTAGCCCCATGTTCGTCAACCATTCCTTTATTCTTCCCACGGCGTCATTACATAATGCTTGCAGCAGATCAAGTTTCTTGGCCACTGCTACTACGACAATATCATCTGCATAGCCGACAATTTCCGTGCCTCCGGGAAGGTCGATTTGTAACACCCGTCATACATCGCATTCCAAAGAGTTGGACCTAGAACAGATCCCTGAGGGACACCGCCGTGGTGTTGTGCTTTCTTGGTCCCTCATCCGTATCAAAAAGGAGTACTCTGTCGCTTAGATAGCTACCAATTATTCGGAGCAGGTACGGAACTTGTCTTGGGACACCCAAAGTGCACTCACGCTTCTCATGGCTCCAGCGGGTTAGGGGGCTTAGAGGATACCCGCGGTAGGTATGCCTGTCGTAAGAGGCAACTAAAATACCAAATTGGTACAGGGGTTGTGTAGCGCAACCCTTTCAATGGGTTGCCAGCAATATATGTGACCCGGCTTATGACTAAAAAATGCAAAAGAAAAACTACTAAGAAACTGAAGAAATGCATTGCTTATCTTTAGCAGCTGTTTCTTTTTTGAGTTATAAGCCACCTTTTCATAGGTTAGGTCACATATAGCTTCTCAAACCCAATTGTCAACCTACCCGTGGCGAAACCTGTTTCTTTAACAGCCGAAGCTCTGGCGACCCCATGTTCCTTATGGATCTACATTTGAAGGCGCTTAGTTAGCTGACATCGCTTACTTAAACGGTTGATTCTAAAGTAAAAACCAAAACAAAATATAGGTTAGGTTGAACTGGCGGGTTCATGAGGACCTCACATAGACTGTATGAGTCCGTAGTATTACCAGAAGTTTGTTTTAACGACCAAGCTGAAAACCCTATCAACAACCAGGACCTATGTTATAAAATAACTCCAACCTCTTGACAAATACTAGAAGCTTCCTTGAACTTAAGGCACTTGCTGCTTCTAGATCTGACAGCTGTCAGCTGGAGTCTTAGCCTCGCAAGTGCAGGCCCGAGCACACTTCCTACATCTGCTATCACTGACCAAGCCTAATTTAAAGGCATGTGACGCCAGCGTCTTTACTAAAAAAAGTTGAGGGGTGATTGAAGACACGTTATTTTCAATTTCTGTTGAACACTAGGGGTGTGCCTGAATGCAAATTGGGAATTATACTCACGCAGGGTATGTATTCCGAATTGATGGGTAAAACTTCCTTTCAATTAATTCAGGGTTTTATTAACAATAACAACTTATGAACTAACAAAGGAAGATGTAATGAATTAAATTTAAAGTAAATTAAACTTCAATGATGAAAGTTAAACTAGGTAACTATCGACTTAAGGAAATGTTCGAATTCATGAATAGGTAACAATTTAGGTAAATGGAAAAATATATAAACGATGATTTATGTTGCTGTATATAGCTATATATGTGCAAGAGCGAACCTATGCACATATGTATGTATATTAGGGTGGGTCGATTATAAAAATTGCTCATTGCTCTGTGAAAATCGTATTCTAGGGATCAAAATAAGAAGCTTTGCCGAAGGAACCATACCTCTAAAACCAAATCTGATGTCCCCCAATTTGGGTCGAACTTCTAGGTAGGGGCAAATTTTGAAAAATCCCACTTTGACCCATTTAGAGTGCTCCAATCGAGTCCAAATGTATGACCGACCCCCACTAACTTTGGAGACCCGACCCACCGATGCCAGTGGCACACCCCCTGGAACCCCCTGGGGGTTCACGATACAAACATTTCAAAAAATCGCCGGTTTTGCACTTTACATGAAAAAATCAGCTAAATGGCTATGTCTTTTCTTTATTTTTATTTATTTATTTATAATAATATTTATTATTTATTTATAATAATACCTATTTTTTCTCTTAAGAAATTTATTTAGTCAGAACATATGTAAATGAAAATTTTATTTAAGTGAGTTATAGAAAAGAAACTAAAAAAAATTATTGTTTGAAATCTTTTTTACTTTCAAGTCTGGGCAATTTCGCACGGCTCTCTAATGTCGTCGCCATAACAGCCTCTACATTTTCCGGTATAACCCGTTTGGAAACGCTAGCTAGCAATTGAATATGTCGTTCCGTTCCTTGTACGTGTGATGGAATTTTTGGATCATTAAACGGTGGATCATCTTGATTTAAATATTCTTTCAATGTATCGTACGGAATGCTACGCGTGAATGGTGGTTCAAATACGATATTTATATCATTCAAATTAATTATTTCCGTATAATTTGAGCAATTAAAGTTTATATCTGGTTTTTTATAAACTCTAAGTTCCATTGGCTCGTCAACATCGGTTCGATGCGTAGAATTTTCTTGATGGCACAGTCGCGCTTTTCTTTGCTATCATCAAACAACATTGATAACAAGATATTTTCCGAATGCGCATAATATGAATTATCTTTTATTACTTGATTGACAATTTTGCGTAAACGAGGTTCTAGAAATCGTGACCAACCAATGAACTTGTAAAATAATGCACTGCCGTACACGACAGAGCTGTAATACGTGATATTGAAGTACATTGGCACATAATATTTAATTATAAATTCAACCAGAATTCTTAAAGCAATTTATTAAATACACTTTTTTTCAGCATTATTTCCATACCAAGTTTTTCCCAAATTCTAATCAACTTATCTTGTACTTGAATAGTGAATGATTTATGGGAACATTTTTTTGTTCTGTTTTAGCACGTTCGCTTAAGTAAAAATAATATCTCAAGATATCCAGATGGGTTGGTAAATTAAGATCAGTTAAATCAGTAGACACACCAAAAACAGAAACATCATGCTTGGGTATATGACTCATTGGGTTTTCGATAGTTGTTGATGTAGTTGCTTCATCTTGCGGTGTAGAGGATGGTGGATTCATTGTAAACATTTTGATTTGGAATGGTCACTTCACTTATTATTTTTTTTTAAATATTTTTATACTTTTCATGAAAATGAAATGGTATATTAATTTCGTCACGAAACCCAAAATTGTAAGTCCTTAAAGGAAAATAGATAGACCCACCATTAAGTATACCGAAATAATCAGGTTGAAGAGCCGAGTTGATTTAGCCATGTCCGTCTGTCTGTCTGTCCGTCTGTCCGTCTGTCTGTTTGTATGCAAACTAGTCCCTCAATTTTTGAGATATCTTCATAAAATTTGGTGAGCGGGTGTATTTGGGTGTCCGATTAGACATTTGTCGGAACCGGCCGTATCGGACCACTATAGCATATATCCTCCATACAACCGATTTTTCAGAAAAAGAGGATTTTTGTAATATCTTACTCAATTTAACAGATTGAAGCTTCAAACTTCACCATATAATTTCGTATATTGCACATATTGTTGCCTGAAAAAATTGATGAGATCGGTATATATAGTATATATCCCCCACAACCGATTGTTCAGATAGGAAACTTTTCGTAATTGCTGCCCTATGTTAAGAGCTAGAGGCTTCAAATTTCAACGAATGCTTACGTATATATCATATATTGTTGTCTAAAAAAAATCATACAGATCGGTGGTATATATAGTATATATATGGTGGTATATATAGTATATATGTTAAAAGTTATGTTGAGGTTTTTCCCAAAGATCAATAAGTAAAACACGAGTGTACTATTCAACGTTTAATAGGAGACTCAAAGTGTCAAAAACAATAAAAGAGTGAGATTATCTGACATACGCATTGTTACAAATTTAGGGTTGCTATTTTATGTATCATATTTCAACACCCCTCCTCAATGCGAATGTTATTCTTCTAAACTTAACAATTTCATTAAATCTGTATGTTTCTTCTTCGACAAATTTTTTGTTAAAATATCAGCTATCATGTTATTAGTTGATACATATTCTAACTTTATTTCACCTTTCTCAACAATCTCTCTAATAAAATGATATCTGATATCAATGTGCTTCGATCTAGCATGATGCACTGGATTCTTTGCCAAATTTTGAGCACTAATGTTATCCCCGTACAATATCGTTGGAGTTTGACCGTTACCACATCCAATCTCAATTATAATACGTCTTAAATGTAGTGCTTCTTTTGCTGCCGATGACATGGCCATGTATTCGGCCTCGGTACTGCTTAAGGCTACACAACCCTGTTTTTCTGACTTCCAGGAAATCGCCCCTCCTGCAAGGAAGAACACGTAGCCGGTGTATGATCTTCGATCAATTCTGTTGGCGCCCCAATCGGCATCTGCGTAACCCTTCAACCCTTGACCGCATGCTCTATATCGCAACTTCATATTTTTGGTTGATGCTAGGTATCTTAAAATGTGCTTTATGCCCGCCAAATTTTCGCTATGTGGATCTTTGTCTCGCTGTGCCAACTTGGATACCGAATGGAATATATCCGGTCTTGTCGAAAGCGCCAGCCACATCAGCGCCCCAATCGTAGATTGGTATAATGTCTGATCATCCCTAGTACAACGTTCATCATCACACGCTACTTGGTAACCAGCATCTAATGGTGTCGATGCTGACCTACATACTTCCATACCATGCTGCGTCAATAAATCTTTGATATATTGGGATTGAACAATGGTGATATCACCTAGTTCACCTTCACGCTCAATCTGCATACCCAAAAACATATGAAGGGGACCCTTGTCAATGCATTCAAAAATATCACATATATTCGCCTTGACCCTAGTCATGGTTTCCTTCCATTGGCATGCTAGAAGCAGATCATCAACATAAACAAGGATTAAGCAAAGGTTACCTTCTATATCTTGTTTATACAAACAGCGTTCGCTCTCGCACTGACTGAAACCTAAACTTCTCAACGCTTCATCTAACTTGAAATTCCAAGCTCTTCCAGACTGCTTCAAACCGTATATGGCCTTGTTCAACCTTAAGACTTTTGTTGGTTGACTTTCATCACGGTAACCTTGTGGTTGTTTCATGTATAGGACATCATCTAGATCGCTGTTTAAATATGCTGTGCATACATCCATCTGGTGTACATGTAGTTTCATCTCTGCTGCTAATGCCAATACCAACCGTATGGTCTCAAACCGACATACTGGAGAAAAAGTGTCCGAGTAATTCACTCCATACTTCTGTGAACACCCCTTTGCCACCAACCCACTTGCACCCTACTATTGACTGGCCCTTTGGTAAGCCTACCAAAGACCATGTATTATTTCCAACCAACGAATCGTGTTCTTTTTTCATGGCGGCCTTCCATAAATCAACTTCATCGCTACTAATTGCCTCCTCGTATGTTTGAGGAACAAGCACCTCCTTAGCGCTCATAGCATTTAAAACATTAAATACTTTTCGTGGACGACCTCGTTTACCATTACGCACGAGCTTAGGTCTACCACGCCCAATGTGCTCAACTTCTTCTTCAGCACTCGCATACATATCGCTTGCATTATCATCGCTACAGATTTCTTTATTATCATCGCTACAGATTTTTTTATCAGAACCTACATCACCAGCAGTACCAGTGTCAGCTTGAACTTGGTTGTTATCAAAAAAATCGAATGTTATTTGTTCGTCGTTACACGCTTCCACGCTATGGCATTCATCAAATAATACGTCGCGTTTTTCAACCACCTGTCTAACATCAGGATCGTATAGTCTATACGCTTTTGAAACCATTGAGTAACCAACCATTTTGTATTGTTTACCCTTCACTTTAAATTTGCTACGCTGCGTTTTATCTAATGCCACTGCCGTAGAGCCAAATACTCGCAAATGTTTTATTGTAGGTTTCTTACCACACCATGCTTCATATGGTGTCACATTATTTAATGCCTTAGTTGGCAATCGATTCCGCAAATACACGGCAGTTGCCACTGCCTCTGCCCATAGCGCCGCACACATACCCGAATGTGCTAATAAACACCTGGCCATTTCAACCAACGTGCGGTTTGCCCTCTCAGCCACCCCATTTTGCTGAGGAGTGTAGGGAACTGTTAATTGCCGCACTATGCCATGCTTATCAAAATATTCATTAAATGATTTGTTGACGTACTCATGTCCATTGTCACTACGAACTGCTTTCACTTTTCTGCCAGTTTGTCGCTCTACCATTGAGCAAAACGATACAAATTTATCAAAAACTTCATCTTTTTATTTTAAGAAGTAAACAAAAACTCGCCTTGACATGTCGTCAATAAATAGTAAAAAATACTTCTCACCACCAAGTGAAGTTGTTTCAAATGGCCCACATACATCCGTATGTATCAATTCTAACAAATTCTTTGATTCATTTTCTGCTGCACTTGGAAATGGTTGTGTGTGTATTTTGCTAAGCATACACGTTTGAAACGATGGCTTCACAGAAAAATCTACATTTTATAAACCATTTACAATGCACTTGTTTGACATTTCTTTCAAACTCGCATAATTTATGTGGCCAAATCTATTATGCCACATTACTGCGTCACTTTGAATAGCACCAAAACAACCACTTTTCTCATTACTCAGCATAAACAAATGCTTTGTTCTTTTTACACGCAAAATATCGGCGCCGTTTTTCTTAATTGTTGCAAATTCGCTGCCTAAAACTACTGCGCAGCCCATCTCGACTGCACGACCGACTGATATAAAATTGCCTCTCATACCAGGCACGAACAAAACGTCTTTTAGTGTGACAACATACATGTCCGTTTGTATTTTGACATCGCCTTTACCTTCTGCACGAATGCTGTTGTCACCGGCCAATGCGATCCACTCTGTATGATTCACAAAGTTCGAGAACAATTTTCGGTCGCAACACATATGAGCTGTCGCGCCGCTATCTAAACACCACTTTCCTCTGTCGAATGTTTCGCAATCTGTTGCACCCAAAGCAGTGAAGGAGCTTTGTTGTTGCTGTTTAGCTGAATCGTTTTCTTTCGTAGATTTGTTTAATTTCGCCGAACAATTGCTTTTTATATGGCCCTTTTTTCCACAACGATAGCAAGTAACATTGTTGTAATTACCTTTTTTCTTCTCTCTGTTGCCGCTAGACGTCGACTTCGCTGCAAACGCTTGCTGTCCGCTAAATTCGTTAGCTGTATGTTCATGCATGCTACCACGACGCTCGCCTTCTTCTA